>NC_092755.1:64137797-64833913 GCF_047496795.1 Chiloscyllium punctatum
AAAAAGGCTCCGACTGAACACTCTTTCCATGACTCTCATAATTTTATATACGTCTAAAAAGTCACCCCTCAGCTTTCAATGGTCTAGCGAAAACAATGCAAGTCTCTTTCTAGTTAATACACTCCAATCCAGGCAACATCCTGGTAAACCTGGTTTGTAACCTCTCCAAAGCCTCCACATTCTTCCTACAATCTGGTTTTTCGAACAGCACACAATATTCCAAATGTGGCCTAACTAATGTTTTATACAGCTGCAACATGACTTGCCAAGTGTTATACTCAGTGTCATGACTGATGAAGGCAAGCATGCTGTACACCTTCTTTGCAATTTTATCCACGTTGTGTTGGCACTTTCAGAGAGCATGAACTTACACTCCAAGATCTCTCTGTATATAAATGCTCCTAAGAGTTCTGCCATTTATTACACATTTTCCTTTTGCATTTGCCCTCGCAAAATCCATCACCTCACACTTGTTCAGATTAAACTCCATCTGCCATATCTACACCCAACTTTCCAATTGATCTATATCATGCCGTATCATCACTATCCAGAAGTTCCGGTCATCTGCAAACTAATAGACCAGAGCTGAAAATGTGTTGCTGGAAAAGCGCAGCAGGTCAGGCAGCATCCAAAGAACAGGAGAATTGACGTTTCGGGCATCAGCCCTTCTTCAGGAATGAGGAAAGTGTGTCCAGCAGGCTAAGATAAAAGGTAGGGAGGAGGGACTTGGGAGAGGGGCATTTGGAATGCGATAGGTGGAGGGAGGTCAAGGTGAGGGTGATAGGCCGGAGTGGGGTGGGGGCGGAGAGGTCAGGAAGAAGATTGCAGGTTAGGAAGGCGGTGCTGAGTTCGAGAGATTTGACTAGGACAAGGTGGGGGGAGGAGAAATGAGGAAACTGGAGAAATCTGAGTTCATTCCTTGTGGTTGGAGGGTTCGGGCACCCACATGGGCCCAGCTATGCCTGCCTCTTCGTAGGATATGTGGAACAGTCCATCTTCCGCAGCTACACTGGCCCCACCCCCCACCTTTTCCTCCGCTACAGTCGGCGCTGCCTCGTGCGCCCACGAGGAGGTTGAACAGTTCATCCATTTTACCAATACTTTCCACCCTGACCTCAAATTCACCTGGACCGTCTCAGACTCCTCCCTCCCCTTCCTAGACCTTTCCATTTCCATCTCGGGTGACCGAATCGACACGGACATTTACTATAAACAGACCGACTCCCACAGCTACCTAGACGACACCTCCTCCCACCCTGCCCCCTGTAAAAACGCCATCCCATATTCCCAATTCCTTTGTCTCTGCTGCATCTGCTCCCAGGAGGACCAGTTCCAAAGCCGTACCACACAGATGGCCTCCTTCTTCAAAGTCCGCAATTTACCCCCAGACGTGGTCGACGATGCCCTCCACTGCATCTCTTCCACTTCCTGCTCCTCCGCCCTTGAGCCCTGCCCCTCCAACCGCCACCAGGACAGAACCCCACTGGTCCTCACCTACCACCCCACCAACTTCCATGTCCAGCTTATCATCCGCCGTCATTTCCGCCACCTCCAAACGGACCCCACCACCAGGGACATATTTCCCTCCCCTCCCCGATCAGCGTTCCGAAAAGACCACTCCCTCCGTGACTCCCTCGTCAGGTCCACACCTCCCACCAACTTCCACTCCTGGCACCTTCCCCTGCAACCGCAAGAAATGCAAAACTTGTGCCCACACCTCCCCCCTTACTTCCCTCCAAGGCCCCAAGGGACACTTCCATATCCACCACAAATTCACTTGCACCTCCACACACATCATCTATTGCATCCGCTGCACCCAATGTGGCCTCCTCTATATTGGGGACACAGGCCGCCTACTTGCGGAACGTTTCAGAGAACACCTCTGGGACACCTGGACCAACCAACCCAACCACCCCGTTGCCAACACTTCAATTCCCCCTCCCACTCCACCAAGGACATGCAGGTCCTTGGACTCCTCCATCGCCAGACCATGGCAACACAACGGTTGGAGGAAGACCGTCTCACCTTCCGCCTGGGAACCCTCCAACCACAAGGAATGAACTCAGATTTCTCCAGTTTCCTCATTTCCCCTCCCCCCACCTTGTCCCAGTCAAATCCCTCGAACTCAGCACCGCCTTCCTAACCTGCAATCTTCTTCCTGACCTCTCTGCCCCCACCCCACTCCGGCCTATCACCCTCACCTTAACCTCCTTCCACCTATCGCATTCCCAACACCCCTCCCCCAAGTCCCTCCTCCCTACCTTTTATCTTAGCCTGCTTGGACACACTTTCCTCATTCCTGAAGAAGGGCTGATGCCCGATACGTCGATTCTCCTGTTCCTTTGATGCTGCCTGACCTGCTGCACTTTTCCAGCAACACATTTTCAGCTCTGATCTGCAGTCCTCACTTTCTCCTCGAAACTAATAGACCACCCACATTTTCATCCAAAATAGCGCCAAACTTTTCAGCAGCTGTCTGATTGTTGCAGAGTCATCAAATCATAAAAGCGCAGATGAGGTCATTTGGCCCATTGAATCAATGCTTGCTCTCTGTAGGGAGACCCAGTCAGACCCATAAATGCTAATACCCTTGGGCAAGGATTTCAAGCATCAGTGATGTTGATGGCAGCATGTGTATCTGTTTGCAATCCAGATCTGTTTTTAAATCTCAGCAATGCTGAATAGATTGATTTCTGACTTGAACATTTTGAATTCCAGTCTGGATGGAGCCTTGCAAGAGATGGATAAAATCCTTTTAAACAGACCATGCATTTTCGACAGCATTTCAAAATTGCAGTAAAGCATACGTCCATAATTGTATATTTCAAAGGTATAAATAAGTCTTATCAATTAATTAACACCAACTCCCTCTTGTTATAGACCCTGTGACACCAACTTGTCTCCTTCCTCAATGCCTGAATAATTATTTAGACAGTTTTCTCTTCTAGTATTTAAAGTTATCTCTTATCAAGTTATTTGACTCTCAATTAAAGAAAGACATCAGTAAAAACTGTTCTCAATCTCACCGGATTTGAGAATTAAATTGTTTTCTCAGCAATTCAGTCCAAATTTCTGATTTTTTTTTCTTTGCAGCAAGACCTGGGAGAAGTCTTCCAATGTTTTTTTAAAGAAGCGCCACCTCAATGAATTTAGCAGTAGCTAGATAGTCAAAACTTGCTGTCATGGTTGATTCTGTAACTCTGTGAAACTTTCTGTAGGCAGAGTGCTGCAGTGTAAGATTCCGGCCGAAGCATCAGTCTCGTGAATGTGTGCACTTCATTAAGAGCTGCATGTTGTGCATTGATTGCCTCATGCACAAAACTGCAAATGCAAATAATAATTTTGCAGCAGATTAGAAACTCAACTTGCGTCCTGTGTGTCCAAAATAATGGTTGAACAAGGGGCCAGTTGGATTCTGAATATTAACAACTTGAGTCACTTTGCAGACCATGCCTTGATGATTTAAACTCCCAGTTTTTTTACTAAGATTTATGCCGAGATTGATTTCATTTCTGTGTGCTTCTTTAATAAGTATTTTATTTTAAAAATAGCATTTCATTTTGGCTTCCAATAGTTTCTACATACGGTTCCCCTCTGGTTGATTAAATGCTATATTTGTTGCAGTGTAGTGCTTGTGTTGCTTGCCTTTTCTTTGTGAATATATTGCAACGGTGTCAGCAGAGCCTCCTTGGCATGTTGAAGTCAGCGTCCCTGCTGCGCAGCTACTATGATTAACAGAGCAAATAGTTGTGCTGTCTTTGGTCAAGCTTGTGATGAATTGTTTGAAAGCAGGGGATGTGCTGCTCCTGCTATGTCCTCTAGATTGTTCTGTGCCTTTTTTTTATATATATCCTGATACGCCATGAGCTATTAAACAGGAGAATAATCTGTCAAATTTTACAGCGGCTTCTTGGGTCATTTCACACTGTAACCTTATGGCATGTTATTTATCATATTGCATGGCTGGTTCACAAGCCTGCTAGGGCAGCCTGATCAAAAAAAACTTAAAGCAAGTAAATCATAACCGATGCATATGAAATGTGGTTCATTTCTAAATGGATAATAATCACCTGCAAATGCTGGGACTTAATGTCAATATACCCCTTAATCTGCGCTTCAAGGTTTATAGTGATGGTACACAAATGGAAATAAATAAATTTGGCAATAGCCAAATTTGTCAGTGAGGCTAAGTAAATGGCAATATTGTTGTATGCACATGGAAATAAAATACATGCCTCGATAATCAGACTGCAGCAAGACAAAGGCATTTGAAAAATTATATCCCATTTTAGCATTAGTTTGCAACAAGGCTGAAAATTTCCTCTGGGACAAAATGTATTATAAAACTATAATTGATTGGTTGTATTATAATAAACAGCCAATGACAGCAGCTCATCCATCATGCTAGATGTAATGTTCCAATAAAGGAAATAAGCAACGTGCCCTTAGCCTGTGTAGTGTTCACATGAATCCCTTTCATAATTCTATTGCACATCAGCATTTTTTTTTCAAGTTACATTTAAGGAAGAATTAAGGTTGCTAAACGCTGGTCTTTTCGGTAGCTGCTCAGAGTCCCCACTCCACACAGGGTCGGGCTGTGATCATTTTACATGATGAGTTTGTCAGTTCCTCAAGGTTTACTGAGGGACTCCAAGGAATGGCTGCTTGAGGGACATGCAGCCCGTTCATCCATGCTCTTCTGGCTAGTTATGTGTTCTCTCCTGACAAAAACCACGGTCTGAATTGTTGATGTGACACAGGGAGCCTCCTGCAGTTTGCTAACTGCACTCCCGAGCGATTTGCAGTCTCATTGGACACAAAATGATCAGATTCTCTTTTAGTATATCAAACTTCGAAGTGCACTCAGAAGTCTCCTATTGCCTTCTCTGAATTAAATTTAATATGCAGAAGGCTTAATATATGAGGCATAGTCTTATTTCAAATTGTTATTATTATTGTTAATAAACCTTAAGGCTGCAGTGTTAAATGTGGTTAGCCAGATGGTAGTCATCTACTGAAAAGCTGTTTCATTAGTGTCTGCTAATTCATTTCCAGGGAGGAACGAAACATATTGCCAGAAATGAAACTCCTGTCTCTAGATGCTCATAACAGCCTGCCGGCAATCAGGTTCCCACAGGTGAGCAGCTTATTTTTGCAGCCCCCAGCCTCTCAGTGTTCCTCTTAGATTATGGTTAATATTGCAAAGGTAGGGAGAGAGAGAACGTGCACAGTTGTCAAATGGCTAAGGCGTGCTGTCCAACCCCATTGTGGAATAAGTACTTCACAAAAAGGCAAATTACTTAGTTCAAACAAGATGCTAGGAATGGAGTCAAGTCCTGTTTGCAAGGTCATATCCGAGCGCTCGGCAAGCTTTATGCAACCGTCCCTTGTGTTGTTTTTGGCAATGATATCCTATGCCCCAGCCCCCACCAACGCCCCTCCCTATTCTATAGTTGAACCAGTGGGCTGTTCAACTCTATCAGCCATCAAATCCAAATTCAATTCTGCCTTCACCCAACATCTAGTTCCAGCAGCAGCAGCTGTCGAGGAGTTTCCAGCAATGGAAATCCTGGCCAGATTCCAACTCTCCTCAATCACCTCCCACCACCAAAACCTCCCACCCCCTTCCCTGGGGACATCGCAAACAATTCTCATCTTCTCATTGCCTTTATTATCAGGATGATAAACTAATTCAACACATAATGTGGATCACAGCAGACTCCTTTCTGGCCTTGACACCGACTGTTCCGTCTGATTTGCATGCCCCACCTTGCATTCTGTGGCTTGCTGGGAAAGGGGGGGGGTGTGGGAGAGGAAATCCTGATATAAAATATCGTCAGATGGCTGGATAGACAGATGGTATCGTACTTCTGTAAGCCCTAATAATCGCTTTTTCTAAAATCCAAGCTCAGTTTGATCCGAGGCAAGATTTTTAACTGTTGCCCTCATTAGGTTATCAATCTTACAGCTACTGAAGAAACTCTCAATGCACTCTCCTGGGGCTCTTTCAGAATGGCGTTTTTGTGTGGCGACGCAGCCAAATCACTGAGAGGGGTGTTGAGAATACTCAGCTCCAGATGTGCTGGATTCAATTTCTGCCCAAGCTGATGAGGCAGATCTGGTCTCTTGCTGGAATGTTAGTCAATGTATTTTTCACAGCTGGAGGGACGTGTGTACAACATTAAATTAAATAGTAGAAAGAAAGGCAAGTTCAACTCAATGTAGTCACTCTGGATGCTGCATAACCTTATGATTAGAGGCAAAAACAAATCCATTTTATACGTTCTGGAATAGCTTCCGGGCTAAGGTCGAAAAGTGACTTCCTGCACTTCCATGCAATATCCACAGAGGTCACATTCCCAAATGGTGACAGCAAAAGGGCACTCATGAAAGAAGGTATGATTAGGCTCTCTACAGTGTGGAAACAGCCCCTTTGGCCCAACAACTCTCCAAAGAATAACCCACCCATTTCCCTCTGACTATTGCACTGAGCACTACTGGCAATTTAGTACAGCCAATTCACCTGGCCTGCACATCTTTGGGCTGTGGGAGGAAACCAGAGCACCCAGAAGAAACCCACACAGTGTGCAAACTCCACACAGCCACCCGAGGCTGGAATTGAACCTGGGACACTGGTGGTATGAGGCAGCAGTGCTAACCACTGAGCCACCATGCCACCCATATGTTCTTGTTGTCTCACGTACAAAAAGATGATATTGACCTTTTTTTCTGGGCAGTGCTTATTTGTTAAACAGTACATAGTCATGCATTTAAGATTTCTCCTTGAAGTATCGTTGTCAGGATCTGAAATGTTTGCTTCATTTCCCCTTTCATATGCATTGGCATGAACTAAGCAAGAAAAAAAGGTGCTATCATTTTCTAATGAGTGCTCCAAACTCCCAAATTCTAGCAATTGAAACTTGATACTGTGTATGGCTTGATCATTGATGGGCTTCTGCTAGTTCTCCACCCCTCCCCAACCTGCCCTCTCCTTCCCCTT
This sequence comes from Chiloscyllium punctatum, assembly GCF_047496795.1. Taxonomy (NCBI): domain Eukaryota; kingdom Metazoa; phylum Chordata; class Chondrichthyes; order Orectolobiformes; family Hemiscylliidae; genus Chiloscyllium; species Chiloscyllium punctatum. Next base: position 64,144,798 of record NC_092755.1, read on the forward strand.
AAGAACTATTCCATTCCATATGTTAAAGCTTCAGTGTGAAGCTGACATTATATTGCTGTATGGCTTAGTTGATACTCCCTGTGGAGGCGTTGCAAGGAAATTGTAAACTTACACCCCTACCTCAGAACCTGAGGCAGACGTTAGTCAGTTGTTGAGTTAAAATTCCTCAGTCAGTCAGGATGTACAGAGTCATAGAGCCAAACAGCATGGACGTAGACCCTTCTATTAAACTTGTCCATGCCAAACCCAACATCTCCATCTAACCTAGTCCCATTTGCCAGCATTAGGCCCATATCATTCTAAACCTTTCCTATTCATATACACATCCAGATGTCTTTTAAATGCTATAATTATATCAGCCTCCACTACTTCCTCTGGCAGTTTATTCCATACACGTAATACCCTCTGCAGGAAAAACTTGACCTTTAGGTTCCTTTTAAATCTTTCTCCTCTCAAGTTAAATGTGTGCTCTCGAGTTTTGGACTCACCCAACTTGGGAAAAAGACTTTGGCTATTTACTCTACCTAGGCCCCTCATGATTTTATAAACCTCAATAAAGTCACCCTTCAGCCTCAGCTGAGATCTTTAATATTTCATTCAATGTGGATTGGGGCAGTAAACATTATACTGTGTTTTCATTGTATTGTAATGTGTGAAATTTTGGGATCCTGATGCTCTAGTTATTTTTCTATCTTGGGACTGTAAATCCACAGATCCAGGTAATTTTCTGGGGACCCGGGTTCAAATCCTGCCACAGCGGATCGTGGAATTTGAATTCTGGAAGGAAACAAATCTGCAATTATGAGTCTAATGATGACCATGAATTCATTGCTTATTGTTGGGGAGATCCCATCTGGTTCGTTAATGTCCTTTAGGAAAGAAACTGTCAGAATGACATGTGACTCCAGACCAACAACAATATGGTTAACTCTTAACTGCCCTCCAAGCAATTAGGGATGGGCAGTGACACCTTCATTTCCATTAATAAATAAAAAGGTTTGCTGAATGCAAAGGGAATGTTCGCTCATTAAACAACAGTAATGACTTTCAAGTATTCAAGTAATTAATAGGAAATGTGGTAGTTGAAACATTCATAAGATATAAAATGCTGGCTAAATTCTAATTTTCCATGTCTATTTTGAAACAATTTATGAACATTCATATAAATAGGCAAATTAATTACAAGTGTAGGTCATTTGACCTCTTGGCTTCGCCATTCAATAACATCATGTCTGATCTGATGGTGGTTTCAGCCCTACATTCCAGTCTGCCCCCAATGACCTCTGACTCTTTTGCAAATTAAAAATCTATTTAAAAGTATTCAATGTCTGCCTCCACCACTTTCTATGGAAGTGAGTTCCAAAGACCCACAACCTGTGAGAAAAAACAAAATACTCCTAATGTCTATATTAAGCAGAAGAACCTCTTATTTTTACACTGTGTCCCTGACCCAGGCAACAATTAAGTATTGCTTCCTCAAGTAACTTGCACTATTTGTAGTCACTGATGTACAATAAACAGTACATGTTTCTAAGAGAGTAATTTTCACACCCAGACAATTAAAACAGGAATCTTACCGTAAATTTTAAGCATCCCTAATGGCATAACCCATATTCAACCAGAAAAAGAATTCAACAATAAATTGAACAATAATGCAAGATTAATTTTTGTAATGAAAATACATGAAATTAAATGTTGGCATCAAACTCTCTGTCTAAGCAGTTTCATCCGATTCAGGTGGTAATTGAGTACGTCCTGCCTGTTGCCAATGGGAAGCAAAAGCTTGACACTAAAGGGCATTATCTTCATTTTCTCTGCTGGACAGTAGCCTGGCAGAGGAAATTGCCTATTCTTTATAGAATCTGCCTTTACTTTGTGCCGTAGAATAGAAATAAGATGAATGCTACAATGATCACTCCACAAGGGTTAGGATCAAGTGATGAAATTTGAAAATTATGCCCTGCAGTATTGGATTCACTAAAATGACAAAACTGAGTCAAGCCTGGCAAATACTGGAGCAGATAACAGTAAAATCCCACAAAAATACTCCATCTTCTTTACCCAAATCATCTTACTCTTGTATAATGCACTTTTCACAAAAAAGGAGCAGCTTGTTCAAGTCATGTTACAATTTAGCGTATTGTAGCCAAATCTGCTTTTAAGCTGAATTATTTCCTATATGCTGTACTTTGGGGTAAATTCAAGATTTGTATCTCAACTTCTTCAGTGAAAGGGCTGCTGTCACTTCTAACCTGCACAGGAATGACAGGTACCAAAGGAATCGTGCTGAGGGACTGAGATACTCATGACAAATAATGTCTTTGTATTTGTGAACAAGCATCTCTACCCCTAAAACTTGTCATTGACAGATCACATCTCATTCCTACTGGACTTTTCTCATTCCTTGCTTTCTTATATACATGGGTTTCCTCAAACTCTAATTTGCCTTGCACATACTTGATCACGTCTTATTACAAGTCTGGTGAGAACAGTTTTGGAAGTGCATCATTTTCACTCAGCATTTTGTTATAGGGATAGTAACCTAAGCCTTCGATGCAAAAGCAATATGAGTAGAATGGCAACTAAATTTATATATCTCCAGTATTTCAATGCACATAGTAAGGCCAGCCTTTTGTTCATAAGTCTATATTGAATAGTTCTGAAGTCGAAATGAACATCAGGTAATTATTAAAATCCATCTCAACACCAAACACATATTAATAACACTGCTGCTTGTCACATGAGATTATAATCATGTAATTATAATTTATTCCCCATAACTTTTTAAAGTGTACAGATCTGATTTTTAAAAATGCTGTTCTGTTTTAATGAATGCAATGTCTTTTTATTATGAAGAAAATGATTTGCATTAGCTTGGATAAAAGCCTTTACTAAATATCTTTACATTTTGATTTACAAGATGATTCAATTAATACATTAAAAATTAATTTTCTTGCTAAGTTAAGCATGCCAAGAACTAAAACCATGGAAAATGCACATTTTGGGTAGCTATTTGCTATTTAGTGGCTACATTTGTTTATTGTTTATACTGGAAATACGGAAAAGAGAAACATTGCTTTTATGTAGCATCTTATCACATTCTTAGACTATCAGAAGGTAATTCACAAGCAAGCAATTATTCTTGAAGAGAAACCTCTGTTTTGTAGTCAACCATGGAGGTAACTTGCAAAATGAGATGTCTCACAATCAGTAAACAAGAACGAGCAATTAAATTGGCTACTTTAGTCATGTTGGAGATGAGCGAGGGATGTTGGTTATGCCTGCAGCACTCATGGAATTCTGTTCTCTTCTGTGACAAGTATCTTGAGCTCATCATTAGATTTAGACACAAGAGGGTTGTTTATTTTATGTACACCTGCTGCACAATGCTCTTACGTTGTGCTTTGCCTATCATTGATTGAACCCCTATGATGTGACTGCCCCAGGCTACTTCACTGTCTTAGGAACAATCACGCTCAGCACACTAGGCCTTGCACCTTAATATCCAGGAGAGAGCTGGGATGCATCATTGGCCATTAGACCTGTAGTTGGGACTCTTACACCAATATCAAGAGAATTGTGACTGCTGCTGGACAAAGCAACCTACAAAAGCGAAGACTTAAAAAGGATCCTTCTATCTCCAATATTCAGCTTGGTTTGGGTACCTTAGGGGACTCTGTCATCTGATGCCTAGTTACCTCAGCTGACCTTCTGTTGATTTACCCAATACATATATGCCAAGGAAAGTGAATGAACTTCAGGCTTGAGCTTGGTTCAACTATTGAAAATTGCAGTGCAGCCTCGCAGTAAGGGGAAAAAAAGGGTTATGGTTACATTAGGACCACAACAGAAACATGTACACTCATAAGTTAAAATAATAATTATGTTAAGCCAACCTCTGCGGATACTCTGAAGCAGGGCTGAAAGAGATGTGCACTGAAGTCAACTGCAGAAGCAGTAATCAGTAATCTCAATACTAAAACTTTTGAAGATCACAAAATTCTTTAGGAACTGTTCTGTCAAGTTCATCCAGAATCAGGGCAAGGATAAAGCAGGAGGAGGTGATGTATTTGTTGTACATAATGATAGGTGAAAAATCAGAAGATATCTGGGAATTCACAAGTCTCTTTTTGGCGTGGACCGTGCACTGTCTTCACCTTGCATATCAAAAGATATCTGAAGATGTGCAGGTTTGATGGATAGGCCATGCTAAATTGCCCATGGTGTCCGGGCTAGGTGAGGTAGCTCAGGGGAATGCAGGGTTACAGGAATAGGGTAGGTGGGTAGGTCTGGGTGGGATGCTGTTCAGAGGACCATTGTGGACTGGATGGGCCAAATGGTCTGCTTCCACACTGTAGGGACTATATGATTCTATGAGTTGGCGCTCTCATAATCAATCACAATGAAACCATCACCAACATTTACCAAAAGTAAAAACACCACCATTTCAATCCTCAGTTCAACAACAGCACCTCTCCCATTCCCATTGTGATCAAGAGATTTTACTCATTTTCTCATGCAACACTAGGTTCTGACTTCATGAAGTTTTCCTTCCAACACTATAAAGTCATCTTTATAAATATCAAAATCAGTACTTTACTTCTTTCTAAGAGGTTAGCAGCTGGTGTAATAGCATGAAGTCTTGCAGAAAAGTTCAAAGAATCTCAACAAAATGCCTTTGTTTTGATCTCTACTGTCAGAATCTGCTCTGGGGAAGTTCTGAATGTACATGCAACCCTTTGACTACAGGGAACTGGGTGTAAAGTAAAATGAGATGTAGCATTCTTGTACAAACATTGAAAAAATCCATACAGCTGAAAAGGAGTTCCATTGTCAAAGCCCAGCTCTATGGGAAGTCCAAATCAGACAGCACAAAACTCAGTTGGCACCATCACATCTACTCTAAGCCATTTACAATGAGAATCAAATAAATAAAACAATTATCTATCTTTAATAATACTAAATGTGTCATATACAAGGAAGGCAAAATGAATTTGAATTTTTTGGTTTATATCAGAAATCAAATTAATAGCTAACAGTTGAGTAGTTGACTTTAAAGCTGAAACAAAATTACTAGATTCTTTGAGAAAGTGGTGGCTAAAAGTTTACAATCATTATTTAGTGTGGAACAAAATCAGATGGATATGTATGAGAATTCCTCACTCCAAATACTTTTAATTGGTCAATAATTGGACTCAGAGGAAATTCGGCCTGGGGATTTGGGGAGACAGAGATCGCAGTACAAGTGACTAATGTGACACATGAATGGCCTACCGCTCTGACAGGAAAGGAGCACTCAGCCACTGAGCCAGAGAATCTACTTTATAAGTTTCTGGAGCAAGAATGGAAATTCCCAAAGAGGCACCAATGTAAAAAGAGAGCTTCCGGCTTCTTTGAGACATTGTTGGAAGTTTCATTTCTCCAGATAGTTCACAGGAGGAGATAAATCATGTTCCCAAAGAATGCCAAGAGGTCCTCAAGCTTGCTTTGCAAAGATGTAGGGAGCAGGCAGTAAGGGAGATAAATTCCTGCAATCCTTCCTGAGGACATGGTTACTCTGCCAGTAGACATTCAATGACCCCACTTATGTGATCAAGTGAAGGCATCTTAAAATAACATCCCTTTGCCAATATGCCACCCCCGTCATTCTCAATGAACCACAACCATTTACCCTTGAACACTCATGATCCTTGTCTAACCTTCAAATACTCTACCTCACTCCTTCACAGTTATCAATCTGTGATGCTGACCTCCACCTCCTATTCCTTCCACTTATCTCCAAACAGTCAAATGCAACCACATTGTAACACAATTGCTGATATTTTTCCCTCTCTCTTGTAGGCCAACATTAAACTGGTGAGTGACAGGCATGTTGATAGCACATGGTCCCTTTAGAAACAGTGCTGATCTACATTATGAAAGTGGCATTGACGCAGGCTGTTGCATCAATTGTTTCTGAGAGCAAATCAAGATGATGTTATGTCCCTGGCTTATGCCCATTACCAAATCCCATTTCACTCTTAACCTCTAGCTGGTGTGAAATGCAAACAGCAGATGGTGTGATGGTGGACCTCTTGCTTTCGACCAACTCCCCTTCTGTATTTTTGCTTTCAAGAACTGCTGCCTGGCCTCCTCATAATGGTCACAAGGTGGATGAAGGAGCACCATTGCTGGGTCTGATAATGTAGCCACCAGCTCAGTAACTGCCACTCGGTGTACCAAGCCAGGATCAGCTCCTGGTGAGCCACAGGGCCTAGGTGGATTGCAGCAAGGCCAGGAGAAAAGGATGACACGTGCAGTGAGATCACTGGAAGGTGAGAAATCAGACATGTTCTACAACAGAGAACTCAGAATAGAGCCTTGAAGGGTGCCATACAAAAGAGTGTTGGTTGGCATATGTACTAAGATACTTGGTGGCCTGGTGACAATGCCAGTGAGCGTGGAGGAGCTTAAATCTAAGTTGGCACAGGACTTCATGTAGAGTTTGGAGCTCCTTCTTTCCGGCACAGAATAGGTGGACACCATCAGGACAGAATTTACTGATATAGACATGATACAACCTCTGATGGTTAAAGGCTCAGTTTCCATTGCAGCACAGGCAGAAGCTGCCTAGTGCCATTTCCACCCAGTAACTGTCATGACCCATAGAAAATACTGCAATGATATATTAAGATATTCTACTTGAATATCTGAACTGAAACTGGAACAGCTTGAAATACTCAAGGTCATTCAACCTGAAATATTAACATGGTTTCTCTCTCCTCAGACAATGCCCCACTTGCTGAGTCTTCCCAGCATTTTCTGTGTTTACATCCCGAGATTGATGCTGGAACAAGGGCATTTGCGCCCTCTGTGAACAACTGTCCACTATCTCTGATCCATGTCACTGTCACGCTTCAACCCAATGGAAATACAAATATTACCTCCTTTATTCAAGCAACTTTTCCTACTCCTCTGACGTTGGTGCCAAACACCAGCCTTACTTGCTTGAATCCAAAAAATGTTTCCAAACACCTTGAACAACATGGAGCACAGTACTTCCACTTCTTCTGTACGCTCTGTAATAATCCTTTCATATAGCACTGTTGGAGAAGCCCTTACAGAACTGAATGCACATTAGCTGGGAGCAATTGAGGCAGAAGTTTTACAGGACCCATAACAAAATAATATTGAACAGTGTTCCCGCAAGCTGCATGCGTGGCTGCAAAGTCGCCCAGAGATTATGGTAAAGACATCTCTGTTTAAAAAGTGCTAAGTGTTTTTGTTGAGCAATTTAAAAGTATCACTCCCATAAATGAATAGGTGTCACAATCTGTCCATTCTGCATGCTTATGATGCACACAATCAAGGAATGCCTCAACCTGCTAGAGGTGGTTTTGCTGCCATTTTAGGAACTCCAAACTTCCATAGCACCAGGACCAGCAGCACTCTGGAGCTGAACACCGCTGCAATGATATTTCAATAATGATAACTTTGCAATAAAAATTTTCACTTCTTCCAACCTACGCTTCGCAGTTTTTTGGCCACATCTACATAATAAAATTATGAAGGAGTCTCCTCAGTATGTATTCAGTTGCAAAAGTTTGGATCACAGTACTTGAATAGGTTTTCTTAAGCAAGAAATGACAGTAATTCTTTTACATTTGTCGAAGTGTGTGCAGAGATCATTGTTTGAGCCTTCATTGTTGACTACCAAACTTGCTAACAATGAAAGAAAAATACCCTGACATCTTATAAAAGAGACTGTTCAGACTTCTATACTCAAAGATCATATTTGTGCAAACTCTTGATAGCTGCTTTGAAATTTTACAGGTAATCTTCCAGTAGCCAGGTGATCATCCAAGATGAAATGACTTTCTTGGCAGCTAACTGAAATTGTCTTCACAATAGGGCTAGAGCAATAGTGACAAATGCGGCAGATTAAAAAGTGCATGACCCATGTTCTTAACGAGCCTCTGAATTGCCACATCCTGAAAACTAATTGAAATGCATTCCATTTAACCTCTAATAGGTTAATGGTTGCTGAAGGGTGTTTTACATGGGAATTGGTATAGATAACTAATTTTGTAGCATTTCTTTCTACCTCAGTACACTGATTATGATTTTGTTTTAACTATTGTGCATTTTGCATGTATGTTAATTATAACCTTTCATTCTTGTTAGTTGTAATCCAAAGAAAGAATTATTTTGCTGACTCTTTACCCCACAATACTTCTTTATTCAATATGTCCATGCAAACTCTTCACTCACACTGATTACAAACAGGCTGCTTCACTTGCCCCTTGACACTTTATGATTCCATTACTGTTCTCCCTCCCTTATACACACGCACACTCTGTCTTTCTCACTTATGTTACCTAAGGGTCGGTGCTCGATCCACTGCTTTTCATCATTTATCTAAATGATTTGGATGTAAATAGAGGAGACATGGTTAGTAAGTTTGCAGATGACACCAATTTTGGTGGTGGTGTGGACAGCGAAGAAGGTTACCTCAGAGTACAACGGGACCTTGACCAGATAGGTTACTGTGCCAAGGAGTGGCAGATAGAGTTTAATTTAGAAAAATGTGAGGGAAAGAAAATTATACACTTAATAGTAAGATCCTGGGATGTGTTGCTGAACAAAGAGACCTTGGAGGGCAGGTTCATAGTTTCTTGAAAGTGGAGTCGTAGGTAGATAAGATAGTGAAGAAGGCATTTGGTATGCTTTCCTTTATTGGTCGGAGTATTGAGTATAGGAGTTGGGAGGTCATGTTAAGGCTGTACAGGATCTTGATATTGGAATACTGCATTCATTTCTGGTCTCCCTGCTATCAGAAGGATGTTGTGAAACATGAGAGGGTTCAGAAAAGATTTACAAGGTTGTTGTTGGGGTTAGAGGTTTTGATCTTTAGGGAAAGGCTGAATAGGCTGGGGCTATTTTCCCTGCAGTTTTGGAGGCTGAAGGGTGACCTTTCAGAAGTTTATAAACTCATGAGGGGCATGGATGGGGTAAATAGCCAAAGTCTTTTCCCCAAGGTAGTGGAGTCCAAAACTAGAGGCATAGGTTGAAGGTGAGAGGGGAAAGATTTAAAAGGGACCAAAGGGGCAACTTTTTCCCACAGAGGATGGTGCACGTTTGGAGTGAGCGGCCAGAAAAAGTGGTGGAGGCTGGTACAATTACAGCTTTTAAAAATCCAGATGGGTAAATGAATAGGAAGAGTTTAGAGGGATTTGGGCCAAATGCTGGCAAATGAGACTAGATTAATTTAGGATATCTGATGGACGAGTTGGACCGAAGGGTCTGTTTCCGTGTTGTATAGCTGTATGACTCTATGACTCTACTTCCCAGTATCAAATACCTAATTTGAACCAGTCCCTGCATGAAGAGGATGATGTTTCAGAATCTAGCACCATCAACAACTTGAACCCATTGCTGATGCATTCGTTCTGGTGATAGACATGAAATAAAAATTGGAGAGTTGTGTTTAATTCAACATTTCCTTTCTGTAGTGTAGACCAGTCTCCAGCCACACATAGATTTTTTGACTTGAGGTAATGAGGGATACTCACACATTTGCAATTACTGACAATCAGGGAATTTTTTTGTAGTTCTTACATTGTCAAAAAGAATTTACAAATATGTCAAAATATGAACACACATACAGCAGAAAATAAAATGGAGTAAATATATTATAAAGAGCTGTAAACCAAAGAATCCAATTGCAAATGATCTTGAGCAAAATTGTGTTTCTTTGTATATTAGAACAAAAATAAATAAAATCAGTTACTGCTTAGATATCCAGAACAGAATATTATGGGCACAGAGTTCCAGGTAAAACCTAGGATTGTTTTCAGAATGAATGTTTGTCAAGATTGGGCTATTCAGCAAATGTGCTGAAATAACTCAATATCGACTTATTTGAATTAGTACTTTCATTGATTGTTATTTTGAGTTAATACCAGTAAGAGTGCCACATGAATAAGATGATTAAACAATAGTTCAACTTGACATTGAAGACTCACTAAGTGGCTTCCAGATATTGTAAGTCTTTGTTTGCACTGAGTATAAAACTTAGAATCATAGAGTTAAACAGCATGGAAACAGACTCTTCAGTCCAACTCATCTGCGCTGACCAGATAGCCTAAATTGAAGTAGTCCCATCTGGCCCTTATCCCGCTAAACCCTTCCTATTCATTTACCCATTCAGATACCTTTTCAATGTTGTAATTGTACCCACCTCTGTCACCCCATTTGGCAGCTCATTGTATTACACGCACCACCCTCTGCATGAAAAAAATTGCCCCTTAGGTCCCTTTTAAATCTTTCCCCTCTCTTCACCTTAAATCTATGTAAAAGGAAAACTATTTTTTGCATTTTCAGCTCATAAAAATAAAACAAAAACAGAAGCATCAAAGGGATATGACTATTTAATCATGTCTTTTTATCCTGCAAGTTCATTGCCTCCATCTGATAATATCAATTGGTATAAGTGAAGGTTTGGTAATCTGATTGTGTGATTTGGAAAATCGGTCTTTAGGTGCATGTGCTAAGGATCTACCAGTAGTAATTTATCACAGAAAAAATGTCCATTTTGTTCCTTAGTTCACCTCTTTGGCTCCAGTTGACAAAGCACTCTGCCATGCAGCAGAGCTATCCAATAGGTTGAAGCAAGGCCATCATTATCCAACAGAACTGAGATGTTCAACTCAATTATTTTGACTGAAATGAGTGAGAAAGAGAGACAAGGAGGAAAGTTGCAGCGTGCAATCAGGTTCCAGTTAAAGCTGCAGAGCACTGACATCAGCACACCTCATGAATATGTTAGATAGATCATGCACATCCTTACACATGTAATAATGTAATTGTTCCATCTTAGAGAACCTTATCACATAAAGGCATCTTGAAGTGTTTTATGCAATTAATTATGTCTGAAGTGCAGTGATCGCCATTATGTGTGCATATACATGACTGCTCAGCATTCACACCATTGGGTAGAATTAAAATGTGTTGCTTTTTGTAGTAATCATATTCCTGCTGTGACAACCTAATACTTTATTTGACAGTCTTATACTTTATGGTAGGAGCTGTATAACAATTATGAATTCACTAGTGACTGACAATTTGGGAACGCTCACTCTCTGTTGTCCTAATTCTGTCATAAAATTTGCATATTTTTAGCCTGATCTGTTTTGCCAAAAGCTAGGGTTTATACAAAGACAACATATTCAATTGCTCTTAGAGCAAACAGACAATATTACCATGACTGTATTACAATTCTGATGCAATAAATGGAGCATTAATTAAATACTGCTTGTTTAAAAATATAATACTGTTTCATTGCAATGTTTTTGAAGCAGATACATTTTCAAATTTGTAGCACTATCTGGCATCCTTAAGTCAGGTATATCAAAGAACACTTCCAACTGCACTAATGTGACATTCCCATGCCAACCTCAGGCCCTTTCTATGCAACAATGCCAGATTGGGTAACGTCTGCCAGGAACTTTAAGCAAACTATCATGCCATAGTTTCAGGCTGCATTTGAAACCAGATGAAGAGACAATCTTTTGAATTATTGGTGATATTTCTGCACTTGTCAAAATGAGAAAAGAGAACACTTTGCTACTTTGGGAGCCCAGAGTCACTACACAATATTTGAGTATTAAGTACAATGCTTTCAGGCAGGTACTAAAGCCACCTTGATTCCGTGTGAAAATAGAATAAGAAGTTTTCTAGTTGCCATGTATAGCAAAGTCCGAAATACTACTGGCATTTTTCATATTATCATAGCTGTATGCATTTAGAGTTTGTCAGTCATTCTTGAGAAAATCTTCAGAAACACACTTACAAAGTCATTTTTGTACAGTCCATTATGTTTTTAATGAAAGTCAGAAGAAGACTCTTTCTAATTCTACATTCATTTCTCTATTTCCCAAACCTATGACTTATCAGAAATTACTAATCCAATTTAATGAGACAGAGATATACTGTGGTTGTATCTTCATTGCAACTGCCTTGAGAATAAATCTTTGCAGCTTCATTTTCAATGGCTTTTTTTGAGAGTGAGAAAAATGCATTACCACCACCAAATCATACCTTTGGCAAGAAATAACTGACCAAGTAATGAAGATTTATCATTTGTAAGAATCAAATGCAGTATTGTATATGACAGATAACCAAAATCCACCAAGTTAGACAAATATGGAAGGTATTTTCTGTGCTGTCAGGTGGAACACTTTTAAATTGGAATCAGTTTGAGATTGGATTTACCTGTCCTACATACAGTCATGCCGATGTGATTCCCAACATGACCGGACCTGATATCTCCCAGTGAATCACAGAAAAGTGCAGGGCTGAACTTTATCAATTTCCTAGCAGGAAATAAATCCCCCAGCAATACTTGTGGCCATGATATTGTAGGCAGCTGAATACTGGATAATACACAAATGGAATGGACTTGAAAACAGCAAACACTATTGTAAACTTTGAAAGCAAAATCCAAACAGCTTATTATTGTCCCATCACTCCCTGTTATATCCTCAAAATACACATTAGCTTCTGTAGAATAAAATATGCTGTAGAATTGTGCTCTGGGCACAGGGTTTAATGCAACAAGAATACATATCAAAAACTTCTAAGCAGTTTCCTATGCATTTCAGAATAGGTTTATTCTGATTTTTTTTTCCCTTGGCTGGTGTTACAGTAGACAGAGATGCTCTCTTCTGGGATCAAACCACTTGAACTAAAGCAAATGCAGATCATAAGTTGATTGATGTCCTGTTGTACCATGTGAAGTGAAACACTTTAATTTTGTGATATGTCATAATGGAATAACATCCTTTATAGGGCTAAGAGCACAGTATGAGCAAAGGGTTGGAAGAATAATGGCTTAAGGGCTAGGAAGGACACATTGAGTTAAGGGGAGATCTCAGTGATAGAGAAAACATTAAAAAAAAACACTTCATTTAATCTGTGGTCCTATGAATATGATGTTGCCTGTCAAAGTATAAGGCAAGATTTGGGGTATAATGTCTCTTACAAAGGAAAGTTTGTTCTTTTCTATTTTAGGCATGTATTCATTTTGTAAAATGTATACTTTTTTTAAAATTAGCTACTAGCATGCATGTTTTGTGGTAATTGAATGGATATCTATTTGTTTTTGTCTAAGTCGTGGTGGGAATACACCATTTTTCCTGGTTGATGTTTGTGAAGAGAATGTCTTTGGCTCCCAGGCACCTTCCTAGTGTAGATGTTCAATAGGCTGGAATTCAAAGTAGTATTTTTAAGTTCAGCCTTTCGGCTTGGGTTGAGACAGTGCAAATATGTAAAGCTTCATATACAAAGCCTACTTCCTTAATTTGAATTTATCTGAATGCCTGTCTTTAATTAACTTATTGTTTAATACTCATACTTGAAACTTACAAAATTGAGACAGGATTCAGTGGAGTAGATGCAAGAAAGATGGCTGGGGGTTGGGGTTGCAGTTCTAGAACTGACGTCCAAGTTTCGCAATCAGGGAGCAAGTGACTTAGGAGTGAGATGTGGTGCCATTTCTGCACTCCCATGATGTTTAAGGTTTGAAGCTATCTCCCTCAGAGAGCTGTGGAGGCTCAGACGTTGAGAATTTTCAGGACAGAGAAGAGTAGAATTCTAAATATTAAAAAAAAGGGATGCAGGAAAATGGCAGTGCAGTAGAAAAATCAAGAATGATATCATTGAATTACAGAATAGGCTTGAGGGGCTGAATGGCCTACTCCTGCTCTGATTTCCAATGTTATCCCAATGTAACATCTTCATTAACATGCCTTTGATTATGCTATGTATTTATTGGATCCTGGGCCGTTCACCAGGTGCAATTATTGAAGTGATTTGGCAGAATTGGATTAAACTCTGCATCCCAGATTGCTTTAGTAATTTAAACTCTGTTCATTTACTGTGGGGCCATAACTACAAATAACATCTTGTGGGTCTGGACTACGATAGATGCTTAAACTGCATAGAACCTTTTAGCACCTGATGAGTTTTAGTGATAAAATAAATCATCTTAAATGCCGAAATCTTTCTCGTAGCTCACCTAGATAAACATTTTAACAGTCATTAAATAACCTTCTCTGTATCTAACCTTCTCTGTATGAAACCCGAAGTGAACGCATGTTTTGTTTCTACTGGCGCTGCAGATAACCTATCTGTGGTACTTTGATAAGATGTACTATAATTTACATTAAGAAAGGAACCTTTAATGCAACTGCAAGCTTTCAAGCTAAGAGAAATGTGGACCATGATATGTTTATGTTAGAGGGTGATATAACTGTTTATCTGCTGTATTTGCCTTTCAGGCCTGTATAATACACTATGCAGTTCAGTAGTTTGTTTGGCCTTTCGTTGACTTTTTCTCAATATGCTATGCAGCAATTTACAAAACAATGTAATCTGATAATTAGCAGTGCAGCCTCCATTATTTGCGATTATCCACCATCACAATTAGCTGCCTGAATTTTCACAGGACAAAAACATAAAGGGAGTCAAAGTCTCATTGCGTAGTTTTGCATTGTTATTTGTATGTCAACACATCTTCCTGACAGACGAACCTAAACAATGTTTATTGTGTTTGTAGTGTTGTACTTTCTTAATTTCCTTACCTCGGGTGTTGCTGCAATCATTAATTAAGGAAGATATTTTTGTTAAGGGTGATACAAAAATGGATATAAAAGCATCAGAGGCCTTCTATCTACTGGACCCAGTCCAGAGTTGGAGTGGGAAGGGAACTCCAGAATGATGGATAATGTGCCTTTTAGCTAAAATAGCAGCTGAGCAACAGTTTCTTCTATAATGGAGGTGATTTTTATTTTGTAATATTCCCACAGTCACTTGTTTCTCAGAATCTATCGAGAAAAGTTTGAACCTCATGATCTCAGCAGTGCCATCTGAGACTTCTTGCCAATTTAATTTTAGCAAAAGCTACTGATACCTTTTGTTTGCTTTGAAAATAAATTGAATTTGGATCAGAGCGCTGCATCAGCCTCGTGAAGAAAATTATTATTTTGTGGAACATTTGTCATGTTTGAGAAAAAAGCAAAGCTGTCAAGACTGCTTTCAAAGTCAGCCTTTATGTATTTGTTTATCTGTTTGGAAATAGAAGCTTTTGTGTCGTTGAGAATCTCAACGCAAGTCATTTTCCTCATATTATGACATTCATTTCATTTCAATGAAGGAAGAAAGACTTGCATTTATACAGTGCCGTGTGTGACTTCAGGATGCTCCAAAATATTATGCAATGAATTCAATTTTTTTCATGTTATTAAGGTTGCAATGGCAGAAGCACAGTGGCGAATTTGTACACAGCTAGCACCTGTAAACAACAATATAATTGCTAAATAACCAAAATTCATGTATTTTTTACCATTGACAGTGCAGCACCCCCTCAGTACTGACCCCCTGACAGTGCAGCGTCCCTCAGTACTGACCCTCTGATGATGCCTCACTCCCTCAGTGTTAATCCCCTAATAGTCCAATGCTCCTTCAATAATGACCCTCTGACAGTGCAGCGCTCCCTCAGTATTGACACCCTCAAAGTGCAATGCCCTCTCAGTACTGACTCTCTGATTGTGTGGCATTCCCTCAGAACTGACCTTCTGACATTGCAGCGTCTCACAATACTGACCTTCTGACAGTGCATCACACCCTCAGTACTGCCCCCCCTGACAGTGCAGTGGTCTCTCAGTGCTGACCCACTGACAATGCAGCACTCCCTCAGTATTGACCGTCTGTCAGTGCAGCACTCACTCTGCACTGACCCCCGGCAGTACAGCACTCCCTCAGTATTGACCCCCTCAGTGCAGCACTCCCTCTGTACTGACCCTCTGACAGTGCAGCACCCCCTCAGTACCTACCCCTTGACAGTGCAGCACTCCCTCAGTACTGGCCCCTGACAGTTTGTCGCTCCCTCAGTACTGATCCCCTGACAGAGCAGCACTCCTTCAGTACAGTCTCGCTGATTGTGTGTCGCTCCCTTAGAACTGACCCTTTGACAGTGTGGCATTCCCTCAGAACTGACCCTCTTTCATTGCAATTCTCCCTCAATACTGACCCTCCGAAAGTGCTACGCTCCCTCAGTACTGACCGCCCGACAGTGCGTCGCTCCCTCAGTACTGACTCCCTGACTGTGCATCACTCGCTCAGTACTGACCCATTGATAGTGCAGTACCCCCTCGGTATTGATCACCTGACAGAGCAATATTCCCTCTGTACTGACCCCTGACAATGCAACGCACCCTCCTTATTGAACCTCTGACAATGCAAGGATCCCTCAGTCCTGACCTCCTGACAGTGTAGCACTCCCTCTGTACTGACTCCCTGACAGTGTAGCACTCCCTCTGTACTGACTCCCTGACAGTGCAGCACTCCCTCTGTATTGACTCCTTGACAGTGCAGCACCTCCTCAGTACTGACTCCCTTACAGTGCAGCACTCCCTCAGTACTGATCCTCAGACTTTGCAGCGCCTCCTCAGTACAGACCCTCTGACAGTGCTGCACATCCGCTCTAGGCAAAAGTGAGGACTGCAGATGCTGGAAATCAAAGTGGTGCTGGAACATCCGAGGTAAATTGACATTTCGGGCAAAAGCCCTTCATCAGGAATAGAGGCAGGAAGCCACCAGGGTGGAGAGATAAATAGGCAGGGTGAGGCTGGGGAGAAGGTAGCAAAGAGTGCAATAGGTGAATGTGGGTGGGGATGGAGGTAATAGGTCAGAGGGGAGGGTGGATTGGATAGGTGGGAAGGGAGATTGGCAGGTAGGACAGGTCATGAGGATGGTGCTGAGCTGGAAAGTTGGAACTGGGGTGAGGTGGGGGAGGGGAAATGAAGAAACTGGTGGCATCCACATTGAAGCCCTGGGGTTGAAGTGTACCGAGGTGGAAGATGAGGTGTTCTTCCTTCAGGCGTTGGGTGGTGATGGAGCAGCGGTGAAGGAGGCCCAGAACCTGCATGTCCTTGGCAGAGTGGGAGGGGGAGTTGAAATGTTGGGCCACAGGGGCGGTGGGGTTGGTTGGTGCGGGTGTCCCAGAGATATTCCCTAAAGCGCTCTGCGAGGAGGTGTCCAGTCTCCCCAATGTAGAGGAGACTGCGTCGGGAGCAACAGATACAATAAATGACATTGGTGGATGTGCAGGTGAAAATTTGATGGATGTGGAATGCTCCTTTAGGGCCTTGGATGGAGGTAAGGGAGGTGTAGGCGCAGGTTTTGCAACTCCTGCGGTGGCAGAGGAAGGTGCCAGGATGGGAGGGTGGGTTGTTGGGGGGCGTGGACCTGACCAGGTAGTCACGGAGGGAATGGTCTTTGTGGAAAGCGGATGGGGTGGGCAGGAAAATATATCCCTGGTGGTGGAGTTTGTTTGGAGGTGGTGGATGATGTGGTTTATGCGAAGGTTGGTAGGGTGGAAAGTGAGGACCAGGGGGGTTCTGTCCTTGTTATGGTTGGAGGGGTGGGGTCTGAGGGCGGAGGTGTGGGATGTGGATGAGATGCGTTGGAGGGCATCTTTAACCACGTGGGAAGGGAAATTGCAATCTCTAAAGAAGAAGGTGCACTCCCTATCTACTGACCCCCTGACAATGCAGCACTCCCTCTGTACTGATCCCCTGACAGTGCAGCACTCTCTCAGTACTGACTCTCTGACAGTGCAGTGCTCCCTCAGTACTGACCCCCTGACAATGCAGCACTCCCTCTCTACTGACTCCCTGACAGTGCAGCACTCCCTCAGTACTGACCCCTGACAATGCAGCACTCCCTCTCTACTGACTCCCTGACGATGCAGCACTCCCTCAGTACTGGTGCTCAAACAGTGCCATACTACCTCAGTACAGGTGCCCGGACAGTGCCGCACTCCCTCTCTACTGACAACCTGACAGCGCAGCACTCCCTCAGTATTGATATCCTGACAGTGCAGCACTCCCTCAGTACTGGTGCCCGGACAGTGCCACACTCCCTCAGTACTGGTGCCCGGACAGTGTTGCACTCCCTCTCTACTGACTCCCTGACAGAGCAGCACTCCCTCAGTACTGGCGCCCGGACAGTGCCGCACTCCCTCTCTACTGACTCCCTGACAGCGCTGCACTCCTTCTCTACTGACTCCCTGACAATACAGCACTCCCTCAGTACTGACTGCCTGACAGTGCAGCACTCCCTCAGTACTGACCCTGTGACAGTGCAGCACTCCCTCAGTACTGACTGCCTGACAGTGCAGCACTCCCTCAGTACTGATCCCCTGACAGTGCAGTGCCCCCTCTGTACTGAACCCCTGACTGTATAGCACTCCCTCAGTACTGACTCTCTGACAGTGCAGCACTCCCTTAGTATGGACCAATTGATAGTGCAGCACTCCCTCACTATTGACCATCTCACAGTGGAGCGCTCCCTCAGTACTGACCCATTGACAGGGCAGCACTCCCTCAATTCTGAGTGGAAGTAAGGCCATTTGGCCTATCGAGTCCACTCTGTCATTTAATCATGGCTGATGGGCGTTTCAACTCCACTTACCCGCACTCTCCCAGTAGCCCTTAATTCCTTGTGAGATCAAGAATTTATCAACCTCTGCCTTGAAAACACCCAATGTCCCGGCCTCCACTGCTCTCCGTGGTAATGAATTCCAGAGGCTCACCACTCTCTGGCTGAAGAAATATCTCCTTATTTCTGTTCTAAATTGACCCCCTCTAATTTTAAGGCTGTGGCCACAGGTCCTAGTCTTCCCACCAGACGGTATCAATGTCCCAGCGTCTACCATTTCTAAGCCATGCATTATCTTGTAAGTTTCTATTTGATCTCCCCTCAACCTTCTAAAGTCTAATAAATACAACGCCAGGATCCTCAGCTATACATCGTATGTTAGGACTACCGTTCCAGGGATCATCTTGTGAATCTCCACTAGACACTCTCCAGTGTCAGTATGTCCTTCCTGAGGTATGGGGCCCAGAATTGGACGCAGTATTCTAGATGGGGCCTAACTAGAGCTTTATAAAGTCTCAGAATCACACCATTGCTTTTATATTCCAACCCTCTTAAGATAAATGACAACATTATATTTGCTTTCTTAATCATGGACTCAACCTGCAAATCAACCTTTAGAGAATCCTGGACTAGCACTCCCAGATCCCTTTGTATTTTGGCTTTATGAATTTTCTCACCGTTTAAAAAATAGTCCATGCCTTGTATTCTTTTTTCCAAAATTCAAGGCCTTGCACTTGCTCACGTTCAACTGTGAGGGAATCATAGGCCATTTTATCCTCAATAACTATCTCTGTTAACCTTCTCCCAAGGTGGAGTCACTGGATCGTAATTAATAAAATGGACTCTCACCCTGACCAGAGACTGGGGACAAAGTGCATGCATACCAACCACTAGTATTTCAAGCTGAGAACATTTTAATCAATGTGTCAGAATGACTGAATTATACAATAAAGAAGCTTTATCTCCCAAGGTTGAAGTATCAATTAATTTGGTAATTGAAAAGCAAGACCAAAACTAATCAGGTTTTTGAACCTTCACTGATTAGCCTCACATATCCTCCACTAATACCACATTTCCTAACGTTGAGAAAAAATTGAACTTCTGTAACTCTATGCAACTATAAATGTTGTGTAACATAGAAATTAAGGCACTGCCTTTATGAAAGCTTTTAAAAGGTTTTATTTTCTCTTGGTGCCATGATAATTGGATAAGTGAGAAGAAATCTATTCTCTGTTTTGTCTCTTACAGGAATGCACACATTGATATATTCTCTATTCTTGGAAGTAAGTTGAAATAGAACCAGGCTAATAATTTGTGCTTTCCCATCAAAAAAATCCACAAAAAACATTTGCAATAAGCTGAGAAACTCTGGTAGCCTCTGCATTAAAAACAAAATGTGACATTTTGGTGTTAAATTGGTGGTCTTTCGTAGCTCAGCATGATCAATAACAAATAGACAAGCTCTAGATTTTGGAAAAGAAAATTGAGTGGAGTGTAAAATAGGCTGCCAACATGTTGTTGCCTGTTTGTACAACTTATAAAGACCGATTTTATCTCAAGTCAATCACAGGGAATCAATATGTATGAATGGTCAGCGTGACTGAATGCAATCCTCAGATCACGGGATAGTTATGGATATGTTTGTCCATCTAGGAAATTCCTGCTATTTCCCCTTGCTCACAGCCTCACCATCAAAATATCCAATCTTGTTTTGAGTGGCTCAAGGGTTTTTAATATTATTGCTCCACTCATAGAATTCCCTACAGTATGGAAACAGGCCTTTCAGCCCAACAAGTCCACGCCAACCCTCTGAAGAGTAACTCACCCAGACCCATTCCCCTACATTTACCCCCTGACTAACCGCTGAGCCACCATGCCACAATCCAAAGTACAGGCTATGTGTGGTTTAACCTTTCTTTCAAACAAAGAAAATGGGCCAATATGTTTTGGTGAAGTCCATATTTCATCATGTTTTTTGGACAGTTTATCATTATGGTCCTAGGGAGTTCTTGCACTAATTATTACCCTACCTTCTATGGCATTCATCACATCTGATTCCAGCCCCATCCACCCATCCCAGGGAACTCAGCACTCAGTGGGTATCAGCCAAAGGACCAGCATCCCTTGTACCTGCACCATCTACAAAAGGTCACTGAGCACCTAGCCAAGTGTTGACAGCCTGGCTGGCATCATCCCTGACCAGCCACAGCAGCCAGAAAGCCACACTGCTCACAGCACTCCCTCACACATACAATCTGCCATTAGGTAACCTCTAGGCCACACAGTTCACCTGTCCTTCACTGCACCCCTTCTAAACATCCTCTCCAGGTCAGCACCACTCTGTCCCCAATACCCGCTGGTCGTGACTGTTCAGGAGGGGACCGTCCCATGCAAGAAAACATTTGAACAGATCCAAACTTGAGCTCGGAACTACAGCCAGCAAATAGGAACACAAACAAAACTAATTGAGGCTGAAGTTCATCCCTGCAATGAAAACCAAATGCTGGCATGATGACTGATGACTAGCTCACATTCCAAGGTGGTCTGCTGCTCCTAGTTGTCCTCTCGTGGAAGCAGCTGTCGATCAGATCCTGTCTGTTTGTAGCTCTAAATGTAACTGACCTCTGCCGTACACAAGGAGAGTTTCCTCCCCACCCTCCCTTCCCACCCCAAATATCCTCAATCTCCTCCAGCCTGCTTCCCCAAGTTCCTCAGTAATTAACTGCCTACTCCAGTTGGGCAGAGCACAGCATGTTAGCATGGTACAGCACACTCTGAGCAGGGCAATCCCAGACTGGTCTGAGCGATGGAGCAACACAGCCAGCAGCCCCATCATCTGCTCCACCACAACCCTGGTCGAAGCAATAGTCACTGCCAATAAACATCCCTTCTGTAGTCAATGATACCCTCTGATGCTGTTGGCCATATCCCTCTTCCACATGTAGATCCCACTATCACCATTCTTCTTCCCATATCTACAAATACCTCTATATACTGCCCCTCCACTATCCCTTTTCTGGGTCTGCAGATGGGAAGAAACAAAAATGGCCCTTAGTAGAGTGATATGCTCTTCTTGTCGGATGTGGGAGTTTAGGGAGAGTTTACGGGTTACTGAGAATTATATCTGCAATAAATGCCATTGGTTGCGAATCTTTTCAGATCAAATGGAACGGTTGGAGAGACAGTTAGAAACAATGAGGAATTTACAAGAGCAAGGGGATGTGATGGATGGCAGTTTTAGGAAGGGGGAAGAAATCACAGATACAGTCACATAGGCAGGTTAACTCCAGAAAACTTAAGAGAGATAGGCAGGTAGTGCAGGGTTCCTCTGTGGCTATCCCCATTTCAAACAGATATGCTGCTTTGGAAAATGTAGGGGGTGATGGATTCTCAGGGGAATGTAGCACAAACAGCCAAGTTTCTGGTATTGAGACTGGCTCTAATGCAATGAGGGGTACATCAGGCTCCAAGAGATCAATTGTTTCAGGGGACGCTCTAATCTGAGGTACAGACAGACATTTCTGTGGCCAGCAGCGAAAAATCAGAATAGGTGCAGAATGTTCTCAAGGGGAAGAGGGTCAAGCAGGAGGTCATTGTACACATTGGAACCAATGACATAGGAAGGGAAAAGGATGAGATTCTGAAAGAAAAATATAGAGAGTTAGGCAGAAATTTAAAAAGCAAGTCCTCGAGAGTAGTAATATCTGGATTACTCCCGGTGCTGCGAGTTAGTGAGGGCAGGAATAGGAGGATAGAGCAGATGAATGCATGGCTGAGGAGCTGGTGTATGAGAGAAGGATTCACATTTTTGGATCATTGGAATTTCTTCTGGGGTAGAAGTGACCTGTGCAAGAAGGATGGACTGTACCTGAATTGGAAGGGGACAAGTATACTGGCAGGGAGATTTGCTCAACCTGCTCAGGAGGATTTAAACTAGTAAGGGGGAGGGAGGGGTGTGGCATGCAGGGAGATAGTGACGAAAGAGATCAATCTGAGACTGGTACAGTTGAGAACAGAAGCAAATCAAACAGTCAGGGCAGGCAGAGACAAGGTAGGACTAATAAATTAAATTATTTCAATGCAAGGGGCCTAACAGGGAAGGCAGATGAACTCAGGGCATGGTTAGGAACATGGGACTGGGATATCATAGCAATTACAGAAACATGGCTCAGGGATGGGCAGGACTGGCAGCTTAATGCTCCAGGATGCAAATGCTACAGGAAGGATAGAAAGGAAGGCAAGAGAGGAGGGGGAATGGAGTTTTTGAAAAGGGATAGCATGACAGCTGTGCTGAGGGAGGATATTCCTGGAAATACATCCAGGGAAGTTATTTGGGTGGAACTGAGAAATAAGAAAGGGATAATCACCTTATTGGGATTGTATTATAGACCCCCTAACAGTCAGAGCTAAATTGAGAAACAAACTTGTAAGGAGATCTGTTGTCTGTAAGAATAATAGGGTAGTTATGGTAGGGGATTTTAACTTTCCAAACATAGACTGGGACTGCCATAGTGGTAAGGGTTTAGATCGAGAGGAATTTGTTAAGTGTGTACAAAAAAATTTTCTGATTCAGTATGTGGATGTATCTACAAGAGAAGGGGCAAAACTTGACCTACTCTTGGGAAATAAGGCAGGGCAGGTAACTGAGGTGTCAGTGGGGGAGCACTTGGGGGCCAGCGACCATAATTCTATTAGATTTAAAATAGTGATGGAAAAGGATAGACCAAATCTAAAAGTTGAAGTTCTAATTTGGAGAAAGGTTAATTTTGATGGTATTAGGCAAGAACATTCAAAAGCTGATTGGACGCAGATGTTCACAGGTAAAGGGTCGGCTGGAAAATGGAAAGCCTTCACAAATGAGATAATGAGAGTCCAGAGAAAGTATATTCCTGTCAGGGTGAAAGGAAAGGCTGGTAGGTGCAGGGAAATTGAGGGTTTGGTTAAGAAAAAGAAGGAAGCATATGTCAGGTATAGACAAGATAGAACAAGTGAATCCTCAGAAGAGTATAAAGGCAGTAGGAGTATACTTAAGAGAGAAATCAGGAGGGCAAAAAGGGGGCATGAGATAGCTTTGACAAACAGAGCTAAGGAAAATCCAAAGGGTTTTAACAAATACATTAAGGGCAAAAAGGTAACGAGGGAGAGAATAGAGCCCCTCAAAGATCAGCAAGGCGGCCTTTGTGTGGAGCCGCAGGAAATGGGGGGATACTAAGCGAGTATTTTGCATCAGTATTTACTGTGGAAAAGGACATGGAAGATATAGAATGTAGGGAAATAGATGGAGACATTGAAAAATGTCCATATTACAGAAGAGAAAGTGTTGGACATCTTGAAACACATAAAAGTGGATAAATCCCCAGGACCTGATCAGGTGTACCCTAGAACTCTGTGGAAAGCTAGGGAAGTGGTTGCTGGGCCCCGTGCTGAGATACTTGTACCATCGATAGTCACAGGTGAGATGCCAGAAGACTGGAGGTTGGCAAACGTGGTGCCACCGTTTAAGAAGGGCGGTAAAGACAAGCCAGGGAACTATAGAGCGGTGAGCCTGACCTCAGTGGTGGGCAAGTTATTGGAAGGAATCCTGAGGGAGAGGATGTACAGGTATTTGGAAAGGCAAGGACTGATTAGGGATAGTCAACATGGCTTTGTGCATGGGACATCATGTCTCACAAACTTGATTGAGTTTTTTGAAGAAGTAACAAAGAGGATCGATGAAGGCAGAGCAATAGACGTGATCTCTGTGGACTTCATTAAGATGTTCGACAAGGTTCCCCATGGGAGACTGGTTAGCAAGGTTAGATCTCATGAAATACAGGGTGAACTAGCCATTTGGATATAGAACTGGCTCAAAAGTAGAAGACAAAGTGTGGTGGTGGAGGGTTATCTATCAGACTGGAGGCCTGATACCAGTGGAGTGTCAGAAGGATCGGTGCTGTGTCCACTACTTTTTGTCATTTATATAAATGATTTAGATGTGAGCATAAGAGGTATAGTTAGTAAGTTTGCAGATGACACCAGTGGACAGTGAAGAAGGTTACCTCAGATTACAATGGGATCTTGACCAGATGGGCCAATGGGCTGAGAAGTGGCAGATGGAGTTTAATTTAGATCAATGCGAGGTGCTGCATTTTGGGAAAGCAAATCTTAGCAGAACACTTAATGGTAAGGTCCTAGGGAGTGTTGCTGAACAAAGAGACCTTGGAGTGCAGGTTCATAGCGCCTTGAAAGTGGAGTCGCAGTAGATCGGATAGTGAAGAAGGCATTTGTAATGCTTTCCTTTATTGGTCAGAGTATTGAGTACAGGAGTTGGGAGGTCATGCTGCAGCTGAACAGGTCATTGGTTAGACCACCTTTGGAATATTGTGTGCAACTCTGGTCTCCTTCCTATCCGAAGGATGTTGTGAAACTTGAAAGAGTTCAGAAAAGATTTGCAACGATGTTGCCAGGGTTGGAGGATTGGAGCTATAGGGAGAGGCTGAATAGGCTGGGGCTGTTTTCCCTGGACCGTCAGAGGCTGAGGGGTGACCTTATAGAGGTTTATAAAATCATGAGGGGCATGGATAGGATAAATAGACAAAGTCTCTTCCATGGGGTGGGGGAGTCCAGAACTAGAGGGCATAGGTTTAGGGTGAGAGGGGAAAGATATAAAAGAGCCCTAAGGGGCAATGTTTTCATGCAGAGGGAGGTTCATGTATGGAATGAGCTGCCTGAGGAATTGGTGGAGGCTGGTACAATTGCAACATTTAAAAGGCATCTGGTGGGTATATGAATAGGAAGGGTTGCTTGAGATATCTGGTCGGCATGGAGGGGTTGGACCAAAGGGTCTGTTTCCGTGCTGTACATCTCTATGAATCTATGACTCTAACTAACAGACAAGCCAAGACATGGCATCGGAAGACCTCGATGCTGTGAGCATGCAGATAGGTTTTAAGTGCGTGAGTTCTAAGCGAGCAATGGAGGAACCCTAAGTTGATCCCCTTTGTGAGTTGGGTGTCTCTCTGTTTACGCAAAGTGTCTGTGTTGCAGCCTCTCAATGCTTTCTGCTGGTGCACCCTGCAATGCAAGTCTGGGCTTTCTAAATGACCTGCGAGTGAATCGCTGCAGTGCCATGATGATCATGAGGCTTTGGTAAACATCTATGGACAAAGGATGCACATGGTTGTTTCTGAACATCATGGAAATCCTACAGGGCAAGCAGTGAGCTGAATTGGCCAGGTTCCCAGTTTGATTTCCATCTCAGTTTTTCTCGATGTCCAAGTTGCATGGCATGTTTGGTTCGATAGGAATTTGAGTATTAATGAGGTAAGTTGGGCTGCTAACATGGTATTTAGCACGCAATAATCCCCCTTCATTGGCAACCCGCCGTGCCTATTGTCAAAGGTTTGAAAGATGGAGATGCTTTTGACACTGAGATGGGCAGTAGTCCAACTTCTGATCCTGCCATATTGAGTCATAGAGTCATAGAGATATACAGGGAGAACGTGAGGTCTGCAGATACTGGAGATCAGAGTCACAAGTGTGTTGCTGGAAAAGCACTGCATTCCTACTCCTCAGATGCTGTCTGACCGATGTGCTTTTCCAGCACCATACTCTTGACTCTTAGAGACATCCAATCCAACTTGTCCATGCCGACCAGATATCTGAAATTCATCCAGTTCCACTTGCCAGCACTTGGCCCATATCCCTCTAAACCCTTCCTATTCACGTAGCCATCCAGATGCCTTTTAAATTTTGCAATTGTATCCACCTCCACCACTTCCTCTGGCAGCTCATTCCATACACGCACCACCCTCTGCATGAAAACATTGCCCCTTAGGTCCCTTTTTAATCTTTCCCCTCTCACCTTAAACCTGTGCCCTCTAGTTTTGTACTCCCCTACCCAGGGAAAAGACTTTAATGATTCACCCTATCCATGCCCCTCATGATTTTATGAACCTCTAAAATGTCACCCCTCAGCATCCAATGCTCCAGGGAAAACAGCCCCAGCCTATTCAGCCTCTCCTTTTGGCTCAAACCCTCCAACCCTGGCAACATCCTTGTAACTCTTTTCTGAACCCTTTCAAGTTTCACAACATCTTTCCGATAGGGAGACCAGAATTGCACGCGATATTCCAAAAGTGGCCGAACCAATAACCAGTGCAGCCACAACATGACCTCCCAACTCCTACACTCAATGCACTGCTCAATGAAGGCAAGCATACCAAACACCTTCCTCATTACCCTGTCTGCTTGTGATTCTAGTTTCAATGAGCTGTGACTGTACACTCCAAGGTCTCTTTGTTTAGTAACACTTCCCAGGACCTTACCACTAAATGTGTGAGTTATGTCCTGATTTGTTCTATCAAAATGCAGCACTTCACAGTTATCTAAATTAAACTCTATCTGCCACTCTTCAGCCCTTGGGTCCATCTGATCAAGATCCCATTGTCCTCTGAGGTAACTAACCTTCTTTGCTGTCCATTACGTGACCAATTTTGGCGTCACCTGCACACTTACTAGCTATACCTCCTATGTTCACATCCAAATCATTTATAAAAATGACAAAAAGCAGTGGACCCAGTACCAATCTCTGTAGCATACATCTGGTCATAGGCCTCCAGTCCAAAAAGCAATCCTCAACCATCACCCTCTCTCTCCTACCTTCTTGCCAATTTTGAGTCCATATCTCACCATAGCCCATGCCACTCTAGCCCAATGTTCCATGGCTGTGTGGCTACTCAGTAGCTCTGCACATATTGGTCAGCACCCTGATACATGGCTTCACTTCTGGAAACCACTGATACACATAGACTTTGGAAGTCTAGACAGTAGCAAGAAAAATTACAGGGAACATTTCTCAGCCCCTTGTAGATAATTTCTAATCAGCCTATACAAAGGTGTGCTCAGACCCTTATAAGATTCCACCCAATATTTCTGACAGCTGTCCTCAATGTACTTTTTACTAATTTGAATCTGTTTCCACATGGAGAAAGTGAGGACTGCAGATGCTGGAGATCAGAGCTGAAAATGTGTTGCTGGAAAAGTGCAGCGGCTCAGGCAGCATCCAAGGAGCAGGAGAATCGACGTATCGGGCATGAGCCCTTCTTCAGGAACCATTCCTGAAGAAGGGCTCATGCCTGAAACGTCGATTCTCCTGCTCCTTGGATGCTGCCTGGCCTGCTGCGCTTTTCCAGCAACACATTTTCAGCTCTCTTTCCACATGCCTATTCTATTGTTAAAGTAGTGCTCTAGGTCAAGTCTTTCTTTACAATGTACAATCATGTGTACCTCTACAAGCTCCCCCCTCAGACATCCTCCTCTCCAACTGAAAGACCAATATTTCTCCCCATCTTTCCTCGTGTCTCAAACCTGTGACACTAGGAAATGGTGTCTTTTTTTTTAAAACAGTCTTCAGAGCCCACCTGGACTTCTTGTTTCTGGAGGCGGTGCTTAAAATCTTTGCTTTTGTAACCTTGAGCCTTGTGCACAGATTGTTCTTCTGTAACACGATGGTTGTGTTCTTGTGCAGCTCCGCACTACAGAAAAACCGCACTGTAGAAACAGTACCTAAAGTGTTGGCGATGTAATTGCGTTACAGCCAACACATGTTTTAAAAGTTCATGCTTTAGAAGCAGGGTCCCCAGTTCATTACTCGTGTTACAGTGAATCTGCATTAACGAAACACACATTACAGCAGAACAAGCTGTTTTCCAATGCACTCCTGGCCAACCCTCCACATTCTGCTCTCCTCAAACTATGAACTTCAAACCATCTACAATTCCGCTGCTCACATCCTGACTCACACCAAGTCCCATTTCCCCTTCATTCCTGCTCTTGTTAGCCAATGCTGGATTGCAATTAAACTCTCCCCTGATTTTAAAATTGCCCTGCTCGTTTTCTAGTCATAATCATAGAAACGTATAGCATGGGAACAGACCCTTCGGTCCAACCCGTCTATGCCGACCAGACATCCCAACCCAGTCTAGTCCCCTGCCAGCACCCGGCCCATATCCCTCCAAACCCTTCCTATTCATACACCCATCTAAATGCCTCTTAAATGTTGCAATTGTACCAGCCTCCACCACTTCCTCTGGCAGCTCATTCCATACCCGTACCACCCTCTGCGTGAAAAAGTTGTCCCTTAGATCTCTTTTTTATCTTTCCCCTCTCACCCTAAACCTATGCCCTCTAGTTCTGGACTCCCCGACCCCTGGGTACTTCCCTCCAAAGCCTCAGTACTCCAAGAAAATGCGTTTGTCTGATGTTGCTGTCTTAAACATTCTGAATTTTAATTATTCTTTCATTTCAGCAGTGCCTTCGGCTACTTAAGTTTTGGAACTCCCTTCCGAAAGCGCTCCATCTCTCTGCAACTTTGCTCCTTTCAGACACTCCATAAAACTTACAACTTTCATCAAGCTTTTGACCTCTGCTCCAATATTGCCCTTCATGGCTCATGTAACATTTTGCCTGCAACATTGCAATGGAGATCTTTAAGATACTTTAGGAGGCTATGTTGACTAAATAGCAGTAAGTTGTTGTTGTCTGAAAAAAACTGTGCACAGTTTGCAAACAATCAGCACCTGACCATGTTGCCTGTTGAGGTGAATCTCTTGAAAACAACAAGTGCTGGAGATCAAAGTGGGTCAGGCAGTATCCATGGAGAGAGAGCAAGCTAATGTTTCGAGTGTTATGTTAGCTTGGTCTCTCTCTCTCTCTCTCTCTCTCTATGGATGCTACCTGACCCACTGTGATCTTCAGCATTTGTTGTTTACAGTACAGATTCCAGCACCTGCAATCATTTACCCCAGTGAGGTGAATCTTCAGTTTGCTTTCCTAATTGCCTCCACAAAGATTAAATACCACATGACAGTACCATTACAGCCCTCATCCAACTGGAAGTTTGAAGAGGAAATTCTGCCTGATTTTGTTTTGCGGGAATGACATCCTGAGCAGGCAGCTCCATAACAAGGTTTTCCTTGGTTTCCAGAAAGTCGAAAGATCTCTTTCAGTTTCTTCTTCAAATATTTCAAAGACATCTTATGCTACCTGTTGTGCACTTTATGCAGCACATTATTCCAGCCTGTGTGAAATTTCACCAGCCACTGCTCAGTCCCTTATACATTTGGTTGAACATTTAGCTGTTCTAAAGCTACCTCCACAGTTTTGACTGTCTGTCCTAGTTGAATACTGCATGCATATTTGACCAATTTGCATTGATCGTTTTAACCCTTTCTCATTAATATAAATTAGAAACAGTAGGGATCCCAACACTGATCCCTGAGGCATCGAGCTCAGCCCTTCCCATTGCTCTGACTAAAGTTGTCTGAATACCTGCTGCTTCCTTTCAGTTGATTTCTAATCCATTATATGGTATTATCCTGAAACCCAACTGGTTTAAGTTTAAGTTTAAATAGTTGTCTATCCTGAAGAAAAGTCAAAATGTACACTATATGGTAGACCTTTGCATTTAAGATGTCATTTCCTCAGAAATAGTGCTCATTCTGACAAAAGTTGAATCAATATTAGCTTTTGCTTACTAGATTATTGTCTGACCGACAACACCAAAGGTTATTCATCAGAATTAATTCAATGTTTAAGCTCAGTTTTAACATAAAATTAATATGTCTATTGCCACTGCCTGTATTCATCACTCAGAATAGACACCATGTTAAGCAATCTCTAATCCAACAAGATTTCACAAATATTCATCATATACTGCATCATAACCTCCATTTCTTCATGTGAATCAGCCCCATATCTCATCCTCCAACAGGACCAGACATGCAGAAGCATGAGGATATGTGAATGGCTCTCAAGTTGTCACTAGGGCTTTGAAGTAGCTGTTTCTTGTCAATTGGCAATAGAACATTCCCAAAGCATATTGATCCAAAATGGTAAGGCCTTGTGGCACAGTAGCAGTGTCCAACCTTTGAGCTAGAAGTCCTATGATAAAGTCCCAGCAGCACTAGAGATAGAATGCATAGAATCTCTACAGTATGAAAGCAGGCTATTCAGCCCATTGAGTCCACACCAACCCTCCAAAGTGAATCCCCCACAACCATCCCTGCATTTCCCAGGTCTATCCCACCTCGCCTGTATATCTCTGGACACTAGGCAATCCACCTAACCAGAACACCCAGCGGAAACCCACGCAGACATGGGGGGAATGTGTAAACTCCACACGGACAGTCACCCAAAACTGAAATCAAATCAGCAGCACTAACCACTGAGTCACCGTATAACCCCATGGCAGCAAAAGGAAAATTGTTAGGAAAATTTCACAGATCCAGAATGGATTAGCATAACATATATGTGGAATAAGGCAGGACTATCTAAACTTACAACACATAAAGTCAGCTAGCTAGTGCTTCAGGGTGCATCTTTCAAGAGACCTCCCAATGCTGCACAGTGGTTGGCATCACTAAACTATAGAGGCTGGACTCAGGGAGTAATATTGAGACCTGATGATGAAAGGATAGAACATACTGCATTGGGACCAAACAGTATTGCATTACTGACACATTAAGGAAAGAAAACAGGGAATTTGTTAATGTACTATTAAAGCAAAAAAAAACTATACATGGCCGATTTAAAAGATACAAATCTTGATCCTTTGTCTAGAATGAGTAACTTTCAGAAATATTGTGTCTTCACCTCGAGAGATAAAACCAGTGAATGCTGTAATGCAGAGGTTGTTTAAGAAACTGCATGCTCCAATGAATTTGTTGTACTGGTCCTCTCCTTCCCACAGTATGGCTTACTATTCCATCTCTTTGTAAACCATATCCCTTTTATTGGCAATATTGTACAGTGTCCAACATACTATAATTATTTCGCCCACTCATACAACAAAGTATCAAAAGAACAGTACAACCACGAGAAAGATTCTTTGAAAAGGTCAAAGGTGCGTTGCCAATTTTATTCTCTCTTGTGGATAGTGTTTTCTTCAAGCCCCTTCCTTGAGAAGTTTGTGATTTTTGAAGAAGTAGCAAAAAGGCAGAGCAGTGGACGTGATCTATATGGACTTCAGGAAGGCATTCGATAAGGTTCCTTGTGGTAGTTGGTTAGCAAGTTTACATCGCACAGAATAGAGGGAGAACTAGCGATTTGGATATAGAACTGGCTAGAAGGTAGAAGACAGAGACTGGTGGTGGAGGGTTGCTTTTCAGACTGGTGGCCTGTGACCAGTGGTTTGCCACAAGAATCAGTGCTGATTTTTGTCATTTATATAAGTGATTTGGATATGAGTATAGGAGGTATGGTTAGTGAGTTTGTAGGTGACACCAAAATTAGAGGTGTAATGGACACAAAAGAAGGTTACCTCAGAGTACAATGGAATCTTGATCAGATGGGCCAATGGACCGAGGAGTGGCAGATGGAGTTTAGTTTAGATAAATGCGAGGTGCTGCATTTTGGAAAGGCAAATCAGGGCAGGACCTATGCACTTAATGGTAAGGTCCTGGGAGTGTTGCTGAACAAAAAGACCTTGGAGTACAGGTTCACAGCTCATTGAAAGTGGGGTTGCAGCTAAATAGGATAATGAAGAAGATGTTTGATATGCTTTCATTTATTGGTCAGAGTATTGAGTACAGGAGTTGGGAGCCATGTTGCAGCTGTACCGAACATTGGCTAGGCCACTTTTAGAATATTGCGTGCAATTCTGGCCTCCCTGCTATAGGAAGGATGTTGTGAAACTTGAATGAGTTCAGAAAAGATTTACAAGGATGTTGCCAGGGTTGGAGGGTTTGAGCTGTAGGTAGAGGCTGAATAGGCTGTGGCTATTTTCCCTGGAGCGCTGGATGCTGAGGGGTGACCTTATAGAGGTTTATAAAATCATGAGTGGCATGGATAGGGTAAATAGACAATGTGTTTTCTCAGGAATGGAGGATTCCAAAACTGGATGGCATAGGTTGAAAGTGAAAGGGGAAAGGTTTAAAGGGGATCTAAGTGGCAACTTTTTCATGCAGAGAGTGGTGCGTGTATGGAATAAGCTGCCAGAGGAAGTGGTGGAGGCTGGTACAATTACAACTTTTAAAAGGCATCTGAATGGGTATATGCATGGGAAGGGTTTAGAGGGACATGGGCCAAATGCTGGCAAATGGGTCTAGATTAATTATCTGGTCAGCATGGACAAGTTGGACCGAAGGGTCTGTTTCTGTGTTCTATGATTCTATGACTCTAATGTGGGTTTTCCATATTTTGCAAGTGGGAGTCAAATTTGCATGTCTGTATAAACCTTTCCTCATTTCTCAAGATGTACACAACGGATAAAATGGTTAGAAAGAAGATCCTAAAAAGGGTTATTGTCACTCAAAATCAACACATACTCAGTCTTTTTGGAATATATCCTAAGTTTTTATTGGTTACTAGGATGCAGGCTGGGGAATTACTGACTTCAATCTTGCAGTCCTCCTGGGATATAGGAATGGTGTTGGAGGACTGGAGGATTATAAATCTTGTTCAAAAAATGTAAGAGGCATAAATCTGATGATTACAGGCCTATCAATCTGACATATCAGCAGTGAAAAAACTATTAGGAGTCATTGTCAAGGACAAAATTAATGTTCACTGTGTGAAGCATTGGATGATACAGGGCAGCCAGCATGGGTATGCTGAAGAGAAATAGAGTGGAACCTTCTCAGACACTGATGACATGGACATTAGTAAGAAAGGTGGACAAATTAGATGAATTGAAAATTCTCAAAGTTGAAAGAAAAATGTCCCATTTTCCAAATGAGTGTTGAACTTCAAGGCAAGGTTCTCAATAGTGAGCAGTGGGAGGTTTATCTGCATGCATCAGCATCTCATGATTACCTAATCACACTTCATTGATATGCAGTTTCCCACTGGACAGTGACAATTCCTAACATGAAAGTAGAGCATGTCCCTGGCATCATCAATCCACTGCCTGCTATTCCCAACCCCCAAATCGGACAATCATAGAATCCCTACAGTGTGGAAGCAGGCTATTCAGTCCATTGAGTCCAAACTGACTCTCTGAAGGGAATTCCACCCAGAACCTCCCTCTACCCTATCCCTGTGACTCTACATTTCCGATGGCTAATCTACTTGGCCTGCACATCCCTGGATACTATGGGCAATTTTAGTACGACCAATCCACTCAACCTGCATATCTTTGGACTTTAGGAGGAACCCCAGGCAGACATGGGAACAATGTGCAAACTCCACTGAGGCAGCCGTCCAAAGCTGGAAGCCAACCTGTGTCCCTGATACTGTGAGGCAACAGTACTAACCACTGAGCCATCAAGTAGTCCCCACTCAGCACCAATATTTCAGGGCACACTCCACGGACAGCAACTGGCAACATCCTCTGCCCATGGACTTTGGTATTGGAGAGGGACCCACAAAATGAAGGAATGGCTGGCCCTTGGTTTGTTTCAAGGGCTAGCCACCTGATAAGGGATGGTTACTGGAAAACAAGAACTAGCTTCTGTGACTATGACAATGACTCCATTATGCAGCCTCACATTTGAAGTTATGTGTAGATACAATGCAGGTCATTCTCCAGCCATTGAATAGACAATATGTCTGCTGAAAGTGAGGTTCTGATGCTTGGATTAGTCTGGTGAGTCTTGCAGTACACTGCAGATGGAGTGTACTACTCAATCCTTGTGCTCTGCACAACTGGAGCAGAGTAAAAGTATTGAGGGGGGTTGGTGTGGTGGTCTGTGATGGACACTGAAGAGCTGGGAGAGTGATAGCAGTTTTCCAAGGAGAAAGTTGAGGACATAAAACAGGAAGAACATTATCTGTTGCTTGATAGAGCGATGCAGCATCTAGTGCTAGAACCCAGACAGGAGTTAGTTGACACCCAGTTCCAGCAGATATGAGCTGGGTGCAGTGATACTCATTGACTGCAAATTTGTTATTGCTCCAAAGGCTGTCTGCTCCCAGGGGCAAATGGAGCTTCTGTTTGTTAGTTCCTATTTGCTGTTGCTGAATGAAAGTCAATGTTTTGAACTGTTTGAATCCTTTCCTGTCGATGAATGGTCCAACATTGAGCAATGAGAAGGTGCTGGGCCACACTGGGCATTGGGGAAAATGTAGCCCTCACTTAAACAGGGCTGTCAGATGGGAGGAGGCTAAGGATGGAATAGTTGTATTAGTTGGCTCCTCAATAGTAATGATGGAAGAAGGTGTACTTGTATGTTCCACTTTCTTTAATAGGTTTACATGCTCCCTATTCATTAAAGCTTAACAAGGAAAATATGATGGGTTTCTTAAATTTATTATCAATTGTGTGTTTCTAGAATATGCATAAAGTTTAATATTGAATTATCAACATCAATTCTCAGAAATACTACCCAAGAATATTCTGGTGGGAGACAGCATGTGCAGAAGTATATGCAAAGTGTGTGCATCAGTATGTGTGTCCCAATGTATGGTAGTATGTGTGTGCATCATGTAAGTGTCCCACGGTGTGGCAGTGTGTGTGTGTGTGTGTGTGTGTGTGTCAGCATATGTGTCCCAATGTATGCAAAGTGTGTGCGTCAGTATATGTGTCCCAATGTATGGCAATATGTATGGCAGGATGTGCCCCTGTGTGTAGCTGTGACTGTGTCTATTTGAATGGTTAAAAATATTGCAACATGCTGCTTATCAGAGAGACCTGGGTGTCTTTGTGGATGAATCACAGAAGGTTGATCTGCAGGTGCAACAGATAATTAAGAAGGCAAGTGGAATTTTGTCCTTCATTGCTAAAGGGATTGAGTTTAAAAACAAGGATGTTATGTTGCAGCTGTATAGGGTGCTGGTGAAGGCACACCTGGAGTACTGTATGCAGTTTTAGTCTCCTTCCTTGGGTAAGGATGTACTGGCACAAGAGGGGATGCAGAAGAGGTTCATTAGGTTGAGTGAACTGAAATTTTATTCATTGAAATTTAGAAGATTGAGGGGGATCTTATAGAAATGTATAAAATTCTGAAGGGAATAGATAGGATAAAAATAGAGAGGATGTTCCCACTGGCGGGTGAAACTAGGACAAGAGGGCATAGCCTCAAATTTAGGGGGACCAGATTTAGATTACTTACAGTGTGGAAACAGGCCCTTTGGCCCAACAAGTCCACACCAACCCTCCGAAGAGCAACCCACCCAAACCCATTCCCCTTCACCTAACATTACGGGCAATTTAGCATGGCCAATTCACCTAACCTGCACATTTTTGGACTGTGGGAGGAAACCCACACATACACAGGGAGAATGTGAAAACTCCACACAGACAGTTGCCTGAGGTAGGGAATTGAACCCACATCTCTGGCGCTGTGAGGCAGCAGTGCTAACCACTGTTCTACCGTGCCACCCAAAAGGACTGAATTGAGAAGGAACTTCTTCCCCCGGAGGATTGTTAATCTATGGAATTCCCTACCTACTGAAGTGGCTGAGGCTTCCTCAGTAAACGTTTTTAAAGCTAAGATAGATAATCTTTTTAACAGTAAAGGGATTAAGAGTTATGGTGAGAGGGCGGGTAAGTGGAGCTGAGGTCACGATAAGTTTAGCCATGATCTTATTGAATGGCATAGCAGGCTCGAAGGGCGGGGCTCCTAGTTCTTATGTTCGTATGTTCTTATGCTCTTATGTTCATAATGACCACAAAAACTTTAATTGGTCATTGTAAAATCCATCTGGTTCACTAATGCCCTTCAGGGAGGGAAATCTGACATCCTTGCCCTGTTTGGCCTACATATCTAATTCCAGATCCATAGTAAAGTGGTTGACTCTTAACCTTCCTCTGAAAGTGCAAGCCATTGAGTTCCAAGACAATTCAGGATGGGCAAGAAACTCTTGCCTTGCCAGCGATACACATATTCTATGAAAGAATAAAAGAGAAGAAAATTATTTCGGAATGAAACAGATCCTTTCAAGTAATGTGTCAAATATTGTTGTGGTCGTGTTAAAAATGAGGATTTTGACCATGCACCATTTCAGTGTAATTACACCATATGATTGTCAGGTTTTCTGCTTTTTCACTGAGAATTGTCCTTTTAAGAATATAAATTCTCTCATTGCACATGTTTCATGGTACTCAATATTTAATCTGCATAAATTTGTTTAGAAAAATGAGTAGGACATTTAATTTATTAACTTCAAAGAAAATACGATTGCATTTTGATTGAATATTCACTCCAGACTGGAGTAAAATTGGTCTAGTAATTGTTTTTAATGGGTCTTGTTATTTACTATTTTGAAAATGCTGGCTTGTTGCTTTGACCCTCTCCAAGCTTCAGTAGAGCTGCAAAAATCTGATTGTGTACAAATTATTTCTTGCTGAGTGTTGGATGGTGTATTTGCTTCACAAATGTTTTTCAGAGAATCGTCCCCAGTAGAGACAATTAAACTGAGTGAAAAGAGCAGTAATTCAGTTGTGAATAGTGTATTGGAAATTTGTGAAAGGATCGAGCAAGACATGAGAGAGAACAATCATCACTACGTATAAAGGCCACTGAAGATGGTTAATGAATATTTTGCAAAGGGTTTGTCAATTGTAGCCAGATCTGTGTAATAAGAGTTTGTATCTTCCTGTCATGTATCAACCATGTGAAAGGTGAACTTGCTGGTCCAGGAATTCCCAATAAACTATCCTGGAGCATAGAATGGAGACGAGAGTCTTCTAAAGCTTTACATAGAATGTTTCGAAGTGTGTTGTTCTGTGCAAGAAGGTGAGTTTTTTTTAAGGACATACATGTAATTATCAGTTTAGTGCTTTATCATTTCTGACATAATTTTTGTGCAGTTGAAATAAATTAATAACATCCAATATACTTTCAGCTCCCATAGCTGGTCAACATTCTTCAAAAGTATATTCACGTATAGGTGGCACTAATGCCCATGGGAACTGGTGGCAGTAGAATTTTGCACTCTGTTACCCATCCGTCTTGCAGTGCACCACATGTAAGCCTGTGAGCATTGTGCCCAATCATTTTATGAAAATGTGATTACAGATAATGATAAAGTGAATGTTCCTTGCAGCTGCACAGTCGTCTTATATCACATCAGCTTGACGGTCCAGCTGTATCACCCATCTGTCCTCTGCAGGGCCATCAGCTAAAGCATACAAAGTTGCCATCTTGTGCAGGAATCTGTTTTTAGACCAAAATAAAAACAGGAAAGACTTCAAGTATATGCCTGGCCAGTTAGCATCTGTAAATGAAAACGGACAGGTTAAGGTTTTGGGTGGGGACTGTTTATTTTCCTGTGAAATTTGAGTCGGCAGGGCCGTTTCCATTTTGCCAAATTCGCACTCTGTTATTATCCTGCTGGTGGCTTGCGTCCCATTATACTCATTTGTGGAGATTTTGTACTGGAATCGTCAGCTACAGCTTTATTTATTTAAAGATGAGTTGGTTTAACATTATAAAACCTACATGAGAATCCTACATGAAAAGATCAATTCTCCAAACAGATAACTAGCTAGCTGATCATTTCCCTTGTTTTAAATGAGCTCAGATTTGGTAATTAATAATTAGTCATGGACAGCAGCAAGGTAATTAACACATGACATGGCCATAAGAAAATGGGAGGGTCTTTCCCTTCCAGGTGTGGGAAAATACAATGAGAATAACATTAGATTCTCAATGTTGAGAAAAATAAATTCCTGACTTTCCCCTCAAATGTTATTCACTATTTGCACCTTATTAAAGTCCCAACTTACTTTAGTTTTACACAGCATTCCCAACATGTGAACCCAGAGAGGTTAGCTCAGTGGTGCAGCTTACTGACCACTTCTCTGGGCTACCATGCAAAGGCTTCTTCACAACATTGACTCTGCATAGCTCCATGGCCACCAGCCTCCACAACTTGTCATCAGCAAGCCGCCAGCCTCGCTATAACCCCGGGGCTGCTCTTGCACTGACTCCGGCACTACTCCAACCCTTCAGTTTTATTTTGGAACTCAGGGACTGCTACAATTTGCACATTTCTGCCTCGTCACTTTGCGCACAGGGACAGTCAAGCATTTCATGCAAATGGGAAAATATTTACAATCACAACGACACATGCAGGCTTTTGGCTTGCTTACTTAGTGCTCTTGCATTTACCAGTTAATGAAAGCTGCCATCCTCTGGATACTTTACATTATTTTCAGAGCACACAATCACCAATTGCCTCCTTTTCATGTCAGGTCAGCAACTACAATGAAAAAAAGACAATTCGAATACCTAAAGTTGCCATTTTCCATAGAAAGCACAGGAAGCCAATGCTTTGCAGCTGCCAGGCTTGTACATCGATCTGTAAGTACATAAGGACATGGTCAGTGATGTGTTAAGAAGACTTTTCTTTGGTGCACTTATTATCATGATGACTTACTGACCGAAGTCTACTCCCAGTGTAGCTGACACTTTGGTCGTGCAATGTACAACTGGATGCTGTCTCTTCCTCAGAGCTCCATGTGGAGGGTAAAGAATGGCTGCCTTGGGAAGCCTCCATAATACGTGTGTGGACGTCACGTGAGGCTTCATTGTGATGGATGGGAAGGCTCAGAAATTCTTCCAATAAACCTGCAATAAATTCCTGACATTCTCCACAGGTTGTCTGCTCATGCATCATACATTGAGAACACAGTGCTTAGTGTCACTATAGTCTCAGCACTACTCGAAAGAAACTTAGAAAGAGACAACGATCACTACGATGTCAACAAGCTCCGCAAGAAAAGTAATCTCCAGCAAGTGCGACACAATTTCCAAAGGAAGAATCAGCAGGTGAACATGCTCACTGTTGCTTTGTTCAACCTCTGAAAGACAGCATAGGTACCCATTAAGAACATACTAGCCAATCATCTCTGAACTGTACCATTAGCTGGAGGAGGACTCACATTCCTAAGGACTGAGTGGTGCCATCCCAATGACTGTCAAGGTCACAGCTGCCCAAACTTTTATGGAGGAAATAGGACCTGGGTGCCATCTCTTAATCCTTGACCCACAAAACCATCTTGGATTTTACTGATGTTATTTTCATCAGAACACAGCTCTTCATGATGATGAGAGTCAAGCAGCTCAGGCAGTGGAACTCTTCATTACTAGTATCACCCAGGACAAAGACACTGTCCATCGCATTGTGTTACTTTGAGAGTGCTCTATCACCAACCTGTAGAGTGGAAAATCCACAAAGAAGCCAAAGCACTACATATCTTACATACTGGAGAACTCACAGGTTCCTGCCTCCTTTCCATGTTCAACAGGTAAGAGGGCAGGACTGAAGAAGGGCTATACCTGAAACGTCGACACCTCTACCTCCAGATGCTGCCTGCCTTGCTGTGTTCTTCCAGCCTCCTGCCCGTCTGCTTTGGATTCCAGCATCTGCAGTTTCTGTGCCTTCTTTCCAAGGTCCTCAGGCCATCCTGGTTACAGAAGTAATGGGGGGAGCAACAAAATCTTCTGAGTGCGAAGATAAGGCTGAGGATCAGAACAACAACCTGGAGGGCAGCATGCCAGTGAAAAGCATCATCGAGCACTGAAGTAACGTCATTCAAACCTGC
Organism: Chiloscyllium punctatum; assembly: GCF_047496795.1. Taxonomy (NCBI): domain Eukaryota; kingdom Metazoa; phylum Chordata; class Chondrichthyes; order Orectolobiformes; family Hemiscylliidae; genus Chiloscyllium; species Chiloscyllium punctatum. The sequence goes on from NC_092755.1 coordinate 64,184,747, forward strand.
TTTTGGGTAAACGAACTGGCTTTGGACTTTGTTTCATTGTTTAACATTCAGTAGAAAGGGTAGGCAGTACAGAAGACATGTGGACTATGTTATTTTTACAGTCCTTGACCTTTTCTCTTGTTGAACCCATGTCTTGTTATCTATCTGATTGTACATTTGATACCTTCAGATGGTCTTGCCTCCAAGTATTGACACATTTGATGTTCAACTAACTGTTAGGAAACAAGCAGCAGTCAGTGAAATAGTGCAGCCACACCGCTGGACACTAATGTTAGTTAGCTCTTAGATAACCGTCAGGATCTCATATCTGAAAGTTGTGCAGAGAAGCCTCTCATGAGAATTAACAAGTTGAGAGGAATCCTAAGGAATCTCTTGTTGATCTTTCCATCATTGGTAATACTTTAATGTTTCAGAGGGCATGAAGACTGTTCAGTTGCCTTGAAGTGCCAGAACATCCTTTCAGACAACATCGAACCTGCAGGACGTAGTATTTTGGGTAGTTTCTCCCAGCAGACCATTGCATTGTGAGGGACAATGGACATGTGAGCTGCTCATTGTACATCTTCCAGCCTTGAGTAGCAGTGTGCTTCCAAGAAAGGTTGATGCATAGGATGAACCTTTCCTTGCAGAAATGTTGCATAACCATAACCATGGACCTGGTGCCATGAATTTTACTTGATAAAACACTTTAATTGAAAATGGGAAAATACCACCCACTGTCACTATAAGTGACTTTTTTTCTTATTAATGAAATGTAATAGGAAGTTCAACCTTCTTGGTGCAGGGCATGAAAACATTGAAACACATATATTCAAAATGTATGATTAAACAATAAAAAGATAAAGATTGAGTGAGAACATGACAGAGGGTTCAAAGTTTGTGAGAGGATTTGTAGCTCGGGTGCTCATTGTTGTGGTTCTGTTCACCGAGCTGGGAATTTGTGTTGCAGTCATTTCGTCCCCTGTCTAGGTGACATCCTCAGTGCTTGGCAGCCTCCTGTGAAGCGCTTCTGTGATGTTTCCTCCGGTATTTATAGTGATTTGTATCTGCCGCTTCTGGTTGTCAGTTCCAGTTGTCCGTTGCAGTGGCCGGTATATTGGGTCCAGATCGATGTGCTTATTGATTGAATCTGTGGATGAGTGCCATGCCTCTAGGAATTCCCTGGCTGTTCTCTGTTTGGCTTGTCGTATAATAGTAGTGTTGTCCCAGTCAAATTCATGTTGCTTGTCATCTGAGTGTGTGGCTACTAAGGATAGCTGGTCGTGTCGTTTTGTGGCTAGTTGGTGTTCATGGATGCAGATTATTAGCTGTCTTCCTATTTGTCCTATGTAGTGTTTTGTACAGTCCTTGCATGCACGACCAGCTATCCTTAGTAGCCACACACGCAGATGACAAGCAACATGAATTCAACTGGGACAACACTACGATTATTGGACAAGCCAAACAGAGAACAGCCAGGGAATTCCTGGAGGCATGGCACTCATCCACAGATTCAATCAATAAGCACATCGATCTGGACCCAATATACCGACCACTGCAACGGACAGCTGGAACGGACAACCGGAAGCGGCAAATTCAAACCACTACAAATGCCGGAGGAAAGATCACAGAAGCGCTTCACAGGAGGCTCCCAAGCACTGAGGATGTCACCTAGACAGGGAACGAAACGTCTGCAACACAAATTCCCAGCTCGGCGAACAGGACCACAACAATGACAGAGGGTAATGGACAGGAGAGGGGGGAGACAGTAAAGTTTGTTTTTCATTGCTACACTGAACACTGTTGACTGATTCATGCCCATGGTTGCTCTGTCAATGGGACCAAAAGTTGCTGACAATGCAGAAGTTAAGCACAATAGTTATATTCTGCAGTAAGTACCACAGTGGTATCATTTTTATGAGCCTCTCATGTTTAACGTACCCTTAACTCATTCATGAAGTTATTAAACACCAGTTTATTAAATATAAATCTTCCAACATAAAGCATTCGTCACAACTATATGAAGTTAATGAGACATTAGCAAACCCTTCTTCATGTAACCGAACTTAGACCAAACAGAGTGTTCCTGGGAAGTTGGCAAACAGCTGACAAGTGCCAGTTACTGATAGTCTGAAGTGCTTTAAATGCTATTCAGAATCATTAATACTACCACTTAAAACAACATTCACTTAAAGGAAACCAGTTGGAGTTTTGAAAGAACTAACATCTATAGATACAAAATGTGCATGAATGTAAAAATGTGTAATGCATATTCTTCATTCACACTACTACTTGAAGCCTTGTCTCTTGTCATATGTATCAGTGTGTGGACATAATTTTTCATCTATTAAAATGAGTGGTGGGAATATCAGGAACAGTAGCGTTTCCTGTTAGTTACTGCTCGAAAATGATATTCCTCATCAGTAAAAGTAATAAACGAAGGTCCTAGATATAAATGTAAAGTAAGGCACTTGTAAATCCTTTGTTTCTTTATTTTGGCATTGTTTTAATTCAGATTATGAGGCACCATTAATGAGTTTGCTCGTAAATCTCACTCCCTTCACTGAAATAGATACTTAGATCCAATGATTTGTATCAGTGCATATTTCTCTGTCACAAAGTAAAATCTTTGTTAACAACAGTGATAATTATGTGTGGTTAGGAAGCTAGTTGTAGAGTTGTAAAGTTTCATGCTTAGGAGTTTAGATAGGAGTGTTGCTCGCAAAGTTTAAACTTTCCTTTAATAGCAGCAAACACATCTTTTTAACATTACAATTGCTTGCATGTGGATCAGGAATTCAAAGTGGATCTTTTCACTCCCCTCAGAAAACTCTGCATATTGACTTAGTGTTTGAGTTATTTTTAAACAACTCGGTCATTCCCAATTAACCAGTCTCATTTCTGCTATGTCTTTAATCTTAACAATCTTTTGAAAGTTATGCAGTTAGATCTAAATTCTGATGAAGTTCACCTTGCTAATTGTACTCGGAGTGATTGTGACCAATAAGTATCATCACTGATGCGAAATATAATATAAGTGCAGATCTCTGTTCTGTGGGGCCCCTTACTCTGAGACAAAAAATTCTTGGCTCCCGGACAGCGTGTTATTAGCAAGAATGGAATCCTCTTAGAATCAAGTCAATCAAAGGCTACGACTTTTCTTTGGTTTCAGTGGCATTTTAACTTTCAGGTCTGTGTTCGGTGTCCCAGGGAAAGCAGCAATCTGCCATTGGGCTCCTCTTCACCTAACACAATGCCAATTTATGAAAGCTAAGGTGGTAAGAATGAATGATATAAACTCGCTGTGTCTTCCTACTTTTCTGCCCCCCACTGCCTCACGGGTCTGCAGTAATTTCCAGCTGAGCCCAACACGCCAGATTCAAAGTTCCCTACTTCTCTGAGCTGTAGTGAATGAAACAGCTCTTTCAATTTTTTTTTTGCTAAAATAATTGAACACAAAGGATCTCGTAGAAGTGATTTTTTTCCAATTTTGGGCTTTTGGCCAGCAGCCGTATATGTTTAGCACTACAGAGCAGATTCTCAAATGTGAATAGGGCACAGATTTGTAACAAATAAGGCTGGAAATTATGAGCCCACATTTTTTGATGCACACTCCAATTGAGGAGGCTTCCTGTGGGGGTTCACCCTCTCAGGAAATACCATGAAGTATTGACGACTTACTGGAAAAGAGGAGGAGGGCAACATTTCAAACCAGAAGCTATTTTTATCTGTCTTGTAACCCTGCAGTAGCCTCACGTTGCTGGTGATCGAGAAAATGGAGAGATTGGTTTCCTCAAATACCATTTTGAGTGGACTGTCAGTGAAAGAGAAGTTACGCTATCCCCAGGACAGACTCCATTTCAATAAAAAATGAAATTAGTAATAGTTTCTCTTGATCTGTATGGAAACAAAATGCACATAAAATTGCAGACGTCTAGCTGAAGATAATGATACAGTTTGGTTTTTAGTAATGACTGTACAACATAAGAAGACTTTGGACATCTGGAGCTGGCTACACACTCAATGTGTCATCCCCCAGATGTGAGCGGCGGGCTTTATCGTGTACTCAGTGCAAGCACCGTCAGAGTTTATGGTTAGCCACATTGAAGACAGATGTCTCAACAGTTGTTCTATTTATTCCTGCACGTTTTACAGTCCTGTATCTGAAGTTAACAGTTCGCACAAATAATGCTAATTTACATTAAACCACACAAAAAAAATGTTGTGAAGCCGTTGCTACCTCGTTGTTGCACAATAAACTTCCAGCATTGTTAAAACTGTTGAATCTTGTTCCCTGTGTATACTGAATTGAGCTGACATCAGCTAGGTTCTAACCAATCTCAGTGCCACAGTTTTAGGGACAGGGAAAGTTAGTAAGGACAGACACCAAACATTTGCAATTGAGTTACCCCTGTTGGAATGTGGCATTTGAATGTGTGGGGATATCAGAATCAGGTGCTGCATAGACTAATATTCTGCCAACATTCATGAAATAAAGTTAAAAATCACACAATGCCAGGTTATAGTCCAAACGGGGTTATTTGGAAGCACTAGCTTTCAGAGTGCTGCTCCTTCGTCAGATGGTTATGGAGTAACTGATGAAGGAGCAGCACTCCGAAAGCTAGTGCTTCCAAATAAACCTGTTGGACTATAACCTGGTGTTGTGTGATTTTTAACTTTGTCCACCCCAATCCAACACTGGCACCTCCAAATCATTATTAAATAAAGATTTGGTATAGCCATCAGATGTGGAGGACATCTGTAGCAAAGCAGTAAAAAATAAATTCAGGTGAGATCATTCAGGGCCCTGAACAATACAGGTTATGGAGAGAAATCTTGGATTGTCACACACCCCAAGTCTGCAAATGCTGATATCCAATATGTGCCAGCCCCTGTGCTATCCTGGCACATCTCCACTCCACTGCCCTTTCCAACATACCAGTAACTAATATTGGAATGCTGCTGCAAGGACCCTTTTGCATAGGAACAAGCTCCCAGCTTACAGATCAGAGCAGGGACCATTTGTGTACTGGGACAGGCTTCCAGCCTACAGAACAGAGCAGGGACTGTTTGCGAACAGAGACAAGCTCCCAGCTTACAGATCAGAGCAGAGCTCTCTCAGTGTTCACTCACTTTGTGCCTACCTGAATGACTCCTGCCTCACCTTGCCAATGTATTGCGATGCCATGCTATTAGTAGTATTGGCCCCTCAGACAGACCTAAATGCTCATGAATCATGTCTTGATTCACATGGTGTACCATGTGCCAGTGGCTTAAGCAACAAACTCATTGTGTGTAGGCGGCCATGTCTCATAGGCTCAGGCAAGTCGTCCTCGTTGAAGTCCATGGAGTGGAGGAGCCAGTGTTAGACTGGGTTGGACAAAGTCAGAAGTCACACGACACCAGGTCACCTGATGAAGGGGCAGCACTCATGAAAGCTTGTGATTTCAAATAAACCTGTTCAACTATAACCTGGTGTTGTGTGACTTCTGACAAAGTCCATGGAGACACCGATTAGTCAGGGGCTCCCAGCACAGTAAGTCAAGGGCAGCATCTGAGATCAGTGCAGGGGCTTGGCGAAGTCAGGTTCAAGATACTCAGTGGGTCACAGTTAGCTCTGTGGGGCCAGTGCACATGGTACTGGGGGTGGGTGTCTGGGGTCATGAGTGCCGAAGTTTTGAAAGTGAAAGAAGTGACAATTGCAAAGGGAGCCAACACAGTATGTTAAGAGGGGGAATGATAGAGAATGTGTGGGAAAGAGATCATGTGGGAGGAGGGGCTTTGTTGATGGAGCAGAATGTCTGGCTTCCAGGGGAGAAACAGTATCAATGCACCTGGGACTGGGGGTAAAAGGGGGCCAGTACAGACTCAGCTGGAAGGGTTGGCTGGGGATACAGGGAGGTGTAATGGCTATGCGCTTGATGGGAAAGGCTCTTCCTCAATGGACAAGGGGGTTGGATGTTGGGCACTCCATTTGACCATTTTGGCTCTTGTTTTTTCCTGCAGTGCGAGAAAAGTTTGGATTGAGTGCGACAAAGGTGGGTGCCACAGCTATTAGTGCAAGCGTAGGCAGGGGAAAAGTGTCCCGAGTGAGTGAGTCAACAGCACAAAGGGCAAGTAGGGTTAGCAGTGTGTGTGAGGGGGTTGGAGGTTGGGGTGAGAATCCCAAATGAGTGAAGACGTTGCAAGTAGCAGTGAGAGTGGTAGAGCATGGGGCCTTGGTGGGCAGTAGCAGAAATGGAGTGAATGTTGGGTAGCAGAGAGAAGATGGTAGCACTTAGTCTGGCAAAGCAGAGAAAGGTGGCATGGTGGCTCCATGGTTGGCACTGCTGCCTCATAGAACCTCAATCCAGGTTTGAACCCAACCTCGGGCAACTATCTGTGTGGAGTTTGTACATTCTCCCCATGTCTGCATGGATTTCCTCCAGGTGCTCTGTTTTCCTCCCACAGTCCAAAGATGTGCAGGTTAGGTGGGCAGTGGCAAATGCAAGGTTACAGGGATAAGGGGATGGGTCTGGGTAGGATACTCTTCAGAGGATTGGTGTGAACTTGATGTGCCAAATGGCCTGCTTCCACACTGTAGGGTTTCTACAACGTCATTGACCTTTCTCCTGCCCCGCTGGGCATTTTGCCAGATGGTGGAGAGGGCACTGAGCTGGGTCGTGACTGTCAGGGTGGGGTCTCAGTGACTTCCTCCGTCAGTGCTGTGGGAAGAGGACAGTCCTCCTCTGCACCAGGGCATCTACCAAGATCTCTAGGTTCTTGTCCACATTATGTGACACCGATTTTCCCTCATCAACCGTGGCCTCTAGAGTGTGTGCAGACATGTGGGTGGCTTCAGAATGCCAGCTATCACTCAGGTGTTCAACTGCCTTTGAAAGATGGTACCAGCACCAATGATACTGGAGTGCCCTGCGATATCCGTGTAGTGGCAAGCACCACTACCTTCAGCAGGTGGAAAAATCATGCTAGCATTGGACAAGAGTATTGTCATAGAGGTGGGTTAGGTAATCAATGAGGTGAGTTTGAGGTAATAACATGTAAAAGTTCACTGTGTGTCAAGAGAAGATACCTTCCATGAAACTCAGTAAAAATAACATGGAGCCAGGATATCCTAAGATTCACCCCTTAGAATCTTTACATTAAATGGAGGTAACCACAACTATTTGATCGACTCTTTACTTCTTGCTGAGCTGTTTGGATTATTGGTGAAAGGGCTTTTTTGTGATTTTCCACTCGCTTTGAGGGGTAAAACAAAATGTCAAGCTAACATTCGCTGCCACCACAATACATAAACCCGTCTGGAGGAAAGGTTTCTGCAGTAGAGCATAAAAAAAAACACCAATTAAAATTCAGCTGAAATAATTGACAGTTGCTGCCTTAATACCAGCGCAGAGTAATCTGATCTATGCAAATTACTTTTTTTCCACTTTGCACAGATGGTGTGCAGGGAAATTGCATCTACATATGGTGAGCTTGGTATTCTCTTCATTGATTGTGAAACAGTGCACACATTTATAGAAAGCATTCCACTACACCAGAAGATATGTACGCACTATTGAGAGCAATCACCAGGGTTGGAGCATTACTGGCATAAGAGGAAACTGTCCAAGTGGTTCAAGAAATCTGCACCTTCCCTATGTTTGTGATATGGCACTTGTCAAATAAAATCATTTAATAAAGAAAAGCTGAAATCTGATTCATTGGCCAAAGCTAACAACATCATACTGAAGGATTGAAAAGTTGCTAACATCTGACTGCAAATAAACAGAGATTCTTGGAAAAGTTTGTCATAACTATCTTTACTCATCACACACTGACTCATATTATGGAGTCTTCCTTTCAAGACCTGTTGTGTAGCTGTGAAGTGTGATTCAGATTTACTAAAACCATCAACCTGACAACAAATCTGGGGAGCAAAGTTCAGATATTATCATCAATGTGAGAATTTTCTCTCAGACTGGTTAGCAACGTGGGACTGGGATATCATAGCAATTACAGAAACATGGCTCAGGGATGGACAGGACTGGCAGCTTAATGTTCCAGGATACAAATGCTACAGGAAAGATAGAAAGGGGGGAAAGAGAGGAGGGGGTTGGCATTTTTGATAAGTGATAGCACTACAGCTGTACTGAGGGAGGATATTCCCGGAAATCGATCCAGGGAGGTTATTTGGGTGGAACTGAAAAATAAGTAAGGAATGACCAACAGATTGAGATTGTACTAAAGACCCCTTAATAGTCAGCTGGAAATTGAGCAACAAAATTTCTAAAATATCTTTACAATAATAGGGTGGATATGGTCGGGGAATTTTACTTTCCAAACATGGACTGGGAATGCCATAGTGTTAAGGGTTGAAATGGAGAGGAATTTGTTAAGCGTGTACAAGAAAAGTTTCTGACTCAGCATATGGATGTACCTACTAGAGAAGGTGCAAAACATGACCTACTCTTGGGAAATAAGGCAGGGCAGGTGACTGAGGTGTCAGTGGGAGAGCACTTGGTCCCAGTGATCATAATTCTATTAGTTTTAAAATCGTGATGGAAAAGGATAGAACAGATCTAAAAGTTGAAGTTCTAAATTGAAAAAGACTAATTTTGATGGAATTAGGCAAGAACTTTCAAAAGTTGATTGGGTGCAGATTTTTGCAGGTAAAAGGACGGCTGGAAAATGGGAAGCTTTCAGAAATGAGGTAACGAGAATTCAGAGAAAGTATATTCCTGTCAGGGTGAAAGGAAAGGCTGGTAGGTATAGGGAATGCTGGATGACTAAAGAAATTGAGCGTTTGGTTAAGAAAAAGAAGGAAGCATATGTCAGTAGAGATCGAGTGAATCCTTAGAAGCGTATAATGGTAGTTGGAGTATACTTAAGAGGTAAATCGCAAGGGCAAAAGAAGAGGTGTGAGATAGCTTTGGCAAATAGAGTTAAGGAGAATCCACAGGGTTTTTACAAACGCATTAAGGACAAATCAGTACCTAGGGACAGAATAGATCCGCAAGGCGGCCTTTGTGTGGAACTGCGGGAGATGGGGGAGATACTAAATGAGTATTTTGCATCAGTATTTACTGTGGAAAAGGACATGGAAAATATAGAATGTAGGAAAATAGATGGTGACATCTTGAAAAATGTCCATGTTACAGAGGAGAAAGTCTTGAAACACATAAAGGTGGATAAATCCCCAGGACCTGATCAGGTATACCCTAAAACTCTGGGGAAGCTAGGGAAGTGATTGCTGGGCCCATTGCTGAGATATTTGTATCATTGATAGTCACAGGTGAGGTGCCAGAAGACTGGAGGTTGGCTAACATGGTACCACTATTTGAGAAAGATGGCAATGACAAGCCAGGGAACTAAAGGCTGTGAGCCTGACGTCGGTGGTGTGCAAGTTGTTGGAGGGAATCCTGAGGGAAAGGATGTACATGTATTTGGAAAGGCAAGGATTGATTAGGCATTGTCAACATGGTTTTGCGTGTGGGCAATCATGTCTCATGAACTTGATTGAGATTTTTGAAGAAGTAATAAAGAGGATTGATGAAGGCAGAGCAGTGGATGTGATCTATATGGACTTCAGTAAAGCGTTTGACAAGGTTCCCCATGGGAGACTGGTTATCAAAGTTAGATCTCATGGAATACAGGGAGAAATAGCCATTTGGATACAGGACTGGCTCGAAGGTGGAAGACAGAGGGTGGTGGTGGAGGGTTGTTTTTTAGACTGGAGGCCAGTAGCCCAGTGGACTGCCATAAGGATTGGTGCTGGATCCACTACTTTTTGTCATTTACATAAATGATTTGGATGTGAACACAGGAGATATAGTAAGTAAATTTGCAGATGACACCAAAATTGGAGGTGTAGTGGACAGCGAAGAGGGTTACCTCAGATTACAACAGGATCTTGACCAGATGGACCAATGGGCCGAGGAGTGGCAGATGGAGTTTAATTGAGATAAATGCGAGGTGCTGCATTTTGGGAAAGCAAATCTTAGCAGGACTTATACACTTAATGGTCAGGTCCTCGGGAGTGTTGCTGAACAAAGAGACCTTGGAATGCAGGGGTTCATAACTCCTTGAAAGTGGAATCACAGGTAGATAGGATAGTGAAAAAGGTGTTTGGTATGCTTTCCTTTATTGGTCAGAGTATTGAGTGAGGAGCTAGGAGGTCATGTTGCAGTGTACAGAATGTTAGTTAAGCCACTTTTAGAATATTGCATGCAATTCTGATCTCCTTCTTATCAGAAGGATGTTGTGAAACTTGAAAGAGTTCACAAAAGATTTACAAAGATGTTGCCAGGGTTTGAGGACTTGAGCTATAGGGAGAGGTTATATAGGCTGGGGCTGAGGGGTGACCTTACAGAGATTTATAAAATTATGAGGGGCATGGATAGGGTAAATAGACAAAGTCTTTTCCCTGAGGTGGAGGAGTACAGAACTAGAGGGCATAGGTTTAGGGTGAGAGGGGAAAGATGTAAAAGAGACCTAAGGGGCAACGTTTTCACTCAGAGGGTGGTGCGTGTATGGAATGAGCTGCCAGAGGAAGTGATGGAGGCTGGTACAACTCCAACATTTAAAAGGCATCTGGAACGGTGTATGAATAGGAAGGGTTTGGAGGGATATGGGCCAAATGCTGGTAAATGGGACTAGATTAGGTTGGGATATCTGGTTGGCATTTGGCCCATATCCCTCCAAACCCTTCCTATTCATACACCATTCCAGATGCCTTTTAAATGTTGTAGTTGGACTAGCCTCTGAATGGTCTGTTTTCGTGCTGTACATCTCTATGACTCGATGACTCTATGTTCACTGCTTGATATTTTTCTTATGCTTCATTCCAAATAAGCTAAAGGAGCTTGTTTTTCAAGGATATTGGACCCAAATCCAACATTTAAGAGCTTAACTGATGGTAGAATGTAGCGACAAAGATAATAAGGCCCACACCTGATTTATGTGGGTGGCCATGTTACAGTTAGACTTAGTAGGGTCTTTGTTTAAGGGGGTTTCCTGAAATGAGTGTTGACCTCTTTCAATATTGAAATGAAACTCCTGCATCCAGTTCTGGATTGGTTTGTGCCGTTGATTGAAAGTAGTTACAGCTTACATTGTCACAAACCTCAACTTGTTTTTCCGGCTCTGCACAGACTTAACCAGAGGTCTTTAAGGCAAGTATAGTTATCAGAATGATCTTGCCTGTAAACTGGCTGTTGTACTTAATAGCATAACTATAGTATCTAAATTCATGTTACAAATTAATAGATTGTATGTAAATTCCTGAGGATGTGGCAGGTTGTACGTCAATGCAATTTTCTCTTCAATAAAGGTTTGGGACACCATTCCAGATGCCTTTTAAATGTTGTAGTTGTACTAGCCTCTGAATGGTCTGTTTTTGTGCTGTACATCTCCATGACTCAATGACTCTATGTTCACTGCTTGATATTTTTCTTATGCTTCATTCCAAATAAGCTAAAGGAGCTTGTTTTTCAAGGATATTGGACCCAAATCCAACATTTAAGAGCTTAGCTGATGGTAGAATGTAGCGACAAAGATAATAAGGCCCACACCTGATTTATGTGGGTGGCCATGTTACAGTTAGACTTAGTAGGATTTGGTTTATGTCTGATGAATACCATAGTCCAAAGCAGCCACAGGGAATTGAGGTCTCAAGAACTGAGAATTCTTAGAAATCTTGATCAGTTGAGAATTGAAGAACAGATTCTGGATTCAGAAAATTCAAACTTATTCAAATCCTGCCTCCTGTGTATTCTTCAACATCGAGTTCCATTCAATCCTGTTCGGTGTATTATCCCTTCGAGGAGAGAAACAAGGAGAGCAGCAAATTTATTGACAAGTATGAATAATGTTAAAGAAAACTCAGAAGGTATTATTGTCAGAATATTTATCCATTTGGAGCAGTTAACTTGACTGAGAAAATGTTGTGTTCTGACTGCGAAACAAGCTAAATTGTTGTAGCGATCATTGTATAGAGACCATGGATCTCTGTAAGACAAATAGCTATATATTAGGGACACCATACCTCCAAGAAAAGGACTGCCAATCATGATATGGCTGATGTGAGGTATCTGCAGAATTGTTGGAGTTTTGATAGAAGTTCCCAGAATTAAAGAACATACGTTTTATGTCAGGGGATATTTTGAGTTTTCGTTTATATTTTTTCCATCACTGAACACCCACCACTGCACTAACACCAACGGTTTAAAGTAACCACAGTACACCAGAAACCAAAGTCATACAAAGGTTAACATTAGGTGGATGTGGTTGTGTCCTGTTCTCACTCTCTGAACCGTATTGCTGGGAACTTTCTCTCTGACATTAAAGATTAATCTTAGCTATATTATCTCTTCAAACAATTTAGCAATATTGCATACAACTTAGATCTGGGAACTAGGGAATCAATTCGGACAACTATTTTCTCTGAAAGTATCAGAGGAAGTGATCAGAACTTTGAGCCTTCCCAGGCTACATAGATTTAATTATGTCTGGCTTCTGTGCATTGGGAAATGGTTGTTTCAGTTGAACTTAACCTATTTTTAAAATGAGTGATGCAACATACAAATCTGAAACTCTTCCTGTAAACTGTTGAGCTAACTAATTCTTGAATGACTCTGGACAGGAGGTTACTGTGAAGTGTTTTAATATTTGAAATAGTCTTGCCCAATAGAGTGAGCCTTAAGTACCATAAGTGTCAATGCTCCAATCTCTGGCAATCAGACCTGCAAAGCCTTGGCTACTGTACACTACTTGAATTTCTCATTCTTTGTTTTCTGGGTTATTCTGGTTGAAACACATGGACCTGAGATTCAGAATAACTGTGGTCTTGCCTGGCTGATGTGTAATTTAAGGTTTATCTAGCAAAATATGTTGTCTGAATAGATTGTAACATGTGTTATTTAAAGAGGAAATAATTGTGAAGTTTATTGGTCACCCAAAGGCCTAATGGTACTTCTGTAAACAATAAAGCACTTTTAAAATATTTTCATCTTAGAGATGCTACATAAATGCAAGCTCTTCTTATTTAGAAGATAAAAGCTGGCCACTATTGGCCTGCCTGTTCAAGTAAATCAAAGTGACTCTCGTTCCAAAGGACCGTAGGACTGGTGTCTCATTACAGAAAGACACCTAGTGGTGAGTTTAACTTCAGGGTCACTACACCTCATGCAATGGTAATATTGAGAAGGTGGGACATTCATCGAGACCTCAGCTGCTTGGAAATTGAACCCACACTGTTTGCATCACTTTGCATTACAAACTAGCCAATTAAGCCAACCACCCCCTGTTTGATGACTCCCTAATGAAGCAAGTAGTGGTTTGAATCAAAACCCGAAATAAAATGGGTTGGAATGATTCATGTCAATTGCAGTTTCATAAAACTTGCTAATTGCCTAGTCATTGTGTTTTGTTATCTTGCTGAAGTCTTCAAGTAAGTATGCCCTGGTGGAACATACAGAGATTGGTTTCTTGCCTGAAATATGTTAGTGGCTTTTTTCCTGTGATTACCCCAAATTTATTGTGGTTGTCTGCACACCAAACAGTTGAAAACCATTGAAAAAAACAAAAATCAACTGACAAAAGGCAGTTCAAAACTGAAAATATGTTGTCTGAGTCAAACAATTAGAATCAAACTTTTCTTTATTAGAGGTGCTCTTACTCATAACATTACCTCAAACCAGACTTTATTTCCTTTACACTCAGCAACAAGAGATAAAACTCTTTCTTGTAATCTATGCCCTTAAAACGAGGATGAGGTAAGGCAGGAGTCTGATTGCTCTATTAAGTCACTTTGACAGAGGGCACAACTGTAAAAAAAGTTAAAAATTTTAGAAGGATGACAAAGAAAATATAATTATGTTGCAATGTAAGAAAATCCATTTTCTGAAATGAAAATAATATGAAATCATGTACGCAAGCTATCAAGACTATCAAACAATAATTTTGCATTAATACAATGATAAGGCTGAGCACAGCTTCCAGTTACCACATGTGGTCTCAGCAAGAGGGAAGTAGCCATAGTCCTAGCAGACCATAAGGCTACTCTTTCATTAGAGTGAGATAACTGGTGGAGGCTTACCTGAGGGTCACCATGCCTCAAGCAGCCACATGAAATGGTATGAAGTTAAAAATCACACAACACTAGGTTATAGTCCAACAAGTTTAATTGGAAGCACACTAGCTTTCGGAGCTACTCTCCTTCATCAGGCGTCACTCCGAAAGCAAGTGTGCTTCCAATTAAACCTGTTGGACACTAACCTGGTGTTGTGTGATTTTTAACTTTGTACACCCCAGTCCAACACCGGCATCTCCAAATCATGAAATGGTATGAGGTTGCTAAATTTACCTGAATACATATCAATTACAAACCTTCAGAAACAATGACAATATAAAAGACAAACAAATATATCCATTAAATCCAGAAAAAGTTAGGGTTTGTCCACTCCAATGTAAATAACCTTTTAGCAGAGTGATCAGTTCTAATTATTCTCATTTACCTCTCTGACACCAGAAGTTAACTTTAATAGATGTGAAATCGCATTCCTACCATTTCTATATACTGTTGAAAGTCTAAAAAATGGTTTAAACTTATTTTATCTTTCTCTCAATCTCACTCTCTTTTATTTTCAATACCAGCATTGACATTGAATTCAATTCACTGATTCAGACTCTGGGTCCAATTTTCACCATGATGAAGAGAGTCTTCTTTGAGGCAAAAATCTCAGAAGAGGACAGGAATCCCAAGTCCTGCTTCTGAACCTGGCACTTCCCATTTTCATAGGGACAGTGTTGGGGTATTCCACGGTCCACACGTGGTTCCTGGAAATAAACTGCAATTTAAACCATTAGCTTCCTTCACCAAATCGGTGCTGTTAACATGTCTCATGCCTGAAACCTAGAGTTAGGAGAGTAAACTGGGCAAAATCAACTCGTCTCTTTGCATTTCCTTGGGACAGCCAGGGGACACCTCTGAAGAGTTGAGGGAACCTTTTGGAGAGCTGAGCTGTCCTTGCAACCATTGTTCAAGAATATTTTGGGGGTTGGGTTCTGAGATTTGTTTGGGTGGGGTGTGTCAGGTACTCTTTGTGGGCACCTTGTGGAGGGCCAGGTGCATTTTGGGACTGTTAACTGTTGAGACAATTGTATGTACAAGATACATAATTCCCTTGGAACATATCAGGAAGCATCTAGAAGTGTCAAATCATGATTTTATGAATGAGTCTGTAATATAGAATTTTGAAGTAACATTTACATTTTCCCCTCATGTGCATGGGCACATGTCGATACTAAGTGAGTTTGCATGGGAGATGAAGGAGGAAAGGGAGATGATTGAAAATAGCTACAAGGTTGGCATTAGGGACTATGGGAGATGGGTAGAGGGCATTATAACACAATGATTAACATGAGTGACGTACAGGGACTGTGTGGGTGAGGAAGTGTAAGGGAGCTGTCAAGGAACTATCCAGAACAATAATACAGGTAGTAAGAAAAATAGTGCCAGGTATTTCAGAGACCCTGTTCACCACAAAACCATTGTAGGACTTGTGCTGTGTGATGATTATCTGGAACTATTATTTTCACCATGAGGTCGCTATCAAATGAGCACTTTGATAGACAAATCCAACTGCTTATCGAATGGAAATGTTTGCTGACATAACGGCTTAAACATGTAAAGATTAAGCAGTGAAATAAAATGTTTGTATTCATTCAGGACTAACTGAAATAATTTCAATGTATTGACTCATTTTCTTATTATCAATGAGAGTTTATTTTCCAATAGTCACATAATCAATAGACACAGTCAGCACACCTCAATGGTGGATATTAGGTGAGTTGGCATGGAGCAGAAGGACAAAGGCTCGTAGGTAAAGACATTGCCATTCACTGGCATCAGAACTATAAATGAGTATTGTGTAATTGGGGGAAAAGGCTGGTACAGATGGTATGATGGCAACATAGGGAATACATAGGATGCCACAGGGTTCTAAAGAAATGTGGGTAAACAAGCATAGGATTGCAGAGGGGGTATGAGGAGGCCGTGGGATAGATAGTGGGGTACAGAGAGGCCTGGATGGGACAATGGGAGTGTGTGGATGTGAGCAGACTGATCAAAAAAAGGCATTTTATGTTTAAATCTTTATTTTTAAAATTTGATCTCAGTGCTTCAGCCCCTGAGTCAAACTTTCTGCCCAGCCCATGTCAAGAACTGGTAGCCTCTTAGGGTCTTCCCAGGTCACCCAGCCCAACTCTCAATCCTGCCAACTTGCCTCACCCAGACTAAAAATTGGAATTGTGCCCGGCTACTTTCAAAGACCAGGTTGATGCAGTCTGGAATTCTTCCACCTCAGCGCCCCAACCCTGAAACAAAACTCATGCCCTCCATGTTGGCTCACATCCTGTTCTCTTGGAATAATTTGGACATCCCCGTCAAAAATGATTTCAAAGCAGATACTTTATCATTCTGATGCAAAGACACAGCAGAGAAAAAAATAAGCTCCTATCTTCACAGAATGGGAATATCAATTGATGTTTTCTGAAGGAAGATTATGGAAATCCTCACCAGATCTAGCAATTTCGGTTAATGTTTCACATTGATGACTCTTCATCACAATTGGGGTTAGAGATAGAACACGTTTTAAGCAATGCATAGAGGGGATTTAAAGAAAAAATCTCCGATGGGTGTGACATAAGTGATGGTGGTACAAGGCAAAATGAAGATCGTAATGGGATACGTAAAGAAACGGAAGATGTAGCTCGAAGAGTGCATGTGGAAATCGTGGGATCATCAACGAGAGCTGTGTTGAGGAAAAAGTGCAATGGAGGAAACAGTAAAGGGTGGTGCACTAAATAAGGAGGCTGGTGGGATAGTCGGTGACAAGGGAAGTCCTGTCATCTTACTGGGAGGTTCCTGAAACAACACCCCGACCCCCATGCTCATCCCCACCTCCTGTGCTTGGCTGAAATTGTTTGTATGTTACACTGCTTAAGTTGCCTTGCTTCCTTCAAAGCAAAAGTGCTATTGTGGAACTCATGTAGAACCCTGTTCTGCCTGCCTTCTTGTGGGATTTGCGGAACATTCTTTGTTCCACTTCGATTCATGTTCCCTCCCTCATCACTTTTCTCGATAAATTGACAACTATATTGATCCAATTTCCTGTTCTTGCCCACATTTGGAAATTACCAACAACTTGCCTTCCAGTTCAAGTGGTTCATCAATGACACTTATTTTGCCCTACGCACCTTCTTTCTCCCCAGTTCTTTCTAAGCCTATAACTCCCATAACTACCACAACTACATCTTCTGATACCCAACATCCCATAACTGTGATTCCATTCTCTTGGTTTCTCCTTTGCATTTTTCCAGGGTTGTGGTTAACTAAATCTTCACCCATTTCCTACATTTTTGGTCTCATCCTTCCCTGAACTGTGTCTCCCCCACTGCCCAAAATGAGGATAAGGTTCCCCGGTCTCCACCTTCAACCTCACCAGCCTCCACATTCAATATATCATCCCCAGTAACTTCTACTACTTCCAGTGTGAAGCCACTACCAAACACGCCTGCCTCTTCCTTCATCTCTCAGCATTCTAAATGGACACTTCTCTCTACGATGCCCTGGCCTACTCTTCCATCATCCTTTTCCCACAGCAGCTCCCCAAGCACGTATAGGACACACGACATCTTCTCATTTACCTTCTCCCTTATCATTGCCCAAGATCCTAAATATTTTCCAAGTGAAGCAGTGATTCATTGGTCCTTCATTTCATTTAGTACACAATATTCATCTGCTCTCAAAGTGGTCTCCTTCACACAGTCTCGCCATTCCCTCGACAAATATGACTGTCAACTTGCCGCCTCCTATTGGTTTACCCCTCTGCCCCAGTGCGCTCCAATCTTTTGTCTTTGGTCTCCTACGCTGTTCCAATGCAGTTCAAACCCTACCTCATTCTTCAGCACTTTACCACTTTCCAGTCTCAACACTGAGTTGAACAATTTTGAATCATAACTCATGCCCCCGTTTCTTCTCGTTTTGAGCTGGTTTTTGTTTTGACTGGCTGCAATTGTTGATAATTCTAATTTACACATTGCACCATCTTTGGAAACATATTTTGTTTCTTTTCTCATAATTATTTCCTTTTGCCTTGCACTGTGGTTCTTTTTCTCTCCTGCCTCCTACTTATTGCAGCCCTTCCCTCTTATTCTTTGACCCCTCCACCCTCTTTCCTCGCATTCATTCAAAATGGTTACATTTCTATGTAATCTGAGCTCTGGCGAAGAGTCATTGACCTGAAATGTTAATTCTGCTGCTCTCTGTACTGGTGCTGTTGAGGATTTCACAGACTCTGCATTTATTGTAGATTGTCAGCATTTGCAGAATTCTGCTCCTGCAATATTTTGCATGAGCATTTTTGTTAATGTTTCATTTGTACTGCAGGGATAAATACAGGCCGTAGAATTGCACATTTAGGAAGATCACATTAGGAATGAATGCCTTGAATTACCAGAAAGATCAATAACTGTTCAATGAATACTGGCAGCTAGAAATATTTTTAAAATAGATGGCTTTAATAGCAGACTATTCTTCAATAATTTATAGTGGTGACATATACATCGGCAACTGTTGGTCTTTTAAATTGTTCTGCTTAATTTATTGATTGATCGCCAACCAATTCAAAACTACACATAATAGCAAATAACTTAGGGACAGAATTCATTAGTGCAACTGTTAAACTGTGGAGAATGGTTCTGATGCTAATTGTTCCTTTTAAGACAAATTTACATGAGATGAAATCCAGGATCTTCAGCAGTGGAGCACTTGATTGTCAGTCTGCTTTGGCTGACTTCTCTGGGTGAGTTTCATCAGCTTCTACAATTGGATGCTAGGTAACAGTGCTGCATGATTGTGAGGAAGTATTCACGCCTCAAGGGAGAGAAGAATGACTGCTGAGCAAGGTAGTATCATGCTTTATGTAAATAACAGACCAGCTCGGAGAAACCTGCACTCCACAAAGTCTGCCACTCACACACTGAAAGAGAAGGTGCAATGATGGTGGGTAACAATGCTGCAATAAGGAAACAAGATGAAGCATAAACAAAAGTGCAAAGATGAAACGATAATAGCAAATCCATATAGCATATTCAGCAGCACACTGGTGACCCTCGCTGCAGACATCAAAGAAAGACATCCATAAAGATCGAGTCGTATGGATTTCATCTTTTCTAATGTTTCCTCCTGAACTGATGTCAAGTCAAGGGGATCTCCAAATATCCAATATCAGTGATCACATCAAGCATGGCATAATCTCTGACAGACCACAAAACAGGAAGAAAAACTACTGATAATCCTTCACCTTTTATATTATTTTACAGAGAGAAATAGAGATTGAAACATAGTCATGATATTAAGGAAAGAGTTAAAATATTAGCAATTTTACAAGAAAATTATTTTCAAATGTGTTTTTTTCTCTCATAATGGAGAAATTATATATTCTACAAGTGTAAAATTAATTTTTCAGTACCAGAGAGGCTGATCAGAAATTTTGAAATCATAAATTTTATGTGTAGTTAAAAATCCAGTTACAGCTCATTCAACAAGACCATAAGATCATAACACAGAGGAGCAGAAGTAGAGTACCTGGCCTACAGTATCTGCTTCACTATTCAAATGGACCACAGCTGATCTGATAATCCTCACATGTACTTTCCTGCCCCTAACTCAATTATCTTCTGGTTAAAAATCTGTCTATCTCAGCTTTGAATATATTTAATGATCCAATATCAACAATCTTCTGTGGTAAAACATTCCACCAAATCATTTCCCTCAGAGAAAAACATCCTCCTCATCTCTGTCTTAAATGAATGACCTCTTACTCTTGAATTAGTCCTAGACTCTTTCACAAACAAAAACAACCCTTCTGCATCTGCCCTGTCAAAGCCCCTAAGAATCTGACATATTTCAATGAGATTGCCATTCATTCTTCTAAACTCAATGGAGTATAAGCTAAATCCACCCAACCTCTCCTCAGAAGAAAATATCTTTATAAATCAGACTCAACCTACTGAGCTTTCTCTGGATTGCATCCAATGGCAGTTTATCCTGCCTTAAATAAGGGGACCAAAGCTGTTCACGGTATCTAGGTTTGATATGACTAATGCTTTATATACTTTTAGCAAAACCTCCTTACTAATATATTCCATTCCTTTGAAATAAAGACAAGCAGTCTTCTCCCTTCCTTAATACCTATTGAACATAGATGGTTAGCTTTTTGTAGTTCTTGCATGAGTTCCTCCAAGCCTGTAGCTTTCTGCAGTCTTTCTCCATTTAAACAATATTCAGATGTCCCATTGTTCTTGCCAAAGTGCATAACCTCACATGTTTTTACTTTATTTTCTAGCTGTCATGTTTTTGCACACTCACTCAACCTCACAAATTTCCTCTGTAGACTCTTTGCCATCTATTTCCAAGCATCCACAAACATGGCTACAGCACATTCGCTTCATTATCCAGTCATTAATGTACACTGTAAGTACATGATCCCAGTGGCACTCCACTGGTTGCAGGGTGCCTGAACAAGGTATAACATTTTCAAAGATACTCATTGTGGGATTAAGTGCATGTGAGAGCTCTCATAAATGCAATGATTTCTGATTGCTATGTGTCTGTGGGAACCTCAACAGCAGCACCCCAACACCCTCTGGAGAAGAATAGAATCACACTCAATAACTTCTGGATTTCTCTGTTTAGCTGCACATGCTGTCAATTTCAGAGGACTAATGAGCACACTCAATGTTATTGTCATGTGCAGATGCTTCAACTCCCCCTCCCACTCTGCCAAGGACAAGCATGTCCTGGGCCTCCTCCAAGACCACTCCCAAAGCTGGAGGAAGAATGCCTCATCTTCCACCTCAGGACCCTCCATCCCCATGGCATCAGTGTAGATTTCATGACCTGTCCTACCCATCCATCTTGCTTTCCACCTGTCTGCTCTAACCTCTTCTTCAACCTATCACCATCAGCCCCGCCTCCATCTACCTATCGCCCTCTCGGCCCCACCCACCTCCCATTTATCTCTCCACCCCCTTGATTCACAGCCTCATTCCTGATGAAGGGCTTATGTCCGAAATTTCGATGCTCCTGCTCCTCAGTTGCTGTCTGACCTGCTGTGCTTTTCCAGCATTACACTCTCGACTCTAATCTGCAGTCCTCACTTTCTCCCAGAGGCACCTATAACTTGCTTGTTTGCATATTCAAATATGCAGATTGTTATTGCATGACCTCATCCATACAATATAACCACCGCTGTTCAATGCCAACAACCACTCATCTAGTCACCTCAGCCAAATCTAGATATTGCAAAGTTTAATTAAGGAGTTAGGGAATATTATGCAGCAATCCTTTGTTCACAGTCGAGCAGAGGATGAATTGCAGACATACATGGCAGCTTAACTGTTTTTTTTGTGGATATCCAACTCATGCACACCGAAGGCTAAAACCAGTGCAAAACCACATCCACCTCCTTAGGTCAACCTGACCATATATTACTCTATATACAATCTGAATTCTCTGTATCAAAGCACTCATGCCAAGAAATCATAATGTATTAATCTGCCACCCCTTTGAGTGTTGTTGTTGTATGGTGTCACTTCAAATATACACAAAATCTTTTAAAATGGGAAAAAGACAGCCTTGTGAAATGTTCAGCAACTACTAAGGTTATTATTATATGCCTACTCTTTTAAAAAGGGAGGCAACAAAGATTTTAATGTGGCAGACATCAGATATTCCTCATACAAACCAATGGAATGCTTGCAGGAATCAAAAGAAAGCAATGTATTTAATTAAGGCTTTCTATAAACATATCACCATGTTTTTGCTCGTGGCTATGCATGCTTTCCTGCTTGTAAGTACTCTTCTAAGGTTTTTTTTGTTTATACATGTCCCAAGCTGTGAGGCAATGTAGGCTCCTAGATTCTAGTGACACCCTAAAAGTAGCTACTGGGATATGGGAAATCCTCTTGTGAGCCAAACTGACTGTCCCTGTCCTCTGCTGCATAGAAACCGGCTTCTGTTCTTATGTCTGCACAGTGCCACAGCTGAGTTCAGGAAATCAGCACATAGTGGATCAAAGATGAAAATTTGAATGTGGACTCAGTTTGGGAGAAAAAGAAAGACTTGAATTTATGTAGCAACTTTCTTGACTCCAGGATATCCCAAAGTACTTTACAGTCAATGAAGTACTCTTGAAGTATAGGCACTGTTGCAAATTAGAGTGGCAACTGATTGGTCCACTGCAAGTTCCCACAACTTGGGAGATAATAGTCACTTCATTTCTTCCAGCTAAACAATGCCGACGATGGAGGTCTGAACTAAAAACAGAAGGTGCTTGAGAAACTGATCAGGCTTGCCCGTATCTGAGGAGATAGAAACATTGTTAACATTTCGAATCCAGTATGAGTCAGGATTTTCTTTTAAAAGTCTTTAGTGTTCTGGATTGAGGCTAAATATTAACCAAGACTCTCTGGAGGAATTAGGAGACAGTGGGGACTGCATATGCTGGAGACCAGAGTTGAAAAGTGTGGTGCTGGAAAAGCGTAGAAGGCCAAGCAGCATCCAAGGAGCAGGAGAATCGACGCTTCGGGCATAAGCCTTCCTTCAGGAATCCTGAAACGCCGATTCTCTTGCTCCTCAGATGCTGCCTGGCCTCTCTGGAGGAATTCCCTACACTTCTTCAGAATGGTGTCACAGCAGAGATTCACATTAATGTCTCACCTGAAAGACAGCACAGATTCCCCTCAGAACTGTCAGCCTAGGTTACTCTATTGAAGTGCTTGGAGTCTGAATTGGACACTTTCAAGAGCCGAGTGTATGATTAACTGAGCCACAGCTGACACTATCTCAAGAGCCTCCGCTTTTAAAGGGAGCAATTTACGCTGATCACAAGTTTGAAATGACCATCTTCATCTGTGAGTCCAAACCATAAGTGGTTGACTCATTGCAGGAGAATGGCAAATAATCCATTCCAGTCTTTGTTCAGCCCTGGTCAATTTTTGCCTGGACTGTTTCATTCACACACACAAAGGATAATTGTGACATCTCCACCATATTGTTAGCTGAGACAAATGACTTGGCACACACTGGGGTCAAACCTTCCTATTCTGAATGGTTCAGTAGCACAAGCAATAGATTAATTCATCTACTGAGCTCATGAGAACAATCAGCAAAAAGTTATATTATTGCTACTTACGTTCTGAGACCAATTACAACTGTCTTTTGAAATCCAATTAAATCATGCCTCTGGAAAAATATTAAGCGTGATTCCACCTGAAAGCAAGTTGTATCAAGCTTGCACATTTTTTCCAGAACGTGCTCATTTTACTGACTGGATTGACCATCTTCTGGATTGGTTGAGAAAAAAGATATTCCATTGATGGATTCAGAGCAGCGATGGTGACCACACTTATAACTGCCCAAGAGCTACTAAAACCAATTCACAGGGTATAACAGGGGAAAAAAAAACCTTCCCAGTTAGTGATGAATGGACCTTGTATTAACTGAGCATAGAGTAATAAGGGTTTTTCCGAGTACAATTCCATCAAGGGTGTCCACAGTGTATAGCTTCTGTGGAAAATGAGCGATCAAAGAAAATGTTATTTCTGTTACAGCAAAGTTTAATTAGATTGTGGCCCTAACATTGTTATAGATTGAAAATCAGAAATACTGGAGATATTCAGCAGGTTAATCATTATCTGGGAAGAGAAAAGCCAAAGTTAATATTTTCGATGGATACCTTTAGACCTGTAGACTGGAGGAACTTAACATTCTACTTTTTGAGTCATGGCACAAATGGATGTGACAATGATTGGATGAAATGTAGCTCCAGAAATGTTTTCTGATCTAAATGTTCCAAAGAGCAAGGCTGTGGGTAGGTTTTATTAGTGTCTTTTCATCAACCCCGCATGGCCATCCATTTTTATGCTTTAACCCTGCTGCTTGGAAACATTGGTTTGGATAATAGAGGTTAGATATTTCCACTCACACGGCACTGTGAATTGGGGCATATGGGTTAAACCAGAAAGAAGCAAACCAACCCTATTGAGCTGGCAGCTGGAGAGATCTCAGCCAATGATTCTAATGAATTACTTTACATCATGCAAAAGATTGGGATCATAAGATCTAAAAGGTGATCAATGCTTTGTGGCTCTTGGAATGAAGATTGCCAAAGGAGAACAAGTGTGTGTGTTACATTGACACCTGTGTTTTGTGTAACATTGACTTTTCAAAATGTGTGAGGTCACTCAAGATGATGATCAAAAAATGAAGCCCTATAAGTAAAGTTAAGGCTATATAATGGAGCCATAACCATCCCAAGAGGACAAAGGAAGCTGATAGCTCAACACAAGGGGAAGAATGAAAATCTGGAGTTCCTGAGAGTTGATGCTAAGTAAAACCCATTTAAGCTGAATCAAGACTAAAGGTTGAGTTCGTAACCTGAAAAACATGTTAGAAAAGATATGTAGCATTTCGTGGGACACTAGGCCATTGATTGTTGAATAGATCCTAGATGATTACATCGATGTTCTTTAAGGTCTTAGATGCCTTTCATGTAAAAATCATCTGAAAGTGGATAAGAATGTGTGACAAATGCCACAACTGCCCGACTGTGGTTAAGTCTAGTCTGAAAGATAAGAGAGAGGAGACGGAAGAGAAGGTAGTCATCAAGAAAATGAAAACTCCCACAAACTATACAGGAAGCACAGAGAAATGAAAAATCCTGGAAAATTGAGAGTATACATAAAACAAAGGTTCTCAACAAAGCTTCAAAAGATCTCACTGCTCCATGTAAACCATATAATACACGCCACAACTTGGCAAGGCTAAGGTTTTTAATTACCCTTGAAATAAAGGCAAGTGAAGCAGGAAGAAAGTTCCAGTTTTCTACCTACATTCTTGATACTATTTGGGTGATAGGTATGGTCACACACATACCTGGTGGCATTACCACTGCTTCAGAAGAGTATCAACATAGCACAAGATGGTCATGATCCTCCCGGATTAGAAGCTATTGTGGATGACCTATTGGCGTCCAGATGTGGAGACAGAATGGTGGAAGTTATTCAGACCATGTTTAGAATCTGGTGTGACTATTAGGCAGAGTTTGCCAGATGACCCTGAGCCGAAACAAGAAAAAAGATGCAGAACATCAAGGAGATGAGTTGAAAAATGTGGTGCTGGAAAAACACAGCAGGCCAGGCAGCATCCAAGGAGCAGGAGAATCGACGATTCGGGCATAAGCCCTTCTTCAGGAAGGAGGTGAGTCAAATACTGACAGAGAAAAGATACTTGTTGGTGCCTGGCAAGGTGAGAGCTGTTGTGGAGATGCCGTGACCAACTGATGTGAAAGCAACGCTATAATTAGTTGGACTCATGAAGTATCTAGCAAACATTTTTCCTAATTAGCCATCACAGTGTGAATCTGTAAGTGAGTATATAGCTAAGGATGTACAGTGATATTGGGGCAGCTTGAATCTGAATCAAACAACAAGTGAATGCAATGTCAGCATGATAGGACTTGGTACATTGCAAAAGCAACTATTTATGTTTGTATCCAGAGCATTAATGCAAATTGAATGATACTATCCTCAGATTAAGGAAGAGTGTCTGGGTACTGTCTTTGATGGACAACATTTAATCAATGCTTGTTTAGGAGAGACAAAATATCTATAGCAACATGAAAGCATCAAAGGCACACCTGTTACTATAAGAAAGTCTTAGGAATACAGAGATGTATTGAGATGCAATTTGTCATTTTGTACAAAGGAAATTGAATGATTGTCCCTAAGAAAATAAATAATGAGATGCTGAAGCATATCCATGCAAACTATCAAGAAAGCCTTGAGCAGAGCTCTACTGGTCAAATGTAAGCAATGAGATTAAGGACCACATCAGCTAGTGGACTGCTTGTACTGAATAGCAAGCTAAGCAAGTTAAAGTGCTGCTTATGATGCATGACACCCCGAACAGTGATGAAGCTTGGAGTAGGCCTCTTCACGCTCACACAAACTGATTATCTTATCACTGTCAACAACTCTTCTGACTACTTGCAGTTAGACTAGCTGGTTCAATGACTACCAGGGAGAGTGCAGAACGCTCGAAAGCACACTTGTGTCATTATGACATTCCAGACATTGTGATGAGTGACAACGGCCTTCAATTCCTGAGTGAAGAATTCAGCCACTTCATAAAGTGTTTGGAAATGCAACACTATATATCATCTCTGCTCTATGACCAGTCAAATAGAAAGGTGCAGGGGCAGTGAAATCACCAGAGTGTTCATAAAGAAATTAAGAAATCCAGCACAGACATTTACAAAGCAATCCTCGAGTGGAGAAAGACATTTGCTGGAGGCATGGAACATCATCCAGTCTGAAGTCTAAGGTCCACAATGCATCCAACCTACTCTCCCAACAGAGGAGAAACTACTGAAGGTAGAAGTGGTAAAGGTGTGCATGACACAACCAAGGTGAAATTATAGAAAGTCAAATTTCTGTTTAATAATACTGGGAAGCGAGTGTTAGTTCAAACATTCAAATATCTCAACAAAAGTCAGCCAATGTGGCAGCTTGCAACTTGTGTAGAGATGTACTCACCTCAAACATTTGAAGTGAAGGTGAATGATATGATATATCATCACAGTTGGAGACATACATGAAAAGCAAGAGAAACTATTCCTCCACTGTAGCCAGCATATCATGAAGAAGTGATCTCACCACTTGCGTAGAGTACAGAGTGCTATCAGACTCTGATCGCATAGAATCATAGGATCCCTACAGTGTGGAAACAGGCCCTTTGACCCAGCAAGCCAACACTGACCTTCCGAAGAGTAACCCACCAAGACCCATTCCCCAACTATATTACTTTACACTTTCCCACCTAATGCACCTAACCTACACATCCCTGAACACTGTGGACAATTTAACATGACCAATTCACCTAAACTGCATATCTTTGGATTGTCGGAGGAAACCAGAGCACTTGGAGAAAACCCACGCAGACACGGGGAGAATGTGCAAACTCCACACAGACAGTCACTCAAGGCTGGAATCGAACCCAGGTCCCTGGCGCTGTGAGGCAGCAGTGCTAACCACTGAGCCACCATTTCTCATCAAAAGAAATGGATCATTAATAACCATTAATCTGCTACATTGCTCAACATAGGAACTCTCGAGAGAAGTCCTGAAGGAATGATCAGATACCAAAGGAACAGCCTACAATACACCCTCATACTGTGAGGAGACTTGCACAATTTACAGACTACGTATGCAGTTAAAAATCACACAACACCAGGTTATAGTCCAACAGGTTTAATTGGAAGCACTAGCTTTCGGAGCGCTGCTTCTTCATCAGGTGGTTGTGTACGTGGTGTAGTTTTGTCGCTTTGTCTGTTTGGCAATGTTGCATAATTGTACTGCTGTATCTTGAGCGCAGGATGAGAGTGTGGACTCCATCTGAATTTCAAGGTTGTGGCACCTGCTGTAGAGTTGGTGCATGAGATGATTGAGGAGCTTACGAGAGGTGCGGTGGCAAAGTCTCTCTGCGTAGTCTGTGTTGTAGGTGGACTTGAGTGGGTTCGTGATCCATAATCCTTTTGGGATCTTTCCTGCTCTCCTGCACTTCTGTTGAAACTTGGATATCTGTGTCGATATGTGCAATCTTCTTGAAGATCCTCTCCACTTTAAGCCGGCAGTTAGTGGTGTTGATAGAGATGCCAGTGTTGGACTGGGCTGTACAAAGTTAAAAATCACACAACACCAGGTTATAGTCCAACAGGTTTAATTGGAAGCACTAGCTTTCGGAGTGCTGCTCCTTCATCAGGTGGTTGTGCAAGGACTGACAAAGTGGAACTGACTAGAATTAACATATTAAATAAAAATTGAGAACTGCAGATGCTGTCAATCAGAAACAAAACAACAGAAATTGATGGAGAAGCTCAGCAGGTCTGGTAGCATCTGTGGAGGGTTAATGTTTTGTGTCAAGTGACCCTACTTCAGAACCCACTGTTTTGTTAGTGAATGGTTATTTTCTTTGTAACCCTGTATGTTGAGTAACTTTCATAACTTTCATAAATACAAATAATACATGCATTTTTTTAAGGGAAGGGAGAATATTTAGAGAATGTAAATAAAACTAGCGTGTTGGCAAGTTATATTCATATAGCCCATTACCTCAACGGACTGTAGCAGCTACGGAAAGACACATTAGTTGAAGCAGAATGCCTCCATAATCAACTGCTCTAACAGGAAATCTGAATGTAACAAATGAATTGAGATTTCCATCATTCATTTATAGTATTGCATCTGGAAGGTCTGTGAAGAGTCAAACTTGACAATGTCACCTAGAAATTTTGTTACTCTGTAAGAAATACACATTTTAGAAAGGATTTAAATTCTTAAGCGCTGGTTCTAACTTCACTGTTTTGACCAATTCTTTTAACTTCAATGCATTTTTTAGTCTAGAAATAGGTTCATAACTAGGCCTCATATTTTTATCTTGTACACATTGGTCTCACTCTATATATTGTTCTCCATCTTTTACCTAGAAACACAGAAGATAGAGGTATGATTATAGCATTCTGCCCAATAAACCTGCTCTGCCATTCAATATGATTCTGGCTGATCATTCAACTCACTACCCCGTTTATGCTTTCTCCCCATATTCTTTCATCCCTTTAGTCCTCTAACACCTCTAACACCTTCTTGAAAACATTCAACATTTTAACCTCCATCACTTGCTGCAGCAAAGAATTCCACAGGCTCACCACTCTCTGGGTAACCAGCAGTTAACAATGCACTGTATTTAGGACCAGATTGCTTGACCTGGCTATGGTAATTTTTATGTGACATTAGATTGGATTACTTACAGTGTGGAAACAGGTCCTTTGGCCCAACAAGTCCACATCGACCCGCTGAAGCGTAACCCACCCAGACCCATTCCCCTTCACCTAACACTACGGGAAATTTAGCTAACCTGCACATTTTTGGACTGTTGGAGGAAACTGGAGCACCCGGAGGAAACCCACGCAGAGAATATGCAAACTCCACACAGTCAGTCGCCTGAGGCGAGAATTGAACCCAGGTCTCTGGTGCTGTTAGGCAGCAGTGCTAACCACTGTGCCACCGTGCCGGCTGGCTAAAAGACACCTGGCTAAAAGATACAGGCTTAGGATCCAAAAAGACTTTGGGGTCAAAATACAAAGATGTGTGGATACAGAATCGATGGCAATTGGCGCTCCGATTTCCCTTTCCATGTTTCAGATTGGATTTGACCCTCTCTCTCTGTCAGAGGTGTCATGGTCAACTCCAAATGCTTGGAATAAATGTCATTTAGGGGGTAGGATAGTGTATTTGAGAGGAATGTGAGAGAATTAATTGCTAAATTTACACACAGTTACACCCTCCCTAATTAAAGGGGTAGGTGTTCTCTTTTCTCTTTACAGATTTCAAGGCTCTTGCAAGAAGGGACCTTCAGACATATTCACTTTATGCCTGGTAGGGCACACTGGCACAATGCAAAGTGGGGGTACTATGGCTTTGTGTAACTATGTAAGACATGTGTTTTACATCTCTTCCAAATATTTGTTTCTATCCAGAGAAAAGTAAAAGGGATTTCAGATTCACTACCATGCAAAGGTGGCCCAGTGGTTAGCACTGCTGCCTCACAGCGCCAGGGACCCAGGTTCAATTCTAGCCTCGGGTGACTGTCTGTGGAGTTTGCCTGTTCTCCCCGTGTCTGCGTGAGTTTCCTCCCACAGTGCAAAGGTGTGCAGGTTAGGTGAATTGGCCATGCTAAACGACTCATAGTGTTCAGGGATGTGTAGGCAAGGTGCATTAGTCAGGGGTAAATGTAAAAGTAATGGGGCAGGGGAATGGGTCTGGTTGGGATACTTTTCGGAGGGTCAATGTAGACTTGTTAGGCAAAATGGCCTGTTTCCACACTGTAGAGATTCTATGAAAATCTGTACCTCAAACAATGCATACTTCAGTATAGATTGACAGAAAATGTCAGTGTCATTCCAAGGCTTATTGCTGTGGCTTAAATAGAAATAAGGAAGTGCCTGGTGACAGAGTTAGAGATAGAGTTTCTAGTCTGCAGTTTACCTATGATATACCAGCTCTGATTGTTTCAACCTTCATTGTTTATTAACACTCCATTGACATTGCTGTGTCAAACTTACTATTCATTATAACTGTAACAAAATGGTGGTTGAAACTATAGAATTAGAAATGTAGTGCCAACATTACAATTGTACTCAGAATCCTCTAATGAAGGCAGTGAATGTCAGCTAGTGATTTCATAAAAAATTATTAATTGAGGGGATGAGGGCATCATTTACTGAGCCATCATTTATTGCCCATCCCTAGTTGCTCTTGACAAGATGATGATGAACTGCTTCTTGAATAATTGCAATCCATTTGGTGTAGGGAGACAATGTTGCTGTTCAAAACAGAATTTCAGACTTTTGACCCAGTGACACTGAAGGAACAGTGATATATTTTCAAGTCATGATGGTAATGCATGAAGAGGAACTTGTAGTTGGTGGTGTTCCCATGCATCTGCTGCCCTTGAGTCCCTAGATGGATGTCGGCATGGTTTAGAAGGTGCAGTTTAAGACCTGTTGGTAATTTTCTGCAGTGCATCTTGCAGATGATACACTCCGCTGCTACTGAGCATCAGTGGTGGATAGAACAAAAGAAACTTGTGGATGTGGTGCCAATCAATGGACTGCTCAGTCCTGTTTGGTGTCAAGTTTCGTGAGTGTTGTTGGATCTGCACTCATCCAGACCTGGGGAGTATTCCATTACACTCCTGACTTGTCCCTTGTAGATGGCAGACAGGATCTGGGGAGACAGGAGGTGAGTTACTGATATGGCCACTGTATTTATGCAGTTCAGTTTCTAGTCAATTGTAGTCCTAAGGATACTGATAGTGGTGGATTTAGTGATGGCAATGCCAGTTAATATCAATGGGTAATGGTTAGCTTTTCCCTTGTTGTGTTGATCATTGCCTGCTACTTATGTGGCATGACTGTTATTTGCTATTTGTTAGTCTACAAATGGAGGTGTGGTGCTGGAAAAGCACAGCTGGTCAGACAGCATCCGAAGAGCAGGAGAATCAACATTTCAAGCATAAGCTCCTCATCAGGAGGAGCTCCTCAGATGCTGCCTGACCAGCTGTGCTTTTCCAGCACAACACTCTTCGACTCTGATCTGCAGCATCTGCAGTCCTCACTTTCTCCTACAACAGGGATATTGTCCAGGTCTTGTTGCATTTGGAACAGCAAAGGCTCCTTGATGTCAAGAGCAGTTACTCTCACCTCACTTCCAGTCTCTGATCAATTCCATGGGAGATGGCCATTGATTGTAGAACAGGAAAGAGATGTCATGACCCACATGGTCAAATACCCACTGACACATACTGTCTTCTTTTACTCGTGACAAGTGGCTATATCAGTAAGATTCTGGAAAATACCACCTGGCTATACAACTGTAACCCAATGAGTACCAGCACCAGGAGAAGATGAAATAGAGGTCAATAGATCAAACACCCAAGACATTTTTCTGTTCAGTGAATTGTGCTGGGTTTTTGCTGTAGGAATAAAAATTGCTAAGTCTGCATCAAAACATAGTCTGTATTATCGCATTTACCCATTAACTTGACCATATCTCTAGGCCTGAGAATTTAGGTGCAGGACAAGGTCAAAGAAATGTATTAAAATACACAGCAAATAACAGATTTCTAGTTGAGAGATACTTTAATCAGCTTTATGTTTCCCAGTTTACACAATCCAATATTATTTCACAGACCCATAAATTAAAGCCTGCTGACTTCCAGTATTGTTTTTACTGCTACCTTTATTGCTTCAATTTACTTCACATTTAAAGTGCATTAAAGACAGTATAAAGGGTAAGATTATGAGCTTTCCTTTTCAGGAATTTCAGAAATTGCTTGTTAATCATGTAAGAATGATGTTAGCACTATATTGTACTATTGAATGTTCTGTAGTACATGGAGAAAAGTCAAGCTGTCATGTACACAGCACCTAAAACAATTACTATTCCGTTTGCAATGCTACCTGCTTCTTTCAGCACTGATGAAAATCAGATTCAGTCACATTCAGCAGGATGACATTGCATGACATTATTAGTGCAGCGAGGCCTGACAGTGGTTAAGCATATTCCTTGGAGAACAGAAATGAGATCACATTGTTAATAGAGCATTTGTGACTGAATCTCTTTCTTAATCATCCTATAATCCCTGTTGTTATTTGTTGAAATAAAATGTCAAAATTATATCTATAATTAATAATGCATGCATTTATGTAATGCCTTTCTTCTCAAAGTGATGTCTCAGGATACCTTAGACAATGAATTACTCTTTGAAGTACAATGTATGAAGGTTCATTCAGCTGCAGCCCCGGTACTGTAGCCCTCAGCCAACTCCTCTATACAAGGACCACAACCTCTTTCTGCTAACATCCAAACCTCTGAAACGATATGTAAGCAGTTGGAATAGTCCATTCAATTGAAAAGCACAGCCTCTGAGGAGTAGGAGAGTCAACATTTCGAGCATATGCTCTTCATCAGGAATGAGGGAGTGGCCCAAGGGGGCTGAGAGATTAGATTCGATTCGATTCCCTACAATGTGGAAACAGGCCCTTCAGCCCAACCAGTCCACACCGACCCTCCGAAGAGTAACCCACCCAGACCCATTTCCCTCTGACTAATGCACCTAACACTATGGGCAATTTAGCATGGCCAATAACTGGGAAGGGGGGTTGGGGCTGGGGGGAAGGTAGCTGGGAATGCGATATGTCGATGAAGGTGAGGGTGAAGGTGATAGGTCGGAGAGGAGGGTGGAGCAGATGGGTCTGAAATCACAATAAAGACAGAACGGCCCTGGTTCTCAACGTGCACCCCACCTACGTTCATTGCATCATTCTGTGCCTTTCCGCCACCTACAAACAGACCCTACGACCAGTGATATTTTTCTCTCCCCACCCCTATCAGTGTTCCAGAGAGACCATTCCCTCTGCGACTCCCTTGTTAGATCCAAACAACACACCAACACCCCCACCAACACACCCTCCACTCCCAGCACCTTCCCCTGCCACCGCAAGAAGTGCAAAACCTGCACCCACACTTCCCCTGTTCACCTCCGTCCAAGGCCCTAAAAGATCCTTTCACGTCTGACAGAGATTTATCTGTACTTGCACACACATCATCTACTGCATCCGTTGCTCTCAATGTGGTCCCCATTAGATTGGGGATACAGGATGCCAACTTGCAGAACGTTTCAGAGGACATCTGTGGGACACATGCACTAAACAACCCCACCACCCTGTGGCCAGACACTTTAACTCCCCCTCCAACTCTGCCAAGGATATGCAAGTCATGGACCTCCCCCATCGCCAAACTCTAGCCACCCGACACCTGGAGGAAGATCATCTTCCGCTTTGGGACCCTCCAACCACATGGCAGCAATGTTGATTTCACCAGTTTCCCCTTTTCCCCTCCCCCCCCACCTTATCCCAGATCCAATTTTCCAACTCAGCACCACCCTCTTGAACTGTCCTACCTGTCCATGTTCCTTTCCACCTATATGCTCCACCCTCCTCTCCGATCTATCATCTTCACCCCCACTTTCATCTACCTATCGCATTCACAGCTCCTTCCCCCCAGCTCCACCCCCCTCCCATTTATCTTTCAGTCCCCATTGGGCCACCCTCTCATTTCTGATGAAGAGCTTATGCTCGAAATGTTGACTTTCCTGCTCATCGGACACTGCCTGACTGGCTGTGCTTTTCCAGCACCACACTCTTCGATTCTGACTCTCCAGCATCTGCAGTCCTCACTTTCTCATAGTCCATTCAATGTTTTGATCCTACTTTTCCATTCCATTTAGGGGGAGGTATGGCCTAATGGTATGATGACTAGACTATGAAGACCGAAGTAATGTCTTGGGGATCCAGATTCAATTTCACCGTGGCAATGAAATCCAGTTTCAAGTCCCACCATTTAATTTTTAAAAATCTGAGATTAAGAGTCCAATGAACACCATGAAACCATTAGTCATTGTCAGGAAAATTCCATCGGGTTCACTGATTTCCTTTATGAAGGAACTCTGCCATTTTTACCTAATCTGGTCTACATGTAACTACAGATCCACACTGGTTGACTCTCAATTGTCCTCTGGGCAATTAGGGATGGGCAATAAATACTGCCTTACCAGTGACATCTACATTTCATGAATAACTAAAAAATAATTTCAATAAGATCCCATCTGAGACATATCTATCTGCACTGTCCCATATATTTGATTGTATTAGCAACCAAACATCAATTGATCTCTGACTTGAACTAAATCAATGAGTATCTACAGCTGTCCAGGGAAGAGGTTTCCAAAGATTTACAACATCTTGAGTAAAGTAATGCTTCCTTGTCTCAGTTCTCAATGGCTGATCCCTTATTTGAAACTCTGATCACTAGTCCTAAACTCCCTAATCAGGAGAAACACCCTCCCAGCATTTACCTTGTCAAACTGCTGAAGATTTTTTTATTGTAGTGCAATCACCTCTCATTTGTCTAAATTAGAGCCAAGAGCGTTATAGACCCAGTCTCCTCAACATCTCCTCATAAACTCCTCATCCCAAGAATTGATCGAGCAACCTTGCATTGGACTCCCTTAAAGGCAGGTGTGTCCTTCCTTAAGTAAGAAGGCCAAACCTGTTCACGGTATTCAATGTTACTAATCACAAGCCAATATAAGTTACTACAATTTACAGTGAGATGTGTTTATTCCTGTAATTCTATTCCTTTGTAATAGGGGTTAGCATAACATTTGCTTGCTGTAATTGGCTATGATGTATGTATACAAGGACACCAAGTCTCTCTAATGTCTACCTTTCTCAGTCACTCTCAACATTTCCTGCTGCTTTACTTCTTTTTAAACAGCAAAATAGATGCTTCATTCTTTCCCTCTCAGTCAGCCTGTCGTATGCTTTTGCTGCATCTTTGTATCACCTTCTGGATTATCTTTATATCCACAGTCAGCAAACTTCACTTGCTCCCTTTGTCCAAATCATTATAATAGATTGTAAATAGTTGAGACCCAAGAGTTGATCATTACTGTAAGCCACTAGTTAATGTCAGCCAACCTGGAAATGACCTGTTTATTCCCACTCACTGGTTTCTTTCCCTTAACTAATCCTCGGTTTATATTAGGCTATCACCTGCAGTATCTTATTGAATGTTTTTATTAAATCCGGATGAGACATATCTGCTGGTTCCTCCTTACTCACCAACCTTAGAAGTATCTAACAGATTTAACAAAACTGATTTTCCTTTCATAAGTCTGTGCATTTGCAACTTAGAAATAGTCTTGAAAAGTAATCCACCTTTTTACATCGTAAATACAGCAAGATCCTATGAACGGCAACCGGGCTCTGACCTGATAATCCATTTTAGTAATGTTAGTTGAGGAACAAATGCTGGTCAGGATACCAGGAAGGATTCCAATGCTCTTTGGCATTGCAGGGCCCTCTCAATAATGCACTGAAGTCTCAGGCTAGATTTCAAACTGAAATCTCTGAGTAGGACTTCAGCTCACAGTCTTTTGACTGAGAGGTGGGAATGGTTCCACTGAGCCATAGCTGATCCCTTTCTGGCAGACCCTAGGCTCATCTACTCGCTGGTAGAATGCTGCCAAGGTTCTATTGAATCTGTGACCAGTTTCCCAGTCACTTGAAGCACGAGTGTAATGGCACCATTACAGAGCCAGTTGTAGGTTCTTGCAGTATGACTCACTGGTTCATGAAAACTTTGTGAGGGGGGCGGGGGTGCAAAACAGTTGCAAGTCAGTCAGTTAAATGATCCAACCCATGATGCACCTGAAACAGTTCCAGATCATTGCATTGCACTCAGTGCAAAGGAGACTGGCAGCTCTGGTGTGACTTATTTAAGTTCCTAGATTCTAATTATTGCAGCAACGTAGCCTTAACCACAGTCTCTGAATTTCAAAGGCTTTTCATCTGTTGACTTCACAACCTTTGTGAGGTAACAATCCACAATTCTCTGTCCCAAAGATGCATTTGAATTTAGTTGTTGGAGTGGTACAAAGTCTGTCTCAGAATATTTTTCATTATTTTCAACACAGTTGAGTTGATTTATGGTAACACTGCAAGTATAACTATGCATTTATTTACGCTGTCCTCAATTCTAAACAAAAACATAATGCATTTTAAAGTCAAGGACTCTGAAGGTCTGTTTATGCTTGCAAACAGAAGTTGGATGCATAGGAGTAAAAGTCCAAATCCATTTTCCCTTTTCTGTTGTAAATCATCTAAATTGTACATCTCAAATCAGGAAACCAAAGTTACCACAGGGTAAAACTCATTCTGTATTGATATTTGCTAGTTTAAACTGACAGCAGACGTGTCAGCTAATCTTTGTTCTCTGCACTGGAGGCACAAGAAGATCATTGTTTGTCGGTTGACATATTTCCCCCATAGGAGACAGTGAGGTCTGCAGATGCTGGAGATCAGAGTTGAGAGTGTGTTGTTAGAAAAGCACAGCAGGTCAAGCAGCATCCGAGAAGCAGGAAAATTGACGTTCCAGCCTGAAACGTCAATTTCCCTACTCCTCAGATGCTGCCTGACCTGCTGTGGTTTTCCAGCAACACAGTCTCAACACATATTTTCCCCATGTACTACCTGCGTTATCCAGTCTGCCCTTTCACCATCTCTTGCCAATGCAGTCTAGCTAATGTTTCCTACAACTATTTACTAATGTTAAAAATTAGCAAATAATTTTGAAATTCATTCTCAGACATCAGTGGTAAGGCCACGATTAGTTTCCACCTCTATTATAATGGAGAGCATGGCATTTATTCACTTCTGATCCAAAGGGAACTTTGTACACACTGTCAGTCTCTGAGGCAGCACTGACAGAAGTAATTTCATACACCTTGGAACAGGCCCATTGAGATAGTATGGTGATCCCATGAATCTTTCCATGTGGATTTAGCTGCTGAGCACAGATTGTGATATTAAGGCTCAGCACAAACAAGGCAAATGTCATTCAGTTCAGGCAGGGTGGAAACAGTCTGATTTAAATCCCTCAGTCACTTTCTACCCAGAGGAAAACCACAGCACATGTGCTGGGCAGTAATTTGATTCTCTCTGACACATGAACTGACTCATGGCAGAGGTGAGTGTAAATACTCCAAGATCGCATTCAGTTCTGATCAACATAATGCTAAGTAAATGTGATATTCTAGTGTATCACTCTAGTGTCTCCCCTCAAACCAAACACACCTCAAACATAAACAAGGGGCCATCTTATGAAATGGTAACTCTAAAATAATAGGAATAATTTCCTGCAATTTTTTTTTGCATTAACAAATAGATACTGAATCTATTTACTCCTTTATTTGCTGTTTCAATACTTGCATCTATTAGAAATATGACTAATTATTAGTGAGGTTTGCGAGTCAAGGATAACCTGTTTTTAATCAGACATAACCTCACAGACTAAAGAATTTTACAACCAAATGATTTATTGTTTTTTTTAAACTGAGGAAATGCTTAAGTAGTTCCTTGAAACAAAAACAAAAAAAAATCCGGAAACACTCAGCGAGTGTAGAAAGAGCAGATTAATTTCAGTTCCAGTTTGCCCTTCATCAGAAATCTACATTGGGTTTACATCTGAAATGGAAATTTCTCAGTTATATTAACAGATGCTGACTGATGTGCTGAGTTTTTCTATCATCTTGGCGTAAAAATTTATCTTGGCCAGTAGGCGTGGTGGCAAGGAAGGGAGAAATGATATCAGATCAGTTGCCTACTAAAATGTCCACTTGATATTCATCATGTTGAAGTGGGTGGAACTAAATATGGGGCAGGGAAACAGGTACGATAACAATATTGCTCACTTGGTGTCCTGCCTGTGTCCAATTTCAACTTTGTCAGGCTTCCAGCATCAGCAATCCTGTTATTGTTGGTTCTGTGATTGATTACTTCTGTCGAAAGGAAAGGTCTTGTGCTACAGCATGGCGATTTCCTGACCAGCATTACTGTCAAGCCACCTCCAGCCTAGACCAGGGGCAAAGTTTAATGGCCTCCCCTGAGGCAAGCTTAAAGGCAGCAGAGGTGATTAAATCAGGCAGGCAGTTGCCAGTTTAGGACTCCTCCACCTCCATGCCCCTGCCCAGAGCCTGCTTTCTTGCCTGGCTGCTCACTGAGGATTTGAATGGGCAATTATTGGCAATTCAAAGTAGTGACTATTGTCAGTGGCAATGCAGATGCTCCTTTTTTCTAAGGCTACTCTTATGCATTTAGGTTGGACCATCTTGAGTTAATTTGCAGCAACGTCTATTACGAAAGTCATTTCTCTTACTCTGAGGTCAGAACAATGGGACTACATTTTTATGCCAGATTCAAGAATAAAAAGGCTGGGAAGCACTGGACTGTGGATTTCATAAGTTTGATCTATGCGAGATCAGTCAGGAGTCTTTTTTCGCTTGGGATACAAAAAGGGATCTGTGCAGCATGTTAACGTGTAATTTATATTTATCGTCCTAAAAGATATTCTGTTTTTCAATTAAAAATGTTAAGTTGGTGAATGGTTTAAATTGGAAAGCCAGACTCTGTGCAGTTTTAGGGAACAAATCGCACCCTCTCAAGTGCACAGAACGGAGTTTGCTTTTATTTATCTTTGTAATTATCTTCTGCCTTTGCCTTTCATGACGAGCAGATTCATTATCGAGGAATTTGTAATCCAAGCTCAGCGGAGTGATATGATAAAGTCATGAGGGGCATCGACAGGGTGAATAGCCAAGGTCTTTTTCCCAGCGTGAGGGAGTCCAAAACTAGAGGGCATAGGTTTAAGGTGAGAGGGGAAAGATTTATAAAGGATCTGAGGGGTAATTTTTTCACACAGAGGGTGGTACGTGTATGGAATGAGGTGCCAGAGGAAGTAGCAGAGGCATGTAAAATTACAACATTTAAAAGGCATCTGGATGTGTATATGAATAGAAAAGATTGAGAGGGATATGGGCCAAATGCTAGCAAATGAGCTTGGGCCAGATTGGGACGTCTGGTCAATGTGGATGAGTTCAACCGAAGGGTCTGTTTCCATACAGTATGACTCTAAGATCCTTTATACCATATCATCAATCAATGAGCTCTCAACTCATTAAGTGATGGGAGATATTGAGCCTGTAAAAAAGGAAGCAAAATGGATTCCCAGGTAAAACAATCTTAGAAAACAGAATAGTCTTAAATAGACGCATCTACTCACTATTGACAAATGTACCCTTGGGAGATTTGCATGCAGTTTACGAAATAGTGAAGGGCCTAGATTAAGTCCTTATTAATTTCAAGTGGACACATGAGGGAGAATCTGGGTTCGCCACAGATCATAACCCTAGATCAATTTTGGACATAGAGAACTTCTAAATTCCAACTTTGTAAAAAAGAACCGATGCATCAAAACTGATTGTTAATGTAAATTCAATGGTTTCATAGAGAGGAACTCTGGAATGTCACATCTGGAGTTGTCAAACAAGCTTCAAAGGGGGAAACACATTACAAACTGAACTGCAATTCCCTGTGACTATATTAAACTATGAACATAATGATAAAATAAGACTGCAATCTGAATGAGAAACATGTATGCGTTTTCTTCTTTCAAGAAGAGATGGGGAAAGGAATTAAAGCTACTTTCAACTGTTGGTGGCCTGACAGTCCAGCGAGTAACTTTTTTCTGTGCAAATTACAATAATGAGCACAGCCATTAAACACCTCTGCGCTGCAGGTAAAGAGGGAAAAAATTCTGTCACTCTGAGTACTGCCAGCCATCTACTGTCAAAAGGAAACAAAACAAAAGGACATCAATCTCAAAGTGAAGAATCTCAAAATCGACCGTTTACCACTCCACTATTTACTCTTCACAACTATCCAGAAAGACTGATCCATGTATCATTTACTTTCTTTTTTTGGACTCATAGTCCATTTCTAATCTATGTGTTTGTGTTCTATGCTATTTCTTCTCAAGTTTATTGAATAATAAACTGACTCTTCTCTGAACTCAAGAAAGCCTGATTAAATTAACTTCTTCTGAAACATAAATTCATTCGTCATGAAGAATCATATCTCCAAGGGAGGGAATCCTTTGTAAATAAACATTGTTTCAACCAAATGAGGGTGCAGTTGAATAAAGAAAAGAGAATCAGTTCATCCCTCCTCAACCAGGAGCTTGACAAATTGGAGTACCCCATCAGAAGGTGTAGAATCAGGGTAGTCTCACCGAGGATCTGGTTATAACGGCTAAGTAAGTACAGAACTAGCTTGAATGTTAGCTGGCTCTTGCTTTCGCAGAGTAGGCCATTGGATCAGTTTCCCATCTCATATTGTCACGATCTTGATGGGAAGAGCCAATTACATAATCAAGGGGTGAAAGAAGGGGAGGATATAAATACAATAACTGTCAATCAAGAAAAACAGCTATCAAAATGAATGGAGCTAAAGATTGAGACGTCCTCTGGAACTGATAGCATGCATTCGAAGTCATTAACAGAAGTAGCTGCAGAGAAAGTGGATGCAGTGGATGCACAAAGACAGATACCTAACCAGCCTCCCTACTCCTATATTCACAATAGAGTAAAATTAAAACATTCAATAACCCTCACAATTGACCCCAATGGTTCTTAACCAGACATTTTGAAGAACCAGTACTAGGTTTTGTGAGTATGTTATTTGGGTGGAACTGAGAAATAAGAAAAGGATGATCACCTTATTAGGATTGTACTATTGACTGCCCCTGCAATAGGAAATTGAGAAGGAGATTTATAAGGAGATTTCAGTTATCTGTAAGAATAATAGAGTGGTTATGATAGGAGATTTTAACTTTCCAAACATAGACTGGGACTGCCTGCCATAGTGTTAGGGCTTGGATGGAGAAGAATTTATTAAGTGTGTACAAGAAAACATTCTTATGCAGTATGTAGATGTATCTTCTCTAAAAGGAACAAAACTTGACCAACTGATGGGAAATAAGGCAGGGCAGGTAACTTAGGGAGTCACTGGGGGAGTTGCTTTGGGGCCAGTGACCATAATTCTATTAGTTTTAAAATAGTGCTGGAAAAGGATAGACCAGATCTAAAAGTTGAAGTTCTAAATTGGAGGGAGTTCAATTTTGACAGTATTAGATAAAGGGACGGCTGAAAAATTGGAAAGCCTTCAAAAATGATATACAGGGCAACCTCAATTATCCGAATGACACGGGCAGAAAGTATTTTGTTCAGGTAATCGAATGTTCAGATAATCAAATGTTCAGATAAATCAAATGTTGGGATAACACAGTTTATCCAAGCATTGGGACCTTGAGATCTTGTTCAGATAATCCGAAATTAGGATAATCGATGTTTGGAGAAATGAGGTTGTTCTGCATGAGAGTCCAGGGAGAGTACGTTCCCGTTAGGGTGAAGGGTAAGGCTGGTAGGTGTAGGGAATGCTGGATGACCAGAGAAACTGAGGCTTTGGTCAAGGAAAAGAAGGAAGCATGTGTCAGATATGGATAGCAGAGATCATGCGAATCCCAAGAAGAGAATAAAGGAGAAGGAGTACACTTAGAGTCAACATGTCATAGAGATGTACAGAACGGAAACAGACCCTTCGGTCCAACTCCTCCATGCTGACCAAATTAAATTAGTCCCATTTGCCAGCACTTGGCCCATATCCCTCTAAAGAGCTGAAAATGTGTTGCTGGAAAAGCGCAGCAGGTCAGGCAGCATCCAAGGAACAGGAGAATCGACGTTTCGGGCATAAGCCCTTCTTCAGGAATCCTGAAGAAGGGCTTATGCCCGAAATGTCGATTCTCCTGTTCCTTGGATGCTGCCTGACCTGCTGCGCTTTTCCAATCAACACATTTTCAGCTCTGATCTCCAGCATCTGCAGTCCTCACTTTCTCCTCAAAGATTTTAACCTACTGCAAATCCTGTTACAAGGATGCCTTCCTTGAAGAAGCTCTCTTCCTCCCTCTACAAGGATTTCAGTGAGTCCCTC
Source organism: Chiloscyllium punctatum (assembly GCF_047496795.1). Classification (NCBI taxonomy): domain Eukaryota; kingdom Metazoa; phylum Chordata; class Chondrichthyes; order Orectolobiformes; family Hemiscylliidae; genus Chiloscyllium; species Chiloscyllium punctatum. Next base: position 64,226,839 of record NC_092755.1, read on the forward strand.
TCTCACTGCACACCCCAGGTCATCTCCTCTGCACAGAAGCACTTCAGCCACGTTCTCAAACAAACTCGCTACCACAGCCACATTTCCTTCCTCAGCATCTGCATTCCTGAAGAAGGGCTTATGCCCGAAATGTTGATCCTCCTGCTCCTTGGATGCTGCCTGACCTGCTGCGCTTTTCCAGCAACACATTTTCAGCTCTGATCTCCAGCATCTGCAGTCCTCACTTTCTCCATATCCCCCTAAACCCTTCCTATTCATATACCCATCCAGATATTTTTTTAAATGTTGTAATTTTACCAGCCTCCACCACTTCTTCTGGCACCACCCTCTGCATGAAAATCTTGCTTCTTAGGTCCCTTTTAAATCTTTCCCCTCTCACCCTAAATCACTCTCTAGTTCTGGACTCTCCCACCTCAGGGAAAAGACCTTGTTTATTTACCTATCCATGCCCCTCATGATTTTATAAACGTCTATGACAACATTTTTGTAAATCTTTTCTGAACCTTTGAAGTTTCACAACATTCTTCTGATAGGAGGGAGACCAGAATTACATACAATATTCCAAAGTGGCCAAACCAATGTCCTGTACAGTCATAACATGAGGGAAATCAGGAGGGCAAAAAGGGGACATGAGATAGCTTTGGCAAATAGGGTTAAGGAGCATCCACAGGGATTCTACAAGTACAATAAGGACAAAAGGGCAACTAGCGAGTGAATAGGGGTCCTTAAAGATCCACAGATGTGTGGAACTACAGGACACTGGGAAGATTCTAAATGAATATTTTGATCAGTGTTTACTGTGGAGAAGGATATGGAAGATATAGAATGTGGGGAAATATAAGCTGATGTTGTGAAAAATGTCCATATTACAGAGGAGGAGGTCTTAAAACACATAAATGTGGATAAATCCCCAGGACCCAATCAGAAGTAACCTAGAACCCTGTGGGAAGCTAGGGAAGTGATTGTTGGGCCCTTTGCTGAGATGTTTGTATCATTGATAGCTATAGGTGACATGTCCGAAGACTGGAGGTTGGCTAACGTGGTGCCACTGTTGGTAAGGTAAGATGGTAAGGAAAAGCCAGGGTACTATGTATCAGTGAGCCTGACATCAGTGGTGGGCAAGCTATTTGAGGGAATCCTGAGGGACAGGATTTACATGTTTTTGGAAAGGTAAGGACTGATCAGGGGTAATCAGCATGGCTTTATGCTTTGGAAATCGTGTCTTATGAACTTGATTGAGGTTTTTAAAGAAGTGATGAAGAGGACTGATGAGGGCAGAGGGTGGACGTGATCTATATGGACTTCAGGAAAGCATTCGACAAGGTTCCCCATGGGAGACTGGTTAGCATGGTTAGATCACATGGAGTACAGGGAGAAGTAGTCATTTGGATCAAAGGAGGAGGAGAAAGGGTGGTGGTGAAGGGTTGCTTTTCAGACTGGAGGCTCGAGGCCAGTGATGTACCACAAAGATTGGTGCTGGGTTCATTGCTTTTCATCATTTATATAAATGATTTGGATGTGAACACAGGAAGTATGATTCGTCAGTTCACAGGTGACACCAAAATTGGAGGTGTAGTGGATAGCAAAGAATGTTACCTCAAAGTACAACAGGATCTTGACCAGATGGGCCAAAGGGCCGCCGAGTGGCAGAGGGAGTTTAATTTAGATAAATGTGATGTGCTGCATTTTGGAAAGGCAAATCAGAGTAGACTTATAGACTTAGTGGTAAGGTCCTAGGGAGTGTTGCTGAGCAAAGTGACCTTTGAGTGTAGGTTCATAGCTCCTTGAAAGAAGAGTTGCACATAGAAAGGATGGTGAAGAAGGCATTTGGTGTGCTTGCCTTAATTGGTCAGTGCATTGAGTATAGGAGTTGAGACATCATGTTGCAGCTGTACAGGACATTGGTGAGGCCACTATTGGAATATTGCATTCAATTCTGGTCTCCCTCCTATAAGAAGGATGTTGTGAAACTTGAAAGAGTTCAGAAAAGATTTATAAGGATGTTGCCAGTGTTGGAGGATTTGAGCTATAGGGAGAGGCTGAATAGGCTGGGGCTGTTTTCCCTGGAGTGTCGGAGGCTGAGGAGTGACCTTGTAGAAGTTTATAAAATCATGACAGATATGGATAGGATAAATAGACAAGGTCTTCACCCTGAGATGGGGAGTCCAGAACTAGAGGGAATAGGTTTAAGGTGAGAGGGGAAAGATATAAAAGGAACCTCAGGGGCAACGTTTTCACGCAGAGGATGGTGCGTGTATGGAATGAGTTACTAGAGGAAGTGGTAAAGGGTAGTACAATTGCAACATTTAAAAGGCATCTAGATGGGTACATGAATAAGAAGGGTTTAGAGGGCCAAATGCTGGCAAATTGGACTAGATTTATTTCTGATATCTGGTCTGCATGGATGAGTTGGACTGAAAGCCATACATCTCTATGGTTCAATGACTGATGTCAGACACCAAGTTTATAGCTGAAACAAAATAATTAGCAATTTATCAATAATACAGTAGCTTTAGCAGAGTAAGGTTAAACCACAAGATAATCTATCTAATGTCTCTGACTTAACAAAATGTTTTTTGATTCTAGCCTTCCAATCACATAAAGACTGATGGACAAACAGGCACAGTTAAGGGATAAATCAAAAGAAAAAAATACATGAGATGTAACTGGCAAGTTCACATAAGGCAAGGCTCATGGGCAAGAGTGGGGATAAACAGTTCTTTTTCAGATTTGTGACTTGCAACCAGAGGGATTCCACAGGGATCGGTGCTGGGACCACAACTGTTTACAATACATACTCATGATGTGAAGGAAGGAAGTGCACGTACTGTCGCCAATTTTATAGGTGACTCAAAAATCAGCAGAAAGGCAGGTTGTGGGACAGATCTTAACAATACACAGAGAGATATTGATAGGTTACGTAAGTGGCCAAAAGATTTGCAAATGGAATACACTGTGTAAAAATGCGAAGTTTTTCATTTTGGAAGGGAGAACAAAAGAATAGTATTATTTAAATGGAGAAAAACTGCAGAAAGCTGCAACACAAAGGGACATGGGGGTACTTGTACATGAAACACAGCAAGTTAGCACATAGGTGTATCAGGTAATCAGGAAATCTAATGCAATGTTGGCCCTTATTTCAAGGTGGTTAGAGTATTGGAATAGGGAAGCCTTGTTGCAATTTTACAAGGTGCTGGTGAGAATGCATTTGGAATACTGTGAGCAGTTTTGGTCTCCTTATGTAAGAAAAGATATTATTAAAAGTGGAAGCACTTCAAAGAAGGTTCACTAGGATGATCCCTGGAATGGAGAGATTGTTTTATGAGCAAAGATAAAACAGGTTAGGGCTCTACTCACTGAAGCTTAGAAGAATGAGAGGTAGTCTCAATGACACACATATAGGATAGTTAAGGGCTGTGAAAGGGTAAATGCTGAGAGAATGTTTCCCCTAGTGGGAGAGTCTAGGACCAGATACTATAGTCTCAGAATAAAGGTGTTCCAATTTGAGTGAGATGAGGAGGAATTTCCTCTCTCAGAGGGTTTAGAACTCTTTGCCACAAAGAGCTGTGGGGTCAGAGTCCCTGTGTATCTTTAAGGCTGAGATGTATTGATTCTTGAGCATAGCATAATCAGGGTTATGGGGAAAGGGCAGGAAAGTGATCTAGGTATGTCAGATCTGTCATGATCCTATTGAACAGCATTGCAGGTTCAAAGGGCTGAACAGCTTCCTCCTGATCCTATTTCTATGTTTTCACTGTTTTATCATCTTAAACAGACTCCACAATGTATAACATCATGGGCACATGGGATTGTATCTTGCTTGATTTCTCTTATTGATGCGTGCAACTAGTGTCCAGTAGGATCTGAGGAATATTCATTTAATATTTAAAACAGAGAATGGGAGGACAACCAGGGAGAAATCAAACCTACGTCCTGTAGCTTTAGTAGTCACAATTCTTCTGGCTTAAATACATAAATTAAAATTACTTCAAGCTTTCATTTCACTTTGTTACATTGGTCAATTCCCTGTGAGGCCCCAGTTAACATTCAACATCTACCATCTGTTTGAGCATAGTGCATCTCCAGAACTAAAACAGCATGAAGATGGGACTACTTTAGTCTGGAATTATGTTCAGTATGGACTTGTTGGACCAAAGAGTCCATTTCCATGCTATATGAATCTATGACTATGACTGTAAGTTGCTGCTCATAATCCAAATGTCACCTTCAGCTCTCAGCTCATAGCTCCTAGCTCCAGCCCACAAATGATTAAAAAAAAGATAATGATGGTCTCAATAACTGGTAACAACTTTCCAAAAATCCTTAGATTCTGGAAAAGCCCCATATATTTGAAAATTGTTGAAGTAATACTGTTATTTAAACACAAGGAAGGAAGCATAAAAAGGTAACTATACACCAGTTAACTTAACATCTGTTATTGGGAAATGTTAGAGACTATTATAAATGATGTTATAGCAGTGCACTGAGAAGTACACAATAGGATCAAACAGAGTTAGCATAGCTTCATGAAAGGCAATCCATGCCTGACAAATTTATTAGAATTTGTTTGAGGCAGTTACAAGCAACAAAGATAGAGGGGAAGCTTTAGATGTAATTTGGATTTCAGAAGGCATTTGATAAGGAACCACACATTAGGTTATTTAATAAGATAATAACCCTAGGGTGTTGGAGGTAGTGTATCAACATGGATAGAGGACTGGCTAACTAACAAATGACAGACAGTTGGAAGATGTTAACCTGCAACTATTGGAGAAATCAGTGCTGGGACCACAATTATTTACAATGTGCATTAATGACTTGGATAAGAAAGGTAGATACATAGTGCTGTGACTCAAAGAGCCCACAGAGGGATATAGACAGGTTGATTGAGTGGGTAGAAACTTGGCAGATGAAATATAGCATGGAAAATGTGAGATTATGCATGTTTGAAGAATAAAGGAGCTGAAAATTATTTAAATTGAGAAAGGTGGCAGAAAACTACAGATTTGGGTGTCCTCACATATAAATCACAAAAAGCTAGCATACAAGTTCAGCAGATAAGATGGAAAGCAAAAGGAATTTTGGGATTTATTTTAAAGGTAATGGACTTTAAAAGCGAGAGAGGCCTTGCTAAAACTATACAAGGCACCATAATTGGAAAACTGGAAACAATTTCAAGCTCCTTATCTCCAGAAAGATTCTGGTATTGGAGGTTGTTGAGAGAAGGTTCACTCAGCTAATCAGAGGGATGGAGGGGTTTGAGGACAGTTTGAGTAAATTGTGCCTCTACTCATTGGAGCTTAGAAAAATAAGAGGCACATATTTACAGTATACAAGATTCTTACAGGACTTGAAATGGTAGATGCAGAGAGGTGGTTTTCTCCTTGTGGAAGATTCTACAACCAGAGGGCTTCAACTCAGAGTAAGGGGTTACTCATTTAAGACAGAGATGAGGAGGAATTTCATTTCTCACTGGGTGTTGAATCTGTGATATTCTTTGCCACAGATAGCTGTAGAGATTGGATCATTAAGGATCCTTGAGGCTGAGACAGACAGGTATTTTTGATTAGGAGTTCCAATGAAAAGGCAGAAAACTGGAGTTGAGGATTATTAGGTCAGTTATGATCTCACTGAATGGTGGAGCAGAGTTGATGGACTATTTCTACTTCCTTGTCAGTTTGAAGAGTGTACTAAAGATCAAAGTTCATTATTCTGCAAGTTGTCACAAGTATCTTAACTGGCCAATTTCATCACTAAGATGGTTAATTTGCCTGATTTTAATCACTATCGAATGTATGACTGGTATTGCAACATAATGTTGTCATGCAATTCGAAAAATATCTCATTGTAAAGAGCTTTGGGACATTTTGAGTTCACGTAAGGTACATTTTAAATATAGCTCTTTCTTTGCATAGCAACAGTGACTGCGCATCAAGTGTATCTCCTTGACTGTAAACTAAGGCAGTGAACAGTATCGTCTTCAGAGTAAGTGTCCCATTTTTGATGAAAAGAAGGAACAGAAAAATAGAGTGACTAAACCTTTTGAAAGATTAAATGAAAATCTTGAAATATTATTTTTATGATGAATAATAGGAAATGGTTAGGGCCAGTATATAGTCATGACTGTGCAGTTCCACAATGGCAGCTTTGTGTAATGTTACTGAACTAATAATCCAGAGAACCAGACTAATTCTCTGGAGACAGGAATTTAAATCTCACCATAGTGGCTGAGAGAATTTAAATTCAATTAATTAATCTCACTAATGATGCGCATGAATCTCCTCGATTGCTGAAAAAAGCAGTCTGGTCCAATAATGTCCTTCATACATGGAAATCTGCTGCCTTTATCCAGTTTGACATGGGTGTGGAGTCACATTGAGTTCAATATAGTTGATTCTTAACTGCCCTCTGAAATGCCTAGAAGTCTATTCAGTTGCATCAAACCACTACAGAAAGTGAAATGACAGCAAAACTGAACAGACCACCCAGCAACAGCCTAGACACTGGAAACAACCAAGGGATCTTGCAAAATCTTCCTACCTTGGAACTTGTGCCAAAACTTGGGAAACTTAGACTAGTCAAACAACATCCTGGCATGAGTTCCGAAGAAGGAGTCGGACTCAACATGTTAACTCTATTTCTCTCTCCACAGATGCTTTTAGATCTGCTGTGTTTCTCAGCATTCTCTGTGTTTGTCCCTGATATAGTCAGACCCTCTATGTCATACCTTACAGTCAATAGCCAAGAAATCACTGTCAAGTGGGTGAGACTCTGTGAGTCAATATTGATGACAGACACTATGAAAGCATTATGGCACCATCTCAAATGTAGGCAAAGACACCTTCTGCTACAGTTATCACCTACTACCCTCCCTCACCTAGTGAATCAGTGATCCTCCATGCTGAGAACAGTCCTGTCTGTTGGAAAAAGAACTGAAGGTAGCAAGGACACAGAATACGTCCTTCACTAAGAAAGACTCATTGGTACGTCTGCAAAACCCTTGAGTCTTGAAGGGTACAGCAGTTCTACTGGATCTGAGATAGGTCATAGGAGAAAATGGAAGAAACCTATTTGGCATTGTTCTCACTCACCTATTGCCACAGATGCTCTGTTGGTGTCATTATTGACTGGGGTGCCAACCACACAGCTCTTCAAGAGATCAAGTCCCAGCTTCACATTAAGAACATCCTCTATTACGTTGTGTGGCTGAATGACCATGCTAAATAGGATAGACAACTTTAGTAACTCAAAACTGGCCATCTATCAACCAGAGAAGGTGTTTCTGTACTGAGGTCCATCCTCAGAGATAAGTGTACCAGCATATTAGTACAAAAGACAAAATGAGGGATTTTCAACCATCTTTAGTCAGAAGTGCTGAGTGGATGAATCCACCTTGACTTCATTATGAGCTTCCCATCATTAGTGATGCAAGTCTACAGCCAATCTGATTCACTTCACATGATATCAGAAAACATCAAAACATTAACAATATTCTTATAGTATGCACGTTCAAAACTAATATCATCCCTTTCCATGTTATTCCAATATAAAGGAGGAGAAAGTGAGAACTGCAGATGCTGGAGACCAGAGTTGAAAAGCGTGGTGCTAGAGAAGCGCAGCAGGTCAGGCAGCATCCGAGGAGCAGGAGAATCGACGTTTCGGGCATAAGCCCTTCTTCAGGAATGAGGCTGGTGTGCCAAGCGGGCTGAGATAAAAGGTGGGGGGGTGGAATTTGGGGAAGAGGCGCTGGGAATACAATAGGTGGAAGGAGGTGAGGGTGAGGGTGATAGGCTGGAGAGGGGGTGGGGGCGGAGAGGTCGGGAAGAAGATTGCAGGTCAAGAGGGCGGTGCTGAATCCGGGGGTTGGGACTGAGATAAAGTGGGGGGTGGGGGGGAGGGGAAATGAGGAAGCTGGAGAAATCTACATTCATCCCGTGTAGTTGGAGGGTTCCTAGGCGGAAGATGAGGCGCTCTTCCTCCAGGCGTCGTGTGGCCAGGGTCTGGCGATGGAGGAGGCTAAGGACCTGCATGTCCTTGGCGGAGTGGGAAGGGGAGTTATAGTGTTCAGACACGGGGCAGTTGGATTGGTTGGTGCGGGTGTCCCAGAGGTGTTCCCTGAAACGTTCCGCAAGTGGGCGGCCTGTCTCCCCAATGTAGAGGAGACCACATCGGGTGCAGCGGATACAGTAAATGATGTGTGTAGAGGTACAGGTGAATTTGCGACGGATATGGAAGGATCCATTGGGGCCTTGGAGGGAGGTGAGGGGGGAAGTGTGGGCGCAAGTTTTGCATTTCTTGCAGTTGCAGGGGAAGGTGCCGGGAGTGAAGGTTGGGTTGGTGGGGGGTGTGGACCTGACAAGGGAGTCATGGAGGGAGTGGTCTCTCCGGAACGCTGATAGGGGTGGGGAGGGAAATATATCCCTGGTGGTAGGGTCTGTTTGGAAGTGGCGGAAATGACGGAGGATGATATGATGTATCCGGAGGTTGGTGGGGTGGAAGGTGAGGACCAGTGGGGTTCTGTCCTGGTGGCGATTGGAGGGGCGGGGTTCAAGGGCGGAGGTGCGGGAAGTGGAGGAGCATCATCGAACAAGTCAGAGGGGAAATTGCGTTCTTTGAAGAAGGAGGCCATTTGGGCTGTTCGGTAGTGGAATTGGTCCTCCTGGGAGCAGATGCGGCGGAGGCAAAGGAATTGGGACATGCAGGTCCTTGGCCTCCTCCATCGCCAGACCCTGGCCACATGACGCCTGGAGGAAGAGCGCCTCATCTTCTGCATAGGAACTCTCCAACCACATGGGATGAATGTAGATTTCTCCAGCTTCCTCATTTGCCCTCCCCCCACCTTATCTCAGTCTTAACCCCTGGATTCAGCACCGCCCTCTTAACCTGCAATCTTCTTCCCGACCTCTCCGCCCCCACCCATTCTCCAGACTATCACTCTCACCCTCACCTCCTTCCACATATTGTATTCCCAGCGCCCCTTCCCCAAATTCCACCCCCTGCCCCCCTACCTTTTATCTCAGCCCACTTGGCACACCAGCCTCATTCCTGAAGAAGGGCTTATGCCCGAAACGTCGATTTTCATGCTCCTCGGATGCTGCCTGGCCTGCTGCGCTTTTCCTGTTCCAGTATAAAGACAACATTAGCATCTATCCCATAATTTGGAAATTTGGCCAGCTATGTCCTATCAAGTGTACAAAGACAAATCCAATTTGACCAATTACCTCCACATTAGCCTACTCTCAATTGGCAGGCAAGTGATTAATAATGTTGTTAAGAGTGCTACTAAGTGACAATTACCCAGCAACAACCCACTCAATGTCGCTCAGTTAGCTTCAGCCAGGGCAACTATTCTCTGGATGTCTTTGCAGCTTTGGTCCAAACAAGGTCAAAATGCCTGACTCAAGATTTGAGGTGACAATGACTACATTTGATGTCATGACAACGCTTTACTGAGTATGACATCAAGAAAACCTAAAATAACAAGAGTCAATGGATAAAGAATTGGGAAACACCTGACGAGTTGAAGTCATGTCTGGCACAATGGAATTGGTTGAAATGCTGGCTGTCAATCATCTCAGTCCCAGGTTCTCACTGCAGGAGCTCCTCAGTCAAGTGTCCTAGATCCAACCATCAACAGTTGCTCTAGCTGTTCACCTCCTTCCTAGATAAAGTCTGAAGTGGGGGCATTTACTAATAATTACATAATGTCCAGCACCATTTACAGTTCCTCAGATAATAAAACAATCCTTGGTTGAATGCGACAAGGCATTCAGGCTTGGGCTGACAAGTACCAAGTAGCATTGTGCCAGTCAAGTGCCAGCAATGATCATCCCTATCAACCACCTACCCTTGACATTCAATGGCATTACCATTCCTGAATTTTGGAAATTGGGGTCCCTGAACTGAACTTTCTGATATTTCCTGTGTAGCAAAAAACCTGATCTGATAGCTACAGAAACAAGTTTGTAATAAATGAAAACAAAAAGAAGATACAACAAATGTCACAAGAATCACCAGGATCACTGAGGTTCTATTGAAGTAATGTCAAAGATTTTTTGGTGCCAAATGTATCCTATTAGCAATGCAGTAGTGGGAAAAACAGGATTTTTTGGTTTAAAAACCATGATAATTTATCTTCAGATGAAGGTGGGCAAGGGAACAACCTTCACTCCAATGTCATGGGTAGCTGTGTCACGGTCATTGGCTGAAAGGATTAAAATTGGTGACTGATACAAATTGCCAGCTTTAGAAATATGGTATATAAGAGGGTGCTAAGGATTGGAGGCTAAACTTCATCAGACAATCCTTGTTAGGAGGTCTTAGTCAGACAGTTACCTTCTTCAGATGGGAGATGGCCCAGGAAGAGAGAAGAGTCAATGAGCTCTTCAGCTGCCTCCTCTACTACAATCTGTTATGAGTTGTGTACTTTTCTGTCTAATAAACTCATGTATCATATCTTGACTTACTTAATAAACTATCAAAAAAATCCTTATGATGGTCAACTCCCTATATTAGGTAACTGTCTTGGCCCCCCCCAAATCCAACTGCAATCAATATATTAGGGCGATCATTGACCAGAAGCTAAACAATGACTAGCTACATAAATATTGTAGCCATGAGAACAGGTTTAGGGCTGGGAATTCTGTAACAAATCACACACCTCTTGACTCCCAAAGTCTCTCCACTAAATACAAACTACGAATCAGGAGTGCAATCAGGATTTCTTCCCATTTCTTGGGATAAGTGCAGCTCCAATGACATTCAAGAAGCTCAACACTATCCAGGACAAAGCAATGCATTGATCGGTCTCTGTGTACCACCTTAAAAATTCATTCCCAGCACCCGTGGCATGCAGTGGCTGTAGCAACTCACTGTGATTCATTGAGTCCACAGCCTCGACCATCTGGGAGAACAAGGGTAGCAAATATATGTGGACATTGCCACTTGCACGTTCTCATCCAAGTCACTTACTGTCCTGCTATTCGATCTCCATTCTTTCATTGTCACTGGGTCAAAGTCCCAGAAACCCATCCTTGACAGCATGAAGATGTCTCGACGCCATATAGACCGCAATGGTTCAAATGCTGGCTCACAACTCCCTAGTCAACAGCAAGTCAGGGGAATAATATTTGCTGGATTTACCAATGATACTTGGATCTTACAAATGAATATATGAAACATCACTATCACAAAACCGGCGTAAGTATGATTTATGCAGTTTGTCCTAATCATAATTTATGATAAATTTGCTTTGTAATAGATGGATAATATGGTTATCTTTATATCAGGTGGCTCTTGGGTTTAGTCACGTTTATCAGATATGATGCTTCAACTGCCAAAAGTATCTACGTACCTACCTTTTCCTTTTATAAAATGATGTTTCTTTCTACAACTGTAGAATTACAAAGATGTTATCAGTATTCTATTTTTGGTTTGCAAAGTTTATTCCAAAATAACTTGACCTTCTTATGCCCAAGATTTACATGCAGTAAAGTAATTTTTTAAGCATTCAAAGATTGAAACGTTCTTTGTATTGATCTGCTGGTAGTGTTGGAAGTGCTTCAACACAGGAAACATGTCAAGAAGTTTATCGCACAGAACACCATTTTTCTATTAGTCTTCCTATAGCACAGTACTGAGTATCAGTTCCTAATCTTAGTAGCTATTATGTTTCACAACTCATTTTGGTCAGGACCTTCTCAGTCCCCCACTGATCAGTAAATGATTAGATTCTCATAAAAGCTTAGGTTGGCTCTCTTTTTCAGCCTCAACGTTTCTAATTGTTGGTGACATTGAAATACAGTCATATTTGAGAATAAATGAAAATGGATGTTCGTTGTGGTAAAATAATCCTTGTGGTATTCGTCTTACTTGCCTGAAACATCACTGATTGGAAGCAAAGAGATCCGACATAAACAAGTCCATTCAGACTGGTATCCTTGCTGGTTATTATTAATGAACTGTGGGCAGCATATTGATGGCTTTCATACATGATCATGGCGATTCTCAAAGACATCAGTATTTCAAGAATTACTTTCTCTTTATTGTTGAGAGTAAACAAACATTTCTGGAAGAAACAAGAGCGCATTGCTGTATAAAAATGATCCGCAGAGAAACCAGTGACACTTCCATCCCTCTTGAAAACATGGAGAGGCATGTTGGTGTTGTCTTCTCACCCTTTGCTGAGTTAATTGGAATTGATTGCATTCCACATTCCATGGTATACATTATAATTGGTGATAAGGAATACTATCTGCTCATCACTCCATAAAAAGATGTCCTAAGCTGATTTGAATCTTTTAAATTTTCTTTTAGAATTGTTGTCTGTTGATCAATCAATGCAGGGAGATGCATTACCGATGGACATTTTAATTGGCAGACAGGTGAAGCATAACTGCTTTTATTCCACTTTCATTTCTGCCATTTATTTGTTCACACATTTGATTCTGTCTAACGTCATAGGTGACAAATCATTTCTGATTTCCAGATGCAAATTAAAGCCAAGTTAAAATAAACATTTTTTCCTAGCGGTGGCTAGACGGTTGGGGGCGGGAGGGGGGAGAGGTGGTGGGGGTGGGCAGGGTGGAGGTGAGGCAACAGAAAACTGAAAACAGATGAAATGCAATTGCTATGCAACTCCACTGAGTGAATGCTGCCAGTGCTAATCCTGTCCATGTCCATTAATTTGCTATCAATAATGTATGAATTGAAATCCCATATTCCCCCAGTGAAACACTGAACGCTGAGCATCCTGCAAAATGGAGAAAACAGTGTCCAGCAGCAAGCAATGCACACAGGAGACTGTAGTCAAAGAACAATGGCCCAGTTTCATGCTGGGATTTATTAAGCTTGTGAGCAAGTGTTCATTTGTTCTCAATCACACGGTTTGAAAAGGCCTCAGTTACGTACATACAGAGATTAAAATATGTGCACACATGTTGTTTAAATGGTTATTATCCATAAACATGAAATGGTTTGTTGAAAGTATCACAGCTTTTTTTTTGGCAATGCAACCTTTTGCTAAAGCTTTGCCTAACTGATGTGTATAAAAAGCTTATTAATGTATATGAGGCTTCCAGAATAGTATAACAAACATTTATAGTGTTTTTTTCTGTCTTGGAGGCAAGATTATACTGATTACATCTTGCAAATGCTTCGTATTTGGTATGCTGGTTAACTTATGATCTATGTGTGCTTAAAATCCCCCATCTGTGAAGAAAATTCTAAGTTAGATTGCCAGCAACATGAAGGCCGTAGCTAGTTACCATCCCACTATTACTAATAGTGAGATTTGGTATGCAAATACATCAATTGAAATGACTGTATAAAGGGGCACTGTTAAATATACAGGAATTGAATTACCCCTTGGAGCACTGATATGAACATTATTGCTGGCACAAAACATGCTTTTATCAGTCAAGCAGAAATCAGTGTTGGGCCACAAGTTTAAGTGGTTTATTATCCATAAACACCAGTCCCTGATGTATTCTCTATTTTTATAACATTTGTCCCTTTGAAAAAGTCTGAGGTTTTGTTTGTTTTTTTAACAATTGTGGCTGTATCAGTTCACACGTAGTCTATGTCATCAGAGTGACACATACACTGAGGTTTTTTGAAGCACCCAAAATCTACAAAAAAAACAAGTTTTGTTCAAAATACATAAATCATAGAATCCCTACAGTGTGAAAACACACTATTCGGCCAATCGAGTCCATACTGATCCTCCGAAGAATATGCCATCCCAACCCAACTCCCCAGAGTTTTAAAGGAATTAACCTACATTTCCTCTGGTATAGGGCAGCTTAGTGGCTCAGTGGTTAGCACTGCTGCCTCACAGCCAGGGATCCAGACTTGATTCCACCTTTGGGCAACTGCTTGCGTGGGAGTTCGTATATTTTCCCTGTCTCTGTGAAGCTTCCCTCTGGGTGATCCAGTTTCCTCACACAGTCCAAAGATGTGCAGGTTAGGTGGATTGTCCAGGCTAAATTACCCATAGTGTCCAGGGATGTGCTGTCTAAGTGGGTTAGCCATGGGGAATTTCAGGGTTCTAGGGATAGGGTCTAGGTGAGATGCTCTTTGGAGGGTCAGTGTGGAATCAATGGGCCGAATGGCCTGCTTTCACACTGTAAGGATTCTACGATTCCAAGACATTTTTGCTAGACATATGATGGAGACCTAAACTACCAGTTGTAGATCACCATTTGATGTGAATTTTGATAGTGCTTTACTATGTAAGGACACTTACAATGACCTCTGCCACATTCTACAAAATATAACACAAGACAGGATTATACATGTTTGATGGAAATTGCTGGTGTAATCAGTTCCCCCTTCAAGGCAAGTTTTGGTTTCTAAATCAGTCAATTTTGTATCTACTTGTAAAAAATTTAGATGCATAAATTGCATTTCAAAAGTTGTAATCAAGCAGCAAATAAGACTGCAGAAAGCATACTGTTACTGTATAGATTTTTTTAAAATTGCTATTTTTGAGGTATAACAGGGGACGGGGAGATCAATAAATAGTAGTCTGAACTCTCAGAACAGCAACATGACCTTTCAGGGCAAGGCAAAGGAACATATGCATAACATTAGCAGTGTGTTCAAAGTCAAGAAAAATGCCCATAATTTATAGAAACCAACAGAGGAGAACTCTATTCTTGTATTTGGCAACCTTGGCAATTCTTTTCCTTTTGTTGTTCTGTGTTTTCTGAAAGTTTTAAGTACTTTTAAATGAATAACCTTGGAATAAATAAAAATCTTCAACACTAAAGGCTCTCCAGTATAATTTCCAGCCTGTTATTTGAACCAAAAGTGACATTTTTAATCAACGATCCTGATGAACAGAGTCTGATTATAGAGTTTTAAAACTAAAGTTAATCTCAACTGCTTTGATAATTTGTTTAACATGGAGTCTCTCTGGTCTTTTTCTTGCTTTACTGGATATCTTAATCTGAAGGTCAGTAACCTTTGACATCACTGTAGTTGCACTGATCTCTGCCCAAACCAAGGGAATTGTAGCAGACTTTGATTCATCTACATTAAAATTACATGTGCACGCTTTGTTTCCCCTATTTTGTACCCAAAGTGTGCCTGTGCACATTCTGAAGTTTATCCAAATATGCACACAAAAACTGGATTATTAATAGGTTTTATACACTTACAGACATTCCACTCATTACTTTTACATTTTATTTTACATTTATATGAAATTTATTGCTTTGTGCATTAAGCTTTGCAGTGTATAAACCTTTTGAAGCCAGTTTGTTTAATAACCCAGCTAAAATTTTCAAATGTTCATTATCATAATTGCTTCAGTATCTGATTACACTACTAACAAAAATTACGGGTGTTCTACTTATTTCCTTTGGCCATTTATGACATTCAAACAAATATTTTTGACACTTGATCCTGTTGCTTATCCCTAATGGAAATTAGAACTTGTAAGTAATAATTTTCAAAACAATCTCAGCTTTTTTACACAGAATTTTTCTCCTACTTGTTTCTTTGTAGCTTTTCTGCTCATTGAGGGGAGAAATGTTCATGATAGGGGTGGATCTTTTCCTCCTCTCAAGAATTCCAAGAAGAATTCTCAGATATTTCTCTGTTAATTACAGAGCAAAGTTCCCTCAATGCAGTTGGGTTATGCTAATAAGGCTTGACATGAGCAAATACTCGCCTCTTCCTGTCAAAGTGTTTTTATCCTCATATGTTTATGTAGCTGGTTTGTTTATAGCATGAACTATTCTATTGAATATGTTGGATGCACCATCAAACTGAAGTTCCATTTGACCACTCAGGTGGATACAAATAATCCCATGCTACTATTCAAAGTAGATTAGAAGAGATCTCTCTTGCATCCTGACCAATATTTATCTATAAATGTTACAAAAGCAGAATTGTCTGGTCAGTTTAACTTTGCTATTCGTGGGAGAGTTTTCGACATGCAAATTGGATACCAAGTTTCCAAGAGGACAACAGCGAATTCACAAGTACCTCACTGGCAGTAAAGTACTTTGGGGTTGGAAGCAGTGCTGTATATGTATCTGCAAGACTTTCTTTTTCTCTCTTTTATTTTCCTTTTCTTCCCTCTGCTTCAACAACATACATTAGCCTAAAAAAACAATTTGTAGACCACCAGACTGACAATTTTTCTCACTTGCACACATCAGTTCATGACATTCTGGGTGCGATTGTCCACAAAAGCACTGATAGAGGCAGTTCTGTGTGTCGTGCCAAGACCATGAAACAGGATTAAGGCTGTTTGAACTAATTAAACAATGCAGCTTACAACCAGCAGAAGAATCTCTCTTCCCACCAGTTTAGGCTAAATGTGAACTCTGGTTCAGAATGTGTTGGCACAAGATTATCTCTAATCTAAAAACATCCCCTGACAAGATAGAAACCAAAAGAACTGCGGATGCTGGAAATCAGAAACACAAACAGAAATTGCTGGAAAAGCTCAGCAGGTCTGACAGCATCTGTGAAGAGAAATCAGAGTTAACGTTCTGGGTTCAATGACACTTCGTCGGAACCGAGAAGATAGGTTAGATCAGATATCTACTTTTCTCCCCATTTAAGAATAAAATTGTACAGCTGATTCAAATTCATAGGCTTCCTAAATTAGACTAGATTCCCTACAGTGTAGAAACAGGCCCTTCAGCCCAACAAGTCCACACCGACCCTCTGAAGAGTAACCCACCCAGTCCCAATTCCCTTTGACTAATGCACCTAACACTGTGGGCAATTTAGCATGGCCAATTCACCTGACCAGCACATCTTTGGACTGGGTAAGAAAACCAGAGCACCTGGAGGAAACCCACGCAGACATGGGGAGAACGTGCAAACTCCACAGATAGTCGCTGAGGCTGGAATTGAACCTGGGAGGCAGCATTGCTAACCACTGAGCCACCATGCCACCCCACCAGCAGGTTTGCTCACGTTGGTTCCCAAAATGTCTGAACATCGCTTTAATTTTGAAAAAGCTTTGAATAAGAAGATTCAGAGAATGTGTGCTGGTTCTGTGCATTGATAGCAGTATGCTTTGTCAAGTCTGTGCTGTTGCCTGTTTGTAAAATGCCAGACATTTGTAATTGGACATAAAGGAGACCACATTTTTTTCTAACTACACGAGGAAAGAAAAGGTGGTCAGCAACAGCGTGAAAACTACTAATGTGATTAGAGGTAATACAAAATGAGCAAAACGTTGAATTATTCTGATACATTTAAAGTAGAAGTAGAGGTTAGCATACCATTCATGCTCAGAAAAACTATCTTGGATTAGTGACAGACACTCACCAAAATGAATGCAAGTGACCAAACAAGGGTGAAAAAAATAGTGGCACTGAGGGATGTCAAAGCATCAGGACTAGATGAATTCCTTGCTAGGATTTAAAGTAGATCTGAACATTGCAGATACACGTGTTGATATCATTGAAAATTTGGAAGATCAGTTCAGGAATCATTCCTTTAGATTGCAAGATTCTGGATGTTGTTCCATTATTTTAAAAATGCGAGAGAACGAAGTCTGTTATTTAATAAATGTGAGAGAGTGAAATTAATAAATTAACGTAACATCTAGACACCCAGTTTGGGTTCTGCCAGGGTACTCAGCACCTGATCTCATTATGATCTTGCTTCAAACATGGACAAAAGAGCAGAATTCCAGAATTGAGATGAGAATAATTAACCTGGACGTCAAGGCTGATTGTCATAGAGTCATAGAGATGTACAGCATGGAAACAGACCCTTCAGTCCAACCCGCCCATGCCGACCAGATATCCCAACCCAATCTAGTCCCACCTACCAGCACCCGGCCCATATCCCTCCAAACCCTTCCTATTCATACACACATCCAAATGCCTCTTAAATGTTGCAATTGTACCAGCCTCCACCACTTCCTCTGGCAGCTCATTCCATACACTTACCACCCTCTGTGTGAAAAGGTTGCCCCTTAGGTCTCTTTTATATCTTTCCCCTCTCACCCTAAGCTTATGCCCTCTAGTTCTGGACTCCCCCATCCCAGGGAAAAAACTTTGTCTATTTATCCAATCCATGCCCCTCATAATTTTGTAAACCTCAATGAGGTCACTCTTAGCCTCCGATGCTCCAAGGAAAACAGCCCTAGCCTGTTCAGCCTCTCCCTGTAGCTCAAATCCTCCAAGCTTGGCAACATCTTTGTAAATCTTTTCTGAACCCTTTCAAGTTTCACAACATCTTCCTGATAGGAAGGAGACCAGAATTGCACGCAATATTCCAACAGTGGCCTAACCAATGTCCTGTACAGCTGCAACATGACCTCCCAACTCCTGTACTCAATACTCTGACCAATAAAGGAAAGCAAACAAAACGCCTTCTTCATTATCCTATCTACCTGCGACTCCACTTTCAAGGAGCTATGAACCTGCATTCCAAGATCTCTTTGTTCAGCAACACTCCCGAGGACCTTTCCATTAAGTGTATAAGTCCTGCTTAGATTTGCTTTCCCAAAATGCAGCACCTCGCATTTATCTGAATTAAACTCCATCTGCCACTTCTCAGCCCATTGGCCCATCTGGTCCAGATCCTGTTGTAATCTGAGGTAACCCTCTTCGCTGTCCACTACACCTCCAATTTTGGTGTCATCTGCAAACTTACTAACTGTACCTCTTATGCTCACATCCAAATCATTTATGTAAATGACAAAAAGTAGAAGTCCCAGCACCGATCCTTGTGGCACTCCACTGGTCACAGACCTCCAGTCTGAAAAACAACCCTCCACCACCACCCTCTGTCTTCTACCTTTGAGCCAGTTCTGTATCCAAATGGCTAGTTCTCCCTGTATTCCATGAGATCTAACCTTGCTAATCAGTCTCCCATGGGGAACCTTGTCGAATGCCTTACTGAAGTCCATATGGATCACATCTACTGCTCTGCCCTCATCAATCTTCTTTGTTACTTCTTCAAAAAACTCAATCAAGTTTGTGAGACATGATTTCCCACACACAAAGCCATGTTCACTATCCCTAATCAGTCCTTGCCTTTCCAAATACATGTACATCCTGTCCCTCAGGATTCCATCCAACAACTTGCCCACCACGGAGGTCAGGCTCACCGGTCTATAGTTCGCTGGCTTGTCCTTGCCACCCTTCTTAAACAGTGGCACCACATTTGCCAACCTCCAGTCTTCTGGCACCTCACCTGTGACTATAGATGATATAAATATCTCAGCAAGAGGCCCAGCAATCACTTTTCTAGCTTCCCACAGAGTTCCCGGGTACACCTGATCAGGTCCTGGGGATTTATCCACTTTTAATCTTTTCAAAACATCCAGCACTTCCTCCTCTATAATCTGGACATTTTGCAAGATGTCACCATTTTTTTCCCTACAGTCTATATCTTCCATCTCCTTTTCCACAGTAAATACTGAAGCAAAATATTCATTTTGTATTTCCTCCATTTTCTGTGGCTCCACACAAAGGCTGCCTTGCTGATCTTTGAGGGGCCCTATACTCTTCCTAGTTACCCTTTTGTCCTTAATATATTTGTAAAAACTCTTTGGATTCTCCTTAATTCTACTTGCCAACGCTATCTCATGTCCCTGTTTTGCCCTCCTGATTTCCCTCTTAAGTATACTCCTACTTTCTTTATACTCTTCTAAGGATTCACTCGATCTGTCCTGTCTATACCTGACATATGCTTCCTTCTTTTTCTTAACCAAACCCTCAATTTCTTTAGTTATCCAGCATTCCCTATACCTACCAGCCTTCCCTGTCACCCTGACAGGAATATATTTTCTCTGGATTCTTGTTATCTCATTTCTGAAGGCTTCCCATTTTCCAACCGTCCCTTTACCTGCGAACATCTGCCTCCAATCAGCTTTCAAAGGTTCTTGCCTAGTACCGTCAAAATTGGCCTTTCTCCAATTTTGAACTTCAACTTTTAGATCTGGTCTATCCTTTTCCATCACTATTTTTAAACGAATAGAATTATGGTTGCTGGCCCAAAAGTGCTCCCCCACTGACACCTCAGTCACCTGGCCTGCCTTGTTTAGTCATAGAGAGATGTACAGCATGGAAACAGACCCTTTGGTCCAACCCGTCCATGCCGACCAGATATTCTAAGCTACTCTAGTCTCTTTTGACAGCACTTGGCCCATATCCCTCCAAACCTTCCCATTCACATAACCATTGAGCTGCATTTTAAATGTTGCAATTGTACTAGCCTCCACCACTTCCTCTGACAGTTCATTCCATTCATGTATCACCCTCTGAGTGAACACGTTGTCCCTTAGGTCTCTTTCATATCTTTCCCCTCTCTCACTAAACCTATGCCTTCTAGTTCAGGACTCCACCACCCCAAGGAAAAGACTTTGTCTATTTATCCTATCCATGTCCCTCATGATTTTATAAACCTCGGTAAGGCCACCCCTCAGCCTCTGATGCTCCAAGGAAATCTGCCCCAGCCTATTCAGCCTCTCCCTGTAGCTCATATCCTCCACCGCTGGCAACCTCCGTGTTAATCTTTTCTGAACCCGTTCAAGTTTCACAACATCCTTCCGATATGAAGGAGACCAGAATTGCACACAAAAATTCCAAAAGTGGCCTAACCCATGTCCAGTCCATCCGCAACATGACCTCTCAATGCCTATACTCAAAACTCTGACTAATCAAGGAAAGCATACCAAACGCTGCCTTCATTATCTTATCCACCTGCCACTCTACTTTCAAGGAGCTACGAACCTGCTCTTTTTGCAGCAACTCTCCCTCGGACCTGACCATTAAGTGTATAAGTCCGGGTCAAATTTGATTTCCCAAAATACAGCACCTCGTGTTTATCTAAATTAAACTCCATCATTCCCAAGAGAAGTTCAGTTTTGCACCTTCTCTTGTAGGTACATCCACATACTGAATCAGAAAATTGTCTTGTACACACTTAAGAAATTCCTCTCCATCTAAACCTTTAACACTATGGCAGTCCCAGTCGATGTTTGGAAAGTTAAAATCCCCTACCATAACTACCCTATTATTCTTACAGATAGCTGAGATCTCCTTACAAGTTTGTTTCTCAATTTCCCTCTGACTATTAGGGGGTCTATAATACAATCCCAATAAGGTGATCATCCCTTTCTTATTTCTCAGTTCCACCCAAATAACTTCCCTGGTTGTGTTTCTGGGAATATCCTCCCTCAGCACAGCTGTAATGCTATCCCTCATCAAAAATGCCACTCCCCCTCCTCTCTTGCCTTCCTTTCTGTCCTTCCTGTAACATTTGTATCCTGGAACATTAAGCTGCCAGTCCTGCCCATCCCTGAGCCATGTTTCAGTAATTGCTATGATATCCCAGTCCCACGTTCCTAACCATGTTCTGAGTTCATCTGCCTTCCCTGTTAGGCCCCTTGCATTGAAATAAATGCAGTTTAATTTATTAGTCCTACCTTGTCCCTGCCTGCCCTGACTGTTTGACTCACTTCTGTTCTCAGCTATACCCATCTCAGATTGATCTCTTTCCTCACTATCTCCCTGGGTCCCACCCCCCCATCTCCCTGGGTCCCATCCCTCCCCCCCCCCCCCCCCACCACCTTACTAGTTTAAATCCTCCCAAGCAGTTCTAGCAAATCTCCCTGTCAGTATATTAGTCCCCTTCCAATTTAGGTGCAATCCGTCCTTCTTGTACAGGTTTATGGGCGGCACGGTGGCACAGTGGTTAGCACTGCTGCCTCACAGCGCCTGAGACCCGGGTTCATTTCCCGCCTCAGGCGACTGACTGTGTGGAGTTTGCACGTTCTCCCCGTGTCTGCGTGGGTTTCCTCCGGGTGCTCCGGTTTCCTCCCACAGTCCAAAGATGTGCAGGCCAGGTGAATTGGCCATGCTAAATTGCCCATAGTGTTAGGTAAGGGGTAAATGTAGATGTAGGGGTATGGGTGGGTTACGCTTCGGCGGGGCAGTGTGGACTTGTTGGGCCGAAGGGCCTGTTTCCACACTGTAAGTAATCTAAAAAAAAGTCACTTCCACTCCAAAAGACATTCTAATGATCCAAAAATGTGAATCCTTCTCCCATACACCAGCTCCTCAGCCATGCATTCATCTGCTCTATCCTCCTATTCCTGCCCTCACTAGCTTGTAGCACTGGGAGTAATCCAGATATTACTACCCTTGAGGACCTCCTTTTTAAATTCCTGCCTAACTCTCTGAAATCTCCCTTCAGAATCTCAACCTTTTCCCTTCCTATATTGTTGGTTCTAATGTGAACAATGACCTCCTGCTGGCTCCTCTCCCCCATGAGAACATTCTGCACCCTCTCTGAGACATCCTTGATCCTGGAACCAGGGAAACAACACACCTCTCTGCTTTTTCTCTGCTGGCCACAGAAATGTCTGTCTGTACCTCTGACTACAGAATCCCCTAACACAATTGATCTCTTGGAAGTTGACATACCCCTCGTTGCATTAGAGCCAGTCTCAATACCAGAAACTTGGCTGTTCGTGCTACGTTCCCCTGAGAATCCATCACCCCCTACATTTTCCAAAACAGCATACCTGTTTGAAATGGGTATATCCACAAAAGACTCCTGCACTAGGTGCCAACCTCTCTCACCCTTCCTTGAGTTAACCCATCTATGTGACTGTATCTGAGACATTCCCCCCTTCCTATAACTGCCATCCATCACATACTGTTGCTGTTGCAAATTCCTCATTGCTTCTATCTGTTTCACCAACTGATCCACTCGATCTGGTAAGATTCTCATCCAACAGCATTTATGGCAGATATACAGTGGCACAGTGGTTAGCACTACTGCCTCACAGTCCCAGAGACCCATGTTCAATTCCCACCTCAGGCGACTGACTGTGTGGAGTTTGCACATTCACCCTGTGTCTACGTGGGTTTCCTCCCACAGTCCAAAAATGTGCACGTTAGGTGAATTAGCCATGCTAAATTGCCCATAGTGTTAGGTGGAGGGGACTGGGTCTGGGTGGGTCGCACTTCGGTAGCTCAGTGTGGACTTGTTGGGCTGAAGGGCCTGTTTTCACACCGTGAGTAATCTAACCTGACAAGAAGTACATATCACTGCAAAGGCCATTTTTGCTCCTTCACAATCTACAGACCCAGAAAATAACACAGTCTTATTCCTCTACAAACACTGCCCCAGGTTAAATTAATAGCTGTAGCTTATATTTTAAGTTTAATCAAGAGACTTATCTCCAAAAACATATAATCAAGACAGAATCCACTATACTCACTACTGCAGCCTTTCTCTTGGACAGACTTAAAACAACAATTAACTTATCTGATTCTGTGCTGTGAACTTCGCCCAAGATTAGTTGTGAATTTCACTGCTTGTTAATTTTCCCAGATGCACTCCGATGTCCAGCGATACACGAATCCAAACAGCAAAGGTAGTAACTGTGCAGGTTCTCTCTCTCTCTCTCTCCTGCACTGTCCCACCATGTGCTTCCTTTGTCTGCTCTTCTCCCTTTTAAACTGCTGTTGTTTTGACTTTTTTTTCCAAAGTTCTAAAACAATGCAACAGCATATAAAACAGTAATTGCTGCTCCTGGAATTCGAGGAAATCACTTCCAATGCCTAAAATACCTCAAAAAAAGGAGCAGCTCTTACAGCCAGAAATTTTTCCCATCCTCCATCTTGGATTACCCATCAGTATAACAAAAAATTAGTGACACTAGAATCAATAGGAATCGGTGGGGGGGGGATTTTGTTTGCTGGTTAGAGTCATACCTGGCACATTGGAAGATGCTTGTGGTTGATGGAGGTCAGTCATCTTAGCACAAGGACATCTCTGCAGGAGTTCCTCAGGGTAGGGCCCTTGGCACAAACTATCTTCAGCTGCTTCATAAATAACCTTTGCTCAAAGAGTCACAGTGGCGATATTCATTGATGCCTGATGAAGGGCTTTTGCCTGAAACATTGATTTTCCTGCTCCTCGGATGCTGCCTGACCTGGCGTGCTTTTCCAGACCCACATTAATCTTGACTCTAATCTCCAGCATCTGCATTACCCACTTTTGCCGAGATATTCATTGATGACTGTACAACGTTCAGTAGAATCCTCAGACTCTGAAGCAATTCATGTCCAAATGCAACAATACATGGGCGGCACGGTGGCACAGTGGTTAGCACTGCTGCCTCACAGCGCCAGAGACCTGGGTTCAATTCCCCCCCTCAGGCGACTGACTGTGTGGAGTTTGCACGTTCTCCCCATGTCTGCATGGGTTTCCTCCGGGTGCTCCGGTTTCCTCCCACAGTACAAAGATGTGCTGGTCAGGTGAATTGGCTATGCTAAATTGCCCGTAGTGTTAGGTAAGGGGTGGATATAGGGGTATGGGTGGGTTGCGCTTCGGCGGGGCGGTGTGGACTTGTTGGGCCGAAGGGCCTGTTTCCACACTGTAAGTAATCTAATCTAATCTAAAAATATGTTTAAAAGTGGTAAGTAACACTCACACCACACAATGCCAGGCAATGACCAACGCAAACAAAGAGAATCTAACCATCATCTCTTGATACTCAATAGTGTTACCATCACTGAAATCCCCAACATCATCCTGCAGGTTGGTATTGACCAGAATCTAATCTGGACTAGGTATATAAATGCAATGGCTCCAAGAACAGGTTAGAGGCTAGGAATCCTACAGCGAGTAACTCAGCTCCTGACTACCTACACCTAGTTCACTATCTATAAAACAAAAGTCAGGAGTGTAATGGAATACTCCCCACTCTCTGGATGTGTGCACCTGCAAAAACACTCAGGAAGCTTGATCTTGTCCAGGAGAAAGCAGCCAATTTGATAGGCACCACATCCACAAACATACACTCCCTCTACAAGATGCACTGCAGAAATTTATCAAGGCTCCTTAGATAGCACCTTCCAAACACATGATGATGTTCCATCCATAAGGACAAGGGCAGCAGATACATAAGTACACCGTCACCTGCAAGTTTCCCTCCAATCACTCACCATCCTGACTTAGAAATACAGCACAGTTCCTTCAGTGTTGCTCAGTGAAAATCCTGAACTTCCCTCCCTAATAGCATTGTGGGTCTACTTACAGAACATGGACTGCAGCAGTTCAAGAAGGAAGCTCACAGCACCTTCTCAAGAGCAACTATGGGCAGGGAATAAATGCTGGCCCAGCCAGCAACACTCACATTGCATAAACAAATAAAAACACACATCTGTGCCTGATCCTTCCATTCTCCTGGAGGAGCTAGCTTTCATGGTGACATACACCTCAGACAGCCAGCTAACATTGCTGAGATGATCCCAGCTGCAAAGGTCACATTTCTCTATGAAGTGTTGGTGCCTGTCTTGGAATGCCTAGTTACAATATTGCAAACCTTTTTTAAAACAAAGCTCATTTGTCTTTAGAATTTTCAGAAGGAATCTTACAGAATTGCTCCCAGAAATCACATGGATAGCTTTTTGGATTCAGTTTGTCTTGAGACCATTCTGTACTTGTCTCAGGAAGAAATCACAAAAGACATTTTTAAATTCAATATTTCCAAGGGAAACAAAAACTCCTTGACATTGGCTCCCTGGACGTGTGAAGGGCTTTTCCTATCTCACCAGAAGTATGAGATTTCTGGTTTCCTCCTGCAGTCCAAGATGTGCAGGTCAGGTGGATTGGCCATGCTAAATTGTCCCATAGTATCCAGGGATGTGCAGGTTAGGTGGATTGGCCTTGCTAAATTGTCCCATAGTATCCAGGGATGTGCAGGTTAGGTGGATTGGCCATGCTAAATTGCCCATAGTATCCAGGGATGTGCAGGTTAGGGTGGATTGGCCATGCTAAATTGTCGATAGTATCCAGGGATATGTGGGTTCGGTGGATTGGCAATGCTAAATTGTCCATAGTATCCAGGGATATGTGGGTTAGGTGGATTGGCCATGCTAAATTGTCAATAGTATCCAGGGATGTGTAGGTTAGGTAAATAAGCCATGGGGAATGCAGGGTTACCGGGATGGGGTAGGTCTGGGTGGGCTGTTCTTCAAAGGGGCAGTGTGGACTCAATGGGCTGAATGGTCTGCTTCCACACAGCAGGGATTCAATCGTTTACGTTTTTACCTATATCAAGGTCTGACTGTGGGCAACCACTTTTGCACAGTAACATTTTGAAGCAAGAACCACAACTTACAATGCTGTAAAAGCAAAACACAGGAGCATTTACTCACTGGCAGGGCCAGTTCAGTTCAGTCCACCTGTGGGAGCACTCACCAATGACTCCAGAGGCCATTGCAGTCATTGAATTCTGACTTCAAGTTTTCAACTCAGTCACTTCAAGTGTGCCACACCTGCAATGATAGTAGTGAGTGACCTCATTTGCAACTTTTTATTGTTATTTTAAATCATTGTAATGCATTTTAGATGATATATTTATCACGTTTTACCAAGATAACTTCCAGCAATTGTCGTACAATAAGCTAACTTTTTTTTTCCTGCAGAAATCATCAAACTGTGCTGCTGCCTTTTATTTTTCAAATTTCAATTTGAAAACTCTTAGGGAATTACAAAGGAGATCAGACAAATATGAAATTCATGAGCCACTCTGAGGATACATCTGGTATAAAATCATATTATATATTTATAATAAGCACAAACAACAACATTTTAACTAGGCATTCCTGACAGTTTCATTGTCTATGAACATAAGTTCCACGATCTCAATTTCTTGAACCTTAATGGACCAACTCTTCTTTCTAAATACTTGTAGCTATGGGTCATCAAGTAGACAGGAATTTTTCACTTCTTATCTGCAACCTTCTCCTGGAAGCAGTTATAAAAGGCATGCATCTTCGTAAAAAGATACGCACATGTTCACTTACAAATAGGACACAGACTGCTCTGCAGAAATATCATGGGTGGAAAATATAGATAAAAGGGAACAAACTCTCTCAATCAAGAGTCCAAACCACAAGGACGAATAAGGCAGCTTTCTCAAGTTGAACGAAGTCGTTGCTTGAATCATAAGTTCTTCTTTTTAGCCTCTTTGAGTTTTAATTTTTTTTTCCATTCACAGAAGGTGCGAAAAAGAGACAGAGCTGCTGTCTTTGCTTGCAGATTTCTAGAGGTCTATGTTCAACCGCTGCTCAGATCTGTAACTCGACTTCAATCAAACCCAAAAGCTGTTGCCTGGCAGCTTTTCATCCCAAAATCTCCTCATGCCAGCTTTTCTCCAAAACTTATTCTCCAAATTACATGACACTCACATTATGCAAACCACATCGCTTGTCCATTCTCTGTAATGCAACAGAGCCCATACTTATAGTCTGTGCAAAAGATAAACAAAGTTGCTGCACATTTTCCCTGGATGATTACATAACATATAGTACCTAGAGCACCAAACCAGGCCATTCAGCCCAAGAAGCCCAGGCCAGTTTGACAGTTCCCTAAGCCTGTTCCCTACCTTCTGAAACAAACTCATTAAATCTACCAAGATGGTCAGTAAAGTTACTTTATTAAATATTACATATTAGCCTGCAGGCACATATTAAACTTATACAGGATAGTAAATGTCTTCCTTGTGTGCTTCCAGCTGTTGGTATACAACTTATTCATGTACTCTATGATTTTTTTATTGCAGGTCAGTCATCTCCTCAAACAGTACGTAGTTGCTACAGATCTTCCTACAGTAAGATTTCTAAAGCGTTGTCATTGACTAAGCTGTTCAGCTACCAGCTATTTAGATATCAGCTACTGCAGGTTAACTTTAAGGATAGACAGCAGCAAATCTGCCTTAATTTTGTGCTACTAATGCTATATTATTGCTAAGATCCACCAGGAGCACAACCAAATGAGAATGGTAATATACTATGATGCAAAGTCACCCATTTGCCCCTCACATGTATATTGCACAAAGGATAGTAGTACAAGTGTTGCTCTGCTTTGTATTATCATTCCCAATTCCTTCCACTTTAAATATTAACCAGCTGGATCTTAACAGATTCCAGATGTTTTCCCTGCATTACCTGACCTGGAAGTCTATTCCATACTTAGATCACCATTTGTGTGCATGAACAACATCCTCACATGGTGTTTCCAACCCTCCTGGTATCTCCAGAGATTAAAGATTAACGAGCAAGACACTTCAATTACCATATTTTTCATTTATTATAATAATATTGGAAGTGGGGAAGGAAGACTATAAATAGTCAAGAGGTCTCCATTCAGATAAAGAAAAGTCTGTTTGTGTAATAATAGTGTGCTAGAGGGTGAAAGTGTTGGTTAAGTAATGTTAGGACAACAGGCAAGAGTTCACACAATACAATCTCCTGGAAAACATTCAGGTAAAGTTGACGACTGTGTCCTGACTTTAGGTCTAAAGTTGTTGTGAACTTGGTTAAACCCAACTCTCCTTGCCCTGTCATCATGATTAACTTCAGGACAATATTGTGGGTCTACCTTTCAAGTAAGGACTTGCTGATTTACTACTTTCATTCCAATACTCACATCACCTCATGTTTTGAGTAAATATGCTCGATGAGTTGCTTTGTGCAGAGAAATATTAATGAAAATGGAGATTACTAAAGTGTAAAGGGTCAATGTCAATATGTAAATAAGACAATAAGATCATCTACATCGTCGGGGCGTGATGTAGCGATGTAAGATTACTCTAGCATGCTTATGGCAAGCAAAAGAATAATGGTTGACCCTACATCAAAAGATGCTTGCAATGTTTATCAGCCTTTGTCTTGCGGACCCAGCTTCAGTATAATTAATGAGGGGCTGACAATATGCTAATGATTTAAAAGATTTAAGAATCCAGTTGCACTGCATAAGTGGCAAACAAAATGTTGTGATGAGTGGAATTAGACAACCTGTCGACAGTATGTTAGAGATGAAGAAGTACTCCTTACCATCGAGAACAGCAATGCATCTTTTGACTCCCAAAGGCAGCCAGCCAAGAAGAAAGATAAAGAGCTTGATATGCACTAACTATCAAAATTGTCAGTCTCCCAAGTGAAGCAGATTAGAAACTACTGTATGAAAGTGTTTAATGATGTCTGCATACAGAATGAAGAGAAGCTAGTCATCATTAAGAAGCCCAGCAAAGTCACTGGGGAAGGACCAGCAGCTTCATGGTATCTTAGCCTGTATTGTGATAAAATCAAAGTGTAACTCAGGGGTGGATAGTGTGAGGACTTGCCTCCAATACAAAGGCAGTCCACTGACCAGGAAGGACATAAGTGTAATGGATGCACTGGGAGCACCAGAACTGGCAGTGTTTTTAAACACAATGATGCACGCTGCAATCAACATACCCTCAGGAGCCCTGAGAGGCTTAATTCTCTGGCACGGGAGACTGACAGTAGAGATCTGCGAGAGCAAGTTGGTTAAAAAAAATTCAATTAATCGTTAGTGTGTAATGTGAAACTTTGACCTACATTGTATCCATTTTGTTATGATTACCCTGTGCACATTTGACAGTATTCCATTGAATAAAGGGACACAAATTTAAAATGCATACTAATCTTTAAAGCTGCAGTGTTAAAATTTCACAATTTACAGTTCTTCTTTGGAAATACTGCACTACAGTAATTTTAGGCATATAATGACCATCAAATGTAATTGCGGTTCCTTTCCAACATATTATTCAACTGTTACATTGGAGCTGTGCTCACAGCCAATGACAGCACACATTCAAATAAACTGATCCATGATTTATGGCTAGGTCCATGCTATCATTATTTGTGAATGCAACCTGCAGACTACAATATGATAGAAATAACATTTATGGGCCTTATTGTATAAATACCAATTTGCCTCCACAAGGTGAATTTTCATCTTCTATGCTCACAGTAAAAGGAAAAATTCTTCCCCAGTGATCAAAAAGCTTTGAAGTATCTCTGATTTCTGTTGCATATGATACCGTGCCACCCACTACCTGCTTGTGGCTGAGGTAATTTGGTACCGCCATCTGCTTTTATTTGCCTGGATTTGAAGGCCTACCTTTTTTTTACAGGTGTTGGACGAAAATGACAAGTGCATCTTAACAAGAACAGTCTCTTGTCTTAAACAAAGAGCATCATTCTGGATTAGTGGTGCTGAAAGAGCACAGCAGTTCAGGCAGCATCCTAGGAGCAGTAAAATCGACGGTTCGGGCAAAAGCCCTTCATCAGGAATAAAGGCAGAGAGCCTGAAGCGTGGAGAGATAAGCTAGAGGAGGGTGGGGGTGGGGAGAAAGTAGCATAGAGTACAATGGGTGAGTGGGGGAGGGGATGAAGGTGATAGGTCGAGGGCAGGAGGAGGGTGGAGTGAATAGGTGGAAAAGGAGATTGGCAGGTAGGACAAGTCATGACAGTGCTGAGCTGAGGGTGGGTTATATGGGGGAGTGGACCTGACCAGGTAGTCACGGAGGGAACGGTCTTTGCGGAAGGCGGAAAGGATTGGGGAGGGAATTTTATCGCTGGTAGTGGGGTCTTTTTGGAGGTGGCGGAAATGTTGGCGGATGATTTGGTTTATGTGAAGGTTGGAAGGGTGGAATGTGAGCACCAGGGGTGTTCTGTCCTTGTTACGGTTGGAGGGGTGGGGTCTGAGGGCGGAGGTCGCGATGTGGACGAGATGCGTTGGAGGGCATCTTTAACCACATGGGAAGGGAAATTGCGGTTTCTAAAGAAAGAAGCCATCTGGTGTGTTCTGTGGTGGAACTGGTCCTCCTGGGAGCAGATACGGCGGAGGCGGAGGAATTGGGAATACAGGATGGCATTTTTGCAAGAGGTAGGGTGGGAAGAGGTGTAATCCAGGTAGCTGTGGGAGTCAGTGGGTTTGTAAAAAATGTCAGTGTCAAGTCAGTCCCACACTCCTCGGATGCTGCCTGAACTGCTGTGCTCTTCCAGCACCACTAATCCAGAATCTGGTTTCCAGCATCTGCAGTCATTGTTGTTACCTTAAACAAAGAGCAGTTTTGTTGATAGCAATCTGGCACAAGTTACACGAATAAGTTAGATGTTGTTGCAAAGACTATTGGAAAACACATGAATATTACTGGACAAGGTCCTAAGATGTTCTTCCTTTCCTCACCCAAGTCCTTACGACATCTGCAGATTGTGTGGAGCCTAATACAGTCTCCAACATTAACCCTTTCAGAAACATTATCTATCCAACAAGATCTTGATTAAACTGTGGCGAGAATGAATATTTTTGTAAATCTTTGTACAGTAGCGCCTCGACATACGAACGACCCCGTTCACGAACAAATCGGTTTACAAACAGGATTGTACGTAAAATTTTGCTTCAACATACGTACGAAATTCAAGGTACGAACGAAGGTACAAACGAGATTGTGACCCTGGGCCAAAATATGGGCTTGGAGGTCGACGAGGATGATGTAGCGGAGCTGGTGGAGAACCACAGACAAGAATTCAGCGCAGAAGATCTTGTTGAATTGCAACAGGAGCAGGTGAAGGTTATGCAGGAGGAGCATTCTGGAGAGGAGGAAGAAGAGAGGGAAGATGTATCAAGTGTTCAAATCAAAGACATTTGTAGCAAATGGAGTGAAGTGCAGGCTTTTGTTGAGAGGCCTCACCCTAACAAAACTGTGACCAACAGAGCAGTGAACATTTTAAATGACAATGTGGTGTCCCACTTTCGGAAAATTCTGCAACAAAGAAAAAAACAAGTTTCTCTGGATCGTTTTCTTGTGGCGTCATCAACCTCCAAGAGACAAAAAAGAGAAAAGACTCCGGAAATATCCAAACAAGTGACCGGCATTCTTCTGGAAGGGGAATCTCCTTCGAAGAAGCAGTCCTCCTCTTCCTCTCCTCCTCCACCACCTGTGCCATCAACTAACAACCACAAAGGTAAAGTGCAGCACAATTATCAGTTTTATTTTAGTGATAGAGTATCTTTCTATAATTAAGGTTATTTTAAATTTCAATGCCACAAATAAATAAAAATAGCGTTAAAAAAAGTATGTTTTCGGGGCTGGGGAATGGCTCAATTGGAATTGCATTAATTCAAATGGGAAAAATTGATTCAGTTCACGAACTTTTCGGTTCATGAACCGGGTGCTGGAACAGATTAAGTTCGTAAGACGGGGCACAACTGTACTTTATGTTTGGAAAGTACTGAAGGGCTGTGGAGAAAAAATATGGACAAGTAAGTTATTTGGACAGCTCTTATAGGGAGGTAAGACAGGGATTATAGAATACTGTCCTTCTGTGTTATTTTGGTTAAAGAATCATTGACCATATTCTTTTTATTACTGAGGTAACTGAGGTAACTGGAATTCTAATCAACCATAAGTCCTTCTTGAAAGCAGTTCTTTTTTCTTAACTGATTTTGGGATATGGGAGTCCCTGACTAGGCCAGCATTTAGTTACCTTCCATAGTTGCCCTGAGAAAGTGGTGGTGAGCTGTCTTTTTGAACCAGTCCAGATGCTGCTGGTAAACCCACAATACCAATCAGGGAGGGAACTCTAGGACTTTGACAAAATGACACTGAAGGAACAGCAATGTGTTTTCAAGGTAAGAGGTCCGTGGCTTGGAAGAGAACTTGCAGGAGGTGGTGTTCCCATGTATCTGCTGCCCTTGTGGATCAAGATAGAAGTGTGTTGAGATGAAGAAGGCTCACTAGAACCAAAACATTAACTCTAATTTCTCTCCACAGATGCAGACCTGATATGTTTTTCCAGTAATTTCTGGTTTTGTTTCTGATTTTCAGCATCTGCAGTTGTTTTGGTTTTTTGGAAGTGGTCCTAATGCTTTGACATCTAAAGTCTAGGATAGTTTCCTCTGGCAATGTCATGGATGCGACAAGGGAGCAAGCAATGTTGAATCCAGTAATGAGCAATATGCCTAATCTAATTAGTGACCTAAGTTGTGCTTGAGCATTTGTCAAATAGTGATCATAACATGTCAAGTTTCATGTTACATTTGTTACACGCAAGCAAAGACTGGATCCAAGAGTTTTGGGTTTAAGTAAGGCAGACTTAACAGAATGGGGCAAAAACGGTCCACAGTAAGCTCCACTAATAAGTAAAACAACTGAGCAACAGTGTAGACTGTTTCGAGAAACATTTAATGCTATTCAGAAGCAATTTGTACCCAAGAGAAGGAGAAGCTCCACCTCAAAAAAAGAAACAGCCATGGACAGCATAAAATTAAAAGGAAGAGTTTATAAAAATGTATCGAATAGTATAGATACCGCAGAATGAAACAAATACAAAGACCTATAAACAACCATAAAACAATTTATAATAGCAGCTAAAAAGGATTATGAAAGGAAACTTGCATGGGGCATAAAAGACAATAAGAAGATATTTTATCGCTATGTAAAGGGAAAGCGGTCAACCTGACATCTGAGGTGGGGAAATTGCTGGAGTCTATAATCGAGAATAGACTTTAAAAATATCAGTCGAGACTTTAAAAATGTCACGGAGAGAGAGCAAACTAATATTTCGAGTCTGGATAACTCTTCATCAGAACTGAAGTGAGTAATTGAGGTTTGTAACTCTTTTCCTCAAACGGTGGTCGATGCTAATTCAATTGCTAAATTTAAATCTGAGGTAAACAAATTTTTATTAAGCGAGAATATCTCGGGATATGGGCCCAAGGCAGGAGTTTGAAATTAGGCCACAGACCAAGCATGATCTCACTGAATGGCAAAACAGGCTCAAAGGGCCAAATGGCTTCCTCCTGTTCCTATGTTCCTTCGTTCTCCCTATAACCCTTGATCCCCTTACAAATCAAATACTTATCTATCTCTGTCATAAACACACTCAATGAGTCCACAGCTCTCTGTGGCAATGAGTTCCACAGATTCCTTATCTTCTGTCTGAAGGAATTCCTCACCCCAGCTCTAAAGGATCGTCGTTTTACTCTGAAGCTGTGCCCTCCTTTAAACTTAAATAGTCCTCTGTTATTCTAGTTATGGGTCAGATTAATTGTGCTATTGCCTACCACCACTTAGGTGAAACCAGTTAACTCACTTGGGACTGATGATTGAACATCTACCTTTCATGATCTGTACTATTCAGTAACTCACTGCATACACTGGGCATGCAAGGCTCTGAGACTTTTTTAGGATTACATTTGTATTTATTGTTGCCATGAAATTTCTGCCAGACTTACTCAAAGAAGACTATCACACTGTCACAATGATCCAGTTGATTTTCAGCATCACTATCCAATTTAGCCTGTTGAGGGAGCGGTGCTCCAAAAGCTAGTGCTTCCAAATAAACCTATTGGGACTATAACCTGGTGTTGTGTTTTAACTTTATCCAAGATATGTTACATTAAACAGAGAGTTTGCATAGATTTGTAAAAGATTACTGGTGGCAAGGATTAGCTGCAGATTAGTTTTGTTCTCTATGACTGAATTGACCATTGAAGTGTTAAGATTGAATAAGTATCTCACCACTCAACTGAATGTCATTGACAAAGTCAATGATGAGCTCAACTCCACCTCCTTTTTGTTTCCCTGCTGATGTGGACTGCCAAGGGTTTTCACCTACCCTTCAGAATGCCCACTGTGGGGGCACTGAACTGTTGTCACTGCTGAAGCAGTTATATTGCATCTATAAACTGTGATTTTCTCCGAGGGCTCTACTAACATTGCTTCTTCTAGTGCCTTCACAATTACAGCCCACAGTTGTTCAGGAACTGCAGCCAAATGGTGGGTCTGGGCTTTTGGCCAAGTCAAGAATACTGATACTTCTGTTGTTGTAAATGCAAAAAATATGTAGCTCGTGGTACGGTTGAGATGTGTAGATAATAAATAAATGCTACTGATTTGTCAGCATTGGGATATCCATATGTTTACTTTACAAACATTTCACCTATAAATTTCATGGCAACAATAAACACAGATGTAATCCTAATAAAGTCTCAGGGCCTTGCAAACTCCATGTATTTAGTGAGTTACTGAATAGTACAGATCATGAAAGGTAGATGTTCAATCATCAGTCCCAAGTGAGTTAACTGGTTTCATCTAAGTGGTGGTAGGCAATAGCACAATTAACCTGACCCATAACTAGACCAACCACTTAAATGTTCTGTCCACAACAGCAGGCCAGAGAGTGGGAATTCTGCAATGAATTCTGATTTTCTAGTGCCTGTCCATCATGTACCAGGTCCAAGTCAGGAGTGTGATGGAATACTCCCCATTTGCCTGGATGAGTGCAACTCCAACAACACTCAAGAAGCTTGACACTATCCAGGACAAAGCAGTTCCCCTGATTGACACTCTGACCACCTCTCTTAACATTATAGATGTTTCGGCTGCTGATGCACAGTGGCAGCAGTGTCTGCCATCTACAAAATATACTGCAAGAATGCACCAAGGTTCCTGCAACAACATCTTCCAATAATTGACAATCTAGAATGACAAAGGCAGCAGAGAAATAGGAGTATCACCACCTGGACGTTCCTCTTCTTCAAACCACACACCATCTGGACTTAAAATTTCTATCACCATTTCTTCACTGTTGGTGTGTCAAAATCCTGGAATTCCCACTCTTACAGCACAGTATCCACACCCAATGTGCTGCAATGGTTCAAGAAGGTAGATCACCACCATCGTCTCAAGTGTAATTTGGAATATGTAAAAAACAATTTTTTTTTAAATGTGCAGCTTTTGCCTTTGGAAATGTAAACATAGATAACTGGTTAATAGTGATGATATATGGATGTTGAGTAAGAGCAAAATGTGGCTCAATTTCAATGTATCCTACCATCGAATCATGCAAGACCATTCAACTTTGGCTAATTAAGTTCCAGTGTAATGCCTTAGGATGTTTTCCTACATTAAAGAAACATCCTATATTACAACAGCCCCTTTCCACCTTCTGACTTACTTCCTCAGCTGCAAACATCGGATGGGACCAGTCTGTGATTTTAGGAGTAGACCCTTACCATTTCCTTTCATTAATTTACTGGGCAACTTCTGTCTAATTGTTCACACTGGTAAGTGATTTTTCTCAAGTGACCTGGGGATTTTGAGTCAAATATGCCAGGTGCACCTGTATGTTTGAAAATTGCTAGTATCCTCTTGAAGCCAGCTCTATCTTTCAGGCTGCACACAGATGGCTGAAAAATATCTGCTCTGTCAGGGTCTGTTTCCTCACTTTCAAATGACCAATGACCAAGGGAAGGACCAAGAACATGCTATAAAGACATGTTAAAGTTCTCATTGAAGTGTATAGTATTGACATTAATAAAATGGAAGGAGCTTGCTTCAAATCCCTCAAAATAGTGATAACATGTCCATCAAACTGCATCACAATTTGAGTCCAAATGCCTTAATGATGAAGCAGAGAGGCAACAGAGAAGGGAAGGGAAAGAAAATATCCTGTACTGCCTTGTGAGATATCCTGCTCCATATACTCAAAGATCCACGGTTCAATAATCCAGCTGTTCAGTTGCACAAAGACTCACAGCAGAAGAGAATAATGAGCCTGTGGAATTCACTGCCTCAGAAAGCATTGAATGTTTTCAAAACAAATTATGTATAGTTCTTAGAACTAAAGGGATCAAAAGGTCTGAGGAGAAAGTTGGAACAGTTGGGTGATCAGCCATGATCACATTGATTGGCAGAGCAGGCTCAAGAGACCCATGTTTCTCGAAACCTACAACCTGAGTAGACTATGATCCTCATATTCAGGGACAGGCCACAATGACAGTTCAAAGGTGCTTCATTACTTCAGTGTTCTGAGGTATCATGAGATTATTCAAAATGCTATGTAAACGCAAGTTTTTCTTTCTTTTTGTATTACAATCCCCACAGAGACTAATAAATTAAAGGATCAAACTCCCAAACAAACCCATTGGAACAAATCATGTTTTTCCATTTTTAAAACATTTGCTGTGACAATCAGCCCAAAATTTTAAAAAAATATGGACTAACAGGCTAATTGTATTCAGTTGAAAAAATAAATTACACTTTAAGTAGCCAGTATAAAAAAAGAGAAGTCTCACAGATTTACTGGTCATTTCCACAAGTTTTTTAGACTTCCTTTAAGATGGTAAGACCATAGACATTGGAGCAGAAGTAGGACATTCAGCCCATTGAGTCTGCTCCACCATTCAATGAGATCATGGCTGATATAATCATTCTCAACACCCTCAACCCTACTTTCTTGTCTTTTACCTATAACCCTTGATTCCATGACTGATTAAAAATCTGCCTACCTCACCTTTGAGTATACTTGAAGACCTAGCCTCCATCCCATGCTGGTTGGAAAGTTTTTCACAACTCTAGTTTCCACGGTGGCTCAGTGGTTAGCACTACTGCCTCACAGCACCAGAGACCCAGGTTCAATTCCCACCTCAGGTAACTGTCTGTGTGGAGTTTGCACGTTCTCCCTGTGTTTGTGTGGGTTTCCTCCGGTTTCCTCCCACAGTCACAAAGATGTGCAGGTTAGGTGAATTGGCCGTGCTAAATTGCCCGTAGTGTTAGGTGCATTAGTCAGGGGTGAATGTAGTGGAATGGGTCTGAGTGGGTTGCTCTTCGGAGGGTCAGTATGGACTTGTTGGGCCGAAGGGCCTGTTTCCACACTGTAGAGAATCTAATCTAGAGCTCACTTCTTTCTCCTTGTGAAGACTTTGATCATCAAGTAGTCTCTGACTACCACTTTACTCCACCCAAGTTCCAAGGATTAGCTTATCACTAAACACTTGGTTCAAGACGATCCTGTTGTCAAAGCTTGCTCAGAGTTACCTTCATCAACAACTCAATAGCTCCCTGATACACAGTTTCTGGCTCTGCTAATCGCCATCCAATAGCCTCAGCCTTGTTTTCATCCTTTTCCAGTGGTTCTCGCAAACTGTTTCATAGCCGCTGTCCTGTTCTGTTCTAACCATTGGGTGAAATCTGATTTCACTGCCTTGTTTATTCTTGCCACTTTAATTCTCTCCCCAGCAAACAACCTGAGGCTGATTTCTCAGAACTCCACTTGCACAACCAGGAAATCCAATCTACAATACACTCGCAGAAAACAACTTGATTTCTCTTTTCAGTTAAGGACTGTCTGAGAAAGAGACACAAGCCTTCAAAATCCAGTCAATGCAGCTCACGGTTTGCAAACAACAGATTTCACCTTGTTATTTTGCATTAGCAAGTCTCGCACGTTAATAATGAGCAGATGGACAAAAAGGAATTGTTATTTCAGCAAGATGCTGGGTTGCACAAAGTGACTGTTGAATTAAACTCCATCAAGGAGTCTAGCCCTTCAAAAGAGAAATAAATTGGTGAGTAAGTGAAAAGGACAGGACAGAAAAATAACATGAAAGAACAAACTCAACGATGTTACTGAAAGTGGCTGAATTGATTTTTGTTATGTTGATTTTCAATTACATTAACTGTCAAGCAACAATATGAGAATCTATTTGTCCATTAAATCAGAATGTAACTTTGTTTCTGTATATTATAAGAAAGTACATCATTGACATGTTACACAATGTGCACTTGCTAACACTTAGTTTTGTTTTTCTGCCGCTTTTATGTTAGTTTTGAAAAACTAGCATTTTACTTAAGTTATGAGAGCTAGATAACATGATTTTGATTATTAGAATAGTTAATCATCTTCAAGTTATTTCAATACAACAAGGAGCTGCGGATGTTGGAGATCTGAAACGAAAATTTTTAAAAATCCACTCAGGGACCCTGCAGGCTTTAAAATTCACATCAAGTTCAATAACACATGAGCCTGCTTCTGCGTGTCCATGTTTTTTACACACCCGAACGCTGGTCCTGTCATGATATGGGTTGCTTTCAGCACACCCAATTCATTCTCACCCATTCTTAGTCCTATTATCACATGAGATGGGTTGTTTTCAGCACAGTCTACCCATTCTCATTTCTCATTATCATTTATTCAGCTTCTCTTCTGTCCTGGCCTCTGAATAATCACCCCCGGGTCTGTCTACTCCTCTCATATCTCTCTCTCTTCTGGGCTCTGTCTCCAACTATCTGCTTACCTCTCCCCTCACACCCCCAACTTCATCCTCAGTATAAATACCACATTTTCCAAGCTGCTATCAGTCCTGATGAAGAGTCACCAAATTTGAAATACTAACTCTGCTTTCTCTTCAGAGGTGCTGCCTGACCCGCTGAGTTTCACCAGCAATTTTTGATTTTGCCTAGAGTATTTTAGTAGGTCTCAGGAAGGTGGAGTTGAATAGGAGAAACACCAGAGGGAAGAGAACAGACTGAGGGCAAGGTGACTGAAAGCAGGGTTGGCGAGGAGTTCAGATGAAGAGATGGAATGGGTTTTGGAAGACATCTCCACAGCCCATGACAATATCAGGACTAGGAACTTGGTCATCAGTGGTAGAGTGGATGGAATGCAGAGAATGAAGTTGCTAGAACAAGGAGAATGATTATTCAATCTGTGATTGTGGACTGGAGAAGTTTGGATACAGTTACACCATGGGTTTATAATTGAGGATTTTGAAATAAATCAGGGTTTAGGAGTCACTGGAGGTCATGAAGGTCGATGGTGAAAGGTGACTGGAAGTTGAAAGTGCAGCTATGTGAGGGTATCTTCAGTCTATTGTATGTAGCCTTTAACTGTAATGGGAAAGGCAAATTTGGTGTGAAATACTCTGACCATTATACAAGCCAAAATGTGGCTAGCTGTGAAATTTCTTCTTCTCTGAATGAAAATCATTGCCAAGAATGAAACAAGTTCAGGGTGTAAATCAGAAGGCATTTTGTGGGTTTATAATTCTCAATTGTTAGGATTAACTGATTCTTGATCCTAAGATTAGTTTCTATCTAAAATTCTCAGTTGTATTTTGTGAACTAAGGCAGAATTGTACTTTTTTAAGTGAGAAACCAAGATGAAAACCCAGACTGCAGGGTACTGTCAAACATAAAAAGGGTTTTAAATAAAAGGTGCACTTGCAAAAAAATGGCGAGTTAATGCCACTCATTGGTTTTAAAATTCAGATGATTGGGGAATGTAAGTTTTGAGATCCTGAAGAATAATAATTTAGTAGACTCTGCAAATGTCAACATAATGCAAAGGCAAAATGGAACAAGAGATTATATTGCAGTGTGTTGGGGAGTTCAGAAGCAATAAAAGAGGAAAGTTTAGATGAATTCTGAACCAGTGCCAGCAAAATCGAAGAAGATTATGTGAGAGAGTAATTGGAGCCTAGAGTTGAGTGGGGGGAATTTATCAACACCAATAATGATTTGCATTTATACACTTGCCTTGAGCAATGTAAAATGTCAAAAGACAACTTGCTATTCTTATATTCTATCCCGACAAGAACTTGTGAATGACCTTTCCCATACGTAACTGGAGTATTCAAGTCTTGGACAGATAAGGGTTTATATAGATAATGAACATACTACAGTATAACTACTTTGGCATGAAAGAGGAAACCAAACTGGTTATAGGCAGCAACAGCAATTGGGGAGATGTTTCACTTGAGGTCAGAGGAGATTACAAGGCTGAGAATGTCAACAACTAAGAGTAAGTAACACTGTCTGCATAAAACTTTTCATAATGGCCTGGTATTTGTGTCAAGGTTGTCAGCACTTGCCGTCATTACTGTGTAAATCTAATAGTAACTTCTGGTGTTCACACACTTGCAGACGAATGCAAAAATTTACAAGTTGCTGTCAGTCATGCCCTACCATTATCTAGGCTATGCTGCTGTAATCCACACTAATGTCATCAACCTGAACTTAAATTAATTACTCAGTTTTTGGTGCAACACTTTGGTGAAAAACTTAAGCTTAATTCAATAAGGAATTTATGATAGTGTAGTAAGACAAAGGTGCCATGACAATCTCCCTGGTTCTGAAAAAATAATTTCCCAGATATGGAGTCTCATACTTCCAAGGAAATTCTGCTTCATAAATTATGTATCCCCCTTAATACCATCAGCTTGTCCCAATCTTTGTTCAGTTTGCTCTGCAATTATTTAAATGCAATTTATAGTCCATGCTTTTCACTTGCCACCTATGAAAATTGGACAATCTGAT
The DNA here is from genome assembly GCF_047496795.1 of Chiloscyllium punctatum. Classification (NCBI taxonomy): domain Eukaryota; kingdom Metazoa; phylum Chordata; class Chondrichthyes; order Orectolobiformes; family Hemiscylliidae; genus Chiloscyllium; species Chiloscyllium punctatum. Next base: position 64,267,763 of record NC_092755.1, read on the forward strand.
TGGATTGATCAGATTCCCTGCTGTTTGCCTGTTTCTGAATGATTGCTTGTCAATGGCTCCAAATTCAATCTGGTTAAGGTAAATAGAACTCTATAATGTGACAAATGTTGTGGGAAGTTTTCTTCAGGGTCAATGGCAAGTACTCTTGCTTTGGTATTGACTGCAAAGTTCATAGTCATAAAGTGTGGCGCTGGAAAAACACAGCAGGTCAGGCAGCATCTGAAGAGCAGGAGACCCAATGTTTCAGGCATAGGTTCTTCATCAGGAATATCAACCTGTTTGGATTTGGATGTTCAACCAGTTATTTTAGGTTGTTCAGTGGCATTGGAATTTGAACATTAAACTGCAAGAAAATTAGAGATATGGTTTAGCTCTGCTGGCATTTTTAGCAGGATTCATGATTTTTAAAAAATGTTCCATAGACCTATCAAGCAACAGCCTCACATATTTTTCCTCTTGGAATCATACCTGTAGACAATGTCCTGAATACTGACATTACCATTCCTGGTATGTCCCTGTTCCACTGGTAGACCGGGCATGGCAGAGTGGAATGTATGGCAGAGGAAGTTGTTCTGGAAATCTGCAACATTAACTCCAAACCCCATGAAATCTCATGGCATTATGTTAAACACGGAGAAAGGAAACTTCCTTCCGATAGCCTTCTACTGCTCCCCTCAGCTGATGAGTTGATATTTCTCTGGGTTGAACACCACTTGGAGGAAGCACTGAAGGGAACAAGGGAAGAGAATTACTCTGGTGGGGGACTTCAGCACTCATTACCAAGAGCAGCTCGGTCGCACCATTACTGGCCAAGGTGTCCAAGTCTGAAAGGCCAAAGGCTGCTAGAGTGCATCTGTGGCAGATGGTGAGGGAACCAACAACAGGAAAGCCATACTTGATCTCACCCTCACCAATCAACTTGCTTCAGAAATGTCTGTCCATGACAGTGTGGAATGGGGTGGCGGTATAGTCCTGACTTCACATTGAGGATACACTCCATTTTGTTGTATCGCATGATCATTATGCTAAATGGGATAAATCCAGTAACTTAAAACGAGGCATCCACAAGGCACTATGAAATATGAACAGCAGCAGAAATACACACAACCACAAACTTTAATCTAATGGCTCACTATATCCCCTATTCTACCATGATCATCAAGATTTGGAAATGCCATTGTTGGACTGGGGTGGACAAAGTTACAAATCACACAACACCAGGTTATACTCCAACAGGTTTAATTGGAAGCACTAGCTTTCTGAGTGCTGCTCCTTCATCCTTCCAATTAAACCTGTTGGACTATAACCTGGTGTTGTATGATTTGTAACTATGATCATTAAGCTCGGAGATGAACCCTGTTTCATTGAGAAATAGGAAAACAAGTTGTGAGGAGGACATCAGGAGGCTTCAAAGATGCATGTATATGTTCAGAGATTTAGCAAAGATCTGGCAAATGGAGTATAATGTGGGGAAATATGAAATTGTCCATTTTAGTAAAATCTAAAAAAAACTTTATTGGAACGGTGAGAGGTTGCAGAATCTCAGACAAGCAGAGGGACTGGATGTCCTTGTGCATAAAATTCCAAGGATAATATGCAAGTACAGCAAATAATTAGGAAAGTGAATAGGAAGGGGAACAAAACACAAAAGTGGGGAAGAGATTATGCTTCAGTTATAAAGATCACATCTGGAGTATGGTTCACACATACTGGTTACCTTATTTGTAGAAGAATGTAAATGCATTGGGACCAATCAAAGAAGGTTTACCAGACTAATACTGCATTGAGCGGGTTATCTGATGGGGATCACTAGGCTTGCACCTGTTGGAGAAAAGAAAAGCATATTGATTGAAAAATATGAAACTTGGGGGGACTTGACAGAGTAGATGCGGAAAGGATATTTCCCTTTATAGAACAATCTACAACTGCGAGATCATTGTTTGAAAATAAAAGGCTGCCAATTTAAAACAGAGATGATGAAATATTGTCTCTCATAGGATCATCGCAGCAGGTCAGGCAGCATCCAAGGAGCTGGAGAATCGACGTTTCGGGCATGAGCCCTTCTTCAGGAATGAGCAAAGTGTGCCAAGCAGGCTAAGATAAAAGGTAGGGAGGAGGGACTTGGGGGAGAGGCGTTGGAAATGCGATAGGTGGAAGGAGGTTAAGGTGATAGGCCAGAGTGGGGGTGGGGTCGGAGAGGTCAGGAGGAAGATTACAGGTTAGGAAGGTGGTTCTGAGTTCGAGGGTTGGAACTGAGACAAGGTGGGGGGAGGGGAAATGAGGAAACTGGAGAAATCTGAGTTCATCCCTTGTGGTTGGAGGGTTCCTAGATGGAAGATGAGGCGCTCTTCCTCCAGCTGTCGTGTTGCTATGGTCTGGCAATTGGGAACGTGGGATGGCGTTTTTACAGGGGGCAGGGTGGGAGGAGGTGTAGTCTAGGTAGCTGTGGGAGTCGGTCGGTTTTTAATGAATGCCCGTGTTGATTCGGTCGCCCAAGATAGAAATGGAGAGATCCAGGAAGGGGAGGGAGGAGTCTGAGACGGTCCAGGTAAATTTGAGGTCACGTCTGGGGGGAAATTGCGGTCTTTGAAGAAAGAGGCTCACGTCTGGGAGGAAATACTTCCCGCTCCTCTGCCCTTGAGCCCTGCCCCTCCAATTGCCACCAGGACAGAACCCCACTGGTCCTCACCTACCACACCACCAACCTCCATATACATCGTATCATCCATCGTCATTTCCGCCACCTCCAAACGGACCCAACCACCAGGGATATATTTCCCTCTCCTCCCCTATCAGCATTCCGAAAAGACCACTCCCTCCGTGACTCCCTAGTCAGGTTCACACCCCTGACCAACCCAACCTCCACTCCTGGCACCTTCCCCTGCAACCGCAAGAAATGCAAAACTTGCGCCCACACCTCCCCCCTTACTTCACTCCAAAGCCCCAAGGGATCCTTCCACATCCACCACAAATTCACCTGCACCTCCACACACATCATTTACTGCATCCGCTGCACCCGATGTGGCCTCCTCTATATTGGGGAGACAGGCTGCCTACTTGCGGAATGTTTCAGAGAACACTTCTGGGACACCCGGACCAACCAACCCAATGACCCCGTGGCTCAACACTTCAACTCCCCCTCCCACTCCACCAAGAATATGCAGGTCCTTGGACTCCTCCATCGCCAGATCATAGCAACACGACGGCTGGAGGAAGAGCGCCTCATCTTCCGCCTAGGAACCCTCCAACCACAAGGGATGAACTCAGATTTCTCCAGTTTCCTCATTTCCCCTCCCCCCACCTTGTCTCAGTCCCAACCCTCGAACTCAGCACCACCTTCCCAACCTGCAATCTTCTTCCTGACCTCTCCGCCCCCACCCCTACTCCAGCCTATCACCCTCACCTTAACCTCCTTCCACTTATCGCATTCCCAACGCCCCTCCCCCAAGTCCCTCCTCCCTACCTTTTATCTTAGCCTCCTTGGCACACTTTCCTCATTCCTGAAGAAGGGCTCATGCCCAAAACGTCAATTCTCCTGCTCCTTGGATGCTGCCTGACCTGCTGCACTTTTCCAGCAACACATTTTAAGCTCTGATCTCCAGCATCTGCAGTCCTCACTTTCTCTCATAGGATCATGACTGTCTTTCTGAAAAGGAAGTGGAAGTAATATCTTTGAATATTTTAAAGACAAAGATAGCTAGGTTCTTGTTAAGCAAAGAAGTGCAAGGTTACCATGCAGGCTAGGCAGGAATCAAGATCGATCAGATCAGCCAAGGTCTTACTGAATGATGGGCTGAGGGGTTGAGGGACTGCATGGCTTACTCCTGTTACTTGTCTGTATGTACGTATGCATTGGGGCATGTCCAGAAAAATGCCTCAGTATAAGGAGTCAACCTGGTGAAGCTACAACACAGAACTCCTTACAAGTCAAACTGATGTAGCAGCATGTAGTAGATGTAGTTAAGCAATCCCATAATCAACAGGACAGATCTACATTTTGAAGTCTTACCATAATAAACCTGAATGGTGGTGGATAATTAAACAACTAATAGGAGGAGGAAATCTGTCCTTCCTCTATGATAGAGGAGCCCAACACATAAGTGCATAAGACAAGGCTAAAGTCTTTGCAACCATCCTCAGACAGATAGGCCAAGTGGATGATCTATTGTGGCCTCCTCCTGAGGTTACAAAGCTCACAGATGTCAGTCTTCAACAAACTTAGTTCCTTCCACATGATATAAAGAAATGGCTGAAGGGACTGGATATTGGAAAGGTAATGGGCCTCGACACTGTTTTGGCAATAGTGGCCTATTCCTGTTCCTAACTATATTCCTTCACTAGGTCAAAATCTTGGAGCTCTCCGTTATCTGGTAGAATGTAGCAGTTTAAGAAGGCATCTCAGCACCAACCTCTTCAGGGCAATTTAGAATTGACATTAAATGTTCTGACCAGCACATCACGTGAATGAATGCTATACATTAAATTTGACAGCATATGATAGCCAGTAATTTTAAGAACAGAAACAACTTCAGTGTTCTTTACTAAGGTTAATTCAAATATAATTGCAGGCGTAAGTTTTTTTTATCATTAAACTACATTTATGTCTTGACAGTCAGGCAGCTACTGTGTAAGGAAATATTGACAATACACAGGAAGTTGTGTCTCAGCTTTTAAGCATGTTATATAAATCACATTGCTGTACATTTACACTGCTGTGTAAATCATTTCTCGGTACTTAAAGGTTTTATGATACACATTATCAACTTAATTATTTAAAATTATCATTCATGTCTTCCTTGCAATGTTCTCAGAAGTGTTACTTGTCCTTCTGCAGTCTGATGAGTAGGATTGTCTGGCCAAGATATGACTCATTGCAATCTGCACAAGGTATGCTTGTTATGACGCCAGTTAACGTGACTTACTGTGTGGGTCTCTTCATCCTAAGTCCCAAAGTGTTCAAGATTCACCAGAGATTTTCAGTGAAAACCTTGAATCTGAGTCTGTTCTGTCTGAAATCCAAGGATCATCAACTCGGTGAAGGACGCTCTCTGGGCGGTCCGAAACCTGTTGATCTTCCAGCTGAAGGAGTTGACCCCAACCGAGTGTTGCAGACTGGCACATTCCAAGGTCCAAGACTACGTGTTGAGGGACGCGCTGAAGCTTGGGGCAGCTGCCGCCAAGGCGCGGTGGGGAAAGACCACCATGTAAGATCGGCCTGCCTAAAGAAGAACAGGGGGCCCATGCGGACGTTTTTTGGGCTCTGCTGATGCCTCAGCCAAATATATGTATAAGATTGAAAAATGCACAGACCTGTATATGACAAGGATAAATTCGAATCTGTGTTTGTAAATGTGGACATATGTATGGCATGACCAAATGTACAGACCATCAAATCATTTTATGAATAAAGTATATTTTTGAAATTAAAAAAAGTTCTGTCTGAAATCCCTCATGACCCAAAATAGAACTGATGTGAACTTGGAGCAGAAATGCGACAACAAAGGAGACAACAAACCACTCCAATCCTTCCTCATCCCTTCACCTCATTTGTGTGCCGACAGCCATGTTAGCCAGAAGAAAGTGGCACATGCCACATATGTTTCCAATACTGGAAAACAAGAGGTTAAAGGAACTACTCTCAGTATTAGGGTAGTCTGTTTCCATGCTGTACATCTCTATGACTCTAAGTTTCAGACCAGGGATGTGGAAGAGCTTTGCAATCTCATTGATGTACTGAGCTAGGGAACCTGGATTTTCACTGAGACTTCTCAATTAAAATGTAAAAGATACGAAAGAGATCAAAACCAACAAGAAAATTAAGCTGGGGTTTAACCTTTTTCTAAATGTGTGGGAAAACATGTTAGGTGCTGATGAGCACTCTGTCCACAGTAAAACTCAGCCGAGTACCCATCTGACAGTTTATTAAGAGCCAATAAACAGCTCATTAAATTTTTTGCACTATCTGATGCCTCAACACTGGCTGGAATTTTGGCACAAAGAGGAAATATTTGGTGTGTTTACCCTGAAGAGAAGCACATCCCTTCTCTCTGTCTCTATAATTAAATATTAAATAAGAAGGTCCACGAGTGACTTTCTTGACTTGCCAGATGTTAAGTACAATTATATATTCTTGACTGTTGGTGGAAGTGAATGCCAAGTTTGTGGATGACATAAAAATCGGTGGGAACAGCGTGCCACAAAGAGTCTACAATGCAATACAGACAGATAAAGCGAGTGGGCAAAAATTTGGCAGATGGAATATAACATGGGAAAATGTGAGGTTATGCACTTTGGCAGGAAGAATAGAGGAAATGAATATTATTTAAATGGAGACAGACTGAGCAATCTGCAGCATAGTGGGATTTGAGAGTCCTCATTCATGAATCACAAAAGGTTAGCATTCAAGTTAACTGGGTAACCCCCTGCTAGCCTCTTATCCACCCTCGATCTCTTCATAGCCAACTGCCGCCGCGACATTAACCGCCTCAACCTCTCCACCCCTCTCACCCACTCCAACCTCTCACCCTCGGAATGTGCAGCCCTCCACTCCCTCCGTTCCAACCCCAACCTCACTATCAAACCGGCAGACAAGGGAGGCACGGTGGTAGTTTGGCGCACCGATCTTTACACTGCTGAGGCTAAACGCCAGCTCGCAGACACCTCCTCCTACTGCCCCCTTGACCATGACCCCACCTCCCACCACCAAACCATCATCTCCCAGACCATCCATAACCTCATCTCCTCAGGGGATCGCCCATCCACCGCCTCCAACCTCATAGTCCCACAACCCCACACCGCCCGTTTCTACCTCCTGCCCAAAATCCACAAACCTGACTGCCCTGGCCGACCCATTGTCTCAGCCTGCTCCTGCCTCACTGAACTCATCTCTGCATACCTCGACACTGTCCTGTCCCCCTTAGTCCAAGAACTCCCCATCTATGTTCGGGACACCACCCACGCCCTCCACCTCCTCCATGATTTTCGCTTCCCCGGTCCCCAACGCCTTACCTTCACCATGGATATCCAGTCCCTGTACACCTCCATCCCCCATCACAAAGGACTCAAAGCCCTCCGCTTCTTCCTTTCCCACCGTACCAACCAGTATCCTTCCACTGACACCCTCCTTCGACTGACTAAACTGGTCCTCACTCTGAACAACTTCTCTTTCCAATCCTCCCACTTCCTCCAAACCAAAGGAGTAGCCATGGGCACCCGCATGGGCCCCAGCTATGCCTGCCTCTTTGTCAGATATGTGGAACAGTCCATCTTCTGCAGCTACACTGGCACCACCCCCCACCTTTTCCTCCGCTACATCGATGACTGTATCGGCTCTGCCACATGCTCCCACGAGGAGGTTGAACAGTTCATCCACTTTATCAACACCTTCCACCCTGACATCAAATTTACCTGGCCCATCTCAGACGCCTTCCTCCCCTTCCTAGACCTCTCCATTTCTATCTCGGGCGACCGAATCAACATGGACATTTACTATAAACCGACCGACTCCCATAGCTCCCTAGACTACACCTCCTCCCACCCTGCCCCCTGTAAAAACGCCATCCCATATTTCCAATTCCTTCGTCTCCACCGCATCTGCTCCCAGGAGGACCAGTTCCAATACCGAACAACCCAGATGGCCTCCTTCTTCAAAGACCGCAATTTCCCCTCGGACGTGATCGACGATGCTCTCCACCGCATCTCCTCCACTTCCTGCTCTTCCGCCCTTGGAACCCGACCCTCCAATCACCACCAGGACTGAACCCCACTGGTCCTCACCTATCACCCCACCAACCTCCATATACATCGTATCATCCGTCATCATTTCTGCCACCTCCAAACGGACCCCACCACCAGGGATATATTTCCCTCCCCTCCCCTATCAGCATTCCGAAAAGACCACTCCCTCCATGACTCCCTCGTCAGGTCCACACTCCCCATCAACCCAACCTCCACTCCCGGCACCTTCCCCTGCAACCGCAAGAAATGCAAAACTTGCGCCCACACCTCCCCCCTTACTTCACTCCAAGGCCCCAAGGGATCCTTGTATGTTCACCACAAATTCACCTGCACCTCCACACACATCATTTACTGCATCTGCTGCACCCGATGTGGCCTCCTCTATATTGGGGATACAGGCCGCCTACTTGTGGAACGTTTCAGAGGACACCTCTGGGACACCCGGACCAACCAACCCAACCACCCCGTGGCTCAACACTTCAACTCCCCTTCCCACTCCACCAAGGACATGCAGGCCCTTGGACTCCTCCATCGCCAGACCATAGCAACACAACGGCTGGAGGAAGAGCGCCTCATCTTCTGCCTAGGAACCCTCCAACCACAAGGGATGAACTCAGATTTCTCCAGTTTCCTCATTTCCCCTCCCCCCACCTTGTCTCAGTCCCAACCCTTGAAATCAGCACCACCTTCCTAACCTGCAATCTTCTTCCTGACCTCTCCGCCCCCACCCCCACTCCGGCCTATCACCCTCACCTTAACCTCCTTCCACCTATTGCATTTCCAACATCCCTCCCCCAAGTCCCTCCTCCCTACCTTTTATCTTAGCCTGCTTGGCACACTTTCCTCATTCCTGAAGAAGGGCTTATGCCCGAAACGTCGATTCTCCTGCTCCTTGGGTGCTGCCTGACCTGCTACGCTTTTCCAGCAACACATTTTCAGCTCTGATCTCCAGCATCTGCAGTCCTCACTTTCTCCTAAAAGAGAAATCAAATAGACTGCTGACTTTCAATTTATTAGAATTGGATCTAAAAACTGGAAACTTCTGCTGACACTGTCGGATCACACCCAGAATACTGTGAACAGATTTGGTCCCCTTAACTAAACAAAGTTAGACTGGCAGTGGAGGCAGTTCAGAGATGGTTCACTAGTTTGATTGCAGTTATGGAAGGATTTTCTTATGGGTAGGTTGAGTCTATATTCACTGGAGTTTAGAAGAATGACAGGAGACCTGAGTAAAACATAAGATCTTAAGGTACTTGACAGATTAGATGCAGAGACGTTGTTTCCCTTTGTGGGAGAATCTCGGTGCAGAGGGTATAAACTCAGCATAAAGAGTCACCTGTTTAAACACAGGTGAGATGGAAAATCTTCTTTCAGACAGTCGTGAATTGGTGGAATTGTTTTCTATAGAGGGCTTCAAGGCTGGGTCATTGAGAATATTTAAGGCTGAAATAGACATATTTTGTATTAGTCAGGGAATCAAGGGTGATGGGAAAAAGGCAGGAAAATCGAGTTGAGGATAATCACGTTATCTATGAGCTCGTTGAATGATGGAGCATACGAAATGGGCCAAATGGCCAATTCTGCTCTTATGCCTTATAGTCTTAAGTGATCAATTAATAGCCTCAAATTGCCAGTTCCCTGGCTTCTCATTGGAGAAAGTGGTGATTTCCTGACTGGAAAACTCAGGATGAACTGAGTTTATGATGAGTGCCTTCAAATTACTCAAATCTGAGGTTATTTGGAGAATGGATGGTGGGCTCTGGGTTGACCTCTGAAACTCCCGTCCTGACTGCTGACCTTCCTGACCTCGTTCTCTCTCCTCAATAAGAAAATCAAAATTACTTACCTTCTCATTGCTGGATCACCTCCAGAATGAACCTTAAGCAGTGGTCCTATGGACCGAGAAGCTGCTAGCCATTGATTGGTGAGTAACTTCTGGTGAGTTGCATGTAAGTGTCAAAGCATCTGATAGGGCAAGAAACTTGTCAATGTACTGATAGCTGGGTGACAGACTGACTTATCTAGGTGTTGGGGTAGTGTCTTAGTTACCACCTAACACAATCATTCCCATATTTAGCCAACACAGGAAAATCTTGCTCACTGGTGAGAAACGAGCCAACTTTCTCCTGAACTAGCAAGACAAGTGATTGGAAAGGCAGTGAGTTGACACCCTTACAAGTAGACTAATTGATCATTGAAGTGCCCTAATTGCTGGTGAGTTGAGGAAGTTGTCCAGATTCCTTCTTACCCAGTACTTCACTCCAGAGGTGAACATATTAAATTTCTCGCCAGGCCAAACTCACCCAATCAGTTCCCCTTCTCACCATCTTGAGAGAGGGGAAACCCTTAGTGTGAGACTTTTGGCCAGTTTTGGAATAAAGGCCATACTTTAGTGGGTCTCATTTATTCTGAAGGATTAATTCTAACTTTATCGAGAGTATAACATCCAAATCACAAATGTGTAGGAGATAAAGTAGATGCTGCACAAAGCTGCTTATATCAAGTTGCTTACTCTCTTCTCTCCTCCAAAGAACTTACCCTGTTTGACAATTTAAATGTTTTTGGAATGCACAAAACACGAAGGCTAGGTTGAAGTTAAACTGTGTAAAGCCCCGGCTGGTGGCAGACATGTTTTCTAAGAGTGGCAGCAAAATCGTTTTCCTCCAGTTGGGAAGATGCCCATTTTATAAATTGAATGGTTTCACCATTGGCAGGAAAAGCCTCCAAATATTCATGGCTGCATTCCAACTATAAAGTCTAACTCTGTTTAGTCATGGAGGATTGAAGCTATGTTTGCCAGCTGGCAGAAATGATCCATTCGTGCTTTCATTTAAAAAGAGTGAATATTCAAATCTCCATCCACTGGCTATACTCCATACAAATGTGTCTCTGGTCTGTGGATATATTGTCAGATTAAGAAAACCAGTTGAAGACAATAAATATGGGAAAACCAATTCACTCGAGTTAATTCTCGTAACTGGTAATGGGAATTGTCAGCACCAGCATGACTGCAAAAGCGAAAGGGACTCAGTCGTGTATAAAGTTTGGTCTCTATGAGCAAGAACAACAAAAAGTAGGCAATATCAAAGCATCGTTTGAAGAGCATTGAAACCCTTTTTGTTTCAGCTACGCCTTTCCCTCAACAAATGTGACCAAAACAAATTCAGATGAACTGGTCATTTTACCGTTTGTGAAATCTTGCTATATTCTAGATAGTGGTGTGCTTCTCTAAATGGGAAAATTCACACCACTTCTAAATGGTGCCATATGTGAAAATCTGTATGATGTTTCAGTAAGATATGTAAAGCCTATATTGCAGCTATGTCAATGCCAAAACCTTCATTTTCCAATTACATCCTTTGTTGCATAAAATTCTGGAATTTGCACTGATATTTTTGGAATTATATTCTGCAATTACATCTGCATGTGTCTATTTTTGTCAGATTAGGTTTCTGTGAAGTACCATGGGACAGTTTCCAATGGTAGTGGCACTGTTAAACAGCAAGTTAGTCCTCTTGTAGTTGATGATGAGACCTGTGACAGAAAATGTCAAAATTCTGATTTTAAGGTGTTTTTGCCAGGACTTTTCACTTGTATTTTGCTGGTTTACACTCGATTATGTTGCCAGGTTTCAATGGAACAATATTATCCAGCAATTTTTTTTTTCAAATGTAGGTTTTTGGCTTCTTAGCAGAACATATGTTAAATTTGAAGCAATACATTGAAGGCTAGCACACAGGATGATATACAAATTCATGATATGTTTCAGAATTTTCTCACAGTACTAACATACAGAACTCAAGAGGTATCAGGAAGTCTGGAATCCAATCTGTCAGCCCATATGATGGAGGTACTCAGTTGTAAACAATAGAAATAGCTGCTGGGGTCAGATTCAGAGCACACACTGATAAACCTTCCCAAACTACCCCACAAAGAGCAGTGACCTTATCCTGTTGGTTGGCAGGATTGTGTCCCAAGAATTTATGAGTTTTATTCTAATAATTTGCAGCTCCTAGCAGGTTCAGACATCTGTCCATGTCTTTCCATATATATAATTTGTTTTCTTAAAATAGATGTTTAAATCTTTTTTAAAAAACCCATCTCAGGCATAAATGAGTTTTGAAAGACTTGTTTTAATTTGGGCTTCTTCAAACATGATTTGCTTTCCAGAGTGTAATCTTTCAATACAGCCTTGTACAAAGAAATAATTTATTTTGAGGAAGTTAGCCTACCATCACATGAACCTAACCCACTATATTTAAATGAAGCTTCAGCGTTAGATTCTTGGAGATATAATTTATCAGCGTGGGGATTTATTAAAAAAAAAAATTCTGTCTCATGCATAAAACTAAATTAATATTTAAAAATTCCTTCAAGAGCAAGTCGAATTTTTCAACAAAATATTACCCTGTTACTGAAATCACTCTTACCAGGAGCATGTAGTCCCCTCATTAATAATTGATTTAATCATGGTATGTGGGCAAATTGCTGTTAAACCAGATTTTCAGCCTTTGCCGTTTCTTGTTCTTTTTATCTTTGCTGTTATGTCAACTGCTTTTAACAGGAGTGTACTGTAAAATGTTGAGAATTGAATCTTTTAAAGAAAAGGCAAAGACGAATTTTACTTGACGTCTAATAGTTAGATGCCTCAGTGGGAAATTCCCTGAGTCGCCAGAGTAAGAGAGCAGACACATCCGTTTGCTCTCACTCTGCGAGAAAGGCCTATTAACACATTCTGAATCTTTTGTTACGTGACTGGTAGCTGTTAGTGGGTAATTAATGGTGTATGTACGCTACAGCACAAAAAAATGTAGGGTCATTTTAGATCATTAGGATACATTGAGGCTGAAGAAAAAGTGCCAGCTTTATCTTTCATTTGTCTCAGCTTGTTCGCCTCTTTCCCCATTTTGTAAACTATTTTTGTTCTGCCTTTGTAGGTTCTTCCGTGTCACTCACCATTCTCCAACTGACAGGACACTGAGAAAATCTTTCCCAAGCACTGCAATGTGTATAAAAGGTGAAAGAGCTCACTCTTAGGTTAAAATGTCACTAAGACTACAGAAATAAGCATATAGGTTAAATTTGCTTTAAAATGGGAATTGCTCTCGTTTTGCTTGTTTGTTTTACACTGAATAGCCTGTTGATAGTTTAAAAGAAGCATCTGGGAGAGAAAAAAATGCTTGTTTTTTTGTAATTTAAAAAACAAATGTTGGAAGCATGTCGAAACAGTTTCCACAGCGTAAACTAAATTATGTGTTGCAAAACAAGCTTTCGCTTTGGCCAACTTTTAGCATTTCAGCAGTTCTGCTTATGATTGCTCATGAGATTGATCCCACACTAAAACTGCTTCAATTAATGAGAAAGTCCTTTCAAATAGTTAGTGCTGGTAACGTTGTTAGGAACCGCTCGAGCTGGCAGACAAAAGTGTAAGATGTAGTGTTGAATTATTCTGTGTTTGATTCTGAGAGTCTGTTTACAATCTATTGCTATGCCATTTATTCCCAACTACTCTGGGTGTGGACTCTGAGAAAAATAAACAAACTGTAACAGTTGCTGGTAACTGCAATTAGGAGCATGGAGCAGACGTTTAAAGAACTATGAAGAAAACCTATTACGACATACAAAATAGAGTTGTGTCTTCAAGACGTAAACATTTTACATGAGGCAGTTTGAACAAGACAGCCATTCACATTTCACCTACAAAAGGAGATGTCTTAGCTAAGTGATTCAGGGTGTATTGATCTCTTTGGAAACAAACCCCAGGAAAAGTTAGCACCTCATGAGAGAAAGGGAAATAGTAGAACAGTGAAAGAGAATTATAGAAATCATCAGCAGGATTCAGCTATTTGCTCCTTTAAACATATCTGTCATTCAGTCATATCACATCTGATTTTGTACCTCATTGCTATGTTCCTAGTTGCTCCCATACTCCATGTTACGTGGGCCAAATAGCCACTGTCATCATGCTGTTGTTGAGGAGATGCCTGAATATGATGATTAGAGTCCTTAAGTTGAACCCACATTTGCTAATGTGACTGATTCCACTTGGCAAATCAGTTTGTCACTCTACCATGATTGCAGGAACTCTGTAAATCATCACATTGCTTTCTGCGTCACTGATTTTCTTTAAGGCAGGGAGACACACTGCTTTTACAACAAAGTGGAAACTCTTGGTGTTTCAACTCCTGTTTGGTCCTGAACTAATTCATAGCATTTTCACCATATCCCTGTTGGCACTATGTTGGGAATGCAGCAGAGAGATTGTGAATTTTCAGCTTTGTTTGATTTAAAGTTTTGGTTTATGCTTTGAGCTGAATAAAATGAAGCCTTAAACTGCTAAACCACTTTCCAACCATGAAGTCTTGACAAAACTAAATGGTTCCACCAAACTAATCATATATTCTCATCTTCACTCTTGGGATGTCGGCTCACTGGCTGGGCCAGGATCCATTGCCTGTCCCTGCTTGTACCTTAGAAAGTAGTAGTACCATCCTGAACTACTGCAGTCACGTGTAGTAGGTAAACCCACAATGTCATTAGAGAGGGAATTCCAGGATTTTGACCAAGCACCAGTGAAGAAACAGTGATATATTTCCAAGTCAGGATGACAAGTGGCTTGGAGAGGAACTTGCGGGTGATGGTTTTCTCATGTATCTGCTGCCCTTGTCTTTCTGGATGGAAGTTGTCGTGCGGTTGTAAAGTGCTGACAAAGATTCTTAGCGAATTTCGACAGTGTGTCTTGTAGATGGTACAAATTACTGCTGCTGACTGTTGGCTATGAAGTGACTGAATGTTTATGGATTTGGTTCCAATCAAGCGGGCTGCTTTATCCTGGAATGTATCAGGCTTCTTGGGTCAGGTTGTTGACTTGCTCGCTGAGCTGGTAAGTTTGTTCATAGATGTTTCGTCACCATACTAGGTGACGTCATCAGAGCGCCTCCGGTGAGGCGTTGGCGTTCTATCTGGCTTGCAATTTATGTGTCTGTGTTCACTAAGGTTGACGATGTCATTTCTGGTTTTGTTGCTGGTTCTGTTTCTTAGTGGTTGGAATATGGGGTCCAACTCTACATGTTTGTTAATAGAATTATGGATTGAGTGCCAGGCCTCCAGGAATTCCCGTGTATGCCTCTGCTTGGCTTGTCCTGGGATGGATACTCTTGAGCATTATTGGAGCTGCACCCATCCAGGCAAGTGGTGAGTATTCCATCACAGTCCTGACCTGTGCCTTGTAGATATCAGACAGGTGAGTCTGGAAATGAGTTACTTGCTGCAGTATTCCTCATGTTTGGTCACTCTTGTAGACTCTGTATAGTTGGTCCAATTCTGTTTCGGGTCAATGGTTACCTCCCAGGATGTTTATAGTGGGGATTCAATGATGGTAACACCATTGAATGTCAAGGGGCAGTGGTTAGATTGTCCCTTATTGGAGATGACCATTGTCTGGCATTTGTGTGGCACTAATGTTACTTGCCAATTTTCAGTCCAAGTCTGGATATTGTCCAGGTCTTTTGTACTTGAAAATGGACTGCTTCAGTATCTGAGAATGCAGCCGGTGCTGAAGATTGTGCAATCATTGGCGACCATCCTCACTTTTGATCTCAAGATGGAGGGAAGATTGTTTATGCTGCAACTGAAGATAGTTGGGCCCATGACACTACCATGAAGAACTCTGCAGAGATATCTTGGGGCTGAAATGACTGACCTCCAATAACCACAATCATCTTCCTATGTACTAGGTATGACTCCAATCCTTGCAATTAAGCATATGACCCCAATGTTCCTACCTCACACCAGCCATATATCCTTCGTGGAAAAGCAAAAAAAAGGGAAAATTTAAACTATTCAATTCAGGAAGGCAGGTGGATCGGGAAATATCTGATCAAACCTCAAGCCACTTGGGGGTATGGAAATAGTGTAGGGTGTCTCTGAACCCATGGACTGCAGCAGTTCAAGAAGGCCACTCACCAGCACCACTACCAGGGAATCAGGGATAGGGAAGAAATGCTGGCCTAATCAATGATCCTCACATCCCATGAATGCATAAACAAAAGCTTTCCTCTACCTCTCACTCCTAGAGCTGAGATTTAATATGTTCACAGCACATTTTAAAACAGATACTAAGTGCATCTGCAATCTGTTTCACAACTGTTATGGAACATGTTCCCAATTTCCAATTTTCTTAAATCACACACTCTATTTTCTAATATATTCACCACCTTTCTTCTAAGAAATATTTAAACCTATGCTATATCTCTAGCAGGAACAGAGATTTTCTTTCTTTATTCTTATCTTCAGAAGTGCATAAACAACTAACCTCTCAGATGCCCATCTTGTAATGTTAAAACAAGATTACTTGTGGAGACCTTCAATCATATGTATCCTGGGACTCATTGCAGATAACAGCATTTATGCTTCGATATTTCAATTCCTGTCCACCAGCAGGATTGTAGATCAGTTTTTTTTTGCTAAATATACAAAGCTGCTGCCTGCTGGGTTTTTTTGTCAGACCATCGTAAATCTGGGTCTTTTAATTAATAACCCTCCTTCCGCTGAAAAACAGTTTCCATATTTGTTTAATCAATGCCCTTTGTGATTTTGAACATCTCTGCTAAATCTACACTTAACTTATTCCATTCTCAGGAGAATATCTCTAGTCCTTTCTTGTCTCTTCACCAAAGGAATAACATAGTTGCCATAGATGAACGCAACAAAGGTGGATCAGAGTGGTTCCTGGAATGGCGAAAGTGAGGACTGCAGATGCTGGAGATCAGAGTCTACATTAATGAGTGGTGCTGGAGGTCAGGCAACAGGTCAGGCAGCATCCGAGGAGCAGGAAAATCGACGTTTCGGGCAAAGGGCTTTGGATGAAGGGTTTTAACCCAAAATGTTGATTTTCCTGCTTTTCGAATGTTGCCTGACCTGCTGTGTGCTTTTCCAGAACCACTCTAATCTTGACTCTCGTTCCTGGAATGGCAGGGTTATCCAATGAGAAGAAATTGAGAAGACTGGGCCTATAGTCTCTAGAGTTTAGAGGACTGAGAGTTGATTTCATTGAAAATTATGAAATTTTTACTGCACTCCACAGGGTGGAATCAAGATGTTTTCCCTAGCTGGGGGTAGGGGAAGTAGAACCAGGGGTCACTGTCTCAGGTTAGCAGAGAGGTCATTTCAGACTACGAAGAGGAGGATGTTCTTCACTCAAAGGGTGGTGTGATCTCTACCCCATGCTGTTCAGGATGTCATTGAACATGTTCAAGACAGAGATCAATGGGTTTCTAGATATTAAAAATATTAAGGGATGTGGTTATAGTGTGGAGAAATGGCACTGAGATAGAAGATTAGCCATGATTTCATTAAATGGCATATCAGGTAGAAGGGGTGTATTCCTGCTCCTATTTCCTATGTCCATATATTACTCATTTAACTGAAGTTCCGCTTTGGTGGTACCATATGGCTATAGGAATTTATCTTGTGAAACATTCACAGATCATTCATACAGATACAAACCTTTTTAAATAGATAAGCAATATAATTATTAGTAATAAAACCTAATTCAAAAGTAAATAGACGTTTTGAAATGACAGCGCATGTACTTGCAAAGTCAGAGAGCAAATCAAAATCAGAGGGCTGCATTCATCAAGAAACGGCTCATGCTGGCCTCTGACCATTGGCAAAGTCCAATTTACTGACAACAAATCCAGTTGAACTTGAAACTCTCCATGCATTTGGATCGTTCTGTTTTACAACTGTTGACCAACCAACCAGGCTCTAGAAATGATTGCAAGTGTACACTCTGCACACATTGTGGCAGTGGCATAGCTTTCCCTGTTGTTGTCACAGGCCAAATCAGAAACACCCAAAGGCTAGATGTGGCCAATGGGTTGTACTTCATCTTGTATCCCCGCTGAGTTTCAATCACAGTTAAACAAGATTTTGTCTATCTTTGAGCACTTACAAAGAATCTGCATGAGCTGGCAACTTATTCCAAAGTTCAATGGCCACCAACAACCAATAAAATCTCCATGACATCTCACATTATTATGTATTAACATGATCTATGTTCCTACCTATCTGATTTTTCCCAACTTGCCTCACTGAAATGGCTGATCTACATGTTCATATCTGGTGTCTCTTCATTAGGTTAAACATCTCAACCAAACCTTAAAGCCTTTTCCCTATAGAGTAGAAAGACTCTGCTGTTTAAGCTGATAACAATAAGTAAAAGCCTATAAATGAAGTATTAGTCTAGTGACTCTTGCTGAACCTTTGATAGGTCTGTTATGTCGCATATAAGGAGACCAAAACTTGACACAATAATCCAAATGGGTCATAACCAAGATTTTACACTTTGACACAATAGTTCTTTTAATTTGTTATTTAATTATCTTGGCAATACATTTTACTGTGCTCGTTATTATTTCAAAACACTGAACACGAATACTTAGTCTATGTCTTTGCATATTTTGGCTGTGTAACTTTCAGTGAATTTCATAGAGGGTTTCTCCTCTTGAGGGCGAGTGAATTTTCTTGCACTATTCTCCCACATTCAACTCATTAGCTATCAACCCCACCCCTCTTGCTGGTGCTAGCTCAATTCTAGCATTTTCTATAGCCAGAAGAATGTGGATATCCCATACTGGATCAGTTGTTGACTTCATCTTTAACCAGTTGTAGCAGGGTTTAGGACCATTCGGTACAGCCATCTTGGTGCGAGCAATTTGGCACGGCCTGTTTGGCGCAGCGCCCATTTTGCCACAGACCCATTTAGGCGCAGAACTATTTCACGCAGCTCATATTTATTCCTTTTCAGGCTTAGTTAAAAGCATTAATGAAGGCAATAAAAATAAAAATAATGTTTATTCTTGTTAGTAAAAATGTTAAAAAGAAAAAACATTAAAAGAAATAAGTTAATTACGAAAAATCTAAAATACGACATTTATTCAAAATTATGGGCAATCCCTTGGAAAAATACTCAACATCATTTCTCTCACTAAATCTTCTAACGAGTGTTTGTATTCTAGTGTCTGCTTCCCTGAATTTCTTTAATTTCAACAGAATATTGTGCCGTCCAGATAGCTTTAAAACATATTCTGTTAATGAATATAATGAAGAACAATTTCTACTAGCTGACAGCGGTAGCACCACCTGCAGAATTCTTATGTTTGGAAGAAAAAGGAATGCCGAGTTTCTGAAACAATCAAAAAAGTTATATGTTGATGGAACATTCAAAATTTCCCCACCTCTATTTTCACAAGTTTATGTTATTTTAGGGGAAACACATAAAGGTGTGTTCCCACTGTTGTATGCTTTACTCCCAAATAAGTTACGAACAACATATGATAAATTATTTGAAATGGTTCTGCAAATACTGCCTGAATGCCGCCCTGACATTATCAACTGTCACTTTGAACTCACAAATTTCAAAAGTTTACAGCAGCATTTTCCTTCTGCAGAAATCTGGCTCAAAATATGAGAAAACATCTTGCCAGTTTGGGACACTTGAGTAAGAATAACATTGACTCGGAGTTTTCTTTGAGAGCTAAAATGATAATTGGTCTTGCATTTATTCTGATCGAAAACATTGATGAAGCTATTGAACATTTGGCTGATGCACTTCCAGATGAACTGCAACCGCTGCTGGACTGGTTCAAGGATAACTATGTAGGTAGAAGATTATGCAGAGGAAATGGTAGGCGTCCACCGCTTTTTCCAGTTGGAATGTGGAATTTATATGAAAGAACTTTAAACAATGAGGACAGAACAAACAATCATGCAGAAGCTACCCACAGGAGATTACAATGCGAACTTAGAGTGGAACATTCAGTTATTACGAGGGATTGCCCATAATTTTGAATAAACGTCATATTTTAGATTTTTCGTAATTAACTTGTTTCTTTCAGTTTTTTTCTTTTTAACATTTTTACTAACGAGAATAAACATTATTTTTATTTTTATTTTTATTGCCTTCATTTAAGTAAGCCTGAAAAGGAATAAGTATGAGCTGCGCAAAATAGTTCCGCACCTAAATTGGTCTGCGGCAAAATGGGGACTGCGCCAAACAGGCCAGGCCAAATCTCTCGCGCCAAAATGGCTGCGCTGAATGGTCCCACTCTGGTTGTTACATATCTAGACAAGCTGCCCTGCACAGTTTGTGGGATTTGCCCTAGACATGGCAGATAGGGGGAAATTGGCACCTAGTTTTGCTGGCAAGGACCTGCATGTCCTGGTGAATGGGGATATTCTCTTCCCAAAAGACTGTCAGAAGAGGCCACAACACCAGCTGGTACCAAACTGGTCCAAGGTTGCTCACCACGTAGTGTGACCTCAGCTGCCTGAAAAAGAATGCCCAGAACTGTAGGAAGAAGAACAATGACCTTCTCTGCTCCACCAGGCTAAGTGCCACCATTTCCTCTCTGCCACCTCATTCTATCTCTGCTACTGCACCGTCCTGGCACTGAGGCTGATGAACTCTCACTATTGCATGGAATATCTTCCCTCACATGTCGTCACCCACCAATTACCCCACCCTGCTATATCTGCCTGCTGAACTGCTTTGGACAGCTTACTAACTTTCCCCCACTCGTACCAGCATTAACATGTGACAGGCATCTTCATTTTCTTGTCTGGAAGACAACATCCCACAATAAGGCAGAAAGTGCCAAGTTGGGTGGTAGGTTAACAGACTTTCATCTCCTCATCCCTTAAGGGGACCAGATTATGACCTTGACCACTCCAAGCAACTGACTAATAATGATCAAGCTTCTGGACTGATATAGGACAATGACCATGATGAAA
The DNA here is from genome assembly GCF_047496795.1 of Chiloscyllium punctatum. Classification (NCBI taxonomy): domain Eukaryota; kingdom Metazoa; phylum Chordata; class Chondrichthyes; order Orectolobiformes; family Hemiscylliidae; genus Chiloscyllium; species Chiloscyllium punctatum. The sequence continues at coordinate 64,288,298 of NC_092755.1, forward strand.
AGTAAAATACTGCTGATGCTGGAAATCTGAAATAAAAACAGAAAGTGTCAGAGAAACTTAATAGATCTGGCAGCATCTGAGGAGAAAGAAACAGAGTTAACATCTCAAGAACTCTTCAGAACTGAAAGGAACTGGAAAATGCTGGTTAGTCTGCTGAGACACTCCAACTAAAGGGTGTTACCCTTGACTGAGAATAGCCACTTTGTGTCTGCGCTAAATGGCAAGGAAAAATGGTACTGAGAGGGGATACCACAAAAAGGCAAGTCAAAGCCAGAAAATGAAAGGAAAGGATGCTGTCAGCATCCAGATCAGTGTTAAGTGAGTGAGCACTAAGACAGCAAACAAGGAGCCCTGAGCTACAGCCTGGTCCAGTCTATGTACTCAGTGTCTGTATTTATGCACAAAATATCCTTGTAGTAGTATTGCAGTGATAGGACCAATCCATCCTGAGGCACAGTATTAAAGTGAGGAATTGGATCAAGGATGTGTCATGATGGCATAGTGAGCGTTGCACATGACAGGTGCTAGTCTCCATGGATGTGGGGTGTGTGTGAGTATTGCCCATGGTGCATGCCCTGAGATGTTGGTGCCAGGTGTCAAAGATGAAGCCCATGGAGACTGGGTAGTAAGGTTAGATCTCATGGAATACAGAGAAAATCTAGTCATCTAGATACAAAACTGGCTCAAAGGTAGAAGACAGAGGGTGGTGATGGAGGGTTGTTTTTCAGACTGGAGGCCTGTGACCAGTGGAGTGCCACAAAGATTGATGCTCTGTCCACTGCTTTTCTTCATTTATATAAATGATTTGGATGTGAGCATAAGAAGTACAGTTAGTAAGTTTGCAGAAGACACCAACACTGGAGGTGTAGTGGACAACGAAGAGGGTTACCTCAGGTTACAACAGGATCTTGATCAGATGGGCCAATGGGCTGAGGAGTGGCAGATAGAGTTTAATTGAGATAAATGTGAGATGCTGTATTTTGGGAAAGCAAATCTTAGCAGGATATATACATTTAATGGTAAGGTCCTAGGGAGTGTTGCTGAACAAGGAGACCTTGGAGTACAGATTTATAGCTCCTTGAAAGTAGATAGGATAGTGAAGAAGGCGTTTGGTATGTTTCTCTTTATTGGTCAGAGTATTGAGTATTGGGGTTGGGAGGTCATGTTGTGGTCATGTATAGAATGTTGGTTAGGCCATTTTTGGAATATTGCGTGCAATTCTGATATCCTTCCTATCAGAAGGATGTTGTGAAACTTGAAAGGGTTCAGAAACAATTTACAAGGGATGTTGCCAGAGTTGAAGGATTTGAGCTATCGGGATAGACTGAATAGGATGGGGCTATTTTCCCTGGAACGTTGAAGGCTGAGGGATGACCTAATAGAAGTTTATAAAATCAAGAGGGGCATGGATAGGATAAATAGACAAAGTCTTTTCCCTGGGGTAGGGACTCCCGAACGAGAGGACATAGTTTTAGGGTGAGAGGGGAGAGATATAAAATGGGCAACTTTTTCACACAGAGGGTGGTGCGCATAAGGAATGAGCTGCCAGAGGAAGTGGTGGAGGCTGGTACAATTGCAACATTTAAAAGGCATCTGGATGGGTACATGCATAGGAAGGGTTTAGAGGGATATGGGGCAAGTGCTGGCAAATGGGACTAGATTGGGTTGTGATATCTGGTCGGCATGGATGAGTTGGACCAAAGGTTCTGTTTCCATACTGTACATCTCTATGACTCTGACTCTAAGAGAAAGCAGCAAACTGGAATCATTAGGTACTTGCTCTGATTTTCACATCAGGAATGTTCGGTGTTTAGATTCCTTGTGGTGGATGGTATGATTGAGAGCTTCATCTTAATAAGTCGAGATTTGCAGTTAATGAGGCAGATAACAAACAATAAACCTTATTAACAGGCCCCTTGCTGTTCCCTTGGGAGAAGCTCATCTCAATGTCCAGAATTCTTTTCGTAAATGTAGCTAGTTCCTCTGGACATCAAGGAAGACCTCACTAGGTTATATCAACTTTGATGGCACAGCCCATTTCATTCAGGGTTGATTCATACATGATTACACCAAGATTGGTGTCTCATTCAAAAGTTAAGATTGTAAACCTACATTTTATACATGTGTATAATGCCACACATAACTGCAGTGAATCTATATTACACAGTCTGAAGGTGGCTCCTTGGTTCATTCTCTGTTGATGTTTTACCCTGAGCCCATGGCAGGATTGGCAGTGGTTGTTTGCCGTTACTTTCCACTCTCAGGGATTGGGTGAGGAGGCAGGCCCGAAATCTACTTCAGATAGAACAGGCATCGAGCCTACCTTGTTGGCATCATCGTGAACCACACACTACTCCTCTCGGCAGAAATGAGCTGGCCCACTAAAATGGCATATCATCTGCCAAATTTGAGCTTCCCTACAACACGTCTAAGTTCAATTGTAGTCATTTTATTTCTCAACAGAAGTCTCATTTTATTACCCTGTCAGTTTATTAGGCTTATAATATAAACATATTTCAACAGCGCATTTTAGACCTGACCGAAACTTCTGAATATGGCAGCCACTTAAATGACATCCCTTACTCTCGTTCCCATCATAATATTATGGCATCATTATTTTATTAATTACCTTTCTACGTAAATGTCAAAATAAAAGAAAGTATGTCTGTTTAAATGGATCACCTAAACTAATGTTTTAAGCTCACAATCACATTAAATTTTGATTGTCCACTTTAGCTTCAAAGTTACACTGGAGGAACTCAGCTGTTTACCATACACAGAACCCTGCATGCACACCATTTTCTGTGTTGTTTGTATATTTGTGAGTCAGTTCTATGCCATACATAACTTGGATGAACTGATCTGGTTCATTTTGTGTCTTGCTAGTCCACCAGTCATGGAGGACTGGCATGTTGAACTGGTGCTCATTGGCCACACTTTCCAATGTTTTGTGTGAGCCTGGATTTTAGTGGCCAGATCTTCTGGGAGCAAACATTAATCTTTGCAAATCAGGATCAAGTGAGGCAGGTAAGTACCCATTACCATTTTTGTCCTCACTTGAACATCATCATTCAGTTCATCATCCTCCCCTCTAACAAATCATGTTTTCTACCTGTTGGGGAGCAGCCAATGACAGCAGTGTGTAAAGTGACCTTTAACTGCAGTATGGGAAACTAGAAGCAGGTATGACATTCATTTGAACTCATGTGTTTTTGAATCTCACATGTTTCTGGGGCAGTATTTGATGTCTCTGCACTTCCAGTTAGTGCAAAAATTGCACATAAACTATTGCACCTTTTTATTCCTTACCCATCTTACTTACACCCTTTAGAATTATAGAATCCCTACAGTGTGGAAGCAGGCCATTTGGCCCATTGCATCCACACTGACACTCAGAGCAGCTTCCTATTCAGACCCAACTCCCTGTAACCCTACACTTCTCATGGCCAATCCACCTAACCTGCACATTGTTGGACTGTGGGATGAAACCACAGCACCCAGAGGAAACCCACACAAACACAGGAAGAACATACAAACTTCACACAGACTGTTGCCTAAGGGTGGAGTCCCTGGTCCCTGGTATATGAGGCAGCAGTGTTAGTCATTGAGCGACAGGATTCTGTGGAATGCGGACAGTGAGAAGGAGGGAAAGATGTTTTTGGTGATGATATCCTGCTGGAGTTTGCAGAAATGGGAGTGGATGATCTTTTTAATACTGAGATTGGTGGAGTAGAAAGTGAAACTCTATGCTGCTTCTGTCAGGGAAGGGAAGAAGTGAGAATGGAAATGAAAAAAAATGGTCAGGCACAGTTCACAATCTTGGAAATCTTGGTGGGGGGGAGTTCTCAGTTGAGGCAAAAGGAGGATAGGACAGAGGCACCCAATGGAAGGAGGCATCATCAGAATGATGTGACAGAGAAACTGTGAGAGTGGAATGGAATCCTTGCAAAAAGCATGATATGAGGAAGTGCAGTCAAGATAACTGTGCGAGTCAGTAGGTTTGTAGTTGATACTGGTACACAATCCTCAGAAATAGAAACAGCAAGGGAAGGGAGGAGTCGGAGGTGGACCAGATGAAGGTGAGAGAAGGATGGAAATTGGAAGCAGAACCAATTAATTTTTCTAATTTTGAATAAACGGGAAGTAGCACTGAAAACATAGTTGATGGAGCAATGGGCAGGAGCCCCAATATGACTGGAACAAAAGATGTTTCCACATAAAACACAAAGACACAGGCATAATTCAGACCAATGCCGATTCTTATAGCCACATTTTTGACTTGGAGAAAGTGAGGCTACTAACAGGAGAAGTAGTTCAAAGTGAGAGGGAGCGCAGCCAGGCGAAGGAAGGTGGTGGTGGATTGGGACTGTTCAGACCTCTTTTTGAGGAAGAAGCAGGGAGGCTTTGGAGCATTCTGATGGGGGAATATGTAGAGTATGGTTGTTTGTTGTTAGTTGTATTCTGGGTATCATATCAATGAAACCCTATCATGAACATTGCTGGCCCCACATGAGTAGCAGTGGTCCATACTCAAAGCTCACTGTATTGCTTTACCAACTGAAAATGGAAGCAACTCAATTGGATTCATCTTGACTATCAGCAAAACAGTTTATTTTCACCACCTCTAATATCTTGATAAAGAACATGATAAAAAAAGCACAATTTTACTAAATGTTTCTTTGATTGCTCTCCTGAGTTGCTCACAGCAGGGTCCTGGAGGTTAATCTTCCATTCTTGCAGCTTCCAGGAAAATTCTTGGAGGGTTTGTAATCCTGAAGCCAAGATACACATTAACAAATTTCACCAGTTGGACTTTAGATTAGTGAGGTTAAGTGATGAGATGGAGTCAGCAATTTGCAAACATTATCCATGCCCTGGCCATGCATTCAGGATTAATTTTCTGCCACAGTTTATGAGGTGGTCAGCATGTCATTGAAAGTATCAAGGAATTTCATGCAGAAAAATGACAGCTCTGAGTACATATGGATATTAGGTTACTGGTACCTGCTGAATTTGGAGAGTTTGGCTGTTTAAAATTGACAGCTCAATAGTGGTTTTTTTTGCATCGGAGAAGTAATTGCTGGGTTTGCACCAATAGTTTATATTGATAAGCTACCTAAATGTCAGATGCTGGAGTGGTGCCAGACACCTAAATAATACAACAAAAATTGATTAGCTTACCCAAGTAATATTCCTGCTTTAGTTTCCTGCAGTTAAAAGGTTCTTTTAAAAAAGCAGAAAGAGAGGTTACTGACAAGCATATACTTAATTAAAGTATCAATCATTTATTCTGTGCTGGAGAAACCTGTCAACTAGCAACACGACAGTATGTACAGGAGCCACAACTGGGCAACAGATTAGATGCCATTATGTTTCAGAAATCAAGATCAAACTCCTCCCACACAATACATTATATACATTATACAGGGGACGAAAACATAGCTCTTTATCCAAGTTGTGGGTATTTTAAACTAATTGTGTTAATAGGTCTTTGGAATTAGTTTACCAGAATTGTCATATGTTATTGACTCTCTTTGAAATGCAAATGCTCTTAATTGGGGACTTTCTGTTTGTGCGTGCTGGTGATATTCAGGAATGTGGTGCAACTCTCAAATTCCTTGATAATGCTCATCATTGTGTCTACTTTCACTTCAAGCTGGTTGGACTTGATATTTAGCTCAATGCTGACATTAAAGCATTTTTGACATCCCATTCAGTAGACTGACAGCTTATCCAAACTAATTAGGACCAAGGGATGTTTGGATAATTGATTAGTTTAGATAATCAAACACCAATTAGGAAAACATATACATGAGACACTGTTTTATGCAGCACTGCAGAGTATAACTGATTCATTTCACTGGGGAGTTCATGTTGCTGTTTTTGTGTTTTTTTTCCCTTAAATTCCACAGTGGAAATTATCAGCTGACGTGGCATGATTTCTTTTAACCATGGAAAAAGAATGTAGAGTGTTGTCAAACAAAGGGACCTTGGAGTGCACGTTCATGGTTTCTTGAAAGTGGAGTCGCAGGTAGACAGGATAGTGAAGAAGGTGTTTGGCACATTTGTATTCATTAGTCAGAACATTGAGTTGGGATGTCATGTTGCGGCTGTAAAGGAAATTGGTGAGACCACTTTTGGATTGCTGCGTACTATTCTAGTCACCCAGCTATAGGAAGGATGTTGTTAAACTTGAGAGGGTACAGAAAAAGATTGCAAGGATGTTGCTGGGACTGGAGGGTTTGAGCTATAGGGAGAGGCAGAATAAGCTAGGGCTTTTTTTCCTGGAGTGTTAGAGCCTGAGGAAAGATCTTATAGAGGTTTACAAAATCATGGGGGTAAATAGCCAAGGTCTTTTTTCTTAGGGTGGTGGAGCCCAAAACTAAAAGGCATAGGTTTAAGGTGAGAGAAGAAAGATTTAAAAAGGACCTAAGAGGTAACTTTTTCACACAGTGAGTGTTGCATGGATGAAATATGCTGCCAAAAGAAGTGATGGACTGGGGTACAATTACAACATTGAAAAGAGCATCTGGATGGGTACAGGAATAGGAAGGGAGTGTGTTGCTGGAAATTGCTGATGAAGGGCTCCGGCCCAAAACGTTGATTTTCCTGCTCCTTGGATGCTGCCTGACCTGCTGTACTTTTCCAGCAGCACACTCTCAACTTTGATCTCCAGCATCTGCAGACCTCACTGTCTCCCACATGAATAGGAAAGGTTTAGGGGGTTGTGAGCCTAATGCTGGCAAATGGGACTAGGTCAGATTGGGATGTCTGGTCGGGTTGGATGAGACACAATTTTGTTCACGGTAAAATCCCCAAAATAACAATGACAACTGGGTTATTTTGGCATTGTTGGCTGAAATAAGAAAGATTTGCATGTATTTAGTGCCTCAGGCTGTCTCAAAACACAACTCTCAATGCATTACCTTTCTAAGAGTAATAGATGTTATGTAAGCAGCCAATTTGCATATAACAAAGCTCCACAAGCAACACTGAAATGAATAATCATTTGTTTGTTTTGATGGTGATTGTTGGAGAATGTTGTTTTAGACACTATTATCCCTTGAAAAGTGCTATGGGATCTGCTGCGATCAACTGAACAACCAGATGGGCTTCAGTTTAACATTTCACCTAAAAAATGACATGAACAATGCCGAATTGCATGTACAGCATAATATGATGTGCCTTTAACCCACAACTTTCTGATTTTGAATCAAGAGGGCTACGACTGACCTAAGTAGGACCTTTTTTTACCTTAATCCTCAAATTAAGGAAAATTGGAGGTCAAGTCACTTACACCATAATTGCAGATACTGGTGTTAAACCATCTATCTGCCATTCTATAACAAGCACATCACTAGAGGAAACAAAGTAATGAACAAAACTACATTAAAATAGGAGAAAAATATAAGAGCAGTTTTGCTAGCCATGAGAATCTCTGCCACGTGCATATTAACATCTTATTTACTAGCATACATCCCCATACAATTTCAAGTAAAATGATTAAATTTGTAATATTTGGTTACCTTCGAGCCAGTGGAATTTTTAAAAACCTATTTACTCTCTTCCTTGCTTATCCACATTATAAGCTAAGATTTTGTTAGCAAGTCCCTTTTAGTTTTTCCAAAACGAAGCCTCTGGAAAACTTGCTGATATGATAAGAGCGTTCATTTTAAGTGTGAAACATTGGAATTTGTTGAAAAACATATTTTGAAATGAGATTGATCCAAATTGATGAGATACTCTGAAGGATACATGGAGGTGATCAAATGACATTCACTCAATGAGCTCATCATCACATGATATATAAGAGGCAAACACTTTGAAATCATTATTTCAATACTGGCTGGATTAGATTTTTGACACGTACTTTGATCGGACTTAAATGCTGTCTCACGAAGAACATCTGGACATCTATCTTGCAAACTGTAAACTTCTAATAAAAATTATTTCAGGGAAAAATAATTGAAACTACGCATTGTACTATATAGCCATACATGCTGTAAATGTAATTTAAAAACTGATAACAATCTGGTGAATTTGGTCAGCGAAGCTAGGATGAGATACAGGTAAAACCAAATGTAAAGAAGTGAACAATTTGATAGCATAAACCTGAAACAGATGGTGTTCTTGAAAAAAAAACTGTTAACTGAAAACAAGATGGATTGATGCCATCCATAGGAAGGATTTATTTTCCACATCTCATCTTGCCCCTGTTTCTCACGAACTGTCTCACTGTAACTCCATATACAATGACAATTTTTTAATGCTTACATCCCTTTAAAAACATTTCATGCAGCGAGCTACCAAATATGTACCAGCCAACTTGCACACATCTGATTAATACCACATATTTTAATCATTCACTGTCACTATTGTAACAGCAGTTGCTGAGTCCTGCAATAGTAGTTCAATGCCATTTTATATACAATTCAAACTTTGCTTATTTTAACTATGCTTAGAATGAATAGGAATTGCCAAAATAAATACCAGATTTCTGTTTTGCATTCCTCACAATGAGGTAAGTTTTCAAGCTAATTCCTTACTTAATAGACAAACTATGTAAAGCAATTGCAGGCACAGTGATAGACAGCTCTGCAATGAGTCCTTTCAGAACTCACTGAAAGAGCCTACTATGACTAAAGCGAATATATGGGGAACTTAGCTTGGCCTGATATTGATTTTAGTTTCATCTTGTTTCAAAATACAGTGAACATAATTGATATGTTATGCAAAGGAAAATTAATGTTGCAATTTTTTTACACTTTAAGTGAAAAAAGTTCACACTAGTCTCTAAAGAACTACATTATTTATTCATCCAAGTGTTTCAACACATTAAATGTTCTTTTACTACAATGAGACCATGAGGAAAGTATATATTGCAAATTATTACTGTACTCCTGCCAAGTGTGCTGTTCTCAGGCCAGTAGACCAAACCATTTGGGAATCCCAAATCCAACAGGAAATTCCAAGCATTTGCTGTACCATTTGCTCTCTTTCCATTTCGAGAACAAGTTCAACAGTGATTGTTAGCTTTGAGGCTCTAAATATTTAAAAGGTACTGAGAATATCTATAAATATGTAAACTCTACTGTTTATATCATTTACAACACTTTGAAATAACCAGTAACAAAACAAGTAACATTTGTAGTAGTTAAATACTACCACAGATATGTAACATCTTTTGCTAGCAATAAGTAACTCGAGTGTAAGCACAGCTTTTACTGAGTGACATAAAGCTGTCATTGCTTACTAAGCTCTCTAACGGAACAGACTTTTGTTCATTGGTTTGTTGGTAAATGAGGAAACGAGGGGCTGAATCCTTGTTTGGCCAAGAAGGCAGGACTAGAGGTGGCAATTTTGTGTCCCCGAGTGGTGTGTTGGCTTTTTGACTTGGTTCCCTCCCCACCCCCACTCCATGATTTTGGATTAGACAATGTTGTCCTTTATTCTTCGCCTCTTAATGACTTCATTCAAGGTACTGTCTCAATCCTGGCTAGATTTTGAACCCTGCACACTAAGTACTAATTAGATAAGGAGGCCGACACTGAGAGCCTGGCAACTGCCTGGTGATAGGGTGGACATCAAAGACAAGTGGTTCTTTGTGAATGGCACCATTTTGAAAATTGAACTGTTGCTCTAGTATCCAGGAAACTATTCACAGTACATGTGACTGTGCTAACCTTCCAGGCAACTGAGAATGGAGGCATCTTGCTAACCACTTTGGCATCAATCACCTGTGCCAGTTTCCTATTGGCCATTTGTTGTACATAATTGGTCAGGGCTCCATGAGACAGCCATTTATTTAGCTGTCTCCTACTAAATTTCCCCCCGGTTGTTTCCTGGTCTGCATTTCATTCCAATATCAGAATTCGGCCCCGAGAAAGGAAATTCAGCACAAAGCGTGTGGCTAGAAAATCTTACTGGCTTTTGTTCAGTTAAGTACTAAATACATAAATCGTAAACAAATTTAGTTTGCAATGCTTTGTGGAATGCTGGTCTAATCTTATTGAGATGTTGGGAATCTAAGTTTGGATCTTGCTTGGAGACATTTTCATTATTGAGCTAAATGTAAGTTGACACTTTGGCATTTAACATTTGCTGCTTTATTTCAAATACTAAATAAGTTCATTTATTTAAATTCCTTTGGAGAGTGAGAATTCTTTTAGAAGGTTGGTTAAAATTCTTCATTCTCTGTGTGTTATTGAAACCCTTTGCCACAGTTCTAATACTTAACAGCACAATGATATATTATTGCAGAGGACAAGACTAAACATGAATGCAGCCGCAGAAGAAGGCACTTGCTTCAGGGGAAAAGATACAATTAACTTTCTGGGGACTGGGGTGTGCCTTAAATCCATAGCAAACAGTAAGTACTGAGGCAGGGCAAACTGCCCACACTGACTTTGCCCATCTGTGCATGTATAGCTGCGGGATATTTAAAAAAAAATGAACTCTTGAACAACGGCTGTTGCATGCTACACAATGCTTTCCTCATCAGGAGTGGCTAACATATCACGAGCTGTTGGGTTATAGCCAAAAATCAATGAAGAAAAATTTACGTGAAATTCAAAACTGTCATCCCATTTGATAATTATATTTCCTTGGCGTTTACACAGAATCATTATAACTAACTAACATTTTTACTCTGTTGGAATTTTAATGTGGTGCAATAAACTGGATTGTGCTTCAAAGGTTTCTATCTTTCCATAAATGCAAAAATCTGCTGTGCACTGAATGCATACTGAAATGGTGGACATATTCTTCTTAAATAGGTCTCTGCTTTTGCTACACCTAACCTACTGTGCAGACCCAGTCTTCCCAAAGGACATGAGAAATTTGTTCTCTTGTCCAAGGAGAGCTGGAACTTGAGCTGTGGGCATAGTGAGACTTTGTTAAATAATTGGCTCCTCTACAAAACAGAACAACTATGCTTTCTTTGATTGAAGATTAGTGAAATAAAACTTGAGATAAAATTTCACCAGAGACTTGGTAACACCTGTCAAAGACATGCTTGTGACCACAATGCTCTTGATAAACCATTGCCTAAAGACAGGTTTTCTTTTGGTTGCATTTTTCGAAAATAAAGTTTTATATTTGATAAAAAAAAGTCAATGCCTCACCAGAAACTATAAATGAAAATCACATAAGAATCCATTTTTTTCTCTCACACTGCAGCATGCAGAGTTCAGCATTTCACGCAGCGTATTGTCTAGGTAATTCCGTTGTATAATTGGAAGAAAACTAGACAATGGAGAGCGTATCAGCTGTCTGAATCCTCAGAGAAGAAAGCTTTAGTTTGAAATCGACAGCTTGGTTGTAAACATGGGATCAACCTGCACAACATTCCAGAATAGCAGGAACATGTGCACTGCCGGAAAGGCTGTTATTTGTTGGAGATACCAAGTCACATGATGTGATTAATCACAGTCATGAAGCTGACCCTGTTAATCTTGTAGCAGTCGGAGGGATTGTATTGGCTCTGTAAAAAGAATGAACTTTAAAACAGTCAAGCAGTAACACATGTTGTACTGCAAGATCCACATTATTTTCCTGTGCTTCCCAAATCTAATCAACTGCAAGGTCAATTTTGTGATAACGCTTTCACTAACAAATTTCATAGAAGTACAGAGCTAACACTGGATCAGGCCACACCTGTTTTACAACCATAAAGGTCCAATATGGCAGAAAGCACGTCCCTATGATTAAAGAATTACAAATGCGCAGCATGCACGACACTGAAATAGACGCCCAGATGCACACATGAAAAACTGTTTGGCACTTTGCATGCAAATTGAATGCTTAACATCTGTTTGAGGTTCCCTTTGCAAACTTTGTTTGCAGCTGACCATAGCCTGCAGGGGTTGTCAGGTACTTGGCAGCCAAACCAAAAGTTCCTCAAAGAGGCCAAAAGTAAAGTTTTGTTTAATTATAGTAGAACCAGGTGAAGCTCCTAACTTCATATTAGAGTACTACTAAGTAAACTCTCTTGATTGCCTCCCTCTCCAGTTGTTAGGCCTACCACTTGCATATATGCCCAATGGGTCTAAAACTGGCTCAAGAAAGCAATCTGGAGACCTATGTAGACACCTTTACCAATGTTGCATGCTCTGCACTTTCACTGCAGAATTGCATTTGCCGTGCAGAATGAATGCACGCACACCTTCCATGATGGATCTTTAAACTCTTCTTACCACTTCAGCAGGCATCCACGCTGATGGACTTTGCTGTTGCCCAAGACAGGTAAGCTGGGACTGGGACTGACTTACAACTCTTGCTTGTTTATTCAGTATCATCACACTAACTTCAATTTCCTTTGGAAATTAATGGGGAATTCTTAGAAGAATCACCAGGCTAAGTATCAACATTTTGAACTACACCTCAACTGCACCTTCCATGGCTAACAGGACATGAAGACTCAGAGGTAGGAGTGCTACCTAGTGAATGCAAGACTTACTATTGCTCCTGGTAACCAATGATGGAGGCCAGAGTATCAATTCCCTGTGCTCCTGTTAATGGTATCTTTAGCTCTATTCAACAGGAACAGCACTCTCACCACTCCCCAACACAATACAACATCCACCTGAAAAGGATGCGGGAATCTTTCAGGGACCAAGAACAGCCACATTGTAATTGCTGTCCTACACTTTTGCTTTTTTAAAGGAATGACCTTAGCATTCTTTTTTTATTTTTTATGGTTAGCATGATCCAACTTCTTGGCCGTAATTTTTATGTAAAGAAACATGGATGGTCTCACAAGCTATTTTTTCATCATGGATGAGAGGAATCATGTAAGAGAAAGAGAGAGAGTGAGAAAGGGAATCTGAGCAAGATCAGTGTTAGCTGATTAATACTTATTACTGACTAACACTTCTTTATGATGCAATAATATGGATTAGACACATTTATACTACATACATTCCCAACAATCGTAATATATCTTTGATCAAAATCTACATATTATAACCACTGTGCATCTTGCTGAATTTAAATAAAGATACTTAAGGCTTATTTGATCCAAATTTATGATTAGTTTTTCGAGATTGTGTTTCATAAGGAAGAACACTACTTTTAAATAAAATGAAGTCATAAGGAAACTGCAAGTTAAGGCGTTTATTTTGGTTGTGGTACAGCTGTATAATGTTTTATGAATATTGAGAGACTTTGCTCTGAGATATGTTTTGAGCTCTGTAGTTATATTAGCACCCTGCCATTTAGTGAAGTTGTTCATTTGCATAGTGACTGCTTTATATTTTTATATTAGTCTGCCCAAAATTGGTTACTTGAAAAAATGTCATAATTCAAAATTATAGAACCAAATCAGTCAAGCGCTGTATTTAATCAGAATATGAAATCTATGCAGTACAGCCATATTGTTATCTCGCCAAATCCATGTAATTATACAACATAATGCTAAATGGAAACAACAAACAAGGAAGTGTATTGTGGTGGAGGAGGAGGAGTGGGAGGTTGTTACCATCAAGACACAGAAAGATATTATTGGATCATGAAGCAGTGTGAGGTATTAATCAGCTGGAACTGGTTTTGCTCAGAAACAGTTTTGGCCCCAAATTCCTTGAACTTTTTCTGATATCTGATATAATGTCACCAAATCATTCTTTGTTTTTCAGTCTCATTTGGAGCAATAGGTATAGGTATCCTTTTAGCAATTTTATCTGTGCAGTTGTTCTACATCTTTGCACTGTTCTCTTGTAGAATATTCGGAAGAAGTGAAAATATTCACTGGCGGATTAATAATCTGATGGACCACAACCAGTAATACCCCTTCCATGGCTGTTGTTTTATGCCAGCTGTTGAGTATGTAATTCTTTACAGCTCTAATGAGCTCCTAAAACCCACACAACTGGAGAAAGGAGGGTTCCCACTCATATCAGATGTGTGTAGATAGAGTGTGGCTTTGGAAAAAGCACAGCAGGTCAGTCAGCATCTGAGGAGCAGGAAAGTTGGCATTTCGGGCAAGACCCTTCATCAGGACTGGTATCAGATGTGAGTATCTGACTGGACATCAACCCAGAATTAAGAGCCAGAACTCCAGTCTCATCAACTTCCCCACCACCAATGTCATGCTCAGTGGACTATAGTTCCTTGGATTTTTCTTACCACCTCTCTTAAATAGTGGCATCACATTAGCCAACCTCCCACTTCTGGCACCTCACCTGTGACTATCGATGATACAAATATCTCAGCAAGGGGCCCAGCAATCACTTCCCTAGCTTCTAACAGAGTTCTAGGATACACCTGATCAGGTCTTGGGGTTTTATTAACAAGTCCAGATACAGTATATTCCTGTTAGGCTGGTAAGTGTAGGGGATGCTGCATGATTAGCGAACTTGACGTTTTGATTACGAAAAAGAAGGTATAGACAGCAGAGATTGTGTGAATTCTTAGAAGAGTATAAAGACTGTAGGAGGAAACTTAAGAAGGAAATCAGGACGGCAAAAAGGGTACATGAGATTGCTTTGGCAAATAGGGTTAAGGAGAATCCAAAGGGATTTTATAAAATGCATTAAGGACAAAAGGGTAACTAGGGCAAGAATAGGGCCAAGAGCTGAAAATGTGTTGCTGGAAAAGCGCAGCAGGTCAGGCAGCATCCAAGGAACAGGAGAATCGACGTTTCGGGTATCAGCCCTTCTTCAGGAATCCTGAAGAAGGGCTGATGCCCGAAACGTCGATTCTCCTGTTCCTTGGATGTTGCCTGACCTGCTGCGCTTTTCCAGCAACACATTTTCAGCTCTGATCTCCAGCATCTGCAGTCCTCACTTTCTCCTCCAAGAATAGAGCCACTCAAAGATCAGCCATGCAGCTTATGTGTGGAGCTGCAGGAGATGGAGGAGATACTAAATGAGTATTTTGCATCAGTGTTTACTGTGGAAAAGGACATGGAAGATAGAGAATGTGGAGAAATAGATGGTGACATCTTGAAAAATGCCCATATTACAGAGGAGGAAGTGCTGGATGCTTTGAAATGCATAAAAGTGGAGAAAGTTTGAGTGAAATTGTTTATGAGTTTTAAAAGAAAAACCTCAGAGAAGAAACCTTCAGAAAGAGGATTGCAAACCTGTAACAAATCACAGTCAGTTACTGTGCCTTCAAGCAGTAAATCAGAAGGAACTTAGAATAATGATTGTCCTTACATTTAGAGTCATAGAGTCCTAGAGATGTACAGCACGGAAACAGACCCTTCAGTCCAATTTGTCCATGCCGACCAGATTTCTCAACCCAATCTAGTCCCACCTGCCAGCACCTGGCCCAGGCCCCTCCAAACCCTTCCTATTCATACACCCATCCAGGTGCCTTTTAAATGTTGTAATTGTACTAGCCTCCACCACTTCCTCTGGCAGCTCATTAAATACATGTACCACCCTCTGAGTGAAAAAGTTGCCCTTTAGGTCTCTTTTATATCTTTCTCTTCTCACCCTAAACCTATACCCTCTAATTCTGGACTCCCCCACCCCAGGGAAAAGACTTTGCCTATTTATCCTAACCATGCCCCCTCATAATTTTGTAAACCTCTATGACATCACCCCTCAGCCTCTGATGCTCCAGGGAAAACAGCCCCAGCCTATTCAACCTCTTCCTATAGCTCAAATCCTCCAACTCTGGCAACATCCTTGTAAATCTTTTTTGAACCCTTTCAAGTTTCCGAGAGGAAGGAGACCAGAATTGCATGCACTATTTCAACAGTGGCCTAACCAATGTCTTTTTAAATAAGACCTTTTTAAATTTGATCTCTCTATTTTAAGCAGACATTGTTTTTGTCCTGAATTCCTATCTCAAAATCCTTTTGTAATGGCTAATTGACAGAAGTAACCAGAATGAATTTTAAAAGAAAAACAACATATGAACATAATATGTTTTTGCAACTTTCTGCTCATTTTTGTTTACATATTGTGTAAAACATAGACTGTTGTAAATAGTAAAACGATATGTGGATTGGATAGAAATGGTTGAAATAAATGTTTTGCACAGAAATATCAAATGTGCAGCTTGAGCCAATATTATTTACAAAGCAGACTTTAAAACATTTGTATTATTCTGGGAAAACTGTACAACTGCTGTGAAAACAATTGATATTTTATTTTCCTCAGTAAGTTTCAGAAGCATAGCTATCAAAGTATAAATCTCGCACTTTTTAGGTGTTTAATTTTTGGGATTGTTCACAGACTCACTAATATTTAACCAAAGTATATCTCAAAGTAAATTCCCTATTTGTTTCAGTATCAATTGTTATTTTGGTTCTTTAAATATAAATGCTACCCCCATCTGCATTATTTTAATCCTGTACTGTCAATGATTTGCAGTTACATGCAAGCAGTGAGTCATTCTAGTTATTGTTTGGAGTTTAATTTAAATAAGTCACCAATAGGTTTGCCATTTACCTGATATCTTACTGTAAACTAGAATGATGTCTTAAAGTGTTGTCATACGGCATTGAAATCGCAGTAGTTCTTGATGCTATTTTTATCACTAATTAATGGCCTAAGTGATCCATAAAACATGGTCTATTGAAAGATGTCACATTCTTTATTATTTCCCATTCCATCCTTTAAACAGCGGAAATCACAGATACAAATCAACCATTTTGATGTCATTTAAATACCACAAAGAAAAACTAATTTAGACATTAGGTAATCAAATCCCATTTCTGAACGAAAACTGTTTATTTTAAGGAAGCGTAAAAGGTTAAGATTTGATCAACACCCTAGAAGGGTAATAAAGGATCGTACTGACAAATTCTTGCTGATTGTTTTATTTCTTAAACCAGAGTTTCTGCTATTTCCACACATTGTTTTGTTTTGTAGTGTTTTCTTGAAGTAAACTGTTAATTCCCAGAAGGGCTTTGCCTGCTATTCTGCTTCACAAGGAAATATGGTTTTCAAGCTTCCATTGCCTCCCAGGTGGACATTTGCAAATCTACATGACTTGTTCACACTGATTTCACATAATCTTCACATAAATACAGATAATCCACTTTGTTCAATCCAATCTACCAAGTGCCCTGAAAACAGTTTGTGTATTATACACTTAAATGTGAATGTTGAGGATGACTTCACTTCACACAGGTGATATCAGGTGGTGTGTATATATATATATACATATAATGCGCATCCAGAGACTAAATATAATCTTTTTGATCTATTCGTTCGCTGTCTGTTATTTCTATATATAGACTAGTGCTTTGTAATCTCAATAAAATGGAAAAACACTAATGGGAATTTAGGAAATACTGGAATTGGATTGAATGAAGTCTGTGAGAGACTATGTGATGGCACCACTACAGAATAATAATATGATTTGGCTTACAGGAGGGTATAATAAAGGAATTAGGGATGGTTACGAGTAAATAATACGGCTATAATTTAGCTGAAAGAGCCAGATGACATCATAAACCACACAGCCTGGGTTGTTTATGGGAATTATCTGCAGCAAGAGATTAAAGCATACGATTTAGTCACAACTTATTGTATGCTCATTTTTAAACAGACTGTAGAAACCTTTTATTGTGAGCATTTGAATGATAAAATATCACGAATTGGTTGATTGAATTGAGCTGAATGCCCAGATCGTGTAATAAAGTAGTGAGTTCAAGTTCAGGTACAAGAGGAACACCCAAACCAACCAGAAACGACTCCAATTCTCCACATTGATTTAATGCCTCTAAATAAAACAAAATGTTGTATTCATTGTTTCTTCAGGTTGTGAGCCATAAGCTTGACCTGAATCTGACTGCATGCTTTGCAGAAAAGACTGGGATCTCGAGACTTTCTGTTTCCTGTAGCTGAACTCAGATGAATGTTTTGAAAGTGCAATTAAGAGAAACAGTCTGTGTGCTGACAGGGATTAAGTGCTCTGTGACTGGAGGCACTGGTTTGCATTGATCTGCAAGGCACATTCCAATGCTCTTATGTCTGAACAATGAAAGAATTGATGAGCATTCACTTTTTTACCATAAGCAGATACTAATTTCACTATAAGAACAGCACTGTTCTATTCAATTTCATTGCAAATGATTAGGCAAATCAGAAATATTTCACTAATGGTACTTCACTACATTCAATTTCACCATTTTTAGGCACAATGAAGCTGGCATTTGCAGTTAATTGTTTCAGTTGCTTCAGTTAAGTGATAATTTATCTGTTCAGCCTTTGTCTTTTCAGTAACCATGGTGACATTATTTGATATTCCCATAAACTAAAAAAAAATTCAATGCTATTACTTCTGTCCAAAAGCGAGGACATTTAAATTGTTATATAGCACACTTCCACAAGCAATAAAGAGAGCTTTACACAACATTATTATTTAGGTATTTCTGCTGAACATGCAATACAGCAGATATGGCAACAAACAACTTTACATAAACCTTTTAACAACATCTGGAATTTTAATTGCAATTTAGAGAGAAAACATCTCAGCTTTGTACATGAATTAGATCAGGATTTGGCAGGGAATCTGAATTGTGCAGAGTTCAAGGGGCATGTTGGTAGGTCACAACCAAGGACCAAGGATTTTAATATGACCTTGAACCTGTGAACCTAAGTAGAAAGATCAAAGCTTCAAAGGTCCAGACCTCTATCACAGTCTGAGATGGGCTGATAGATTTGAATGCACATTTTTTATAACTTGTAAAATAATGAACAAGCACAGATAAAACATCAATTCACAGAATATATTTTCAGCAGTGAATAGTAATGTTCTTTAAAATATTTGGAAGATCTGCCTTTAAACAGAAGATTGAAAGTATTCTCTTCAGGTGAAATGCAGGATTGTATAATTCACTAAGAGCAGCAAACTATTCTGTTATAAAAATATGCTTCTTTTAAACCACAACGTGGACAATAAAAACTCAGAATTTGACAGCGGTATAAATCAAGATTATATCTCTATCTTTAGCAATTCATCAGAATCAAGAACAAACTATGTATTTTTTTAATATCCAAGATGATATCTGCTTTATAGGTAAACCTATGCTCCCATTTGTGAGCACTGTGACTAACAATATCTTGTGTCCTGTCTTGCAATTACGAGACAGTTTAATTTTAACCTGGCAGATTAAGACACACTTACCCATGTTTTGATGTGGTCTGGAAGATATGGTGTTAAAACAGTCATGGAATAAAACTCTCCCTCCAGCCTGGTGCAGCACTGGGCCAGAGTTGAGGAAAGTTTCAACACTGAATCCTCATAAATGCAAAATTAACTAATGCTAGATTGGGCAATGGCTGAGGGGAAGTGGTAGGGAGTGAGGCAGATGGAGGGAAATGGCAACAATTGTAAAACAGTTCTGGTCCAAACCCATGGCTTTACTCATATTACACTACAAATCTGGGACTGATAGCTCTAGAATGCAAGAAATAGCCCACAAGAGATTGCATACCCCAACACGTTTTGAACCTGGTTTCGCACTGATGACATGCCAAGTTAAGTTGTGGAAGTAACATGTGACATATTCACAGAGGAGGCTTTACATAGATTGACTTAGTTTAAAGGCCAAAATAGTGCAAAATCCTGCCCTGAAGAGCTGCTGGCCATTTAGGGTAGTAGCTCTCCAATAATGGCAATGTCCTCAGGAGAGGTGACCACTGCCAGTGATGCACTGAGGCTTTCATCAGGGATCATTACGAGATCGCTGGAAAAATGGGATGGGCAATGAGATGGTCACTGGTCAATGAGGTGAATGGGGTCAGATCCAAGGACAGGAGACTAGGTTCAGCCAGGGTTTGATGTGGGACTCTCTGAGCCAATACCTAAGCAATCGTTAGATCCGTGTTGGGATGTGGGGGTGGGAAAATCAGGGATAATTGGTATCGTAGTGGGCCATTAATGAGACTAATTGCCTTTCTGCCACCAGCCGGACTGTTTTCATGCTGCTGGGATTTGGATGTTCAATCCCCAACGCCCAGATGCCATCATGTCTGTTTCAGCAGACTGTATTAAACCCTGCCCATTCACTTTGTATTCTCTCTTTGCAAATGCTGCCCTATGCTGTTTTTTCAGCATGTTCTGTTTGTTTCAGATTTCCAACATCTGCAGTCTTTTGCTTTTGACTTTAGTGTGTTTAGTAGTCAGATTGGGAGCTGATTCCCAAGTAGTATGTCACTTCCATGTCATGGCTAAATGGCTTCTGGTGTTCAATGGTGCAAAAATAGCAGTATAACTGCAACCAATCACAATCTACATGGTTCAGTAACATAGCCATGGCTCAGAATAATCCACAAATAAATGGCTGGAAACATTTAGGCTGATTGGAGAGCATCTGTGCTGGATTTATGCTTTGAAGTGACATTAATTTAAAGCAGAATGTGGCTTGCAACCAGTGAGTAATCTTAAGACACGCTTATTGAGCTCTCTAGCCATTGCAGTTTTCAATGTCTGCAGGTTTGTTTATCTGATTTATATATGCAAAAAAGGTTCCAATGGTATAGTGGGTGGTATCTCTTTTTATAATCAACAGAGTAACACAGCAAATTGCAAAGGTTTTTGTTCCAGTTTAATTTGGTCTGCCTAGGTCAGCACAGTCTGAAGACAGGTTAATGTGCACATTTAAAACGTAAGATACATTAAATGTTTGCAGAACAAAGCCCTTCTGCACTGATTAATACTGTAATAAATATAGATAAACAAAAAGTGCACATTCATTTTGATGACAATAATGCAATATATGTTCAAGTCAATATATCACAACTATTTTATACATGACAGTTGATATAAGTATTTTTTTCCAATTTATGCTGTTAGCAGTTAACTCATCAGCCTCAAATATCTGCAACCCATATTCAACGCTGATGAAGAATAGTGAATTTTCATTATTATTTTGTTTTGAATCTTAAATCTTCAACTAAGATTTTCACTGAAATCCATGCATGCTCCAGACTAGTTGTCTTTTACTAACAAAGATTTTTGTTTGCAAATTCAGAACACTCTTTAAAATTGGCTTCAAAATGAACTCAACTGGGTCTTAAATTACTGAGTCTCTGTTACAGTACCTTACAAGCAATTAAAGAGATATTCTTGTTTGAACTCCTTTGTAATGTAGAAGAAAAGGTTATAGCTGCAGCTGCTGATTTCCCTCTGTAGAACTGTTTTATATGTCTGCACACCCATAGATTAAATGTTTCAGTCAGATGACTCCCCTTCAACAGATTACCTCTGGCACATTAGGCTTTGCACATCAATGTTGCTATGAAAACCTTCGTACAACAACTGAAAATGTATATTAATTGCTGTTTCGGACATAAGGATTGGCAATAGGTGGGGACTAAACCTTATCTAAACACAACTGAGTTATTTTAGTTTTGTTTAATTTAGATAAAGTCAATCATATTTGTGCTCTGCTGAGCAATAGGGTATTCTTGTTGGAAAATATAAGTTTATGAGACTTGATAACATTTACAGCATGAATAGTTGCTACATTTATTTAATATATGACAAACATAAACTAACTTATAAATGCAGCATATTGACAATCATCAACAGCTAATACTCAAAGTACTGAAATCAACTAAAACAATGTTCAACTCATTTTGTGGTAGCTTGTCTCTTAACATCAGTTATTCCATTATTCCAACTTAGATGCCACCTGGCCTGCAAAAGTAAGGATTCCCAACTGACTGGTATGAACACCTGATGCAACTCTTCAGTTGGAAAAGAAACCTTGGCAACAGTAATGAGCTTCTATGTTAAGATGGATAGTCTGAATCTGGGCAGTCTGAAATCTAAACATTTCAAGGTCCTGAAAATTGGATCTTTCTTATGTTTGAAGAAAAAAATCAGTGAGACTGCAAGGAGCTATAGCATGTAGATGTAATATGTTCAATATTCTTACTTGCCTTTAGACTGCTATCTAAGAGGTTATAGTGCACGTTACCTGCCTAGCAACTTAATTCAATGGAAATCATGATTTGGAGGTGCCAGTGTTGGACTGAGCTGTACAAAGTTAAAAAATCACACAACACCAGGTTATAGTCCAACAGGTTTATTTGGAAGCGGTAGCTTTTGGAGCACTGCTCTTTCTTCAGGTAGTTATGGAGTATAAGATCGTAGGACACTGAATTTATAGCAAAAGCTTACAGTGTGATGAAACTGAAATTATATATATAAAAAGATCTGAATTGTTTGTTAAGTCTCTCATCTTTTAGAATGGGCATGTTGGTTTCAATTCTTTCATATGTAATTTCCAGAACTTTCTTAAAGTTATATTTTCAAGTGAACTTTAACAATAATAAACTTTGACAACCAGTTCTTCATCCAGACACATGGAACACCCAATTTGCACCCCAATATGCCAACATTTTCATGCACAGGTTCGAATGAGACTTCTTCACTACACAGGACCTCCAACCAACACTATACACCAGGTACATTGATGACAGTTTCTTCCTCTGGACCCATGGTGAGGAATCACTGAAACAACTACACAGTGATATCAATGAGTTTCATCCCACCATCAAACTCACCATGGACTACTCTGTAGTATCTGTCTCATTCTTGGACACATGCATCTCCATCAAGGATGGGTACCTCACAATGCTACACTTCTACAGCTTCCACCCAAAACATATTAAAACAGCCATCCCCTACAAAGAAGCCCTACGCATACACCGGATCTGCTCAGATGAGAAGGAACGTGACAGGCACTTGGAAGTACTCAAGGATGCCCTCATAAGAATGGGGTACGATGCTCAACTCATCGACTGCCAGTTCTTCGTGCCACAGCGAGGAACTGTAATGACCTCCTCAGGAGACAGACACGAACTGCAACCGACAGGGTACCCTTTGTTGTCAAGAAACTACGCCATGTTCTTCACAGCCTGCACACATTATTAATGAGGAAGAGCACCTCGCCAAGACCTTCCCCATGCCTCCACTTCTTGCTTTTAAACAACCACCAAACCGCAAACAGATCTTTGTTTGCAGAAAACTGCCCAGCTTTCAGGACAACATCACACAACCTTGTCATGGCAGACATTGCAAGACGTGTCAGAGTGTCGACACGGATACCACCATTACACATGGGGATACCAGCCACCATGTACGTGGCAGGTACTCAAGTGGCTCCACCAACGCTATCTATCTCATAAGCTCCAGTCAAGGATGCCTTGAGGCATGATACATTGGCGAGACCGATCAGAGGCTATGGCAATGGATGAATAGACAAAAATCAATAGACAGGAGTGTTCCCTTCCAGTCTGAGAAAGCTTCAGCAGTCTGGGACATTCGACCTCAGACCTTTGAGTGAACATCCTCCAAGGCAGACTTCAGGACAGGCAACAGCGCAAAGTGGCCGAGCAGAGGCTGATAGCCAAGTTTGATACTCATGGGGATGGCCTCAACCAGGACCTTGGGTTCATGTCACACTACAGGTGACCCCACTGCACTACACACACACACAGACAAGCACACAGTCACAGACAGACACACATACTAACACACAGACACCACTACAGACCAACACACAGAAACACTCCTATAGACCCATACACTCATGCAGACCCTCTTTCATACACAAACTCTCTCTCATATACTCTCACATACACTCCCACACTCTCACCCACACACACCCCCTCTCACAGACTGATACCCCATTACACTCACATTCATATACACACAGTCTCTCACAGACACTCATACCCCCTGCACATAGACACCTATATGCACACACACACAATAGGTTTGTGGGGTGAATTTGTACTTGCAGAATTACATTTTATTTTGTTTAAAAACTGCATGAATCCAGGTAAGATTCTGTAAATACCGGTTTTAGATTAAAATCAATCTGAACATTGGGGAACAGACAGTCTCACACAGGGCACCTCACACCTTCAATGCATTATCTGGGCCAACATGGCACCTATTGTTAAAGTTCACTTGAGAATATATCTTTAAGAAAGTTATGGAATTTACATATGAAAGAACTGAAATCAACATGCCCATTCTAAAAGATGGCAGATTTAACAAATAATCCAGGTATTTTTCAATTTGTAATTTGCTATAAATTCTGTGTCCTACGATCTTATACTCTACAACCACCTGATGAAGGAGCAGCACTCCAAAAGCTTGTACTTCCAAATAAACCTGTTGGACTATAACCTGATGTTGTGTGATTTTTAACTTCAGTGGAACTGGTATTTATTTGGCATAAGTACTGAAACAAAGAAAGGAATTTGTACTTTGGCCATTAGTTCTCCCATTACTTCATCCAATTGCGATGTTCCCTCCTCCAAGAGGCAGTAAACAGTCTGAGTTGCTGAATATTTATGGACACCATTGCATTGTTTTGTAATTTAGCAGAAGTATTTCTGACTATAAACCATGCTAAATAGTTGTGAAATGTGTCACATCTTAGTGTGGGCTCAGATGATTTGGTATTAGTTAAATATGGAATGTGACTTCATGAGGGCTCAGCTAACACGTTGGTGGGGTGGGGACTGGTGGGTGGAATCTGGAGAAACACAGGTGGAATGTTTGGATGGATCTCCCCAACCTATAAATGACATAGGCTGTGTCGAGAAATTTAGTAAAATCATGTGTGACATCAGTGAGGTCCTTAGTGACATCAAGAACAAAAATTCCCATTTTCCAACTAAGTGTTGGGTGGTGAGACAAGGTTCTCACTAGTGAGCGACAAGAGACCTTTTAGCATGGATTATTACTTATGATCAACCTGATTACTACCCAATCTCACCTCATTAATGGACAGGTTCCCATTCTTCCACCCATTAGAAAGTAGATGCTGAGAATTTCCAACATGAAAGTTAGAGCGATTGCCTGGTGACTCCAGCTCGCTGCTTACTTCTATCTTGGACATCAGTAACCAACATCTGAGGGCACACTCCATGGGCAGCACCTACATGAACACCTCATCCACAGGTATTGACATTCACTAACAACTTAATGCATCATCATAGCACATCTCTGGTTTACTTAAAGTATGCTGCTTCATTTCAGTGCTGCACTTTAGAGTACACTGGGACCTCTCATTGCAATGTTGCTACTTGGACACTACGTAAAGGAAGGTTACCCAACTTATGGTTTGGACTAGGGAGCATCTCAGGAATCCTTGCCAGTGAGGGCCATGATCTTTTCCTTATAGGGGTTAAGGAGCCGTAAGTTGGCCACCTCACCATCCAGCATGGCTCTTTCAGCCCCATTGTGAGTGGTTTTCTCCTGTTAGTGCTGCTGCAGTTGGGGAAAGGTGGCGAGGTCACCGAGTGAGTGAGTAGGCAGTAGAGAGGCCATGCAAGGTTAGTGTGTGTTGGGTTTAGTGGGTGAGGTAAGTTGTTGCATTCGATAGTGAGATTGCTAAAGCATGAGCTTTGGTGGGAGGTGTGTGCAATTGCAGAGATAGAGTGAGTGAGAAGTAGCAAAGAGAAGATAGTGGCACTTACTCAGGTGGAGAAGGTCATCTTGCATTTTACTGAAAATTCCTCCAGATGGCTGATACTGCGCTGACCAAGGTGGCTATCTTGAGCCAGTCTGGCAGCTTCTAGGGTCATGCCTCCTCTGCTGGTCCTGAAGGAAGAGGACAGCCCTCCTCAGCACTACTCCAATAACCAGGACCTCCAAGTTCCTGTCGCAAAGTGGGGCACCAATTACCTCTCATTTCCCATGTCCGGGTCAATTGTCTTGAACTGTGCAGGGTCGCTCTCGACTGCAAGTGCACTACTGATGCAAGACATCCTTTTAGACATGGTGCTGGTATCGTGGATCCGAGTAATGGCAAGTATTTCTGTGCATGGTGAGTGGTGGAATCGGGCTAGCATCGGACAAGGGGCACCATAAGGACAAGGTACCCAGTTAATGAGTTGAATTTGGGATGATAATGCAAGAAAATTCGCCAGACCTTGCAGAGAAACTCTCCATGAAACACAATGAAAATAGCACTTTGCTGATTTCTAGTAAGATTCAGACCTTTGTGTAGAGCACACTTATCCATAGATTGATGAAAGAACCCATCTCCCCACAATTTCCTTCTCTCAATGCACAGCTATTCATGTTGGCTTTATGTCTGCAGAATTTTTTTCACAGTTCATACAAATTTTAGGCTTTGATGTCACAAAATATTATCAGTTTTGAAACAGAAATGCCACCCAGTGCTATTTCCACCTATTCACAACTAGCAACAAAGATAAACTGATATGACAGCCAGCTGTTAAAGATACCCATGTTTTTTGGTTTGGACATCTGATAAATACAGACTATTTTTCTGAAATTTGCATGTAATTTAATCGCCTTTGAAGCAGAACATAGAGGAAGTGCTTGTTACTTAACAAGAAGCTAAATCATTGTTTCCAATATTTCAGATAAAGCCAACTTGAAGTGAAATATTTTGAAGACTTAAACACAACAGGAAGATGCTCAAAGAAGTCAACTGTAAACTGACATTACAATGGAACTTTCACTGTATCTCAGGGAGTACCAGAACATGTAACTACAAGCCATAGATTCCTGTGCTGTTCTGCAAGTTAATGTGAAATTAATGCTGTAAGTTGCACTGAAAATAAAATAAACCCACAAGGTAAAACAATGATCTGCAGGTCAGACAGCATTTGTGGAGAGGGAAACAGAATTAACATTTCAGGTTGATAACCTTTCAGACAGATTTATAGCATATGTCAAATTCTGGTCATGTTTCGAGATATAATGGTGAGGGTGAAAGTATGCTCTGGTAACTCAATCTATACCAGCTGACCCAATGTTAAAAAAAACGCAATTGTCTGAATTATTGTTGCCAAGAGGTAAGCTCAAGTAAAATGGCATGGTGCAAATGTTCAGTCTCTGTGGGAGAGGGCTGTGGTGGATAGGGGGCCATAGGTACAAGCAGGGTGTGGGATCTGGTCAGTCCCCTGTTCCTGGAAGCAGATTGGAGGCAACTGCATGGCTGGTAGGCCTGGTTAAATTGCCTGCCTTGGTGCTCTGGAACACCATCTTAGCTGTTAGATTACATTTTTGACCCTCACTCTTCATCAACTCTCCATGCCCCCATGGTAAATCAATGTCAACTCTTCCCCTCCATTGGCTGCATGGACTGCAGTGCTTAGCTCTGATCCATTAGCTGTGGGATCTCATTAGTAGATATATTTGCTGTCCCTGGCATACCCTCCTGCATTCTTCAATGAAGCAGAGTTAGTTTCCCTGCTGGGCGTTTGCAGTAATTAGTAATGGCTTCATGGTCACCATTAGACTCAATAGTTCCAAATTTATTAATTGAATTCAAATTTCACAATTTGCTGTGGGCCTCTGGATTACTGGCCCAGTGGTATTACTCCAACTCAACCATCTTGCATACCTGTTTGGGTTAAGTTGTGTTTTAAATATTTAAATGTATTTGTGCAATAATGAAGTCATTTAAAGTATCAGATATACTTTAGCACAAGAGATGGCCCAAAATATGTCTATGAGTTACATCTTTATTTTCTTAACTACCAACCTGAGTTTTCAAGTTTGGCTCTGCTCCCTGCATTCAGTCTAGACAGATAAAAATCAATTGAATCATACATAAACTAGCATTTGTGTCTTCATGCAACATTAAGCATATATTCTGTAATTAGTTAGCTTAATGAAGAATATGAAGCTGTGGAAACATTGCAGAAGTGATATTGTGTAAGATACAGGAGATGCATATGGCAAATGGATGGATAGATGTCTGAAGTGATTAGCACAGTGTATGACAACAGTAAATAAAACTAATGGGAAACTGGACTGTTTAGCCAGAGGAATAGAGCAGAAGTCTAACAAAGTGATTCAGAATTTGAATCAGGTACTGCTCCTGCCTGATGTAGAGATTAATGTATAATCCTTGTTATCATATTTATAAAATGTCCAGGCATCAGAAAGGGTGCAGTAAATGAATATCAGGCATTAGCCACCTGAGAAATCAGAACTGGCAGCAGCAACAGAAGCAGAAAATATTTACACTGGAGTCAAGAAAGTATCTAGGGTTATCTTTGTTCAAGTGTCCAAAATCCTAACGAGCACAGATAAGATTAACATTATTATGTACCATGTGATCATAGATTCTACAAGAGGGAATTGCCACAATCTAAATAGCAGAAGATATACATAAAGTTTAGATGCTACATATTTTGCAAAGGAGGTGAACGCATCGTAATGACTACTTTAGAGGCACTAATTATCACACCAACTTCAAGAAAGGCAGTTAAGAGCTAGAGAAACTTATTTGGAAGGGCATGAGATGTATCACAGGATATGATATTTCTTAGATATTAGGATCAGCCAGATGGAAATCTTTTTGAGCCTGGTCAATAGGTTAATGCGTTTTAATACTAGTCCCTGAAAATACAAACAGGAGCAATTTTAACTTAACCCACTAACTGTAAAACTGACAGAGTCCATTAAGTGTCACACCCTGTCAAATTTTCTTTTTAATGAAGCCTTTATACATTGACAACAAAACAGAAATTGCTGGAAAAGCTCAACAATTCTGGCAGTATCTGTTGGGAGAAATTGGAGTCAACGTATGCATTAAAGTTGACAAGGTCCAAATCATATGGTAATCTTATTCATCAATTCCCCCTTAAGTGGGTTAAGTTAAAATATTCTCAAGGAATTGAGTAAGAAGGTGGTCTTAGTTGACAATATTTGTGTATAGGAGAAGACTAATCTGGATATGCTTACAACAATAAGAACAAAGTGACATCACGGCTTCAGGGGTCAAAAGCAGACCAAACAGGAAGTTGTACATGGTACAGCTGGCGGGAGAAAGGATTAGATCATATCGATGACACAGTTTATCTTGAAGGAAAATACAAAGTGGGCAATCATGACTGCTCAAATGTTGTATTGCACCTCATCTTAAGATGGGGGTGGGGTGGGTGGGTTGCAAACTACCCAATGACTCATTATCACCCATTTTCTGCAATATTCTGAGTCAAATTCAAGTACATTAGAACAATGTCCTTTATGACTCAAGTTAAAGGTCATGTCAGAAAATTGAGTATAGAGTCCCATGACAGAAAGGTCCATAATCTGTTGTAGTAATTCAGTTATTTGTGCATTTATTCACACAGCATGAAACTGTCCAAAATCAGCCTATATTTGATCCTATTGTCCACTTTGACTGCTGATCTGGCAAATGGAAAATTTCACATTGCAACATGAATGTTTTCTAAGGTTGATATATTGTTGATTAAACTTTAGCTTTGCATTTGTTACATGCAACATCTAATATCATTTTGGCATCAATAATTGCTCTCATTGATGTAAAGCTTTCGACAAAATAAATTGTTGAGGGAAGACCAGATACCCGATTGTTTGCAAACGAACTGGTGTAAATGCCTCACTATGCATTAACTATGTCATGGAAAATACATTTTTTTCTTGTATCTGCAATTGTTTTTGCAAACATTACAGAGCTTAAAATAGACCAAACCATTTTTCCTATTGACCTTATTGCTTTCCTATATAAAATAGATAAAAATGTTATATATTTCTATCACAAGTGGAGGAATTTCTCAAAATCTTGATAAGAGATACTTAGGTTACTGGGCAATCATAGTTAAGAGACTCAGACAAGGAGTTCAACAGAACAGCCATATGTCCCACAAGAGGAAATATTTGCACGGCTGTGAGGAAAGAGCAGAGGAGTGAAACTAATTTGGGTATTTCTTTCAAAGAATAGGCATAATGAACCAAATGGCCTCCTTCTGTGTTGTATGACTCTATGTTCTGATTTGGTATCCAAAAGTGCTAACGTGTGAAAAGTATTTTGTTTCCTTCCAATCCACAGTTTAGATGTATGAATATGCATAAGTTTTTCCATATGTACTAATCTAATTAGAGGGACAAGGCCTACCAAAGTAACCAGCCAATGAAGAAAACACAATGCTTGTCTTATTCAAATATTGCTGGAAACGAAAACATTTTCTAATTTTTACCAGAATTGTATGGAAAGAGGAAACTGCAGCTTGAAATTTTACATCTAATGTAAAAAGAAATGTTGAATGTTATTTTAAGTTTCAGTGACTTTAAGTGAATGCCATTATAACTGTCATTCTGAATTGTTGCAGTTATCGTTTCAATTTGTAGATGGTATCTACTTAGGATCACAAGTTTCTGCATGGGTTTTCATGTGACTGAACAGATTGATTCTTGACCCACAGATCCTTGGGCACATAGGACATGAAGTCCCACAAGATATGTGGGATCTGGAATGTAAATTTGCTTCCCTTCCTTCCCTTTTCTGCTCTTGCTCTGCACAACATGGCCAAGTATAGCCATTTTACTTCGTAATCAAATAAAGCAGCATGTTTTTTATACGGGATCTCTTCTCAAGAAATGTTTGCTTGGTCTGCCTTCAGATCAATTGCAGGACGACTTGTGCAAAAGACGCTGATATTTGGTTTGATCAAGGAGGTGCTGCTGTAAACTTCACTGGGTTAGACTACAGTGTAAGTAGTTACCATACAGTACAAATCAGCTTTCACAAAATACATCTTGAGGGTTATTGGTGCCTGAACATCTACAGCAGATGTGAATTTGCAACAGTGCCAGTGCAAAGTACTACTAAATTTATGTAGTGCAATTGCAGAATTAAGGTTGGATCTGAATCAAAATGAAGAGAGACTTGCTGTTTCAGATTTAAGATTAACTTGCAATGTGACCCTAAATTTCCATGGGTGCACCCTGCACTCCATTCATAACTTTGATGGAAAGACAATTTTCCACAAAGTTACATATGAAATTTTCATGTAAATACCTGGTCCACAACTTCAGCATCAACATAAAATAAATCTGCTTTGCATTGTTTTAAAATTGCAATGTAAATTTATTCTGAAGTACAACCAGTAAAACTGGTGATCCTTTTCCATTTGACTTGAATTAGTGTAAATTGTGACAAAAAGAATCCTATCAGTCAGAGCACATTACTAAAGATAAGTCACTTAATAATGGCAATTAAAATCTAATCAGTAACATTTCATATTTTGCAATGTTCACTTTGAAACTCTTCTAGTAGGTTGAAATTATTCTAATTAGTACATAACCATAGATGTCTACAAGAGTTAAACAAACTCTCTAAATAGATAAGGTTAAGACACTACTCAGTCATTATCCTACTGTAATGAATATTTACATTGGTACCATTTATTTGACCTGACACATCTCAGCCTTCATTCATAATGGTATTTGGACATGTCATATACAAAACATGCAAAAATATGAAGGCAGAGAAAGATCAAATAGCTGTTGAATTTCTTCTATTCAGTCACAATTCACTAAGTAAGTTGACTCTCAACCTTCTCTACCTTTCAGCAGGCATGCAATCTTTCAGCAAATTGGAAAAGGTGTTCTATAAAATGCTAAAATATTTAAAGAAAATCATAGGTGTCATCGATCAATTTGTTCAGACACACCTCAGGTGTAACTTGAACCCAGGAAGGAACACGGCACCACAAGAGCTCCTTTCAAGAAATTTATATATTTATGTAACTTGCTGTTTCCTGAACTGATTAAAAAAATCTTAGAAAGCAGCAGTGACCATGGAACACAATACCAAACATGTCACCTAGTATTCAAGACTATTTCAATCAACCTGTATGGACAAGTTCTGACACATGTGACTCTGACTCTGGCTCTAAATACATTTCTGGGGCAGATGGGACTTGAACCTGGACCTTCAGACCCAGAGCTGGGACACTGTCATTCACTACCTACTTTTCATATATTATTCAGCTTTCTCCTGAAAACTTGCAATGTTTTTTGCTCTCACTGCATATTATGGCAAAGATCAATGATCCTCTGTGAAAAAGAGAAACTCCTCAACATCTAACCGAGTTCTCAGCTGCTGCAGCTTAAACATAAATACTGTCCAGGGGGTCCCCAATTTATAAATATCTGACTTAAGTACGCTTGTACATATAAATGTGATCTCATACTTGAGTGTAATTTTAAATATCTGACACATGAGCATTCCTTCGACTTGCAAATGGCTGTTTTATATTGTCTTGCATTGTGTTCTTAGTTGAATACAAAACACATTCGAATTGACTCAGGTATAGAATCCGTTTGCAACCTTGCGAGTGCCTATACTTACATAACTCACCATTGGCAATAAACATTTGCATGAGAAATCCAAACTATATAAAAGTGTACAGTCCACATGGAGTATAATAAAATGACAACTCAAAAAACTGATCATCAGTGATTGATAGATTAATGGGCCTAATCTGAATAGTAACACTTAAATTTCTTTTTAGAATATAAGACTGTAAGAAAAAAGATAGGGAAAGTATATTCAAATCATTAAATCTTCCCTCCGGTACATTAATTCCACCACAACAGAATCTAATTGTATTTCGGATAATGTCAATAATTATATATCTTACATCTTTCTTGGTGGATTAATTAAAACACTCTAAGTGAAATCAGGTGGATATATTTGTATATCGTTTGCTGTCAGCAGAAAGCAACATTCAAGAACAAAAGAGGTTGCAGAATGCAAGCTTTTGGTAAGTTAGGGTGTAAGTCAGTTATCTCAGTACATACAATTTAAAATTGGGTCTAGTTATGAATTTGCAAAAGGTCATCATTTGGATCATAAGTCAGATGATACAATCGTACACAACCTGCACAACTCTGCTGAACATGAATCGTTATTTCTTCTATTCTGTTGGCTTAAAATGCCAAAGTTCCCTCCAAATAGTATTGTGACCACCAGCTTCTCAGTGAGGAATGGTCAATAAATGCTGACTTTTGCCAACAACATCCATATCCAGTGAATGAATAGAAATCACAAAAGCTATTTGAGTCAGTCTATCTTAATTAGTTTGTAACTATTTTATTTATGTTTTAAAATTTATGTATTATGCTTAACTTTTCTACATTACTTTTGTTTTACATAAAGTGCATCTGAAATGAAGTTCATCAATAAGACACAAAACCAAATAAGGGAAACACAATATAAGCAATCAGAAACAAACACCCTTAGTCAGCAACCTTAGAAAGAATATACAAACTATATTTTAGGCTTGCAGCACTCATAAAAAGCCGGAATACAAAAACTGTTTTCGGCATGAATAATATTTTTCATCATGCATCTATGAATTACGAGTAAGAGTAGATTCTCATGGCATTTACTACATTAAACTCTGGAGCGGCAGAGGCTGAGGAGAGACTTGATAAAAGTCTATCACGTTAAGAGATACATAGATAGGGTTGGTGGTCAGAATCCTTTCCCCCAAGTGTCTAATACTAGGGGGCATGTAGTTAAGGTGAGAGGGAGAAAGTCAAAGGAGATGTGAGGGGCAAGTTTTTTTACACAGAGTGATAGGAGTCTGAAACATGCTGCCAGGGTTAGTGGTGGAGGCAGATATGATAAGGGTGTTTTAAGGACTTTTAGATAAGCACATAAAATGCAAGCAATGGAGGGATGTGAACCAAGGGCAAACAGATGGGATTAGTTTAATTTGATGTCATGTTTGGCACAACATCATGGGCAGAAGGGCCCATTCCTGTGCTGTATTCTTCAATGTTCTAAACTGCTTATGAATACGTGTTCAATGTCCTATTTAATACATTTTTTGAGAAAATAATGATACAGCACGCATGTGTTGGTACTGTATGTTTACTCCAACATTAATCATATATCGTTTAACAATTAATTATAATTTTTTTTTAAAATCAGATGCAAAATATATCCTCTAACGCTTCATAAAATGCCTTTGTTGGTTACACATGGTTTTGCTAGATATTTGAATGTAATTCTGGAGTCTGCAAAGCTCTAAGAACTGCAGTAAGATTTGTGCCAAAGTTAAAAAAAAAATAATTTGCTGAGAGTACTGTAAACCAAGGAATATTCTAAATTTAGGTATGCTTTTCTCATCCACTTCACAATACTCAGCAATTGAAATTTGCATAAATCTGTATGCAGATCTTAATGTGATAGCAAGTGAGCATTTAAAATGCTGTGAAGGTCCTCCTCAACAAATACAATCAGATGTAAAAGATACAGCTTTTAAATAGTTGGGGTCTTCAGACAAAGAAAACTGATGATAGATCCATACTGTTAGTCAGTACACAGACAGAGTGTGCAACTCTATTGCTGCACCATAGGAAAGATATGATTGCACTAGAGAATATGCAGAAGAGATTCATCAAGAGTTTGCCTGGGCTGCAGCGATTCAGCCAGGAAGTGAGACTAGGTAGGCTGTGGTTGTTTACCTTAGAGCATGGAAGGCTGAGGGGGTATCTGATTTGGGTGCAAAAAATTCTGAGAAACATAGTTTTAAGGTAAAGAGCAGGAAGTTTGGGGGTGATATCAAGAAAATGATTTTCACATTGTTTTGGATGTGGGGAACTCACTGCCTACAAGGGTAGTAGGGTTTGAAATAATCAAGGTATTTAAGATCTATTCAAATTAATTCTTTAAAAGCCATAACATGCAAGTCTATGGGCGATAAGCTTGGTATAGTTGAATGTTTGACGACCACCCTGGGTGAAAGGATTTCATTCCATGCTGTATATATTCTTTATGACTCTAATACACGCAACTAAAAAACAATATTGGATTCACACAATACAATGTCTTTCAGTCTTCTAGTCGGGTGAGTTAGCATTCTTTTCTCTGTTTTAACAGTGCTGTGGCATGAAGTTCATTTCTATTTGTCCAAGTTGTGAACAAAGCACAACAGTTTTGTTATTTTCATTATCTTCTTTCAGTTTGTTATGACTGTATTGGTTTTGTGAAGGGAATTGCATGTATATTCAAGTTATTGGAGTTTTTTTGTGAAAGTAACGTGTGCTGTGAATAAAGGGAACTGATGGATGTACTGTACTTAGATTTCCAGAAGGCACAAGGTAAGGCTCTACAGTTTACAGTGAATTTAGCATCTGTAAAGCATTGTCTTCCAGTGCTAATTATAGAACGTGTTTGTGCAATGGAAAGCTCAGGTGTCAGTCTTAAGTCCATTTATCTGAATACATTTGTTTAGTTGACTTGAGAAGCAATTTGTGTGCAGTATGTAATGGTCATGATTGCTTGAGGTCTTAATTCCTAATGCACATCTTTGGATGATGAATGTCCTGCTGGTAAAGTGCCAATTGAAGCTAGATGGGTGGCCTTATTGAATCAGTGGATGCATGATTACTGCAATCTTTCCTAATAGAGCCTCCAATTCCAAAACTTTTCCTCTGTAGCCCACTGCTCCCAACCCAGAAGGCAAAAGCATTGACCTAGTCTGCCTGCTTTGAATGTGGTATTAGCCATTTTATGTGGTTATTGCAAATTTGATTTTTCAACTTTGTGTTCTATGAGTGAATTACTTGCCATGCAAGAATTTTCTCCACATTCTTCTTATTCCCTTTTTTGTTGCTGTCCATGTGGCCTCATGATCTTTCAGTTTCCCCCGATTTTCATGGAGCCCCTTCAAGTTGTAACTAACATGCCCACTTTGACCCATGAGCCCATGACTTTGGAAATACCCATGCTCCTGATAGACCTACACTCTCACAATGTGGAGTCTCGGGTGACTGTGGCCTTCCTGGAGGT
Source organism: Chiloscyllium punctatum (assembly GCF_047496795.1). Classification (NCBI taxonomy): domain Eukaryota; kingdom Metazoa; phylum Chordata; class Chondrichthyes; order Orectolobiformes; family Hemiscylliidae; genus Chiloscyllium; species Chiloscyllium punctatum. The sequence goes on from NC_092755.1 coordinate 64,323,822, forward strand.
CTCATGCCACTTGCCCCACGCCCCAATTCTCTGTGAGGTTCAACCATTCTGTTTAGAATTAACCCCATCACAATGAGATTCCCTCAGTGATGCTGTGTGAAGAAGCACATCTCCAAACATGAGCTGCTTTCTTTCTGTCGGACTCCTTGGACTGTTCCCAACCAAATTGACCAAACTCTCAGAACTGACTGTGGGCTATCACTCTGACTGACTTGGCAGAATAGTCTGACTAAGCATGGCCCACTACCATTCCCCATCTCCTCTAACCTCTGGAATACTCTCTCCACAGCACCACAACTGACTGAATTATAATCCCCTGATCATGGCCATTTGGACCGGAATAAGATAAACCTCCAACTGACTGTGGCTGTATCCCTCACTAACCTTAATCCTTTTTCAACCCACCAAGAGCTGCTACCCTTTAATTTTCAAACCTTTGCAGTGTGTTTACCATGTAAACTGCAGACATAGGGTGGGGGTATGACATTTCAGTGGTATGGTGCTACACAACAGAAAGACCAGCCGCTTGACTGTTCAGTGCTCACCACTATGACAAGCTGCCTGACTTCTTCTGCACTAAAAAACAATGTAAGCCATGGCAGCTGGCAACCTATCTCTGAGCACTGAAGACACTAGGTATGAAGAAAACAATGAAATTTAGTCCTCAAGTCAGTGATTAGGCACTAGTGCTAAGAAAACAATGCAAAGTGATAAAGGCTGTCAGCCTCCAAATAAATTCAAAGTTAGTTAACGCTAAGAAACCAAGCTAAAGACCATAATATGCATCTGGGCCAAGGAGCTTGGGATTAATGTGTGCCTCTTGTGCAAAGTGACTTGGCAAAAGCATAAAAATTACAGGTTTTCCTCAGATCCGAAGTACATTTTGAGGGGCTAAAGTGGTTTGTGAGTTGGTTTGAGAGGAGGTATGATGTAGGGAGTCTGGTGATTTGTGATCCTGACTTGTATGGACAAAGGAAGATGGTGTCCCTGGACCATGCAGAAACATTGTGTTGAAGAAACTGCTGGATGATGTCTGGGACAAGTATTCAATGATCTTCAGTCACCAGGTACCTGCTCTGGCTTCCATTTTGGGAATTTGCACCATTTTGTTTCTTGGGGAAGAAGGCTCTAATGTGACGAGGGATACGTCGGCTTCCAAGAGATCAATTGTGTTAGGGGATTCTGTAGTCCGAGGTACAGACAGACGTTTCTGGGGCCAGCAGTGATTAAGCAGAATGGTGTGTTGCTTCCCTGGTGCCAGGATCAAGGATGTCTCAGAGACGGTGCAGAATGTTCTCACAGGGGAGAGAGGCGAGCAAGAGGCCATTGTCCACATTGGAACCAACGACATAGGAAGAGAAAAGGTTGAGATTCTGAAGGGACAGTTAGGCAGAAATTTAAAAAGGAAGTCCTCGAAGGTAGTAATATCTGGACTACTCCCAGTGCTATGAGCTAATGAGGGCAGAAATAGGAGGATAAAGCAGGTGAATGCATGGCTGAGGAGCTGGTGTATGGGAGAAGGATTCACATTTTTGGATAATTGGAATCTCCTCTGGGGTAGAACTGACCTGTACAAGAAGGACAGATAGCACCTAAATTGGAAGGAGATTAATATACTGGCAGGGAAATTTGCTCGAGCTGCTCAGGAGGATTTAAACTAGTAAGGTGGGGCGGGGAGGGGAAGTGGGACCCAGGGAGATAGTGAGGAAAGAGATCGATCTGAGACGGGTACAGCTGAGAACAGAAGTGAGTGAAACAGTCAGGGCAGGCAGGGACAAGGTCGGACTAATAAATTAAACTGCATTTATTTCAATGCAAGGGGCCTAACAGAGAAGGCAGATGAACTCAGGGCATGGTTAGGAACATGGGACTGGGATATCATAGCAATTACTGAAACATGGCTCAGGGATGGGCAGGACTGGCAGCTTAGTGTTCCAGGATACAAATGTTACAGGAAGGATAGATAGGGAGGCAAGAGAGGAAGGGGAGTAGCATTTTTGATAAGGGATAGCATTACAGCTGTGCTGAGGGAGGATATTCCTGCAAATAAATCCAGGGAAGTTATTTGGGTGGAACTGAGAAATAAGAAAGGGATGATCACCTTATTGGGATTGTATTATAGACCCCCAATAGTCAGAGGGAAATTGAGAAACATACTTGTAAGGAGATTTCAGCTATCTGTAAGAATAATAGGGTGGTTATGATAGGGGATTTTAACTTTCCGAACATAGAGTGGGACTGCCATATTGTTAAGGGTTTAGAGGGAGAGGAATTTGTTACGTGTGTACAAGAGAATTTTCTGATTCAGTCTGTGGATGTACCTACTAGAGAAGGTGCAAAACTTGACCTACTCTTGGGAAATAAGGCGGGGCAGGTGACTGAGGTGTCAGTGGGGGAGCACACTGGGGCTAGCGACTATAATTCTATTAGATTTAAAGTAGTGATGGAAAAGGATAGACCAGATCTAAAAGTTGAAGTTCTAATTTGGAGAAAGGCCAATTTTGACAGTATTAGGCAAGAACTTTCGAAAGCTGATTGGGGGCAGATGTTGGCAGGTAAAGGGATGGTTGGAAAATGGGAAGTCTTCAGAAATGAGATAACGAGAATCCAAAAGTATATTCCTGTCAGGGTGAAAAGAAAAGTTTGTCGGTGTAGGGAATACTGGATGACTAAAGAAATTGAGGGTTTGATTAAGAGAAAGAAGGAAGCATATGTAAGGTATAGACAGAATAGATCGAGTGAATCCTTAGAAGAATATGAAGGAAGTAGGAGTATACTTAAGGGGGAAATCAGAAGGGCAAAAAGGAGACATGAGATAGCTTTGGCAATGAGATACATTAAGCACAAAAGGATAACTAGGGAAAGAATAGGGCCCTTCAAAGATCAACAAGGCAGCCTTAGTGTGCAGCTGCAGAAAATGGGTGAGATACTAAATGAGTATTTTGCATCAGTATTTACTGTGGAAAAGGATATGGAAGATATAGACTGAAAGGAAATAGATGGTGACATCTTGAAAAATGTCCAGATTACAGAGGGGGAAGTGCTGGATGTCTTGAAACAGGTAAAGGTGGATAAATCCCCAAGACCTGATCAGGTGTACCCAAGAACTCTGTGGAAGTTAGAGTAGTGATGGCTGGGTCTCTTGCTGAGATATTTGTATCATCGTTAGTCACAGGTGAGGTGCCAGAAGGTTGGCAAATGTGGTGGCACTGTTCAAGAAGGGTGGTAAGGACAAGCCAGGGAACTATAGACCAGTGAGCCTGACGTTGGTGATGGGCAAGTGGTTGGAGGGAATCCTGAGGGACAGGATGTGCATGTATTTGGAAAGGCAAGGACTGATTCTGGATAGTCAACATGGCTTTGTGCGTGGGAAATCATGTCTCACAAACTTGACTGAGTTTTTTGAAGAAGTAACAAAGAGCATTGATGAGGGTAGAGCATAGATGTGATCTATATGGACTTCAGTAAGGTGTTCAACAAGGTTCCCCATGGGAGACTGATTAGCAAGGTTAGATCTCATGGAATACATGGAGAACTAGCCACTTGGATACAGAACTGGCTCAAAGGTAAAAGACAGAGGGTGGTGGTGGAGGGTTGTTTTACAGACTGGAGGTCTGTGACCAGTGGAGTGCCACAAGGATCGGTGCTGGGCCCTCTACTTTTTGTCATTTATATAAATGATTTGGATGCGAGCACAAGAGGTACAGTTAGTAAGTTTGCAGATGACACCAAAATTGGAGGTGTAGTGGACAGTGAAGAGGGTTACCTCAGATTACAACAGGATCTTGACTAGATGGGCCAATGGGCTGAGGAGTGGCAGATGGAGTTTAATTCAGATAAATGCGAGGTGCTGCATTTTGGGAAAACAAATCTTAGCAGGACTTATATACTTAATGGTAAGGTCCTAGGGAATGTTGCTGATCAAAGAGACCTTGGATTGCAGGTTCATAGCTCCTTGAAAGTGGAGTCACATGTAGATAGGATAGTGAAGAAGGCATTTGATATACTTTCCTTTATTGGTCAGAGTATTGAGTACAGGAGTTGGGAGGTCATGTTGTGGCTGTACAGGACATTGGTTAGGCTACTGTTGGAATATTGCGTGCAATTCTGGTCTGCTTCCTATCAGAAAGATGTTGTGAAACTTGAAAGGGTTCAGAAAAGATTTGCAAGCATGTTGCCAGGGTTGGAGGATTTGAGCTACAGGGAGAGGCTGAATAGGCTGGGGCTGTTTTCCCTGGAGTGTCGGAGGCTGAGGGGTGACCTTATAGAGGTTTACAAAGTTATGAGGGGCAAGGATAGGGTAAATAGGCAAAGTCTTTTCCCTGGGGTGGGGGAGTCCAGAACTAGAGGGCATAGGCTTAGGGTGAGAGAGGAAAGATATAAAAGAGACCTGAGGGGCAGCCTTTTCACACAGAGAGTGGTACGTGTATGGAATGAGCTGCCAGAGGAAGTGGTGGAGGCTGGTACAATTGCAACATTTAAGAGGCATTTGGATGGGTATATGAATAGGAAGGGTTTGGAGGGATATGGGCCGGGTGCTGGTAGGTGGGACTAGATTGGGTTGGGATATCTGGTCGGCATGGACGGGTTGGACCGAAGGGTCTGTTTCCATGCTGTACATCTCTGTGACTCTAAGAGCAGAAGTGTAAGTGACATAAAAACGAGGTATTCGACTATTAATGAGATGCAAATATATGGAAATAACGTACTTGCTACTGACAGTGAGATTCTGAAGTCACGATATAAGACTTAGGGGAAAAGTGCAAAACATTTCCTTGACATTGTTATTCTGATTTTTTTCATCTTTTCTTTGCTCCCCAACTTCCTTACCATTGCTCATGCCACACCAGGAAGAGGAAAAACCTGCTTTGCAAATCCTTTTTAATGCAGAGGTCGATAAATTCTTGATAAGAAGGTAGCAAAGGTAAAAGGAATAGATGGGAACATAGAGTAATCAGATTAGCTTTGACCTTATTCAGTGGTAATGTAGACTCCTGCTCCTAATTCCTGTGATAAAATGAAGTAACTGCATTTTTTTTTCTGTTTTGACATTCTGAAGAGCTGGGAAATTTTTTGCATGTACTTAACTACATTTTAATGACTAAATGTTATCATTTAAGGTGAAATGTTGAGGTCCAATAAAGAGACTAGAAGTGGGGAAAACATATTAATTCTGTGAATTAGGCTTGTCTTATGTACATGCAATGGGAGAAGGTTTCAATTTGGCTCATTCAATTTATAAGTATCAATTCTAAGCTTAGAAACTTGGACTTGCTTAAGGCTACATCAATATTAAAAGATTATTAATGCAAACAAAAGTTAATTTTGCTAATTTTTCAGTTGACCACAAATCTGCACATTAAAATTCAAAATCCTTTATTGTAATGGTGGAAAATGCAAGCCATTTACAATGAGGTGTTCTCATTTGAATTGAATAGAATCCCCACAGTGTGAAAGCAGGCCATTATGCCCATTGAGCCCATCCCAATCCTCCAATGAGCAGCCCACACATACCCACCTCCCCACCCTATTCCTGTATCCCTGCATTTTCCATGGAAAATCCATCAACCCTACACCCTATGGGCAAATTAGCATTGCCAATCCACCTAACCTGCACATCTTTGGACTGTGGGAGAAAAGCACAACACCCAGAGGAAACCTGCACAGACACAGGGAGAATGTGCAAACTCCACACGCACATCCAAGGCTGGAATTGATCCCGAGTCCCTGGTGCTGTCAGGCAGCAGTCTAACCACTGAGCTACCATGACATGGATCAGAGGCCTAGACAACATTTTTTTTTGTTTATGGGATGTGGGCATTGCTGGCGAGGTGAATATCTATTACCCATACCTAATAAAATGTTAACCACATTATTGTGGGTCTGGAGTCATATGAAGGCCACAAGGTTACTTAAAGGACATTAGTGAACCGGGTTTATTACAATTGCCAGGGTAATCATTAGGCGAGCTTTAATTATTGAATTCAAATTTCACCATCTGCAAACGGTGGGATTCAAACCTATGTTCGCCAGGGGTTCTGGATCATTAGTTCAGTGATATTACCACACATACATAATATTGGGAAGGTGAAGGCCATAGTGGTAATATCATAAACATAAGGAGAATTTGAAGAAAATCCTTCTGTTTCTTATAATAACACCTAAGTATATATAATATATATCAATACATACTCAAGTGTTATTATAAGAAACAGAAGGATTTTCTTCAAATTCTCCTCAAATTTTCTTCACATTTTTTAATTCCTTTGTTTTGTTTGTTGGACGTTGTTATGGTTGCAGTGTTTACCTATTAATAAATTTGCATTTCAAAAGTAATCAATTTGATCAAAAGTGCCTTGCAATTATGTAAAGATAACATACTATGTGAACACCAGGAGCTGGATAGCTACTTGAGGTTGGGGAAAGAGTAAAGGAAGATCTGGTTTGACGTGTGGAGTTTGAGGTAAATTTAATGGCAGGGTTTGATTGGCACTTTTGTAGTGTGAGGTTAAGATCAGGAGCCTGGAGCAGGAGATGCTCAGGATACAGATCCAGGTATCTCTGAGAAGAGTCAGGTCAGATGGTATCAGAGGCTGGTGTTAGAAAAGGGGATAATGGAGGAGATCAGATGAGTTGTGAGTGGGTTGTAAATGGAAGGCCTTGTAGAAGTGATGTAAAGGGTTTGGGAGTGGCCATGTCAAATGATTGTGTGAAACAGATATTTCAGATGTTACAAGGCAGTGTACTTATCTCCTGGATCCAACAGTCCATATTGCCCTTTAGATGAGGAGTTTTCTGAAACTGAGGAAACTCCGAGGAAACTCAGCCGGCCAGGGTTAAACTTAAAGGTGCTCAGTATCCGGTGAGTGGATTGGCTGTCCACCTCCCTCTCTGCTAAATTTGAAGTTGGGAGAGTCGGGATTGGGTTACAACTTTTTATGTTTTAATTTCCCTCCTAGCCAAAATCTGCCTGTTTTTGGTGTCAAAATTCCTCCTTAGATTGAAGGTCTTTTTTCATTTTGTTACATTCTTCTTAATTACGTAAGCTTGAATGAAATGGAATTATCTTAAACATGTCAAAAAGAAAATTGTGGAAGAAATTTTCACTTATAAAGCTTGTGGAACTTAGATGAAAGTCGATGTTTAATATTTAACATTTACAACTCGATGACAATTGCTTTCAAGCTGTCAGGAGTAAACAGAATTCTTTGACTTAAAATAACACAGCTAAGTGTCACTCTGTCAAATATTCTTCACTGTTAGTAACTTCGACAAATAGCTGACAGCATTTCTTGTGAGCTATTGTGAATCAAAATTAGAATAATTTATAAAGTTATGTATTATCTGTATAATCAGAAGAAATAAACTATATTATATTTTAAGCATAGTGCAGTATAGTGTTACTGTTGTGCTCAGGAGGTAATGAGATTATGTTACACAAAAACAATTCAGCATTGAGTTAAAAGCATGTTTAGTGAATTTCCTAAATTATAGAATCATAGAGTCATATAGCACAGAAACAGACCTTCGGTCCAATTTGTCCAAGCCAACCGGGTTTCCTAAAAGTCCCATCTGCCTGCATTTAGCCTAAATTCCTCTAAACCCTTCCTATCCATGTACCTGTCCATATAGGCACCACTCTCTGTGTGAAAAAGTTGCTCCTCAGGTCTCTTTTAAATCTTCCCCCTCTCACCTTAAACCTATGTCATGCAGTTTTAGACTCACCTACTCTGAGGAAAAGACCTTGTCTATTCACCTTATCTATGCACCTCAAAGTTACCTGTCAGTTGGAGGTTGTGAAGGGCTCTTTGGGAACTAATAATATCTACAAATAAATACACTATTTCAGTAAGCTGTTTCACTCCAAGACATAATTCTGAAGTTAGCAGTTGAGTACTTTTGGTTTAAAGTTAGTAAAATCTGTGATTACCACTTCAGTCATGATTCACATTGTGGAGTTTTTTGCAATCTCTGCGAGTATTTTCAGTGGTTGCTAAACTGATAAGCCTGACTTGAGTTATGTTTACATTAGGGCCACTTGTTACATGACTCTACTTCGCTATGTTTCATTTTAAGAACTGTACAACAGGTAACCCTTATGACAATACAACTTAAAATATCAGTGGAAAAGCAGCACATCTTTATTTCAAATAAATATTTACAATTAATGACAAAGAATGCATTTAGTGAAACATATAGCTATCAGTTTAAAAGTTTTAAAGCAATCAGTAAATGTCAAAATCCTTCCAGTTTTCACTATGTACACCATTTGTTTTCTAGATTATAGGATCTGCAAACTTGTTTGAATTTTGTATTCTAAATAGTATAAAATAGTACTGTATTTAGCATATCATAAGAATTCAATCAGAAAAGAATTTATAAAAACACATCACATTCAATTTTTTTGTCATCCTGAAAAAAATAATGAACTTCTCAAATTATTAAACTTCCACTATTTTCATCTAATGACAGTGATAAAGTGCTGGACAGTAATAATACCAGCATTTTCAAAATTAATCTAAAGACTTTTTGGCAAGGATATCAGTCAGGATGTAGAATAGAAATGGTGACACTGTGGCTCAGTGGTTAGCACTGCTGCCTCACAGGCCAGGGACCTGGGTTCAATTTCCCCCTCAGGCAACTGTTTGTGTGGAGTTTGCACATTCTCCCCATGTCTGCGTGGGTTTCCTCCCACATTCCAAAGATGTGCAGGTTAGGTGATGTGGCCATGCTAAATTGCCCATAGTGATCGGTGCATTAGTTAGGAGTAAAATGTAGGGGAATGGGTCTGGGTGGGTTGCTCTTCAGAGGGTTGGTGTGAACTTGTTGGGCTGAAGGGCCTGTTTCCACACTGTAGGGAATCTAATCAGAAACACTAATATAGCAGTTTTAAGTATAGTGCAAAGGATGATTCTAAAGTAGGTAATTGTTAAAGTAATTTAAAAAATAGATTTTGTTTTACCCTGCAGTTAGATAGATGTTATACAAAAATAGTCTGTTTTGTATTTTATAGATCAATTGTTTGCTTATACTTATACTTTATTGATTGAAATTAAAAAACAGCAATTACTATCACTGCATGTGGATAATTAACCCCAGGGGTTTCATAACTGAAATAAAAATCTTCATTGTGTGGAACAAAAATCACCAAAAGCTCTAATGAAGAACATAATTTGAATCCAACTGAATGAAAACTCGAAGTTGATTTAAAAATTGATCTTAAAACATTTAAAAAGTATTACTGAACACAAGAGGAGACAAAAATGTAGTTTCAATATTGTGCATTTGTTGTCAGGTGGCCCATCTTTTAGATTAATCATCAAATAGCAACAGCATCAGTAACAATTGAAGCATAATGGCATCACTGATTACTTGTTTTATTATAGTTGTAGTTGAAAATATTTCTGGATGAGTAATCACAAATCCATTTTGAAAGAACTAGAGTATGTTGTTACAGATGTTTTTTATTTAGCCGTATCAATATATGTCACTTTATAAAACATCATTACACCATCATGATTCTGTTTAAAATAGAACCTGAAGGAAAATGCACAATCTAAAAATTGACATAACACTTTCCATAAATATATTTCAATAATTTGTTATTTCTTTTCACCTCATAATAAAATATGATACTAAGATCCAGTACAGTCCTAATTATAAAATCATGCTCTTTCATATTCATTTTAACTGTGAGATTAATAATATTGGGTAGTTTTTATAAGATGCGGTTTAAGATGTTTAATGTAATGAAATATGATTGAGTGGTGAAAATATTCCCAGCTCTGATATTAATATGCCTGTAGGTATGTAATGGCCTTAATGTAGAAATAGATAGTTAACTTTCCATCAAGAAGCTGCTTGAAACTGAAATATCATCATTCAGCATACCACTCTATGGTTCATATATATGATCACTGAGGTGTTCAGCCTACAACTATTCTTATATGAAATATGGTTGATATGTTTCTTTTAACAGGGTGCAAAGATACCTCAGTTCATTGACATATCCAATTAAATGCACTCAATAGAAACAGACAAGTCGCTGAGTGATATAATATTTACAAGCTGCAAAGTTTCAAAGATATCAAGCTTAATGGATACAGAAAAAGTACCATGAAAAAGTAAGAACGAAGTTGCTAATATGTGGTTCATAATGACATTGAGTTGTTTTTTTCTCAGTATTCCATATTTGAGGAATTAGTTCCAAGATTAAATCTAGATGGATCACTATAGACATTTAAAGTTAAAAGCTTTCTGCAACATATGTTCAATCCCTCCAAAAAATAAAATTATACCATTGAGTAATCATATTGTTTTCCCTGGTAATTGCAAATCCACTTTCAGGTGAATATATGCCGATATGTGTTTCTATAACATTATCATCTGTGCTGGTTCAACAATTGACAGGAACCTAAGAGCAAAATGTATAGGTCAGCAAACTATACACTTTTGACATTGATCTACACCATAAAACCTGAATATTATCATCAATTATGGGACAATTCTTTACATTTTGTAATCATGAATTATTTTCTATTTACTTTTAAGCTCATTTTTTAATGCCTCTCCCCATGCATTGCATTATTCCCTACTGTAAAATCTGTCAAGTCTTCTCCCAGGCATCTGCCAATGGCACTGTGTAACTGCCTGCTCAAAGGTACAAAAAAAACCTTAGACTATTTGCCCTTTGATGTTGTCTTCTCTGAGAGGAATTGCCTAACTGTTTTCAATTCACTTATCGCACTTTCCATATAGGAAATACACTTTAAAGGGAAAATGCAGTGGTTCAGTTTAAAAATGGAAATAAATATTTATATTTTAAAAGTTCCAATTTTAAACCATGGAGGTACTGAGGACTGCAGATGCTAGAAAGTCAGAGTCGATAACATGTAGAGCTGGGAGAAGCACAGCAGGTCAAGCAGCATTAGAAGATCAGGAGAGTCGACATTTCAGCAGGACCCTTCATCCTGCTGTGCTTTTCCCATTTTAAACCATAACTATTTTGTGTCCAATATAAGCCATTATTGCAAAGAAACATTATCTGAATTGTCTTTAGGAATTAAATATTTGGAAATAGCATTGTTTGAAGTAAAATATTAAAAACAAGACAGCTGTTATCTCTGTAAAAGATATTACTTACCATAAAGTCTGGAAAGTTTAAGCTTATTAGTATAAGTCAATTTGATTGTGTTATTGGGATTAGATTGATTGAAATAAATGCAAAGTACTTTGACAATTCTTTCCTACAAATATCAGGGAGTCTCCTCATTAATACATTGAATTATGAAGATACCTCCTCTACCCCGTCTCACTGCCAAAATTGACTTCTGCTGACGTATCTGGCTGTATTCCAGGTCAAAAAAGTCAGGCTCCTCATTCTGTTATTTCCCAAACTACTACCTGTGATCCTAGATATTATTACTGACATTCAATTTCCATAAATTGAGGAACATATTAAGTAATTCATAGGATGGATTTAATATTATAAAATAGATGTAAAATTCTGAAAGCTCCAGAATATCTCAGCAATCTTTTTGAATTGTTTAACCATGAAATAGACGCCCTCACTCCAAGAATGAATAAGAAAAGACTAAGTATTAGGTTAAAAGGGGAAGGATTGACTCCCATGAGGGACTTCTAAACGATCCATGAGAACTGTGACAATGTAAACAAAGTAACAACACGCCTAAACATTATTTTGGGCTTTGATGAAACAGTGAAGGAGGTTGCACAGAGGCACCGTTTTCAAAGAGAATTTATCTTATTATGCTGTGCATAGATTCAATGTTGTTACTTATTTGATGTACAAGTAAGGGGCTAGGTGCTGGGTGTTCACCTGCTGACACAGTTGGAGCCAGTGCACAGCTACCATCAGCGAACACAGGCCCGGCCAACTCTCCAGTTGGCAAAGGCGCTCATGGGCGCCACCAGTGGGTTGGCAACAACATTGCAACAAGCTCACCCCCTCCCTTCCTCCCTGTCACCCTTGCACACCATCACATTTCACTCCCCGCCCCCACCAAGCCAGGACACCCTCCGCACCCCACATCAACATCCCTTGCGCAGGCGCGGAAAGCGAGGCGAAGGAGTGTGTGTGTATGTGTGAGAAGTACGGGTGGTGGCAGGGGAACGAGACTCGAGTCCGGCAGCTCGTGCCCGACGCGAGGCCACGCCCCCTCTGCCCTCGCCGGGGGGAGGAGCGAGCGGTGAGCGAGGAGGGGGGGGGAGGGGCCTAGCGGTGAGTGAGTCTGTGTGTGTGTTTGGAGAGGGGGGGGGAGGAGTGAAAGCGCGTCGCCCATGTGACGCGGGCGCAGCCAATCCTTGGCGGGGGAACGGCGCCCGCCTCAGCGCTGTCGCCATTACGCTGATTGCCTGTCTCTGTCTCTCTCCGTGTGTGTGTGTGTTATGTATGTATGTGTGAGTGAGTGAGTGGGAGAGAGAGAGGAGGGAGGGGAGCCAGAGAGAGAGAGAGAGAGAGAGAGAGAGAGGAGCAGCAGCAGCAGCCTTCAGCGGATCACTGGCGGCGGCAACAGCAGTAGCAGCGAGTGATTTTTTTTCTCCTCTTCTAACTTGGGAGGCGGACGACGACGACGGGGAAGGACAACAACACACGCCGAAATTATCTATCTCTAAGTCATCATCATCAAAAGCTTGGGGGAGCCTCCTGAAATAAAGCGGCGGACGTCACTCCTTCCATCGCTCTGGAGAGATTTTTAGTTATCATTTTTAAAACCTATTTATTCGTTATTTTCCCCACATCTCTCCCCCCCCCCCCCCTCCTCCACCTCCTGTGGGCGGAGAGGAGGGTATTTTTTTTTGGTGAGGGGAGGTGATTGTTTCATCCCTCCCGGTTCCATCGAGATATTATTTTTCTTTGCAAGGGAAAAAGCAAGACGGAATCTTTAATTCGACCTCCGGAGAGAAAGTCATGCACGGAGCATGACTGCAGCAAACTGGGTGGCCAACGGTGCTAGCTTGGAGGACTGCCATTCGAATTTATTCTCTCTGGTGAGTGAGAGAGAGAGACTGGGGAGAAAGAGAGAGGGGCCTTAGGCTGTGTGGGAGCAGCCATTTTCTACTAATGGTTTAGCATAACCGTTTACATGGCCTTATTTTCCTGTCTGGAGTTTATTCCCTAACCCCCCCCCCCTCCAAAACTATTTTTGATTATGCCCCTCCTCTCCTTCCCCCACCCCCTCCCAAAAGCCGACACTACGTATTGCATATTATTATTGTCTCTTAACAGAGCTGGAAGCTTTTAATCCACCATCTTGAACTGGAAAAATGTCTGCATATTGCAATCCGAATTAAAGCGTGTCTTTTTTTTTCTCTCGGGGTGTTTATGGGGGGGGGGGGGGGGCGGTGGTGGGCAGCGGTGGGAGGTTTGGTGGTGGCGGCGAGGTGGAGTTCAACGTAATCTCTACCTCACATCTGATACTGTTTGCCGTTTACAGGGCATTTATTTGGCATTTTGTCTTACTACCACCACTACCTTCAGATTTTCCGGTGCCCGTCTTTTTAATGCTCCCATGTGTAGTGATAAATCATGCCCCTTGTCTGAAGTTTTAATGTTATGTACTTTTTCTGCAATTACATCGTAGTTGGAATTTTCTCTACGCGAATCTCTTTTGATTGCATCTTTTAATCCATGGTTAATTTTGAGCTTGTCCTCATAATCAAAATATTTAAATGTTCATTATGCATTGCATACAACATGCAATAAGGAAATGTAAATTTTGTAGAAAGGCATTGTGCTCTCGTTTGTTAATATTTTGTGAATTACATATTTTAAAAATAGTTTGTTTCATTCATATAAAAGTACTCAGTAGAAGCCCTTTAAAATTGGTTTCGCAATGTGAAAGTATTTTACATTTTTCTAATGGAAGTATTGCTATACTGTTTAAATAATACATTTTTGATCAGTCAAAAATTGATTATGATAATCAGTTTCCCTTAATTTATATGTCGTAATTGTTTACAATTGTAACTGAAGTTTACAAAAAAACTTCAGAGACTGGAAAACAAAAACAGAAGTTGCTGGAAAAATTCAGCAGGTCTGGTAACATCTTGAAGAGAAATCTGAGCTAATGTTTTGGGTTCTGAAATGTTAACACTGATTTCTGTTCACGGGTGCTACCAGACCTGTTGAGATTTTCCAGCAAGTTCTGTTTTTGTAGTCATGTTTTGCAATTGATGTGACTGTTTATATCTAAGTTCAAAATATCATTCTCAACACAATTAATAGATTTAGATTTAATTGGTGGTCCTTCTAAAATATTTCTTTCGGACTGTTTTTGATATATTTCTCAACCAACAGGCTGAACTAACTGGCATCAAATGGCGTAGGTACAGTTTCCAGGGTCTAGGGGGCTGTGGTCCCATCATCTCAGCACCAGCTCAGGATGATCCTATTCTGCAGACCTTTATTCGATGTCTACAAGCCAATCTGCTATGTGTATGGAGACGAGATGTGAGGCCTGAAGCCAAGGAGTTGTGGATTTACTGGTGGGGAGAGGAGCCGAATTTAGTTGATATAATTCATCATGAATTACGAGGTGAGTTCCATCTATCTTATCCTATAAAATGGCAATACTCCTGGAGTTTCCAAGATTGATTACTGTTGTTTTGGCGTACATGGTCTAAACAATTGAAGAGGGATGTGAAGTGGATCAAATCTTTGAGAATTTTTGCCTCCTTGCAAAGCCATCTTAAATACTTAGTTATAATTTCCAGACTTTTTTAAAAAGGCTTTCATCACTGTTAATTCCTGATAGGTTCCTTTGCAAATGTATGAAATGTTTTTATTAATGTAAATGAAAAATTCCTACTAGGATTTTCACCATAATTTACCTGAACTAGAACTAGTAAGGACTTTGAATGATATCCCTCCTCTGGTCACTATGAAATCCAAAATTGACTTTGGTTGTGTTTTGACAGATATTGTGAAGGAATATATTATAATATGCACATGTCTCGTGAAAATATTTTGTATTATTTGTTAAAAATTGCAGAAATATTGAACACTTGAATAAATGCGTGTTGACCTCCACTGTTTGGAATATTTTGGGTACTTGCAGTTCAGGAAAGGATGCATTGATTCAACAGTGTCAGTGACTGGTCGTTTACAGCTTTTTGGTCTCTGGAAAGATCCAGAGAGGCCAACTGCATGGTAATTTGACTCTGTCAGCAGGATACTTGTATACTATTTACTAAGAAAATTCTTAGGATTCTTAACTATTAGTTCACGTTCTCCTTTTGTTTTAAAATGTTACAGTTTACTTGTTTCGCTTACATAATTTGCTGTTGCTATAGGAAATTATGTTTGCAAGCCAGAAATAGTTAATGCTTTGCTTAATTTCTGTGAAAGGGTGAATATGCTTATTTGCATATTTAAACAGGTAGCAAGCAAAATATGAATATGGTCTGCTTTTGTGAAGATTTTTTGGATAGTGAATTTTGCAACCTGAAAACACATTTTAGCTCCTGGGGAGCCCCCATACCCAGAGATCAAACACAAAACCTGCCAAGATGATGCGGTAGACAGCAGCTGTGAATTTTTGTTGTGCAGTGGCATGTCATAGCTGTGTGTACTTAAATTTGTTGAACACTGCGGTGAACAATATTAGAAGTAACAATGTAATCTAGTTGAATATCCTTGAGTCAGATATTATTAGTCAGTAAAACTATTCTATCACGGGAACTTTTTTTATAAAATACTTAGTTCTTTGTCAACACTTAAGTACTTGTTGTGAATTAAGATTTCACATGTTATCTATGTAATCTGGTTGGAAATGGCTTGGGTGGCTATTTTTAGTTTCGTTTTGATCTTTGAGTTTTGTCTTGAATCTTTGTGGACTTGGTACTTTTGTTCTCTATATTGGAGTTAAGATTGAATGTTTACAAAATAAAAATGATTGCATTATATCCTTTTTTGAATTTTGTGTAGTTTCCGCTTGTAGCGTCATCTACAGTTAGTTTTGTTTTCATATCCGTACAGAAATCTAGGTAGAGGTAAGCTAGTTTATATGTCAGCTGAGTTGTGAAGGAACTTCTGGGAAAAAAAAGCTGAAAATTGATACGTTGGCTTTTATTTGTTATGATTCTTAGCAACTTGGTATCAGTTTTAAAATTACTGCCATAAAACCCCAATGGAAGTATGAAAACATCTGAGAAATAAAGATCATGCTCTCATGAATGATAACCGTTGTAGGAATTTATAATAGGATTTAAGCATAAATAATAAAACCACAATTAAAACTGTTCTGGTAAATACCATCTTTGTCATTAGAATGACACTGACGTAAGCATTTTGTGGTTGAGGAAATATGTCTTTGCTCTTTTCCTACTGTAAACTAGTTTGACTTGGTCTGCATATTTAAAAAATATTAAGGGTCTGCTTTTCAAACTCTATCATGTGTCATTTCTTTACTTGCTCCATACTATGCAGGGTTATTTTATATTTATACTGATTACAGAGTGAAGAGAAAATACTTTTTTCAAGGCTTCAAAGTGAAAGCTTTTTTTAAAAAAGTGATAATTAAAGTATTGGAAGTAACTGCAATTTAGTTTGAGGTATCAAAATTTGTATTATAGTTGCAATATATATATATTCCACTATCTTCAGCCCTGTAGTGTTTTTATTGATGTAGTGTGTGTGATATATATTATATAACAGTCTGACTTAACTATTTAATGGAATGTTATGAGTTGCAAATTAATGCACAGCATTGTAATGTATTTCAATTAAACAAATTGTGCGACTTGATAAATTGGGTTAAATATTGAAATCTGGTTGTATAGATCGTTGTTTGCTTAAAGATGTTGGAGTGAATATTTTTGAGAAGCTCTTTAGTTGTTCATGGTTTGAATTTTTTTTTGAAAAAGTAATGTGTGGGAACCCTTCGCAAAATTTCTTCTTCTCCTCATTTATTACTTTCCAACTGCAGTGAAAATATGTTTAATATTTCCTGAATGTTAATTAGAAACAAGCCATCAACTCTACCCTGTAATACTTATCAGATTTTTGGTCTCGTTAAGCTTTGCACAATAAAATTGCAATTATGGAAACATGGTTTGCTGCAATGAAATATTATGCCTGATTATACCATCTTCCTAAGATTCACAAACCTTACTGCCCCGGTCAACTTTATTGTTTAGCCTGTACCTGTCCCACCGAACTCATCTCTTCTTACCTGGACACCATCCTGTCCCCCTTAGACCAGGAACTCCCCCACCTATGTTTGTGACACCACCCAAGTCCTTCACCTCCTCCAAGATTTTTGTTTCCCCAGCCCCCAGAGCCTCGTCTTCACCATGGACATCCAGTCCCTGTGCGCATCGGTCTGCTACGATGAAGGTCTCCAAGCCCTCCGTTTCTTCCTCTCATGCCGTCCCAAATAGTACCCTTCCACCCTAATCTGCCTGGCTGAACTGGTCCTTACCTTCAACAACTTCTCCTTCCAATCCTCCCACTTCCTACAAACCAAAGGGGTAGCCATGGGCACCCGCATGGGACCCAGCTTTGCCTGCTTGTTTGTCAGATAACAGTCCATCTTCTGCAGTTACACCAGCACCACCCCCCACTTGTTCCTCCGCTACATCGATGATTGTATCGGTGCTGCCTCGTGCTCCCCCGAGGAGGTTGAACAGTTCAACAACTTTACCAATACCTTCCACCCCGACCTCACATTTGCCTGGACCATCTCGGAAACCTCTCTCTCCTTCCTTGACCTCTCAATCGCAGTCTCTGGCGACCGACCATCCACAGACACATACTACAAGCCCATCGACTCCTATAGCTACCCAGACTACACCTTCTCCCACCCTACCTCCTATAAAAACGGCATCTCTTATTCCCAGTTCTGCCTCCACTACATCTGTTCCCAGGACGACCAGTTCCACCTCAAAGTCCCAGGTGGCCACCTCCTTTCATGATCACAACTTCCCTTTCCACGTCGTTGATAATGCCCTCCAGTGCATCTCCTCCACTTTACGCACCACCGCCTTTGAACCCCACCCCTCCCAATGCAACAAGGACAGAACCCCTCTGGTCCTCACATTACACCACACCAACCTCCGCATACAATGCATCATCCTCCGCTACTTCCAAACAGACCCCACCACCAGAGATATATGTCCCTCCCCATCCCTATCAGTATTCCGAAAAGACCATTCTCTCTGCAACTCGCTCGTCAGGTCCACACCCCAATCCTGGCACCTTTCCCTGCCACTGCTGAAAGTGCAAAACCTGTGCCCACACCACTCTCCTCACTTCTGTCCAAGGCCCCAAGGGATCCTTCCACATCCGTCAGAAATTTACCTGTACCTCTACCAATGTCATTTACTGTATCTGTTGCACCCGATGTGGTCACCTCTACATTGGGGAGACAGGATACCTTCTCGCGGATTGTTTTCAGAACATCTTTGGGCCACCACCGACCCCACTGCCCCGGGCTGAACACTTCAACTCCCCCTCTCACTTGGGCATACAGATCCTGGGCTGCATCCACTGCCAAAATATTACCACCCAACGCCTGGAGGAGGAATGCCTCATATTCTGCCTTGGGACCCTGCAACCACATGGGATAAATGTGGATTTCAACAGCTTCCTCATTTCCCCTTCCCCATATTATCCCAGTGCCAAGCCTTCAATTCAGCACCAACTCTGGAGCTGTCAATTACTGCCCCCTCTGACCTATCATCTTCTCCGTCACCTTCATTCACCTATCACTTTCTCAGCAACCTTCCCCCAAACCCCACTCCCTCCCATTTATCTCTCCGCCTCGACCCACAAGCCTCTTCCTGATGAAGGGCTTATGCCTGAAACGTCGGTTCTCCTGTTCTTCAGATGCTGCCTGACCTGCTGTGCTTTTCCAGCACTATACTCTCGACTATAATCTCCAGCATCTGCAGTCCTCACTTTGTCCCTGTTATAATAGCTGTTTGTACTGTTGGTGGAGCTTTAAGCATGTAGAACTGTATGTGTGTTGTATGTCTGTGAATTCTTATTATTTTATTGTCATTTGTTCCAAAAGCCACTTCAGGGTTACTTAGAACAATTGGAGATAGCAATAGTTTTTTTTCTTTGTGAGCTTGTAAAGTAAACCTGAGAAATGCAGTAATGAATCTTTTAATTTCAAGATTTGTTTAGTTTGTGTAGCTTTTTTACTTTTTCATTTTTTCAAAAGTCAGTCAACAACTTAATGAATTTACATGAATCTTGATATTAAGGATAATTGTATATATTGACATTAGCTTCAGGGGACTTAATAACCCTCTTGTATTGAAAGCAAAATCCATTTTGTATATCGTTTGAATTTAGTTAGTAAATCATCTGCAATAATGCATGCACCAAGTCAACATATTCTCACTTTCTGACTTATTTTGCTGTTACATGCTTGCACTCTCGTTCTCCATTCAATCCCTTTCATCTTCTATCATTTTCTTTATTCCTTGTTTACTGTTAGCCACTTCCACTTTGAGCCACCCACCCTATGTTTTTTCTCAGTGCTGCACTTTCACTGACCCCCATTTTAACACTCCAAATGCCATCTTCCACTTGCTGTCTTCATAGGTGGGTGTAACAAGCTTTAAAATTGAACTAAACTGCACAGACTAAAACCTGTATCCATTTCTGCTCTTGAGTTTCACTCTAGCTACTGATGACAAAGATAGCTTTGGTGCCATCAGAAATATTCTGTGGGAAGGGCAATTTCTGTCATGGAACACATGATTATTGCTTATTTCCAGAACACTCTGCAGAGCTGTCAGTTCTCTGTTGGTTAAAATGTATGTTGAATCCATTTCAAGAGGGAATGTCATGAATTGCAGCAATGTTGTAATATTATAGTCCAATTATTGGGAGAGATTTTCTTGCCACCAGCTACCAAAAAAATACATAGTCCATATCAATGAGTATCAAAGTTTTTTTTTCCTTTTCCCCCAAAGTTCAGCAAATATTGTGATTATTTGGCTCCTTCTCAATCTGTAACGTCGTAGAGTTTAAAAAATAAGCAATTCTTGTATCTCTTTCTTGGTGAGGGTGTTGTGTTCTTGTATATAAAGAAAGAAACACACATTTTCATTTGGTGTAAAAGTGGTTGACCTTGGCAGTTATTTCAGATCTAAGCAAGTGTTTTGACAGCACACTTTTTGTATCTACTTTTATCTATTGTGGTTTGAGAGATTTAGATGCTTCATTCTGCAGCTGAAAGGGACTCTGATTTTTCTCCTAAATGACAAAGATTGAATGCATAGCTTCGGTAATAATGTTTCTTAAAAATTTCAAAAAAATGGTTTTGTAGTGTTGTAGCAGATCATTAGCACAGTCTTATTTAGTAGCTTGTCGTATTTTTTCCTTATTTATATCTGATTCCTCTACTTCTAATCCGTGATATACGATTCAAAATTCAGTAATGCAGCATTTAGACTGGACAAGTGCTTTCTTAACATGCTGTTCTAAAGTCATACCTTTCAATTGGCACTTTTACTCAACTGTCAAGGCAGTTTTCCCTCATCTTAGCTGGACTATTTATAAAATTTGTCTTGAATACAGAAATAATCTTTTGTAGGTAATCTAATCATTTTTGTGAAGAGCATCATTAATATCTTAAATTCTGCTGATTTTGTATGCAGGTACTTGACTGCATCCTTAATACATGCTGGTTTTAGAAGAATTTCACTTGTCTTTCCAAACAAAAAGAACAATAGTTTGTAGCTAGTTAATGAGTTTACTGAACTTGGTTTTAACAAGTTGTATCTTGGTACACTGTAAACTGCAGTTATGTTGGTGTTACACACCACAATTTTAATTGTTTGCATTAGCAAAATGTTTATTTCTCACTCTTGATTAACCTTGAAAGTTCCCAAACTTGTAGAAATTATTTGCAAAGGATTTCTGAAATATTTTTAATGTTGAAGAAAATTAAATTCGTTACATTTATGTTGTTAATACCAGATTCTGGTTTTGTATAATATTATTGTATTAACTCACTGACCTTTTGCTTTGGTTTTGTTTGTAGAAATGTTTTGAGAAAAGTAGTTTAGTGAAGTAATTCATTTGTAATTAAGTCTTAATAAATTTACGGTTGATAGAGGAATGCTGCCCAGGGCATTGAGAATTAAGGGGTGGGGCTACCTTTTTTGCTGAAAGTAGCACTTGAGAATTTTGTTAAGCAAAAATGTTGCAAGGTGTGAACTTGATGTGAATGTGGCATAATGTGAAAGTGTTGGTTTATGAAGGTAACTTGATGCATTTTCAGCCTTGATCAGTTTTTCAAAAATGGAAAGCCAATGGAATCTGGACACAATGTACAAATACTGAAATGTTGGCCGGTAAACTGTTTTTTTTTGTTAGCATTGTGCATCGTCTTGTGCATCAAGGACTTGTACTGTCAGCTGTCATAGAGTCATAGAAATGTTTAGCACTGAAACAGAGACTTTGATCCACCTTGTCCATGCCAACCAGATATCCTAAATTAGTCTAGTCCCATTTGCCAACACATAGCCCATTATCCCTCTAAACCCTGTCACTTGAGAAAATGCTGATTGTGTTTGTAATCTATTTCCCAAGTTCAGATGATCAGTACACACAAACCCCTTCTGTGTGTCTTCAGTGATTACTTGAAGCTGTCTCCCAGATTTCTTTATTTACTTCAAAATATTATTTATATTCGCTTTGATGAAAATGATTTGAGTTTTCTGTAAAGGTTATTTTCAAATATTTTGTATTATCAGATAATGCTCCATTTCATTACAATGTATAGTTTTCTTGGAGTGCACTTTAAACAGATTATGTAAACCTACAAGATTTACTGAAAGTCTTGAAGGATCTTAGTTTTTTGCTTACGTTCTGTATAAATTTGATGAAAAGGAAATAGCATTTCTCAGTTGTTCACATGTTCCTGTCTACATATTAGCTACAATAGTTGTTTACTAATTTCTGATTCCAGTGAATAAAGTCCATATGTCAGAGCTGATGGTGTGAAGTCTTAACTAGATTACAATATTGTTTCCAATATAATTTGACAAAAATTGGTCAAACCAGCTCAAAAGATCGAATTTCAGCCACAAATTGAGTTTGTTTTCTTTGCAGACATTGTGTTGAAAGTTAACCTTGCCTACAAAATTGGCCATGCCCTCAGATTAAGTTAATTACCATAAGAAGTTTCTGCTAATAGCATCTGTTTGCTGGCATTTCAAAGACTTTTAAAATTGAGCCTTTCTGGCACAGACAACAGATGCTTTTTTTTAAAAAAAAACTTTGTTCTAATTTATTGAAACATTTACAGCACTGTAATTGGTGAGTG
This sequence comes from Chiloscyllium punctatum, assembly GCF_047496795.1. Classification (NCBI taxonomy): domain Eukaryota; kingdom Metazoa; phylum Chordata; class Chondrichthyes; order Orectolobiformes; family Hemiscylliidae; genus Chiloscyllium; species Chiloscyllium punctatum. Next base: position 64,346,132 of record NC_092755.1, read on the forward strand.
ATTTTGTACTGGTTTAAGGACATTTCAGTTATTTAAAATTTACTTACAGCAGGTGGATTGAACATGGATTAAGATTGCTGATTTATAATTAGCCCACTTCAGCTATATTAATAATATTGTACTAGATTTTCTTCAATAAATATTTCAGGGAATTTTTTTTATTATGGACTTTTATACTTTGGTACTGGTTCATAGCAGATTTTACACTTAGCAAGGACCGATTAGTCAAATTGGAACTTGTGAAAGCTTAGATCCCTGAATCTTCCCAAATCAGCAACACGTGGCTGATGTGCTTAACTAAGTTGAATTTTATTTGAGTATTAGACTACAGATGCCTACAGCTTGGTGAGTATTGCGTGAAGTAACACATTCTGACAATACATGGTTGCCTTTTTTGCTGCCTGTTTGTACTCCTTTCAGTCTGTCTGCCTGTTTGAGTATATTACTGTTTTTTTTCATACTGTTTGCATCTTTCTCTGTATTACTGTAATTCTGTCTCACTTGCTACCTGTACGTCTTGTCCTATTGCTCTTAACTTTCTGAATTTTGGCTCTGTGTCTCTTGGTTATGACTGTAATTTTGTAGCAGCTACATGTCGGAAACTTGTGCTTTTTGATGTTGCAACTGGTCTCCTGTCTAGATAATGTACACTTGTTGGAGAAAAGTTGGATGATAGAATAGAATTGCTACCAATGGAATAGTGTGCATGTGAAATGTTAGGTTTGGCTATAGATGAATTAGAGGGTTTTCATTCCTGTCCCAACAACGTGCGCTGCCATGAAGATGGGGCCTTGCAGTATAGAACAGAACTGTTTTGCAATATCATGGGCGGCTAACACAAATTGAAAATGAATGTTGGATGTTGTTTTGGAAGTATAGGTCGTCCTGCTATAATGCATGTTTCATCAACATGAATTTGTTGTAATGCAATTGACGAATAGGGAACGTTGTTTCTAAAGCACAGACTTTTAAAGTTTGTTGGCTAAAGCATGATTGTATCGCCTACACTTTAAAATGGTTTGTATAGTGAGATTTTTGTGTAGCGCAAGTTTGCACAGGAATGCAACTACCATGTAATAGCAGAACTACCTGTCTTGAAATGATTTAATTTTGAATGTTTATTAAATCATTGTTAGTTCTGTTGTTTACAGTTATTTCATAAAGTTTGTGTTAGTTTTTAAACTTACTTGAAGAAAGATAAATGTATTTTTGGGCAGCAATCTTACAAATTTGCAAAGGTTCCAATGCATAAATGTCTAGTCATTGAAGCTTTGAAGTTATTGGAGGGAAGGAAGCAATACATCACTAGAATTTCAATATGATAGAATAGTAGAGCGTTTGTGTTAATTTCATTTGAAGGGCATAATAGCAAAAGAGAGGAACAAACTTCAGGGGAAAAAAACTGAGATGGAAAGCACAATGAAGACATTAGACTGAAAAGTGTTAAGTCCACTTTACCTATGGCCTGCATCCTGGAGTTTTCAAGGAAGTGACTGCGGTGATAATGCATATATTGGTTGTAATCATCCACATTTCCCTGGATTTTGGAATTTTCCAGCAGATTGGAAAACCGCAGATAGAGCAAGTTGATCCAAGAAAGGCTGGATACCACATTGGAAAGATATGGCACTTAGTCTGATGTCTGTCGTTGAAGAAAATGTTAGAATCTGCTATTAAAGAAATAGCAGCAGGACATTGGGAAAATCATAATGCAATCAATCATAGTTTGTGTGTGAAAATGGTTTTTGGCAAGTTTATTAGAGTGCTTTGAGTATGTAACAAGCAGAGTCAATTAAGGGTAAACAAGTGGGTGTAGCATTTTTGGGTTTCCAACAGACATTTGATAAAGTACAGCATTAAAAGTTGCTATCTAAGAACATGCAATATTTGGGTAATATTGACTTCGATCTGTTAACCAGCAAGAAATAGGATAAATGCCTGTGTCGGCAAACTAAAGTGAAATGTCACAGTAATCAGTGCTGGTGCGTCAATTATTTATAGATTATATTAATGACTTGGATGAAGGGGTTGAGTAAAATATTTAATTGTATCATTTGGACTAAGTGCATAGGGGGTGAAGGGTATTGCTTGGAGGGTTTTGTGAGCATTAGAATTTAGGAAATAAATGGTGACCTTGAAACATGTGAAATTCTGAATGGAATTTCATGAGCAAAAGCTGAGACAATATTTTAGCTTGATGGGAATGCTGGAACTTGGGCACTCTTCAAAAATAGTCTATCAAGTGCGGCACTGGAAAAAGCACAGGAGGTCAGGTTACATTAGAGGGTCAGGAGTGTCTTTTTGGGCATTGCCATCCTGCTGCTCGGATGTTGCCTGACCTGCTGTGCTTTTCCCAGTGCCGCACTTTATTGACTCTGACTCTCCAGCATCTCCAGTCCTCATTATCTTCTATACACTTCAAAAATAGATCAATTAGTACACTACAAAGCTTCACCACCTCGTGTTATCACATTATTGTAATTTATGTAACTGTTCCTTGAGGATTTTTCCTGCTAGTTTCAACTACAAAACTGGAAAAACTTTCAGGGCTTTTTCCATCTTACTCTGGTTTGGCCTGAAGTGTCATCTTCAGGCAATCTGTTCTGAAAGTTCTGGGCAGGTTTTGATGGGCGCAAATTACATCGCAACAATTATAAGCAATCCACAATGCGTTAAAACAGTCAAATTGCTTTGTCCTGTTTCCAAATGTTAATGGATCCTTCATATACAAAAAAAACACTAGGGTCTAAATTTGTATCTTCACCAAAATCTAATCTGTTCTTCCTTGGTTCATGTCTATCTGGGTACGACATTTCATTGAAATCTGTCCATTAGGTTTTGAGAGGGAGGATTTCCTAGCAGATTAACAAACAAATGAAAACGTAATGAAGGGACTCCCACTTCTTATTTGAGGATTGTCAGTTTTTGGAGTCCTGTACTCCATAGAGCGGGGTTATCTCATCAAAAATGTTCAAGGCTGAATTAGATTCTTGATCTGCAGAGGTGGTAGGAGGAGGAGAGTTGAGAAAAAATGTTAAGGTCATGATTGGAGCAACAATGATATTATTAGTGGAACAGGCTCAAGAGCCAGTAAAGCTTGCTTTGGCTTCTATTTATTGTATTCTGCGCTCATAATTATAGATGTGTCCTTTGAGCACTTAAAGACTCAATTTTGTGCTTTGGGGCATGAGGTGAAATAATTGTGATGGCAAGATTATTTTTTATTAATAAAGATCACCAGAGGAAATGTTGGCACAATTTAAATGTAATTTGGATTTTTTAAAACTAAATCTTATTCCAGATAGGTATGGTTGCAGCAGTAATGAGCATTGATTTCAGGGGATTCTAGGGGAAATGATGTCAACCAGACTGTTTAGTTAGGGTTAGGAACTGGCAAAAAAGACTGGTAAAATGTAACATTTTCAAAGTATGAGGATGTATACTTGAATGCCATAATCTACAAGGCTGCAAGCTAGGAGTGGGAAAGTGGGATCAAGATGGATGGCTGTTTGTTGGCTTGTGCAGACATGGTTGCTGAAGAGTCCCTTGCCGTGCTGAGATTGCTGATTTTTGAAAGAGGCACATAGCAATGAACTCTCTGGTCCAGTACATTGTTCTATTTTCAAGTTTGATTAATTAGGTTCATGCTCGTGCAAAGTATCCGCCTAACTTTCAAGTTGCTGTATGTCTGAGACAAGTACTTGAGGGCAACATCATATACTCCTCGTGTTTGCTGTTACATTCAGTGCGTTGAAGCTTCACTTGGAATTCAGTTGTGGTTGGAAACTCCTAGGGAGAGTGGAAACGTTCGGCTAGGATTTCTTTAACCATCTGTAGAGGTCAACCTTCCTGGCTGATTCGTTGGTGCCCGAAGCTCCTGACTAAAATAGAGAAGATAAATTTGGAAAGGCACTAAATATATTGAGAAACTTTGAGACCACAGACATATCAGATGTTTTGATGAGTGCAGACAAACCACCCAAGAACACATCTACCCAAAGTCTGACCATCGTGCATTTGGTTCCAAAATGGCCGATAGATCCAATTGACCTGAAACGAAAGCAAGTCATTCTCAATTGTAGGGGACTGCCTCAGTATAACATGTGGTAAATGTGAAATGGACTTTAAAAAATGATCAGATTTCTGTTTCCTGAGCTGAATTGTTTTGAAAAGGTGTGATAGTTTATGTTTACTCAAAATGCCCTTTTGGTCTTTGGTGCAGTTTTAGTTCTACCCAGCCAGTACTGAAAATTGATTTTGCATTCTCAAGTCAGTAGTATTGTTCACGTTGTTTGGTCCTCCATCCTCCCTCCCTTACTTGAGTGTATCCCTACATAGTTGTTGCTGTACTCCTGAGATTCTTAGATGGCAGTGATTCCAAGTAGAGCAGTTGCATCTGATGCCAAATATCCTACCTAACAAAGTTGGTTTTAAGTGATTAGCACCTCATTTTTAGGACAGTTGGTTTGGGAGAGAATAGTGCTGTTAGTTTGCCTTTCTTACCTCTGGCTTGGAGCATCTTTACTACTGGTGGTGTGATTTCAGTGCTTTGTGCTGACTGTTGTCCCAAACTCAGAGCCCAAGGATTGCTGTCCTGGTAAATGATGACCTTGGTCTTGGGTTTGAAATCCTGATTTTCAAATACTGCGGAAAATAATCAAAATAGTGAGAGATTTAGATACTAAAGTTACTTCCAGATTTATGTGGATATTTTTAATCTGCCTGCTTCAGATGTTGCTGGAATACAGTAGCTAGTGCTGAAAGAGTTGGACAGATGGGCAAGGTTTGTGCATATTTGACTCCAGCACTGCATGTGGTTTTGTTGGACTATATATGTTGTTATGCATCCTTTGTTAGTCTGGCTGGAAAAATATATTAAACCTTTTTTGTCTGATCTGGATTAGAAGCTAGGATTCTGACTTAACTTGACCCAAAACTTCTAATGTAACTCAACTGGGACAAAAACCAAACTCTCTTATTGTGAATAACTTAGTGATTATAGTTTGAGCCTTTGAGGCATTTATAAAGATCTTAATTTCGTGTTTAAGCTGTGTTTAAAATTGGTTGTTGTTATTAGTAAGTTTCATGATGCTATGTTAGTTTGCAAGTGCTTACATTAGCACATGTTGGATTGACAGTATATTGAGCTGTAAAGACTGTGACTTAGTGTATTTCATGGTGCAGTGCAACATTAACTTGTCCGAATAATCCAAAATTTGGATGAGATCTGAAGTTCCTGTAGAAACAACATTAGACAACTCTGCATTCAGTTATCAGTTAAACTGCATTATGGCATGTATTGTCAGATAACCGGCACTCATAAATTACCACTTGTTTACGATCAGCTAATTATCCAAACAATCAGTTATCTGAACAAAATACTCCCTGTCCGTCTTGGCCAGATAATCACGGTTGCACTGCATTTCCAAGCTATTTGATTCTGGTGAGGATAAAAGGAAAAAAGTCAGTAGTAAGGAAAAGTGAGAAATTACGAAAGATGTGGTAGAATGTTGAGAAAATTTTGAAGACCAAGGCAAATACTGTGAAACTCATGACTGAGGAAGAAAATTTGGAATAAACTGAACATCACACTTCAGCTGGCTTTGTCATTAGTTGCAAGTGATTGGAGAGTGGACAAGTGACCAGTTTCAAACTGAAGGGTAAATTGCAAAGTGTGAAGGGAAGCCGTGAATACTTTGCTTTGAGATGGGCACCAGAAGATGTTGGTGCTGGCAGGGTTGATGGGACTTGAACAGACTTTTTGGTACTACACTGAATGTACTGCAGCAGGAAGGCAGGTAGGCACCATCACCTCCAAGGGCAACTAGGGATGGGTAATAAATGCTGGTCTAGCCAGGAATGCCCGCATCCCATAAGTGAATTTTTAACAATCTAACGTTTCAAGTGAGAAATTTTCTCTGTTTCATCTTGCATATGATGGTAACAAAAGTAACTAAAGATCACCATCGATATTCTTTTTGAAAAAGTTTGTGTTTACCTGAAGTCATTTTAATTCTGTATAAGCTTGTATCAATTTAAGTTTTGGTGGGCATTGTTTTAATATCGAGATAATTGTAAGCAGTGAATTTAAATTTGAAAGTAATGCTGTGTTGCTCTGTTGATCTTTCACAAACAAGCAAACCGTGATTTTAAATTCCAAAGTTCAGGATCTCGAGGCAAATCTTGCCTCTATTTCTGCGCACTTAAATTTTGACCAAGTCAGACAGTGCGTTGCAAATAAACTATTATGGTCAAAATTGTTTTCTCTGTTCATTAATTACCTTTTAATCTAATTTTTTTCACATCACAATAGCCTTCACTTGTACTTTAGTCATGTCATGCAGTACAAAAATATTCTGGTCAATATTTTGATCCAAATAATGACGACTAAACTTTAAATACTTGGAAGAAAAATAAGCTATAGATGATTTGGTAATTGTAAATACAAAAATGTCTTGAAGCAGGTAGATTTTTTTGAGTCCGTTTTCTACCATGGACTCCCAGCATTTGTAAAAAATACAGCTCAGTAAATGTATGGTTTTCCAGCCAACTTTGCATCTTCTCAGATGTCAGAGATCAATAAATGTTTACCACAGCAAACTAATGGTAAATATATGACCAAGATGAAACAGTAATAATCTACTTCATATGATTTACTAAAAAAATTAATTGACCAGGGCAAATGTGTGCACATCTGTGCCTGTGTATGTCTGTCTATTTACGTGCTTGTGGTTGTAATATTGCTCTTCTGTTCCTGTATTCTTTGTTTAGGTTTATTAGAATCCTATAAAATTCATGAAGGTATATTTATGGTTCTTTTGTCTGATGAAAGATATTATTTTGTTAAGGGTCTTCCTGAATTTTATGAAGTCCTAAAGCACTTTACAACCAACCACTACTTAAGTGCAATCTTTAACATTGGTACTGTGGCAGTTGATCTGCATGCAAGACCATACAAAGATCAATAAAATAAATGACTTTATGATCTATTTCTTTTTTTTTCTTATGATCTATTTCTTAGGTGTTGATTGAAAATTAAACGTTGGCCACAGTCCTGGTGGACCTCTCAAAGTATTCTTTGAATAGCACGTTAGAATTGATAACATTAAATTGATAGTAGTTGGGGCTTCCATTCTAACACTTTTTATTTAACATCTCCAACCGGACACCAGTCTATCCGTGCTGCTGTGGGATGTCAGCTGAAATTATGGTGCACAAATTCTGATAGCCAGATAGTAGTTTCTGCACGATAAATTGATGTGCATGGAGGCTAGGCAGAAATCCTGACACAGTTGACACTAATTACCTAGGAAATTGAAATTCCCTTGGAGCAATTATCTGATGTTTGGAATCTTCTGACAAAGCCTGTCAGAGTTGGAAATTTTGGAAGACGCTGAACTGCTTAACCTTTTTGTTACTCAAGTTACAGGCTTAAAGACCGAACCAGTAAGAATCTCCTAACCACAGTTGATCCAAACGCACATTCTCCTCTACCTTTTCTGAACACTTGCCCACCTGATACCTTGCCTCCATGCTTGCTTTTATTTAGTTATCAGAGCATTAAGCAACAGAATACAGCACGCTGTTAGAAAGAGTAGCTTCCTCACTGATTCTCTTTCTCTGGCTTTGAATATTACTGAATTGGACTCTATTGTTCTGTAACAGGATGCTCAGAAAATTTGAAGGCAGAATTACTCAAGATGCGACATAGGGTTTCTGACCCTGATTGGAAAATCCTTGAGCACGTGTTTAAGATTTGAGTGGAGTTTGAACCCACAGCCTCTTGATTTGGGCAACATCAGTGAGCTGTGACTGAGACTCTTTGTAATGACTTTATGATTAGTTTTTATGCTGTATTTTAATTGATTTAGTAGCCTGTGATCCTGACTAATATTTTTTTTGTTGCTTGTTTTGGTTCAGGAAGTTTGCTGACATCATAAGGATTATTGAAACTATTAGAAAATACTCTGTACTAAAATTGAGCTTCTGTTGAAAACAAACTGTTACTTTGAGTCAAAGTAAAGCAAGTATTTGTGTATATAGTTAGTCCTTATTTAAAGTTACCCTGTTCAATGTTGTTCATTTTAATGTTGGACCTTTTAACCCTGCTGAGTGTTGCGATATTAGTTGTATGAAGTGATGTGTGCCAGGTTGAAGATGATTGGACTAGGCTGGTAGAGGTGGGAAATGAGATTGACAAAGCAGAACCTCCTCTTTCCAGTGGTGTCTGTGTTTGCCCCGTCCATCTGTCTGGCTCCTTCCAGTCAACCTGTGGCCCAATTGGAAGCCTATGCTTTGCGGCTGAGGCTGCTGTTGTGCCTGTTCTTTCCATTCCCACCTGCTGCTCCCTTTGTTACTGTTGAAGGCTTGATTCACCTTCTTGTTTAGATGCCACATTGACTGGTGCATGCACTGACAGGGCCACTGACATCAACTGGTAATGTCAGAGTTCCTGCACATGTATGTTGATTGTTCTACCTGGTGGAAGATTTCACAATAAATGCTCTTTATTTTAATGTTGCTTCCTAGTGATCTGATTGGCAACTCCCCTACCCCTCGACCTTTTTGAGTTGTGACCTCTCTCCACTTTTGAACATAATGACAAATTCAAAACTATAACATTCTTATGTTAATTTTAGCTGAGTAGAGCACAGCCCAATGATTATTTACTTGTTCAATCACAGCCTGTGAATATAATCTTGCATTGTCTTCCAAACTTAAAGTAGCTTACCTGAAATAGTTTTTGATATGTATCTTGGTGATTTTTATTTAATTTTATCACAGTAGAGCAAGTTGTATTTTAATTTTAAAATCTAATGCTTCAATTATTACTCATTTCTTGTGTTTACTAAAATGAGTTTGACAATTTGTACAATATAGGAGAAAGTGAGGACTGCAGATGCTGGAGGTCAGAGCTTAAAAATATGCTGCTGGAAAAGCGCAGCAGGTCAGGCAGCATCAAAGGAACAGGAGAATCGACGTTTCGGGCATAAGCCCTTCTTCAGGAATGAGGAAAGTGTGCCAAGCAGGCTAAGATAAAAGGTAGGGAGGAGGGACTTGGGGGAGGGGCATTGGAAATACGATAGGTGGAAGGAGGTTAAGGTGAGGGTAATAGGCTGGAGAGGGGGTGGGGGGGCGGAGAGGTCGGGAGAAGATTGCAGGTCAAGAAGGCGGTGCTGAGTCTGAGGATTGGGACTGAGAAAAGGTGGGGCGAGAGGAAATGAGAAAGCTGGAGAAATCTGCATTCATCCCTTGTGGTTGGAGGGTTCCTAGGCGGAAGATGAGGCGCTCTTCCTCCAGGCGTCTTGTTGCCATGGCCTGGCGATGGAGGAGGCCAAGGACCTGTCCTTGGCGGAGTGGGAAGGGGAGTTATAGTGTTCAGCCACGGGGCGGTTGGGTTGGTTGGTGCGGGTGTCCCAGAGATGTTCTCTGAAACGTTCCGCAAGTAGGTGGCCTGTCTCCCCAATGTCTAGGAGGCCACATCGGGTGCAGCGGATGCAGTAAATGATGTGTGTGGGGGTGCAGGTGAATTTCTGACGGATATGGAAGGATCCCTTGGGGCCTTGGAGGGAAGCGGAGGTGGGAGGCGTGGGCGCATGTTTTGCATTTCTTGCGGTTGCAGGTGAAGGTGCTGGGAGTGGAGGTTGGGTTGGTTGGGGAGGCGGGGGATGTATCTGACGAGGGATTCGCAGAGGGAGTGGTCTTTCCGGAACGCTGATAGGGGTGGGGAGGGAAATATAACCTTGGTGGTGGGGTTTGTTTGGAGGTAGTGGAAAAGACGAAGGATGATACAATGTATCAGGAGTTTGGTGAGGACCAGTGGGGTTCTGTCCTGGTGGTGATTTGGAGGGGTGGGGTTCAAGGGTGGCAGAGCAGAAAGTGGAGGAGATGTGGTAGAGAGCATCGTCAACCACGTCTGAGGGGAAATTGCAGTCTTTGAAGAAGGAGGCCATTTGGGTTGTTCGGTATTGGAATTGGTCCTCCTGGGAGCAGATGCGGCAAAGGCCAAGGAATTGGAAAAATGGGATGGTGTTTTTACAGGGGGCAGGGTGGGAGGAGGTGTAATCTAGGTAGCTGTGGGAGTCAGTCAGTTTATAGTAAACGTCTGTGTTGAGTCGGTCGTCCGAGATAGATAGAAATGGAGAGGTCTAGGAAGGGGAGGGAGGAGTCTGAGATGGTCCAGGTAAATTTGAGGTCGGGTGGAAGGTGTTAGTAAAGTGGATGAACTGTTCAGCCTCCTCGTGGGAGCTTTACTTACACCTTACACCTTCCACCCCGACCTCAAATTTACCTGGAAATCTCTTTCCAATCCAAACCAAAGGAGTAGCCATGGGTACCCGCATGGGCCCCAGCTATGCCTGCCTCTTCGTCGGATATGTGGATCAGTCCATCTTCCGCAGCTACACTGACACCACCCCCCACCTTTTCCTCCGGTACATTGATGACTCTATCGGCGCTACCTCGTGCTCCCACGAGGCGGTTGAACAGTTCATCCACTTTACTAACACCTTCCATCCCGATCTCAAATTTACCTGGACCGCCTCAGACTCCTCCCTCCCCTTCCGAGACACCTCCATTTCTATCTCGGACGACCGACTCAATACGGACGTTTACTATAAACTGACTGACTCCCACAGCTACCTGGATTACACCTCCTCCCACCCTACCCCCTGTAAAAATGCCATTCCGTATTCCCAATTCCTTCTCCTTCGCCTTCGCCGCATCTGCTCCCAGGAGGACCAATTCCAATACCGAACAACCCACTTGGTCTCCTTCTTCAAAGACCGCAATTTCCCCTCATATGTGGTTGACGATGCTCTCCACCGCATCTCCTCCACTTCCCGCTCCTCCACCCTTGAACCCCGCCCCTCCAGTCGCCACCAGGACAGAACCCCACTGGTCCTCACCTACCATCCCACCAACCTCCAGACACATCGTATCATCCTTCGTCATTTCCGCCACCTGCAAACAGACCCCACCACCAAAGATATATTTCCATTCCCACCCCTATCAGCGTTCTGGAAAGACCACTCCCTCCATAACTCCCTCGTCAGATTCACACCCCCCCACCAACCCAACCTCCACTTCTGGTACTTCCCCTGCCACCGCAAGAAATGCAAAATTTGCACCCACGCCTCCCCCCTCACTTCCCTCCAAGGTCCCAAGGGATCCTTCCATATCCGTCAGAAATTCACCTGCACCTCCACACACATCATTTGCTGCACCCGATGTGGCCTCCTAGACGTTGGGGAGACAGGCCACCTACTTGCGGAACGTTTCAGAGAACATCTCTGGGAAACCCGCACCAACCAACCCAACCGCCCCGTGGCTGAACACTTTAACTGCCCCTCCCACTCCTCCAAGGTCATGCAGGTCCTTGGCCGCCTCCATCGCCAGACATGGCAACATGACGCCTGGAGGAAGAGGGCCTTATCTTCCGTCTAGGAACCCTCCAACCACAAGGGATGAATGCAGATTTCTCCAGCTTTCTCACTTCCCCTCCCCTCCACCTTTTCTCAGTCCCAATCCTCAGACTCAGCACCGCCTTCTTGACCTGCAATCTTCTCCGCCCCCACCCCTTCTCCAGCCTATTACCCTCACCTTAACCTCCTTCCACCTATCGTATTTCCAATGCCCCTCCCTCAAGTCCCTCCTCCCTACCTTTTATCTTAGCCTGCTTGGCGCACCCCCCTCATTCCTGAAGAAGGGCTTATGCCCGAAATGTCGATTCTCCTGTTCCTTTGCTGCCTGACCTGTCTATCTGTAGACTAGAAATATAGGTTATGCCACTTTTATATTTCAATAATGTGACATGACAAGAATTGGAAAAATTGAGAGGGTTAAGGCTGTTTGTTTGTAATTCCAGTTTAAAACTGCCTTATCACAGTATTTGTTTGTTCTGCCTGTTCCTTGTACAGCTGGTGGCAACCTTAAAATGAATTTGTTAGGTTTGGAACCACATCCAGAAGCACCTGTTGTTAATATTGTGTAAAAATAGACCTCTTGGGCACTTAATGAACTGAAGCAGAGCTAGTTTATATGTTGATAAATGTTTGGACACTCCCTCCCATACGCTCAATCATTTTAAAAGTTACCACCCAGGAGCAATGACCTTAATAGCAAAACAGTAAATTTTATTTGTAAATAATTTTGTTGCATTCAGCAGTAAATTTAAATTGCTGTAGTTGACCATTTTACTTTTTTAAAAAAAATTACTGAATGCGTTTAAGTTATGTAAAATGTGTGAGTGAGAGAAAGTATTCCAAGTTGCACTTGATTTGCAGTCAACTAACATAACTAAGTTGCTGTACGCAGGAACCTTGATTATCTGGCATTCGATTATCCAAATATCGGATTATCCAGCAAGATCACAAGGTCCTGAGGCTCGGCTAAACTATATTATCTGGAATTTGATTAACTGAATGAAATACAGCCTACCCATGTCCTTCGGATAATCGGTTTCTCTATCGTGGAGACTAACTAATGATGTAATCTGTAGCTACAGTATAAAGATAAACTTGCTGTTTTGGTGGTGAACGTCTGATTTAATCCTTCTGTAGACAAGTGAAAAGTTGCATAAAAGGCTATTTGAGATAATTTTTGCCTTACTTAGTTTAATAAATTTCCACTTCTATTTTTAAATATACTTTTATTGAAAAATAGATTTTTTATATTACAACAGATGCAAAACAATACAAAGAATACGCAAAATGTAAAAATCCCAAACCGCCCTCATGTACAAATGTATAAATGTATAAATATGTATAGGAAAATACATAAGAGAAACGCCAACTAATTAACTAAATATCTAATAACCAGCAACAAACGAATAAATGATAATAATTCAACTCAGCCAAACAAAACACTCCCTCTCGATATTCGGGAGTATTAGTTTTCACACATTCATACGTTCGCAGTTCCCCCCCTCTGGATATTGGGCTTGTAAAGCACAATCATTACAGCTATATAAAAGCCCTTATTAATGTGGTAGACAAATCTGTGTCCAGGTATTCCAGAAAGGGCCACCTTGTCTTACAGCAATTCTCAGTCTTGTGGTGTACCATACTTGTGAGAAAATCTAAGGGGATATCCTCTATGACAATCTTCCGTCGACTTGACAGGCCCCGGGGATTTTCGGATACCAACCTAACAAGATATTCTTTCTTGTGCAGAAAGTGAGGATGTTGAAAAGTTTTTTCTTATGCGCATCTATAGGGGACACTGGGCAGGCCAAGATTCTTCTCAACCCTTACACCCAAAAGCCCCTCCATTGCAGGTACCACAACACTCCAATATGTTTGAAGTCTACCACTGGACCAGAGACTATGGGTAAGAGTGCCTGTACCAACCTTGCACTTGGGACATCTTGAAGATACCCTCGGTTTAAATTTTGACAAACGATCCTGCGCCAATCAGACCCTGTGGAGAATCTTCAACTATAAAGCATGGGACCTACTGCAAATTGATATCTCTCTTGTGTTTACCCAAATATTTTTCCATGCCTCTGAGGAGACCTCAATGCCGGGCACTCTCTGCCATGCCCTGCAGAGTCGATTGAACTCATCTGAGGGGGCACCCCCAATTGATGATATAAATGCTGACAGAAAGTGTACTCTTAGCACTGAGCCCCCTCCTGTCTCTGTCCGATTTGTAGGGATCAGTTAAAAGTGGTCTATTTTTGAATAAAATCCCTAACTTGGAAAAAAATGAAAGAGGTTTCTGTTAGCTCGTATTTCTGCGCTAACTGACCCCTAGCTGCCCAGTATTTGAATGCTGAATCTATTATTCCCAGTTGAAAATCCAGCATGCCCATTGCAGGTGTAAGAGAAGATGTTTTGCCTAGATTGCCTTCCCTCTGCCGAATCGTCCTCCATGCTTTAACAATATGGATAACTATTAGGTTATGGCAGGATTCCCAAACTGTCCTCATTTTGTCCAAAAACAGCAAGCTAGTAAGGGGGCACCCTGTCTGAGATTTTGATATCTAACCATATTGAAAGCTCAATCACTCATGTCAGATAGAAGCGAGCTATCCGACCTAACCACAAAACCTGAAGTGCCTCCAGCTTTGAAGGTCTTGTTTGCTTTTGTCGAATAATTGAACAAAATTAGCTTTAAACAACTGATCAAGAACTGGAGTGATGAATATGCTCAAATACACACAACCCCCCTGTAACCATTTAAATGGGAATCGTTATTTGACCTCGAAACCTAGCGTTTTCATAAGACCACCCATAGGCATAGCCTCTGATTTACCAAAATTAATCTTGTACCCTGAAAAGGTGCCGATATATTAGGATCCCTATGAATGACCTCCGTCAATGGTTCAATCACCAATGTAAAAAGCATTGACGAAAGAGGACAGCCCTGCCGGCTACCCCTAAAAATGTTAAAATTGCTTGATCGTACTCCATTAGTGATGACTGCAGCGAGAGAGTCACTGGAGATAACCTTTACCCATCTTATAAAGACTTCGCCCAAGCCAAATCACTCCAGAGTATAAAAAATGTACAGCCACTCAGCTCTGTCAAATGTCTTCTCTGTATCTAGAGAAATCACTAATCCCTGTATTGACTGCTGTTGATGTGCTGAATGACATTAAGCAGCCTCCTAACATTATTGGAGTCTCTGCGGCCCTTTATGAACCACATCTGGTCCTCTGTAACAATAGAAGGTAACACAGTCTCGAGCCTTAACGCAAGAGTCTTAGACAGGATTTTGAAGACCACATTTAAGACTGAAATGAACCTGTATGATGCACAGTCCTTTGGGACCTTCCCTTTTTTTTTCAGAATAAGTGAAATATTGGCCTCTGAGATGGCAGGAGATGATCACCGACTGTATGTTGTGCATTGGGCATGACTGGGTTTATAAATTCTTTATAGAATTTGCTGGGAAGTCCATCAGAACCGTGCCTTTCCACTCTGAAGCTGCTTCACAGCCTCCTGCACCTCTTGCTCTGATAAGGGGGCATTGAGAAAAGACTCTTGTTCGGGGGTCACGCCCAGGAGCTCCAAATCCTTGAAAAAGGACTCCACATTGGCCCGTTCCTCCTCCCATCCCTCAGATTGATATAATTCAGAGTAAAATCTCTGGAATGCCACATTAATCTTTTTGGGACCACATGTTAGGTTCCCAGACCCTTCTCTAATTGATGTAATGGCTTGAGGGGCGCTCCTGTTTGTGGCAAGATATGCTAGGTACTTTCCTGGCTTGTCACCACACTCATAAAGCTTTTACTTTGCGAAAGTAAGCTGCTTCTTTGCTGTCTGCATGAGTACAGAAATCATTGCAGCCTGCAGTGCCGTAATCCTCTGTGGTGAGCCTTCTCTGCTATCTTCTGCCACTTCCTAATGGCAGAGTAGGAAATAACTAACCCCCTGGCATAGGCTTTGGCAGTTTCCCAAAGGACGGACTGGCTACTAACTAAGCCCGAGTTGATGTATAGGAATGCCTGAAATTCCCTTTTGAAGTACTCCACAAACTTCTTATCACTAACGATAAAGGAATCCATTCACCAGTGCCTTGGCCCCACTGTAAAGTTCTTAATCTTAACCAGCGGGTATACTGGAGCATGATCGGAGATCGTAATATTGCCAATCGAGCAAGATGCCACCAAGTCCAGTATTGCCACAGGGGTAAAAAAAAAATCAATCCTGGTGTAACATCTATGTGGATTGGAAAAAAATGTAAAATCCCTGACTGTAGAGTGGAGACTCCTCCAGACGTCCACCAACCCTAGCTCCACACACAGATCCATCAATTGTTTAGTTTGTACAGAGGGTATTGGGAGGCCTTTGGGCAACCTGTCTACTGTGGGATCCATGAGACAATTAAAATCTCCCCCTATAATGATATGCTGAGACTCGAGACTGATCAATTTAGAGAACGTGTCGACCAGAAATTTGAGGGGATGGGCCGGAGGGCAATAAACATTTAAAACAGCATATTCTTCCCTGTTTATCAGGGTTTGAGAATTACAAACCTCTTTAACGCACTTTAGTAACTTAAATGGGTGATTTCTCCTAAGCAATATAGGCACTCCCCAACTACTGATATTTAAAAGATGAAAAGCCATTCTGCTGTAGTTTCAAGTGCCGTATCATCCAAGTATGTCTCCTGTTAAGTAGCAATATCCACCTTTTCCTTTCTCAGACTCGAAAGTACCTCCTTCCTCTTAATTGGTGAGTGACTCCCCTTGATGTTCCAGGTACACAATTTAATAAAGTCATTAACCATAACCTTCTGCAGTAACATTTAGATTCCAGGGAGGAGGAATTCGAACCACAAATCGCTGAGCCTTCGTGTCGCAAGATCCATTGAACATAAAAACTACATCAACTAAAACCACTACAATTAACAAACCTACAAAGCTATCAAAGACTATATACGACAAAAAACAAGCCAATGTATAAAGTGCCAGTGGCACTGAATAAGAGAACTTATTCCCTGCCCAAAGGAGGCAGCTACACATCCCAAAGCCCAACTTTCCATCCTGTTGCTACCACTACTGCAGCCCGGGTGTTCAAGTACCTGAACTGGCATAAACTGCCCGTAAGTAGGCATCTAGCTGTCCCAACCATTTTCCTATCTCCTAACTAGAGCCACACTGCATACTCAAGCAGAAAAGAAAGAAAGTGCGTCATGGAATAACGATGTGAATAAAGAAATTTAGGGGGAGAAAAAGGTAGGTTCCCCATCTATCCTTTGGTATAACTTAACATTAGAAATTAAAAGTACACATCTCAACCATCTCCAAACATAGTTTAGAGCAGATTATTACCAATTTAAAAAAAAGGAAAAGAAAGCCCGGACCAGACTTCTTTTATTTGAAGAGAAACCAAAGACTCCCTAAACAACACTACTATTTGTGCATACTAAATTGTTCAGATTAAGTTAATTAGTCCACAAAGTCCCTTGCCTTCTCTGACATGTCAAAGAGATGTACAGATTCATCCAAGGTGATCTGAAGCACTGCAGAATACCTCAGAGTACTGGATCCTGAGCGCTCTCAGTCTTTTCTTGACTCCATCATTGGATTTTCTTTTCTGGATCACTGCCACTGAGAAATCCTGGAAAAGCATGATATTAGAGCCCTTATAAACTAGTGCCTTCAGATCCTTCCCCTGGATTCTGGAAGCTTCCACGATTCTCTCCTTATCTCTATAATGATGAAACCGCGTTACGATAGGGTGAAGACGTTGATCCAGACCTGACCTCCGCACCATGACCCGGTGAGCCCTCTTCAACTCAAGCTTCCCATTCCAGCCTCCAAGTTAAGGAATTTCAGCAACCAGTACTCCAACAAATTCCGCCAGCCGCTCCCATTCCTTCTTCTCTGGCAGACCGACGATCTGAATATTTTTCCTGCCCCTGTTCTCGAGGTCATAAACTTGGTCAAGCAAATTACGGACTTTCATCTCCAGGGCTTGGATTCTATCCTTGGAGGACCTGGTATCAGCTTCCACCACTGCAACTCTGCTTTCTACCTCATCCGTCCTTTTCTCCAGGTCTCCCAGCTGCTGTTCATGCTTCTGCAGCATGATAGAGATCGGGGCCAGCTTCTCCTCTATCTGCTTACCCAATATCTCGTGAGATTTTGCGAGCTCCTTCACTGGGGCCTGGTAAGAAATAGAGTCAGAGGGTCATGGGCCCGGCCTTGGATTCTCCTTCTGTCGTCTTCAGCATTCCTGAACGGTGAAAGCCAAGGTAAGCTGAGTTTGAAGAATTTCCAGGGACTCCACGACCTTTCCAGAGTCCCAGGATATCGCCGCGGTCTGGGTCGGGCGGGTTAAAAGTTTGTCCCTCTTGTGCTGCGGTGTGGAGCTCTGCAGCGTGTTCTTCCTAGATCGCCACCACCTTGGATCCACCAGTTCTATTTTTAAGAACAAAAAGTTTATATATCTCTAATCAGTGTTTCGTCATGCAAATTTGTGCATCACTGAATGAGGGAGTTTCAGCTGTCAAGTCAGGCAACTGTTCCCTGATAGGTTTGTTTCCTTGGTTATATGAACAAACGAATAATGTTTTGAAACCCAAATCTGAACCTTTACACTCGTTGATTACATTTGTTTTTCGCAAAGATACTTTTATGAGTTAGTGGAGGCATTGGTTGAAATAATATTAGAGAGATCTCTGGATTCCTGGAGCATTCCAGCAGATTGGAAAACTGCAAATGGTATGTCCCTGTTCAAGAATGAAAGCAGATGGACAGAAACAGCCAACTATTAGTCAGTTGCTCCAACTGCTCATGTTGGGAGAGTACTCGAATCCATTATTAAAGAAGCAATACCAAGTCATTTAGGAAAAACTCAATGCAGTCAAACATCCAACAAGGTTTTGTGAAAGATATTATGTTTGATAAGTTTCCTACAATTCCTTGAGGATATAATAAGCAGGGAAGCCAGGCGATGTTGTTGAATTTCCAGAAGGCATTTGATCAGATACCACAAACGTTTAGAGCACAATAAAGGAACTCGCTGTGTGGTGGATTTTGTATTAGCATGGAATGAGGATTGGTTAACACGCAGAAGGCAGAGTTGGAACTAATAGATCTTTTTCAGGTTGGAAAAGTTTGACTAGTGGAGTGTTACAAGGATGAACCCTACATTCTGATGTCATTTACCGTTATTTTCATGGCTTGGAGGAGGGAACCATGTAATGCAGACATATTTGCTGCTGATTCAAAAATAGGTGGAAGGGCATGTTGTGGTGAAGACATACGGAATCAGTTGTGTGTGTGGACCAACACATGGCAGACAGAATTGATGTAGGAAAGTGTGAGGTCATGCATTTGGTAAGAAAAATCAAAAGGCAGATTACTTAAATGGAAAGTAACATCAGAAGTGAAACACCGGGATCTGATGTTCTTGTGCATGAAACGTGTAAGTGCAACAGGTGATTAAGGAGACTAATGGAATTTGGCCTTTATCGTGCAAGAATTAGAGTTTAAAAATAGAGAAGTTTTGTTTTAAATGTACAGCATGTTGGTGAGGACACGCCTGGAATGTTGTGTGCATCCCTGTGCTTAAAGAATATGTCCTTATTGGAAACAGTGCAAAAACAATTCACTTAGCTGATTCCTGGGGTGAAGGAATGGACTTACCAAGAACGACTAAACGGTAACAACTTTATTGATTAGAATTTCAAAAAATGACAGTGGTCTTCTTGAAAATGAGATTCTTAGAGAGCCTGAAAAGGTAGGAACAGGAGTAGGCCATTCACTCTCTCGAGCTTGTTTCATCATTCAATGAGATTATGGTTGATTGGTGGTGTAACTCCATGTATCTGCCTTTGACCCATATCCCCTTTATACCTTGCTTAACCAAGCATTATCTGTCATTTAAAATTGACAACTGATCCTACATCTGCTGCTGTTTGTGGAGGATAGTTGTAAGCATCTACCACCCTTTGTATAGAAGTGCTTCCTAACATCCCTCCTGAATGATCTGGCCATAATACTCAGACAACGCCCTCTAGTTCTAGAATTCCCAACCAGTGGCAATAGTCTAACTACCCTGTCCATTTCCATTAATATCTTGAAAACATTGATCAAATCACCCCTTAACTGTCTTAATTCTTTAGAAAACAGGTCTGATTTGTATAATCTCTCTGCATAGCCTAACCTCTGAAATCCAGGTATCACTTGTCAGTCTGTTATACTCCCTCCAAGGTTAATATATTCTCTTAAGGTGTGGGTCCCAAGATCTGCGCTCTCTGCTGCAAGTGGGGTCTAACCAGGATTTTGGTTAATTGCAGCATAACCACTACATCCTTGGACTTCAGTCGCCTAGGTGTAAAGGTCAGTATTTCATGAACTTTCTTATTGATTTTCAGTATGTGTTTGTGACATTCTGAAGATCTATGCACCTGAGCCCCCACTCTCTGGGCATCCACTGTATTTAACTTCAGAAAGTACCCTGATTTCTCCTTTTTGGTCCAAAATGGGTAACCTCACATTTAGTTTCCATGCCATTATCCAAGTTGTTAATAAATAATGTGAATAATTGAAGTCCAAACACAGATTCTTGTGACACATTACCAGTCACACCCTGTCAGTTGAGTACCTACCTGTTGTCCCTACTTTGTAGCCTGCAATCCAACAATTTCCCAGTCGTGTGAATAATTTGCCGCAAATTCTGTGGGCTCCTAAGTTAGTTAGTGGGACTTTATTATTAAATGCTTTCTGGAAGTCCGTGTAAACAGCATACATAGAAATTACCCTGTCCACTACAGTGGTCACTTCTTCAAAACAAAAATTCAGTAAGGTTTGTCAGGCGTGACCTACCTGTCACGAATCCATTTTGGCGCTCCCTGATTAACTAAAATTTCAAGTGTTCAGTTGTCCCTTCCTTGATTATAGACTCCCATCAATTTCCTGACTGCAAATGTTAGGCTAACTGGTATGTAATTGTCTGGTTTTCCTCTTTCACCCTTAAAAAGCATAGTGAGATATGCAAATGGATTGATGTGTGTACTAGTGTTGGGGATGTTGAGATGCATCCACTCGTGGAAGAATCTTGAACTAGAGAATATAGTTGCAGAATAAGTAAACATTCTTTTGAAATTGAGGTAAAGGAATTTCTTCTGAGGGTAGTGATTGTCTGGAATTCGCTACCCCCAGCGAGTTGTGGAACCCAGATCATACAGTATTTGAAGAGGCGATAGATTTTTTTTGAAATATCAAGTTGCGGGCAATGATGTGCTGGTACAAAAAAGTTGACCCCTGGTGCAGATCAGCTGTGATCCTATAACATGATGGGGCAGGCTCAAGGGGATGAAAAACCCACTCCTATTTATGTTCTTGTGTAAGGAACCACTGTAGCAATAACACTCCTCTTAAGGCGTGCGTGTGTTTATGGCTCTACTTCCCTCTGGAAAATGGTGTGAAAAGTGAAACTTTTGGAACTTGATGCTGCATGGACTCCCCATGCCTGGATAAGAACAAGATCCACCGTGCTGCCCATTCAACAGTTTGCTGTGGCCGAGGATTTAACCAGAAGCATAGAAAGGTGATGTTAACTACAATTCACAACCTCAGCTGGCACAGTCCACTGGGAGAAAGTGAGGACTGCAGATGCTGGGGATCAGAGCTTAAAAATGTGATGCTGGAAAAGTGCAGCAGGTCAGGCCTGACCTGTGCTTTTCCAGCAATACATTTTACAGTCCACTGGGACTCAGTATAGACTTGCTGTCTGGGATAAAGTTGACCAGTAGATTTCTCCCAATAAGCACCAAATAGTTTATGATGCCAGGTTTATGATGTAGTTTAGGGTAATGATCATGCAGAAGAGAGTTTCTCACTTTAATATTGATTCAACATCATACACTAGTCTAGAAATGACAGGTTAATTGAAGTGTAGATAAATGGGTCAAATCAAATTATGTCTGATTCACTTTACTGTTTGATGAGATGAATGAATTTTTAAAGTCTGTTTCAAATCTAAGCTCAGACTTTTCGGGCTGTCTTTATCCTCTCCACACATTTTTGAATTTCATCTGTTCTTCTGAAAATGTGAACACTTCGTAGAAAAGAGATGCTAAGAATTCTTGCAAGACGTATGAGGAGAAGATAGTGAAACAGGTGGGTTATGCAATAGTACAAATGTCTGGGGAAATGGAGAATGTAACGAGTAAGCAGAGAGGTAGCATGGGACATGCTGTGAAGAAATGGGAATGAAACTAGGGTTTTTTCAAAGGTGACCATGTGAAGAACATTACAATAAACAGGCTTTATGAATGTTTAATGAGTTTGATTATAAAGCTGGCTACAAGCACATCTGAACAAAGATGGAGTCTGTAGCCAGCCGTGTGCAAAAACTGTTTTTAACAGTTAGCACTGTTTTTGCAATTTGGTCTTTGGAGTGTACAGTAGCAAGGGGTAAGAACTACTTTTTCATGCTTAGTGACAGCATTTGTTATTTCCAACAACTGTTCCCTCTGCAGTGTTAGTATTGCAGGTGGAGTAGTTGCTACTGTGCAAAACATCTTCTGTACAGATTTGATTGATGTGTTAAAGGCAATTTGAAATTATTGAGGCCGAGTGTGCCCGAGGTTTGTTTTTACAAAGAATTATTGTGTGGAATCAACTTGAGGGTTAACTGGATTTTTCTTTAAGTTGCTATATTATCAGAATCAATTGTTAGTCCTTATGTAGTCGTACTTTGGTCGCAAGCTAGCTGTGAAAGTGAATGATTTCCTTTTGTGATAGGATAGCATGAATATTTACATTTTTGGATGTTAATCTCACATTATATGCATTTATTGGAATTTCTCTAGTGAAAAATGTTTGATTGTTTATTCCCTTCCATTCCTTTGTGATGTTCAGAAGTATATTACAAGCAGTGAATAAGTTGAGATGTGCAGCAACTGTTTTTATGTAGTAAACATGGAAGTTCAAGTTATGCATGACAAAGTTCCAAACTTTGTATAATTCATGTTTGACAGTTAGTTGATGAGTAACTATTGCTGAAGACTAGTGAGCACCATGGTACTCTTCAAAGAGTCTATGCAATCCTGTGTCCATCTGATTTCGAAGGTGTGTCTTTGGTTATTGTCTCATTCAATACCAGCTGTAATGTGATGCTGCATACTTTGTATTCTAGTGCTCAAATTTACAATGGACCTCGAACTCCAAAAGTTCTGAATATAATGGAAGACTGAAGTTAGCTGAAATAGAAATATATATTTGTGCATTTTTCCTCCAGATTATGTTTTCCGTCACAATTTTATCTAAGCTTTCCCATTCAGTATCTACAAACAGTTCATAGCAGTGTTAAATGGAAGAGGTTTTTCCATTTGGGGTTCTCCCTCGGAGAGTCCAAATTTGTCTTCAGTGCTAATTTCTAGAATCACTTGTAAAACTAATATCAGTCCTTACCATTATACTGTTTTTGCTGCATTGTGGTGCAAGAGAAGAGATCCAAATTGGATCTTCGCTGATTTGGAAAATGGATTTGAAATTTCGATGAGGACTTTAATGAGAGAAGAAAAATGATGGCATATACTAAGGCTAGTGTTGGTTTGGTAGTTTAACATGTAGTTACATCTGCAGACGCTAACAAATATGTATTCAACTTCATGCTAGATAGGTAAAGGGTCAAAATAATGTGTTCAGATAACTACAAATGTTGAGATGGGAGATGTGTTTAATATTTTACCTTGCAGCACTGCTCAAGTTATTGCACAACAGTTACTACCACCTCTCCTCTTCCCTCCCCCCCCCCCCCTCTGCAACACATTGTTCCTGTTTAAATGGGAAAAAAGTCCTGTGACGTCTTTTTGCAATGTAATTGGACAACCTCTAGTTTCCTTATTTAGGCTAGATCCAATTTCTAATAAGTATTAACAGCTAGAATATGTGAAGTTACACACTGAACAGAGAAATGAGTATATTCACACAATGCATTATCATTTTGCATCATCAGATCAAGTTATCAGTTTGGTTTTGGCTCATGAGTGGGCTATTTTCTTCAGAGTTGCTATACCTTGCTGAGATAAATTGTTCAGTAATGAACTGCAGATCTTCTATAGATCACTCCTCTGTAAAGTAAACATTCATGTCTCACCTTTCTCTGCGCATTAATCTCCAGATTACTCTTGGTATCGTACATTAATGTATAGAAATAAGAGGATAGAGTAAATGAATTTGGGAATAGAGAGTGATCAGAAATGAAGGCTTCATTCATTCTGCAGCATTGTGATTACTTGGGAAGATGGAATGTGTATAGACTGGATGAGTTCTAGAATAGAGGTGGGACTACTGTCTGTATGTGGAGGTTTGCTAGTGCTGGTGAGGAAAGTTTAAAATTGACTTGGCAGGGAATTAGAAATAGGAGGTAATGTTAGATATGAAAAAAACAGCAGAAAGAATTGGGAGAGACAAATAATAACAGTAAGAAATTATTATTAACTGGAGTCACGGTAGGCGAGAAGTCAAGAGGTCTACATTTTTGTTTACAGGAAGTGTATGTATCAAGTGTGGTAAAAAGATTCAGCTAAAGGAACCAAGTGGATTTATCATGGAGATCAGGCTTGTAGAAAGCCAGGACTGTGTTAAATATTTGTAGATAAATGCTAAGGATCAATGTTGTATTCACCTGTTTCCTCATCTCCTCACGAATGCCCCCCCCAAACTTTTCCCAGATCCAACCCTCCAACTCGTCTTAACTGTCCATCTTCTTTCCCACCTATCTACTCCACCCTAATACTCTGAACTATCACCACCACCCCACCGTTACCTACCTATGGCATTCCCAGCCCCTTCTCTTCTCCCTCTCCCCCACCCCACTTCTCGTTTATCTCTCAGTCCCCTTGGGCTTTCCCACATTCCTGCTGAGGAGCTTCTACTCGAAAGGTCAACTCTGCTGCTCCTTGGGTGCTGCCTGAGTGTGCTTTTCCAGCACCACACTTTTTGATTAAGGGATATGGACCAACGACGGGTTTTTTGGAGTTATGCCACAGATCAGCCATGATTTCATTGAATGGTGGAACAGGCTCAAGGGGCTGAATGACTTATTATGGAAGTATTAATATGAAAGTATCTGGAGAAGAAAGATTGAGGAGCAGCATGACCTGCTAAGCCAAAATGGTCATTTCAGAAAATTCTTTGAATAGGGCCCAGGATTCCAGTTTCCATTAGTACTTTCGGTAATACAATTGAAAATCAGATTGTATTTTTTAAGTTCAGAGAGGAAGTGAAATGAACACTAAGTGCAGCAAAGGATAAGTATAAAAAAGAATGGCAGCCAGCATAGGGAATTCAAACAGTGTTTAAAATACTAGGCAAATTCAAGATCAGATTAACTTCGAGGTAGACAATATGGGTGAGGTATTAAAGGAATAGTTTTCGATTGTCTTTACCAGGGAAGATGATGCTGCCAAAGTTTACAGTGAAAGATGAGAGTTGGGACATGGCTTGTGGCAAAAATTGTTAAAGAGCAGATATTAGAAAGCTGACTGCATTAAAAGTATATTATTCCTTTAATACTGCGTAACACATTTAAGTTTATTGAGGGAGGTGGAAGTGGAAATCACAGAAGCACCAGATATAATCTTTTAATCTTTCTTGTGTGCAACAAAAGGACTGGAGAATTGCAGACCTTGTACAAAAACTTTGGCTTTTAATTTACCATTGCAATCAGTTTAACCTTGTTTTGAGAGTTTTAAGAAATAGTGCTTTCGGGTGAAATTAGCAGTCTCTTGGAAAATGTCGACTTAATTCATAGAGTCATAGAGATGTACAGCATGGAAACCCGTCCATTCCGGCCAGATATCCCAACCCAATCTAGTCCCACCTGCCAGCACCCAGCCCGTATCCCTCCAAACCCTTCCTATTCATATACCCATCCAAATGCCTCATAAATGTTGCAATTGTACTAGCCTCCACCACTTCCTCTGGCAGCTCATTCCATACCCGTACCACCCTCTGTGTGAAAAAGTTGCCCCTTAGGTCTCTTATATATCTTTCCCCTCTCTCCCTAAACCTATGCCCTCTAGTTCTGGACTCCCCAACCCCAGGGAAAAGACTTTGTCTATTTATCCTATCCATGCCCCTCATAATTTTGTAACCATCCATAAGGTCACCCCTCAACCTCTGACATTCCAGGGAAAACAGCCCCAGCCTGTCAGCCTCTCCATGTAGCTCAGATCCTCCAACCCTGGCAACATTCTTGTAAATCTTTTCTGAACCCTTTCAAGTTTTACGACATCTTTCCGATAGGAAGGAGACCAGAATTGCACGCAGTATTCCAACAGTGGCCTAATTCAGTGAAGCCAGTATAAATTTAAGAGCAAATCATACTTAATTATTTCGATTTAAGTTTTTAGATTAAGTAAACGGTTCATGTGGACCAAAGACAGGCAGAAGGGATTAGTTTAATTTGGTGTCGGGTTCAGCATGGCATTATGGGCCGAAGAGCTATATAGCACAGAAACAGGCTCTATGATGTTGGTTCATTCTTTAAGAATTTGGATTTCAAATGAGGACTATGTAGGTGTTAGTCTATTTTCATGAAGGGGTTTAAAATGAATTAGGTCAGTCTTTCTGCAACCATGATTTTAAACTGATGTGTCAGAAAACAGATGACTGCAGGAACCTATGGAGTGTTCATCGAAGTTTATTTACATTGTGGGAGAGTTTGTGACAGGAAAGAGAAAATATAAAGTCACTAGCTGGAGCAGAATCTAGGATGAGTGACCTTTTTTTAATAGTTAGTTAAAAAGCTTTTGGGTATAACTGGAAGGAAATCTGACTAGGATCAGAAGTATATATAGTCCCTCCCAGAAAATGGGGTTTGTTTAGAACAGCTAAGCCAGTAAGTTATTTCAGTGGAAGAATTTTTAAGTTGTGAAATTTTCAGGTCAGGGATGTTTGGATAGAACTCTGCAGATTTTGTTTTTTATTTAAAAAAACAGACAAAATGTGTAAGCTGTCTGTTGTGTGGGTATTCCAGTGAAAAGACTTCACAGCTCACAGGATAAGAACAAAGAAGAAATATTTAAATCCATACCTAAACTTTGGACAGGAAAGGTGATCTCTGGTCTTTGATTAATTGTTAAGTGATGGTTTTGGGCAGTAGTTTTGATTTATGTTTGTGTGTATTTTGGAATCCTTCAAACTGTTGTCTTTAGATATCTTGGTTTATTTTATTTCTAGTTTGTTTATGTAATAAACTGTATTGTTGAAACAAAATCTGAAATCTTGTGTGCTTGTTCCAGTGAAAAGCAGCCACGATAAGTTAGAAATAAAAGGAAACTATAATAGGTTAATGCCTGGTTTCATTCTGGCATATGACTTGTTCAAAAGTAAAGTCAACTGTCATCGTAACATGGGTAATATGATTGTTGTGTATATGAACTTCCAAAAGTGCATTTAATCAGCTTGTGAAAAAAGTTGAAACCTTTGGAATAAAAGGATCTGTGGCAGCATGGATTCTAAGTTGGCTGAGTGACAGGAAACAGACTAGTGGTGTAAGTTCTTTCTTAGACTGGAAGAATGTACATTGTGGGGTTTCTGGGCATCAGTACTTGAACCACTTCTTGATTTAGAGTCATAGAGATGTACAGCACTGAAACATCCTTCGGTCCAACTTGTCCATGACGACCAGATATTCCAACCTAATCTCGTCCCAATTGCCAGCACCTGGCCCATGTCCCTCCCAACCCTTCCTATTTATATACCCATCCCGATGCCTTTTAAATGTTGCAATTGTACTAGCCTCCACCACTTCCTCTGGCAGCTCATTCTATAGACATACCACTCTTTGAGTGAAAACGTTGCCACTTTGGGATCTCTTTTTATATCTTTCCCCTCTCACCCTAAAACCTATGCCCTTCAGTTCTGGCCTCCACCACCCCAGGGAAAAGACTTTGTCTATTTATCCTATCCATGCCCCTCATGATTTTCTAAACCTCTATAAGGTCATCTCTCAGTCTCTGACACTCCAGGAAAAACAACCCCAGCCTATTCAACCTGTCCCGATAGCTCAAATCTTTCAACCCTGGCAACATCCTTATAAATCTTTTCTGAACCCTTTCAAGTTTCATAACCTCCTTCCGACAAAAAGGAGACCAGAGTTGCATGCAATATTCCAAAAGTGGCCTAACCAATAAAGGAAAACATACCAAACGCCACCTTCACTGCCCTATCTATCTGCAACTCTTCTGAAGGAGCTATGAACCTGCACTCCAAGGTCTCTTTGTTCAGCAAAAAGATTTGCTTTCCCAAACTGCAACACCTCTCATTTATCCAAACTAAACTCCATCTGCCAATCCTCAGCTCATGGGCCCATCTGATCAAGATCCCGTTGTAATCTAAGGTAACCTTATTTATGTTAATAGTCTAGACTTGGTGTACAGGGCACAACGTGGAGCAGATTATAATGCACTATTCAATGAAAAGGATGAGCAAGGATCTCTTGCAAGCAAGCTCTCAATTGATGCTTAAAGTCACTGTGTCCTTTCATTTGTGACATCCTGGCTGCGAGAGGTGACTCATGTTTTGCTGCCTCGGGAAGGATTGCACCAAAATTACCGATCAGAAATTTATGAACAATAGGAGTATTGAGGTGAAATCTGTGGGATTATGTAATCTACTTGGTGTATGTGCTGCGCATGTCTGTTGTAGGTGAAACATGCAAGTAGTGATATACATTATTGAGAAGTTGCAAACTAGATGTTTTTCATCAACCTGATCAGGGGTGTTACTACACCCCATCTGGAACAGGAACCCAGGCCTCCTAGTAGGGACGTTATCACCATGTCTCAAGGACTGCAGACTACTGGGGTTAGAAGATGGATGACATCTGAAATTAATCCAGTGGGAAACTAGATTTCAGCAAATGAGAAAAATGGCAAGGGTAAAATTTGATATGATATGTCTAATTTGTGTAATGCAACAGAATATGAAGTTTTTATTTATCCCTTCATGAGATATGGGTGTTGGAAATGCTTGTATTTGTTGCCCATCTCTAGTTGTCCCTTGCTAGTCAAACTATAAAACATTCTCAGTTTTTTTTAAATATAGTTGTGATTGCATTCCTGAAAATTGCAACTAAGTGAATTTTTTTAATGAAGCATTGATTGCCATTGGAGTTAATGCTAAAACTGAAGTTGGGTTGCATAGGATCTTCCTTAGCAGAAAGAAAGCATTTACATGTTAGTCTTGTACAGTCATTTCCATTTCTAAATGTTTACATTGGTTAAAAAAAATTATCGTTAAATTAATTTTTTCTGCTATGCTTATAAATTTAACCTTCCACCTGCAGGTTGGCAGTATGGAGTCCAGGATGCCACTACCTGAGGTCTGTTGCTCGCGCAGATTTGTTTTAAAATCCCAGATTTTATTAAATTTTGTTTTCATTAAATTCAAATTTCACTATCCCACCATGATGGGATACAAACTTGTGATGCTACAGCATTACCCTAGGTTTCTGGATTAGTCCAGTTACATTACTAAAATGCCACCTTGCTTTTTTCCCATTTGTATTCCCTTTCTCAAGGTTAAAATTCAGTTCACTTTCCCAATTGCTTTCAGAACCTGTCTGCTCGCTTTTCATGACTCACTAGGACACACTGCTCCACACTGTCCCACAGACTTATGCAGTCTCACTTGATTCAAATGATATTCTGCTCCCTGCCAAGGTAGGTAATCTCCCTTTTCCTACATTCTATTCCAACTGCCAATTTTTGCTTGTTCAACTTGGAAATTCTTTATCCTCACATCTTGCGATCTTTTCTGTCATTAGCTACCATGAGCTAAATTTAACCACCATTCACAAGTCATTACAACAGATTGTAAATAGTTGAGGCCCCAGTGCTGATCGTTATGGATTTGCACTAATTTCTAGGGTGTCACACTGTAACGAGTCATTTATCCTGACTTGCTGCTTCCGTAATAATCAGTTCTCTATCTATGCTAATGTATTATCTTCAACATTGTGGGTTGATGGTTAGTGCTATGGAAAAGTCACAATGGGCAAAGGAAGCCACTGTGCCCAGTGTTTGTGTTGGCTGACTGAACCAGCTGACCATTCTCATCCTACTTTCCAGCACCTGGTCCAGAGCTTTGCGGGTTACAAGTTCCTTTTAAAGGATGTGAGGATTTTGGCCTCAACTGCCAACCCTGGCTATGAATTCCAGATACCCATGAGCCTCTGGGTGGAAGTGTTTTTCTCTCGTGTCATCTTTAATCCTTCTACCAATCACATCATATGGAATGTAGGGAGAATTAGCCATTTGGATTCAGAACTGGCTCAAAGGTAGAAGGCAGTAGGTAGTAGTGGAGGATTGCTTTTCTGACTGGAGGCCTGTGACCAGTGGTGATCAGAACGATCAGTGCTGGGTTCATTGCGTTTCATCATTTATGTAAGTGATTTTGATGCAAATATGAGGAGGTATGGTTAGTAAGTTTGCAGATGACGACAAAATTGGAGGCTGTGAAGAAGGTCAATAGGACCTTGAATGGGTTGGCCAATGGACGGAGGAGTGGCAGGTGGGAATTTAATTTGAATAACGTGAGGTGCTTCGTTTTGGAAAGACAAATCAGGACAGGACTTAGACACTTACTGGTAAGGTTCTGGGGAGTGGTAGACAAGATAGTGAAGAAGGCATTTGGTATGTTTTCCTTTATTGGCCAGTACCTAGAGTATTGGAAATGGGCTGCACAGGACGTTGTTTAGGTCACTTTTGGAATACTGCATGCAAACCTTCCTGCTCTAGGAAAGTCATTGTGAAACTTGAAAGGGGTCAGGAAAGGTTTACAAGGATGTTGCCAGGGTTTGAGCTATGGGGAGAGGCTGAATAGGCTGGAGCTATTTTCCTTGGAGCGTTGGAGGCTGAGGGCTGACCTTAAAGAGGATGATAAAATCATGAGGGGCATGAATAGGGTGAATAGTCAAGATCTTTTCTCCAGGGTGGGAGAGTCCAGAACTGGAGGGCTCAGGTTTAAGGTGAGAGGGAAAAGATTTCAAAGAGATCTAAGGGGCAACTTTGTCACACAGAGAGGGTAGAGTGTGTGGAATGAGTTGCTGAAGGAAGTGGTGGAGGCTAGTACAGTTGTGACATTTAAATGGTATCTGGATGGGTATATGAATATTAAGGGTTTAGAGAGATGTGGGCCAAGTGCTGGAAAGTGGGACGAGATTAATTTAGGATATTTGGTTGGCATGGGCAAGTTAGACTGAAGGGTCTCTTTCCACGCTGTGCAGCTCTGTGACCGTAAATATACGCCCTCTGATAGTTGACCATTCTGTTACTGAAACATGTTTTCCCTGTCCACTGTATCCAAGCCTTTAATATTTTGTGTCCTTTATATTAGATCTTCTGTTCAGAGGAAAACAACTCCAGACTATTCGGTCTGTCTTTGTATCTGTAGTTTTAAAGTTCTTGCAGCATTCTTAGAAATTCCTCTGTACACTTTGTGTAGCAATAACCTTTTCAAGTTGCACCATATCGAATTCTTTTTAGACATTCGCAAACACTGCATCGACTAGTTTTCCATTATCTATCCTGCTTGCTACTTCCTCAGAACACTCAAACAATTTCCTTTTCACAAAACTGCAATAACTCGATCTGATAATATTATGATATTCTGTTTTATCCTTTTAACTGGTAGTTTGTTTAAAGATTTGTACCTCTTGAATAATTTGTAGTTGGGTTTTAAGTCTGAGAAGAAGTGAAATGCAAAGGAATTTGAGTTTCCCTGAGTTTGGGTTCTGGAGGCGAAGAGCGAGGCCTCTGGTGGGGTAAGGGACAGAGGGATAGCAGAAACATTATACAGCTGGGTTGATTTGGAGATCGGGATTGGTAAGGTTAGACAGGATATAAAGATATGTTTGAGAATAATAAAACTTGACCTGATGGTTCATGTTGGCACAGAAAATTGGTAGTTGAATTTTGGATGAGCAGCAGTTTCTAACAGAACAGATGATGCAAAGCTGACCACGAGAAAATCGCATCTCGGGTGATGAAGGCATAAATAAAGGTTTCAGTAGTATGTCTTGAGGCAAGAATGTGATACATTGGTTTCGTAATTGACTGGTGATTGCTGCCACGGAGGACGTTAGAGTTCATAGAGTTCATAGAGTCATAGAAATGTACAGCATGGAAGCAGACCCTTCGGTCCAACCCGTCCATGCCGACCAGATATGAACCTGCACTCCAATGTCTCTTTGTTCAGCAACACTCCCTAGGACCTTACCATTAAGTGTATAAGTCCTGCTAAGATTTGCTTTCCCAAAATGCAGCACCTCGCATTTATCTGAATTAAACTCCATCTGCCACTTCTCAGCTCATTGGCCCTTCTGGTCAAGATCCTGTTGTAATCTGAGGTAGCCCTCTTCGCTGTCCACTGCACCTCCAATTTTGGTGTCATCTGCAAACTTACTAACTACCTCTTATGCTCGCATCCAAATCATTTATGTAAATGACAAAATGTAGAAGGCCCAGCACCTTGTGGACCTCCAGTCAGAAAAACAGCCCTCCACCACCACCCTCTGTCTTCTACCTTTTGAGCCATTTCTGTATCCAAATGGCTAGTTCTCCCTGTATTCCATGAGATCTAACCTTGCTCATCAGTCTCCCATGAGGAGCCTTGTCGAACACCTTACTGAAGTCCATATAGATCACATCTATGCTCTACCCTCATCAATGCTTTTTGTTACTACTTCTAAAAACTCAATCAAGTTTGTGAGACATGATGTCCCACGCACAAAGCCATGTTGACTATCCCTAATCAGTCCTTGCCTTTCCAAATACATGTACATCCTGTCCCTCAGGATTCCCTCCAACAACTTGCCCACCACCGACGTCAGTCTAACTCTTCTATAATTCTCTGGACTGTCCTTACCACCCTTCTTAAGCAGTGGCACCATGTTTGTCAACCTCCGTATTCCGGCACCTCACCTGTGACTATCAATGATATAAATATCTCAGCAAAAGATGCAGCAATCACTTCTTGAGCTTCCCACAGAGCTCTTGGGTGCACCTGATCAGTTCCTGGAAATTTATCCACCTTGACCTCTTTCAAGGCATCCAGCATTTCCTTCTCTGTAATCTGGGCATTTTGCAAGATGTCACCATCTGTTTCCCTACAGTCTATATCTTCCATATCCTTTTCCACAGTAAATACTGATGCAAAATACTCATTTTATTATCTTCCCCCATTTTCTGCGGCTCTGCACAAAGGTCACCTTGCTGATCTTTGAGAGGCCCTATTCTTTCCCCAGTTACCCTTTTGTCCTTAATGTATTTGTAAAAACTCTTTTGGATTCTCCTTAACTCTATTTGCCAAAACTATCTCATGTCCCCTTTTTGCCCTTCTGATTTCCCTCTTAAGTATACTCCTACTTCCTTTATACTTCCCTTAGGATTCACTCGATCTATCCTGTCTATGCCTGACATATGCTTCCTTCTTTTCCTTAACCAAACCCTTAATTTCTTTAGTCATCCAGCAATCCCTATACCTACCAGCTGTCCCTTTCACCCTAACAGGAATATACTTTCTCTGGATTCTTGTTATCTCATTTTTAAAGGCTTCCCATTTTCCAGCTGTCCCTTTACTTGCGAACATCTGCCCCCAATCAGCTTTCGAAAGTTCTTACCTAATACCGTCAAAATTGGCCTTTGTCCAATTTAGAACTTCAACTTTTAGATCTGGTCTATCCTTTTCCATCACTATTTTAAATCTAATAGAATTATGGTTGATGGCCCCAGTGTGCGCCCCCAATGACATCTCAGTCACCTGCCCTGCCTTATTTCCCAAGAGCAGGTCAGGTTTTGCACCTTCTCTAATAGGTACATCCACATACTGAATCAGAAAATTATCTTGTGTACACTTAACAAATTCCTCTCCATCTAAACCCTTAACACTATGGCAGTCCCAGTCTATGTTTGGAAAGTTAAAATCCCCTACCATAACTACCCTATTATTCTTACAGATAGCTGAGATCTCCTTAGAAATTGATTTCTCAATTTCTCTCTGGCTATTAGGGGGTGTATAATACAATCCCTATAAGGTTGTCATCCCTTTCTTATTTCTCAGTTTCACCCAAATGATTTCCCTAGATTTATTTCCAGGAATATCTTCCTTCAGCACAGTTGTAATTCTGTCCATTATCAAAAATGCCACTACCCCTCCTCTCTTGCCTCCCTTTCTAACCTTCCTGGAACATTAAGCTGCCAGTCCTGCCCATCCATGAGTCCTGTTTCTATAATTGCTATGATATCCCAGTCCCATGTTCCTAACCATGCCCTGAGTTCATCTGCCTTCCCTGTTAGGCCCCTTGCATTGAAATAAATGCAGTTTTAATTTATTAGTCTTACCTTGTCTCTACATGTCGCTTCTGTTCTCAACTGTACCAGTCTCAGATTGATCTCCTTCCTCACTGTTTCCTCCCTCCACCTTACTAGTTTAAATCTTCCTGAGCAGCTCTAGCAAATTTCCCTGCCATATATTAGTTCCCTTCCAATTTAGGTGCAATCCATCCTTTTGTACAGGTCACTTCTACCCCAAAAGAGATTCCAATTATCCAAAAACGTGAATCCTTCCCCCATACACCAGCTCCTCAGCCATGCATTCATCTGCTCTATCCTCCTATTCCTGCCCTCGCTAGCTGGTAGCACAGGGCGTAGTCCAGATATTACTACTCTCGAGGACCTCCTTTTTAAATTTCTGCGTCTGTAATATCCCTTCAGAATCTCCACCTTTTCCCTTCTGATGTCCACATTGGAACCAATGACAATGACCTCTTGCTGGCCCTTCTCCCCCGTGAGAACATTCTGCACCCTTTCTGAGACATCCTTGATCCTGGCACCAGGGAAGTAACGCACCATTCTGATTTTTCGCTGCTGGCTACAGAAACGCTTGTCTGTACCTCAGACTAGAGAACCCCCAACACAATTGATCTCTTGGAACCCGATGTACCCTTCATTGCATTAGAGCAAGTCTCAATACCAGAAACCTGGCTGTTGTGCTATGTTCCCCTGAGAATCCATCACCCCCTACATTTTCCAAAACAGCATACCTGTTTGAAGTGGGTATATCCCTAAAAGACTCCTGCACTAGCTGCCGACTTCTTTTACCTTTCCTGTTAATGAAGGGAAAACTGAGTTTGCTTGTGTTGTGGGTTAAAAAGTGGTTTGGCACAAGAGTTTAACTTGAAATTGTGATTCTACACGTTGGAATGTTGAACAAGCATTGTTGATGGGGCAAAGCTTTGGGAAGATTATGAGATTTGATTGAGGAGTGTCATCAGTGTTCATGTGGAAGCTGACCCTATGTCTGTGGAGCAGAAGTCAAGTACTATTCAGATCGGCTTTTGTCAAGGTAGTATGTCAGTGAGGAAGGATCCAAAATTAGGTCCTTGATTTGGAGAGTCATGGAGTCAGAAATGTACAAAACGGAAACAGACCCTTTGGTCCAACTCGTCCATGCTGACCAGATGTCCCAACCCAATCTAGTCCCATCTGCCAGCACCCGACCCATGTCCCTCCAAACCTTTTGGATATACCCATCCAGATGTCTTTTTAAATGTTGCAATTGTACTAGTCTCCACCACTTCCTCTGGCAGCTCATTCCATAACACACACTACCCTCTGTGAAAAAGTTGCCCCTTAGGTCTCTTTCATATCTTTCCTCTCTTACCCTTGACCTGTGCCCTCTAATTTTGGATTCCCCCCAACCCAGGGAAAAGACTTTGTCTATTTATCCTATTCATGCCCCTAATGATTTTATAAACCTCTATACGATCACCCCTCAGCCTCCAAGGAAACCAGCCCCAGCCTATTCAGCCTCTCCCTTTAGCTCAAATCCTCCAACCCTGGCAGCATCCTTGTAAATCTTTTCTGAACCCATTCAAGTTTTACAGCATCCTTCTGATGGGAAGGAGACCAGAATTTCGTGCAATATTCCAAAAGTCGCCTACCCAATGTCCTGTACAGCTCCAACATGACCTCCTAACTGCTGTGCTCGATACTCTGACCAATAAAGGAAATCATACCAAAACTAGCCTTCATTATCCTGTCTACCTGCGACTCCACTTTCAAGGAGCTATTAATCTGCACCCCAAGGTCTCTTTGTTCAGCAACACTCCCTAGGACCTTACCATTAAGTGTATCAGCCCTGCAATGATTTGTTTTCCCAAAATGCAGCACTTCGCATTTTTCTAAATTAAACTCCATCTGCCACTCCTCAGCTCATTGGCTCATCTGATCAAGATCCCATTGTAATCTGAGGTAACCCTCTTCACTGTCCACTACACCTCCAATTTTGGTGTCATCTGCAAAGTTACTAACTATACCTCTTCTGCTCACATCCAAATCATTTATGTAAATGACAGAAAGTAGTGGACCGAGGACCGATCCTTGTGGCACTCCTCTGGTCACAGGCCTCCAGTCTGAAAAACAACCCTCCACCACCACCCTTTGTCTTCCACCTTTGAGCTAGTTCTGCATTGATTTAACTCTCTAACTTGCCTCAAAATTTTAAACAACAATAAATATCATTTTTTGATAACTTCCAGAGCAAAACAGGAATGTTTAAGATTCCTGTAACGACTTTTGTGCATTTTATTCAACACTTCTAGTGGAGTTGTGGTTGAATTCTTTTAAAGCACGCAATAGCCTGGAAATGTTTCGAGCAATTCACGTTTAAAATACTTCGTGTTTTTTTAATGCAAGCTTTGTTGATTCAGTTTGTAAACCACGTTTAGATCTGACTTTGTGATTAATATGCTGCACTTTTACAGCATGGTATCCAGATTGTACCTTTTTCAAGTTTTCCGCCCTTATGCTATTTCTCTTTTGTTCTTTTGTTTTCTGTCTCCCTCTCCCCTCCCAGGTTCATTGTTAAGTTTTGAACCATAATGCTCCTGTGAAACGACTTGTGGCATTTTGGCAAGTTAAAGATGCAGTATAAAATTTGGGGTGGCACGGTGGCTCAGTGGTTAGCACTGCTGCCTCACAGCACCAGGGTCCCAGGTTTGATTCCAGCCTCTGGCAACTGTCTGTGTGGAGTTTGCACATTCTCCCAGTGTGGGTTTCCTCCGGGTGCTCCGGTTTCCTCCCACAGTCCAAAGATATGCAGGTTAGATGAATTGACCATGCTAAATTGCCCGTAGTTAGGTGCATTAGGCAGAGGGAAGTGGGTCTGGTTAGGTTACTCTTCGGAGGGTCGGTATGGACTAGTTGGGCTGAAAGGCCTGTTTCCACACTAGGTAATCTAAAAGTTGTTGATTTGAGATGAAATGTCAAGTGTAAATTGCCAAGCTATTTAGGTAATGACTAAAGAAATGTGAAAATTTCACTTGGGTATTAATTATGTATATAAAGGCCAAATATAGCTGTTAACTCCCATTTGGCACTTGCAAAATAATTTAATCATTTCAGTGATCCAAATAAACCCTTCATCAAGATGGTTGTACGATTGAAATTATGCTACCAGCTAACAAATTGGGTGTTATTTTAAAGAAAAATTGTAATCTGCCTAGTGTGAAGTTTTAGGGTCCATAGTGCAGTGATTTGTAGTACTCCTTTCCTTCTTGCTGAAGTACATGAAGACAGTATTTGTTTGTGGACTCTAAAATTATCTTAATCTTTTGGTTCTTTGGCATTAGGCCCCTCTTAAAGCATGGTTGACTTGCAGCCTGTTAACAATGCCCAGTATCACCAGATGTAAGAAAAGTAGAGGGAGACAATGGCCCAGTCATATTGCCACTAGATTATTAATCCGAGACCCAGGTTCAGATCCCACTATGGCAGATGATGGTATTTGACCTCAATAAAAATCTGTGATTAAGATCTAACTGTGACTGTGAAACCATTGCCGATTGGCAGAAAAACTGCCTGGATCACTAGTATCCTTTAGGGAAGAAAATCTGCAATCTTTACCAGTCTGGCTGACATGTGACTCCAGATCTGCAATAGCATGGTTGACTCTTAACTGCACTTGGGCAATTAGGGATGGGTAATAAATACTGGCCTGGCCAGTGACATCTCCAGTGAATGAATTTCAAAAAAAAAGTAGATACCATCAGATGGATTTCTTGCTTAAAGTCTATTTATCCCTGTATTAATTTTTAAATGTTATGGCCTCCATTTGGTTTCTAGCCCCTCACTGCATCTCTGATCAAGCACTGAACTGGGCATGGATTGAATCCATATTTGCCCTTCACAGGTTTGAATGTGCTGTAATGTTCCTCATGTGAGGAATCTTTAATCGGAGTGAACCACTGTTCAAGAAAGATGATGTGCCAGTGGGGACTATGACTAAGGTCATCTGTTGATTTGTTTATACTAACTTTTTTTCTCTCTGAAACAGTATTAAGCAGTATTAATGAGTGGATAAACGTGCAGCATGAAGTATTTACTTTGAGCAAATCTAATAATTCAGTTCACGAATTTTACAATCATTGCCAGCTGATTAACTGTCTAAAAATGAACCCGAGTATCTGGATTTCATTTCATTGATCTCTTCAGTCTTCAGTATAATATAACCTGATGCAAACCTTTGTGTATAAACAATTGTGTGCCTTGACGCTAATGCAATTAGTGCAATCATTTATTTTTAAGTTTGAAAAATTTCTGGTTAATTTGGTGATCCAGCTTGCTAGTGTTTTAGTTTTTTTCCATGTTAGTTTATCTCAGTAGTGGTTTCTTTTTGAAGTTTGATACTGCATGTTTGTAGTTCTTGTTATTTAGTGCACATGCAATTTTGTTGAATTGTTGAAACAACATCAGTCTTGTCGGTTGTTTTCATGGCTCGATAACTGAAATGGTAATGTGGTTGTTTAAGCTTGATTCAAAGTTTCTTCTCGGCAACTAAGCTAAGAAGTTGTGGTTTTAAGGTAGAGGCAATTTTGTAAGTTTTTGTGACTTACTTTATTTCTGTTTTTATATAAATTTGTTTGATTATTTGGTCTGAATTGTCTGCAGCAATTTGACAGAGCCAACTCCCCATGATGCATTAATTTGCATAATGCTGGTAATGAGCAAAAACAGCTGCGTGTATTCAGTGTTTTCACATCTTCTCAAAGGGAGAGATTAACGATTTTATCGTAAACGGCATGATTAGAGTAGCACGGTTTAATATAAAATGGCATTTCCCATCCAGCAATAAAAAGTTTACTGAATTTATCTTGGAGGTGCTCTTTGCACTGCATGTGAATGTTACAAACTGCTTTTAAACAACAGTAATAATGTTTTTATATGTTAATTGATATTTGAGTAATTTTGTTTCACAGTTGTATTCATCTGACCTTTCAAATGTAATGGAGGGGATGTTTGTCCTATGCTAAATCTATGAGAGCAGTGTTGAACAAATATTGAATGATCATGGAGTAACCTTAAATCAGTCATGAGTGACAGTCAGAATCTTGGTGTAGACCTTTTGCTTTAAGATATAGAATTTTAACCAAAATGTTTGATGCTTCATTGATTAACAATTTTCAGATGGCTTTTAAAGGAGATTTTATTTTGTACAGTACTCTTCTCATATGTATTCACTGGAAGATTAAATACAAGTACCTGACTCTACTCTGCCAGTGGAAGGTTCATTTTCTAAAACGCAACACATGCTAATTGTTAGTCAGTTCTTTGACACTAAAGATAATGTCAAAAGCGTTCAGTTATGCCTGTGTTCAATTATTCTTAAATAGAGCAAGATTAAACAATCCAAACAGATTTTGTTAGACATGCTGCTACACTCCGAAAAGGAAAGGGAAAAAAAGCACAAATCTGCTTTTCTTGTTACAATTCAATCAAACTCCCTGTATTTATTTTCATAAACATCTACTTTAAAACCATAAATAAATGCTGCAATTTAAATATTGTATGTTTTTGAGGATGGTCCAGGTGGAAGGGTACATTGAAGAATTTTTTTTCTCATGGTAACGAAAGGACCTAGCCTAGTGATATTTCATTTTTCTTCCCAGACGTGGCCACAATCCCAACAAGTATCTTGCTTGAAGTCAACTTCTGGGAATTCAGGAATTCCATGCTATGGAGTGACAGATTGTGACTTTGAAGCTTTTGCTATTTTCAATGCAATGAATCTTAATTTTTCCAACACTTGCTGCTGGATGGCTGTCAGAGGCTTAATCAATTCTGCTCTTCAGTGACTTCAGCTGTGTTACTTGTATGCCAGTGATACCCAAGACTCCCTCTTGACCTAGTCATATCTTTGACTTGTTACACTTGCTTGACTGACAAGCAGCCCTCCAATTATTGAGTTTATTGAAGCTAATGCCTTCAGTCTATCACAAGTGCTGTGCCATGGTCACTGGTTCCATCCCCCTCCATTTGACTGTCTGAAGATGCACATTAGTTTGGTGCCTTATTTGACCCTGAGATGATCTTTGACCACATATCCAGTCGATTAACAAAACTGTCTATTTGCTTGTTTGTACCATAGCTCGTGTTTAATTGTGCCTTAGCTCGTCTGAGATCATTAATCTTGCTTTCGATACCTGTAGCTGTTGTTTTGAGTAACCACCTAGTTTCTACCGTGAATAAATTTGCTGTTAAACCCGCCTGTGCCATAGTCCATCCATTTGTTCACCTATCACCTTTGCTGACTGACATGCATCGGCTTTTATTTCAGACGTACTGGATTTTAAAATTCCCCCGTCCTTGTTTTCAAAGCACTGTGTCTTCGCCCCTTCATTTTTTTTTTAACCATCTCCACTGAAATTTGTGTGCCTTCTGTATGTTCTCAATTTCAATCATTGCACCACTTTTTGATAGGTCTCGAGCTGTGAGAACCCTTTGCTCTGAAATTCTATGCATAAACGTCTTTGTTGTTTCATCACTCTTCTTGAAGCCTTCGGTTTCTCACCTCTGCCTGAGATTTTTGGATCTCCGCCTCATTACTACCTTTTATAGCTCTGTCAAATTTTATTTGATAATGCTTCTGTGAAGTGTCTTGTTACATTTTACTATTTTAATGTTATAAATACTATTGTGAACCAAAAGATAGGATAAATAGTTCAATCATGAACAGATCCTTTAATTGCTTGGTAGTAACTGAGGTAACTTGTTTCCTAACATTCCATTGATTTTTTTTTCATTTAGAATAAGAACTGGTGTAAGAAGCACTGCTCTGTTAACAACCCATGTTTGAGTAGCAAATCTGACTAACACCAAAGTTGGAAATAATGACCAAAATACTGTTATACGCTCAAATGTTGTGTCGGTGCGCAATATATTTTAGTCCTTTTTACTACCAGCTTCTTTAATCCAGGCTACTCTATAAGCAAATGTTTATGACTTTTTTATTTATCTGACTGCACCCTCTGTTGTGCTGGGAGACGTTTGTGGAAAATTTTCATGTTTCAAATGTTTTGAACGTTTAGAACCTTGTGAGTTGGTTTACGCTGAAAACAACCAAGTTATAAAATCCAGTTGTGGGTTTCCATCTTTAATCTGGATTTGTGAATTTATGAGTGCATCATTGACAGGAAAGACACCGCTCCGCAGTGCAGTCCTTTTATCCTCAAGTCTGTCAGGAAAAGTTAGGATCAGTTAATGAGAAGTCAGTGTTTGTTCTCTTGAGCTTATTTGAGGCGTTGAGAAGATTTTTTTTTGAATGGTTAAAGTTAAATTTTACTGTGCAGAGAATATGTAATGCAGCACATCTATATTTGAAGGGATATTCTTTTTCCATTCCATTTGTGCAATGTATTGCGCATCTTGTCAAAGATTAGATTGCAATCTTGATTCAGTCTAGGGTATCATTTTAACAGCTTATTTTTGTTACCATTTGCATGTCAATTATATAACCACTATTAGTGCAATAGCATTAAAAAGCCAGCAGTGATAATTGTTCATTGCTGGGCATTTGCTGCTGTGACAAGAGCTGTTTTTGTGTTCTGTTTGCAACACAAGTGATTGGACTCTTGAAGTGCAGTAGCAGTGTTCTACCTCTGGGCCAGAAGGTCTGGGTTCTAGTCCCTCTTGTTTCAAAGGTGTGTCATAACATGTCTGTACAGGTTGATTTTAAAAATATCTATAACCCAAGTGCTAAGAACATGTGAAAATTGTACATGACAAAATTAAATTAATTTTCAGAAATATACCTTCTCCTTGATGTGTATTTCTCAGTGTAGCGTGTAGCTAGTTTGGCATTCAAATATCTTGATTTGGGGCATCTCTATCTATGAACTTGATCCCCCAGAAGCTTTAAAAGCGAATTCTCCAAAGCATTTTATTTGGATAAGTTTTGGGACAGCACTTTGCATATGGGATAGATATCCTTTGTTACATAGGGTGTGTCTCAAAGGCAATTATGATGGAAAACAAATACTGGTTTTGTCAGCAGCATGTCCCAACTGAATGAGTGAAAGTTAAACAGGCAGCCTGAACTTCTTGTAATTCTTTTTCCCCCAATGTGGAGAAGTAGAACCTATCGACAATCCTTTTATTGAAGTTTTTATTGTAACACCTGAGGTTTTGAAATAATTCATACTTGAGGATTTTTTTCAGTAGACTTCCTATTAAATAGGAATTTTGTTTTGGAATTGACACATGAAAGTATGTCATGGAGTCTTAAAGATGTAAAACACAGAAACAGACACTTTGTTCCAACTTATCTATGCTGACCAGATATCCTAAATTAATCTAGTCCCATTTGCCACCATTTGGCCCATATCCCTCCAAACTCTTTCTATTCATATACCTATCCAGATGCCTTTTAAATGTAACTGTGCCAGTCTCCACAACCACCTCTGACAGCTCATTGCACCACCCCCGTGTGAAAAAGTCTCACATCTTTCCCCTCTTGCGCTGCACCCTCTAATTCTGAACTTGTCCTCCCCAGAGAAAAGAGCTTGTCTCCTTACCCTTATCCATGCCCCTCATGATTTTATAATCCTCTATAAGGCCACCCTTAAACCTCTGACACTCCAAGGATAACTGCCCCAGCCTATTCAGCCTCTCCCTATAGCTCAAACCCTCCAACCCTGGCAACATCCATGTAAATCTTTTCTGAACCCTTTCAAGTTTCACAACATCTTTCCAATAAGAAGGAGACCAGAATTGCATGCAATATTCCAAAAGTGGCATAACCAATGTCCTGTATAGCCACAATGTGATATCCCAACTCGTATACTCTGTGCTCTGAACAATAATGGAAAACATACTAAATGCTGCCCTCATTATCCTTTCTACCTGTGACTCCACTTTCAAAGATCTATGAACCTGCAATCCAAGGTTCAGCAACATTCCCCAGGACCTTATACACTAAATGGTAACTCCTGTCCTGATTTGCCTCTCCAAAATGCAGGACTTCTCATTTTTCTAATCTGCCACTTCTTGGCCCATTGTCCTATCTGATCAAGATTCTGTTGTACTCAGAGGTAACCTTTTTTGCTGTTCACTGCACCTCCAATTTTGGTGTCATCTGCAAGCTTACTAACTATACCTCCAATGTTCACATCCAAACCATAAATGACAAAAAGCAGCAGACCCAGCACCGATCCTTGTGACACACCACCTTTCTTAAATTGTGGCACCACGTTAGCCAACCTCCAGTCTTCTGGCACCTCACCTGTGATGATTGATGATACAGATATTTCAGCAAGGGACCCAGCCAGCACTTCCCTAGTTTCCCATAGCGTTCACCTGATCGGGTCTTGAGGATTCATCCACATTTTATGCATTTTAAGATACCCAGCACCACCACCTCTGTAATATGGACATTTTTCATGGTATCACCATCTATATCTCCACATTCTGTATCAACCATGTTCTTTTCCACAGTGAACATTGACGAGTAATACTCTCCTGTGGATCCATACACAGGCTGCCTTGCTCATCTTTGAGGAGCCCGAATCTCTCCCTAATTACCCTTTTGTCCTTCATGTATTTATAAAATCCCTTTGGATTCTCCTTGTAATCTGGCTAAAACATTTTCTTGATTGAGTTCTATTTGAAGATTTGAGATCTTTGAATTCTAATAGCAAACTTTTAGGTGCTGTCCACACCATGAATAACCGGTATAAGTAGCATTTTGGTACTTTTATCTTGTGCACAACACTTTGCCACACTTGTCTGTGTAAGCCACAGATTCCGAGAATTCATGAATAG
This sequence comes from Chiloscyllium punctatum, assembly GCF_047496795.1. Classification (NCBI taxonomy): domain Eukaryota; kingdom Metazoa; phylum Chordata; class Chondrichthyes; order Orectolobiformes; family Hemiscylliidae; genus Chiloscyllium; species Chiloscyllium punctatum. Next base: position 64,389,710 of record NC_092755.1, read on the forward strand.
TGAAGTTTTTCTGAGTTAAGAAATGTCACCATTTCTTTTTAAATGAAGGTCTTTGTCTTTTTTGTCACGCTGCCTTTCTGGTTGAAGGGTGGTCATACTTTTCGTTACTTCTCAAATTAGTTACAACTGTAAGAACTTTTTTGCACTTAATTTCTGACTCAACTAGAGACACCACTGAACTACAGAGAAATTAATTAAGTGCAATGTATCTAACTAAAATGGAAAGCTTTACTTCTCAATTTTCAACTGTTCTGCGAAAATAAATTAAGTATAAGATAAGCTGATTGACCTGTGAGCATTTGGTCTAACGATTAATCAGCAGATAGTGGGCTTCAAGCTCAAATGGCCTTTTATCTTTGTGTTGTACAGTTTTTGTTTTTATATACAATTTTTGCTTTTGTGAGTTTGGTGAGCAACAAGAAAACAATGGTGAAGGTATGCATTCAAGACATTTTTGCCTTTTGCTACTATAATTTATTAAAATTACTTCTAGGGTTCTACACCTAAGTTAATATTTGTTGAGTCTAGCATGCTCTGCTATGAAAGCTATTGGAGTTGTATGTAGTTTAACAGCTCCTTGATCTCTGACCTCACCACAATTGTGACTAGACTTTCCTCAAAAGTAAATAATTTACAGCTATGATTAGATTAGACTCTGAAATTTTTTCAGTTCTTTTTCTCGACCAAGAGCATCCTGTAATTACTGTAAATACTCGAGTAAAGGTTGATCTCATGTGAAAGTCAACCCTCTATTTTTGGCCAAAAAATCTGTCATTATCCATATAGCTTGTGTAAAAGTCAACCCTAGTTCTTCACGTAATCCACACCGACGTCAGGCTTCAGATTTCTTCAGTTCAATATTGAGCGAGCACTATAATTATTCACTTTTTGTACGGCTGTCCCACTCTGCTCTGGGACTCTGTTCTGTCCCTGTCCCACTCCAGTCTGGGATTCCAGTCTTTCCCTCAGCTGCACCAGTCATATCATTTGTCACTCCACAGTAAGTTTTTTTTTAAACAAAAGAGAGACTAACAAGAAAAAATCAGGTGGATGGAATAATCATTAATTCATTTTATTTTCTATTCTGTTTATCTGGTAATTACTATAATTCATTGTGTCTTTTTCTATATTCATTTAGAGATCAACTGGGCTTCTAATGGTACAGAATCAATTTTGATGGGCATGAATTTCAACCCCTTAAAAGTAATGTCTATGTGATAGTCGACTCTATAAATTTCACCTTAAAACAGTCTAAAAAAATTGACTGTTACACGAGTATATATGTTAAAATAATAGGCCATACATCTCCTCCTTAAGCTGCTCCCCATTCAGTATGATCTCTCAACCTTCAGCTTCAACTCTGTTTCGCTGACTGCTCCCATATTCCTGAGGGAATGCTCCAAGTACATTTGCACTGAACTCTGTATCAGCAGCCAACTTGGATAGATTAGTCTGTCTTGTGTAAGTCTCAGAATAAGGGAAATGTTATTCAAAAGGAGGCTATTCAGCTCATCGTCTCTGCACTGGCTTTTCAAATGAACATGATTACTTATGTCATTGTCCTGTTTTTTTTTCCACATAGCTTTGCTAAGTATTTGTAGGCGTATAATCATCCAGTGCCCTCTTGAATGACTAACTCAATTGAATCCTGCCTCTACCACACTTCAGAGCAGTGCTTTCCATATCCAACCTACTTGCCATGTGAAAAAGATTCTTTTTCTGTTCAGATTTGCTAACTTAGTGAACTGTAAGTACCTTAAAGCAAGCTTTTTTTAAAGCATGAAACTAGTTGCAACTTGCTGATACAGAAATTGATTGATTTATTCCTCTCTGCTTCCTAACTGTTAACTATTCCTCTGTCCATGCCAATATATCACCCCTAAACTCCATGAGCTCTTATGTCTATTAATGTTTTACATGGCACCTTGTTAAAAAACCTTTTAGAAATCCAAATGCACTACTACATTTGATTCCCCTTTTATATCTGCCCTATTATTTACATCCTGAAAAGACTCTTAATAAATTTGTCAAGCACGATTCCCGTTCCATGAAATCATTTTGACATTTTGATTATATGCTAAAAGTCTCCATTATTGTGATCCCATGCAATGGGTGTCTGAGTCTAAAGGGGGAATGCCGGGTGCTTAGGATCTGGACAATGAGATCTTTATTATTGGAAAGGAATAATGGATTAGATGCTTTATTCAAGCTATTTGAAACTGGTTTCAAGGCGGCTTCTTGGTGCTAGCAGTGAGCATTCCCAGATTCAGATGAGAGCTGTTGGTTTGTTCTGCCCATTAAAAAAAAATACATTCGTCCTGTGGCAGTGGTGAGTTGAGTACTCCTTGTCAGCACTAATATTTCTTAAGCAACCAGCAGATTTAGGTAGTGAGTGTTTGAGCGCGTACATACTATTTCCATGCATGCTGGATATTGGAGGAAGATTCCTTTATTATGATTTTGAAGTGTTTTTAAGACTTCAATAATAACAAATTTCATCAATTTTCTAATGAACCCACTATCAGGCTAGCTGGCCTGTCAGTAATAGAGCATGATGTCAAGGAGCCCATAGCAAAACTGGAGTTAATAAGAATTGGAACTAGGTCTAGCATGAAGGAAGACTAGGTTCAGCACCGTTCTCTATTCAGGTTACTGAAGCAGTTTTTGTCCAAATGCCACCAGACCTGGAATCCTGGAACTCCCTTCTGAACAGCACAGTGAGTATGCCTACATCACAGGAACTACAATGGCCCACTACCCATTTCTCATTAACAGATTTTGTTTTAAAGAATTGCTCGGTTCTAGATCCTAAATAACTTTTATCTGAAGTTTCCACAATGTGTTTCAAGCAATGCTTCAGGAATTTGTCGTCCAGAGATCATTCCACAAAACCAAATTTGACACTGCCAATGACAATTGGACTTGTCCAGTCTGTCTGAAGGTTCAAGTTCCTGATAATGTTGTGGCCACTTGTGGAGGTACAGTTACTGTATGAATACATCTTATGCTTTACCCATGTTATAAAAATTACAGTCAATAAAAGGCCAGTTTTCAATGTCATGTGCTTTTCGTATAGTAAATATATTTCTCGTGGGAGCTTCTGATTTTATAACTTAAATTTTATTTGGCACCATTCTTCACCACATATTGTGCCTGAGCATTTGTGTTTAAATTAGCGTTAGAAATATTTCAATCATGAAGCATTTAATTGTCTGTATGCAGATTTAAGAAATTATTTTTATTTGGGACTTTATATAGGTAATTTAACAGGTGATGCTTCACGGAAGGAATGAGCTTGTTTGAATTATTAGCTTAGTGTTTCTCAAATATTTTGTACTGTAGTTGCTGTTGAATGTTGGCAAACTTGGCAGACATTTTGTGTGTAGCCCACAACCAATGATGAGATGAATTACCAGCTCATCTGTTTTTTGTATTAGTGGTTGAAGAAAAAATGTTCAGTAGGAGACATTAATTTGTTTTGGATAATGCCACTGTACCTATTATTGTCCCTTTTTTCCCTTCAATCATATTCAAGTTGTCAGTCTTAACATAGTAGTGCACTCTTAATTTATTTCAGTTCTTGGAGTGGGAATTGTTGCCACAGCCTTCTGAACTTGAGGGAGCAGTACTGATTTTTTGGTGTCATTTGTGTGTTTTGATTATGATTTTCAAATTCGTAGCAGCTAATGGTAGAATATAAGTTAAAACTTCAAATTCAATAGTTTGTTAGTAGTTTTTGGCTTCCCACTATATTAATATTATTAATTTTGGGGGAAAAAAGTCTTAAATTGCAGTTATTTGCTGTACTTGATATAATTACAAAATGTATAGTGCATTGGCATGCGCAAGTGTTAGTGCTCAATGTAAGCCCCTTTTACTCGACTGAACTTTATCCTTTTACAGGGTATTCCTTTCTCCTTCATGTACCTATTCTTTAAATGTATCAATTATATATTTCAGCTGTGCCATTCAATGGCACATTTTATATTATGGGCTGTCTGTGCAGCAATGTTTATCCTGAATTTTTTTTATTGAATTTATTTGGGACCAGCATGTCCCTTAGGTTTGGACTCCAAGTAAAATATCTTCCATAATATAAATATCTTTAAAATATCTAACATATACCATGTCAAACCTATTATCTACCAAAAGGTCTCTATTAGATCTTCCCTCACATTTGTTAGAAATAAAAGTCTTCCAGCCATTGAATCTTTCCTGATTAGTTTTAAGTCTTCCATTCTGCTAATATCCTTGTAAATTGTCTCCTGCAAATGTATATACTTATTTAATATGAAGAGAGAACTGTCCACAATATTCTGACTGCCTCCTAACCAAACCATAAGCAAATTTTAACATGACTTTTGTAATTTCTCAATAAAGAGTTTCCCAGTTTTCACATTTGTATTTTTAAAGGCTTGTTAAGTTGCATTGCTACTTTCACTGACTTGTCATTTTTACCCCTAGGTGTCGTTGTAGTACAGTTAGACTAATTTTCCAAAGCATATGTGGTGGTTTTGTTATTTCTACCATAGTGCGTCATTATAAACTTCAATATTTTCCTCAAAATAATTTTGCTATTTTCTGTAATGCCATTATGTATTTGAGAAAGTTTGTTCATTTGCTTCCTCCAGAAAAGTACTTGATTGAATTATAAAGCACAACTTGACTCATTGTTTGAGGAATTGCAGTTTAAATTACACGTAGGTATGGTGTTTTCATTTTGCAACATATGATGTCTAGCAGATATGTGAATGTGTCATTTTTAGTGTGCCATGCCACACTTATACATTTTCCCCAGGGATACTTTCTATCCTCTTAATTGTCTATTACAGGTACTATATGTGTTAATGCTAAGGGATGTCAATTTGCAAAAGATAGTGACATCTGAAGGTAACTTTGATTTGTCATCCAATAGTATCTCTTTTCAGGCAGGCTTCAGTGATTTGAATTCTCAAAAGTTAACCTTGATTTAGCTTTATGTCCATTCATTGTCCAGTCCTAATTGAACTTGAGAAAGTGGTCAGTTGCTGCCTTGAGCCTTTATGGATTTGATTGATTTATTGCTGTTATGTATACCAAGATACAGTGAAAAATGTTGTTTGGAATGCCTTACAGGCAGATTGTACCACACCATGTCCCTCAGGGTAATAGAATGGGGTAGAATGCAGTATTGCAGCTGGAGAGAAGGTCCAGAGAGAGAGAAGGATCAGAATTAACGTTTGAGGTCCGTTCAAAAATCTGACAACAGTGGAGAAGAAGCTCTTCTTGAATTTGCTCATAGATGTATTCAAACTTTCATATCTTTCGCCCAACAGAAGAGGGTAGAAGAAAGGATAATCTGGTTGGGAGGAGTCTTTGATTATGTTGGTTGCTTTCCTGAGGCAGTGGAAGTATAGGTGGAATCAATGAATGGAAGGCTGGTTCATGTGCTGAACTGGGCTGTGTTCACGACTCTGTTTCTTGTGGTTTTCGGAAGAGCAGTTGCTATACCACACTGATGCATCCACATAGGATGCTTTCTATAGTGCATCTCTAAAAATTGCTGAGTCCTTGTAGACATGCTGAATTTTCTCGGCGTCCTGAGGAAGTATAAATATGGTTGTGCTTTCTTGACAATCCTGTCTATGTGAATGGATCAGGGCTGATTGTTGATGATCATTACTCCCAGGAACTTAATGCTCTCCACCATCTCCACTTCAGTACCATTGATGCAGACAGGGTTGTGCACTCCACTCCACTTCCTGAAGTCAAAGACCAGCTCCTTTTGTTTTTCTGATGGTAATGTAGAGATTGTTGTTGTTTTTACATCATGCCACTAAGCACTCAGTCTCTTTACTATATTCTGTCTCATGGTTGTTTGAGATCTGACTTGCAACAATAGTGTTGTCAGTAAACCTGTAAACGGGGTTCTGGCGGAATCTGGCCACATAGTTGTAAGTGTATGAGGATTATAGTACGGGGCTGAGTATGCTGCCTTATAGGGCACTGGTGTTGAGAATTTATGGCAGAGGAGATGTCACCTATTCTTACTGATTGTGGTCTGTGGGTCAGGAAGTCAGATCCCGTTACTGAGGGGACAGCTGCAACCTAGGTCTTGGTGTTTAGAGGTGAGTATGTTTGGAATTATGGTATTGAAGCTGGAACTGTTGTCCATATATAGGAGCCTGACAAATGTTCCAGGGATGAGTAGAGGGCCAGGGTGAGGGGTCTGAGTGTGGACATGTTGCACTGATAGGCGAATTGCAAAGGATCAAGGCAGTTTGGTAGGCTGAAGGTGATGTGAAATTGACGTTTCGGGCAAAAGCCCTTCATCAGGGCTTTTGCCCGTAAACGTCGATTTAGCTGCTCGTTGGATGCTGCCTGAACTGCTGTGCTCTTCCAGCACCACTAATCCAGTATTTGGTTTTCAGCATCTGCAGTCATTGTTTTTACCTTGAAGGTGATGTGAGCTATGACTAACCTCTCGAAGCACTTTATAATTATGGAGGTCAGAGCTATTGGGCAGTAGTCATTGAGGCATGTTGCATGATTTTTCTTTGGCATAGAGATGGTGGGTGATCTTCTTGAAGTAGGTGGGGACTTGATACTGTAGTAAGGAGAGGTTAAAGATGTCTGTAAATATTCTTGCCAGTCGGTCTGCATGGGATCTGAGTGCACGGCCAGTCACTTTCTGTGGGTTCGTTCTCAAGAAAGCCAATTTAATGTTTGTGACATTGGCCATGTGCATCTGAGGCTTTTGGGATAGCTGACTTGCTTACACTGACCTTCTGTTCAGAGTGAGTTTAGAATGCATAAAACTCATTGGGTAGAAATATACAGTTGCCCACTATCCTGTTTGACTTGTTATGTTGTGTAAGCCTTGCCATAAATGAAGGGTGTCATGTGGTTGGTTAGGGTGAACCGGATACAGTCTTTGTGGTGTGGGTACACCCACGGTACTACTAGGGTTGGAATTCCAGAATATTGACCTAGTATCAGTTAAGGAATGGTGATATAGTTCCATGCTGGAATTGTACATGACTTGTAGGCAATTTTAGATATGGTGGTATTCCCATGTACCTGTTGCCTTATTCCTTCTCGGCGGTAGGGGTCATGGTTTAGAACATTCTTTCTGATGAGCCTTGGTGAGTTGTGGCAGTTATTAAAACTCACTGGAGTAGCATGCTCGTTATCAAGCCCTGCCATTCCCAAAGTTGGACATTTTATATTTTAAAAAAAATACAAAATTCCTCCACTGAGCTGCCTTTTTAGATCCTGGGTGACAAAAGCAGGGGCTAGTTTTCAGTACTTAAGAATTGCTATTTATTCCAATTAAATAGATCCTAGCTGCAGCTAAGCAAATATAAACTATTGGCATATAACTATTAGTTCAAGCTTGAACACCTCATAGAATTCAGCCTAACCACTCATACAGACAGACAAAAGCAAAAGGGTGTAATGAGCTGAGAGACTGGGAAGGGGTTCAATGGTCCTGTCCCTAAGATTCACGGAGTTGATCCTTTTGGTTTTTTAGGACTCTATCCTCCTCAATCTTCCTGCTGGAGGTACTTTGACTTGTTTGTCAGGAGGCACAGGGTGACTGGTTCACACTTAGAATGTTTCTGACTTATTAGTTTGAAACCACAGCTTACTGCAATTGAAAAGAGGAAGTAAACTGTCTCTCTTCAGGATGGAGTTTTTTTTACTTTAAAAAGGGCAGCCCTTTCCTATTGGAGATCTGACAGCGTCTGACCAACATTCACACCCATAATTGTTCAGCTATCTGTTAGTTGTTTGCAGGCAGAAGGTTTTTGTCGTTGACATTTAGTCGTCATTCCACAGACCAATTAACTACTTACTGCCAAATGAATCTCTCTTTGTTGATATCCATTGGCTCCAGCTCTTCTCTAGTAACTTCCCCCAGTACTTGAACAAACGGCATTGTAAAAAACACTTGCAATCAGTGTTGGTAACCTGCTTTTAAAATTGCAGCAATACTTTCCACAGTCCTTGGTTCTTAAAACTGTCATTTTTCCCACTTCAGTCCAGAATCAAAAGTACAGAAAAGTTAAAAGGTACAGTCTTGACATAATGCATCTTGTAGTTGGTTCATATTGCTACTGTGGTGGAAGTGGGAGTAACAGGTTAAAAGTGTTATGAGGTGTGAATTGAGTGGTCTGTTTAGCTCTGGATGGTATTGAGCTTCTTGAATGTTGCACTCGTCCAGGCAAGTGGAAAGTGCTCCATTGCATTCCTGACTTGTCCCTTGTGGTCAGGCTTTATGGAGTTGGGAGATGAATTAATCACTGCAGAATTCCTGGCCTCTGACCTCCGTTTGTAGCCATGGTCTTTATATGTTCCACTTCTGATCAGTGGTAACTCTCAGGATGTTGATTCTGGGACGATTCAGTGATCGTAATACTGTTGAATGTCAAGAGGGGAGGGTCGAGTGTTCTATTGCTGGAGATCATTACCTGGCGTTTGTCTGGTGTGAAAGTTACTTGCTTTTTCTCAGCCCAAGATTGACTGACTGTTGATCAGATCTTACTGCATTTGGATATAGGCTGATTCAGAATCTGACAAGTCATAAATGGTGCTGAACATTACGCAAAAATCCGTGAACATCCCCACTTCTGGTATTAGAGGGGGAATGATAATGAAGCACGTGAAGATGGTTGGGCATAGGAAACTAGTTTGAGGGATACTTGACCTCCAGCAACATCGACCACTTCTGTTGTGACTCCAGTTGTGCTCTGGCTTCTTGATGCAAATCTGAGCATCTAATGGTGTGCTTTTCCAATTCTCCAAGTGTTGTAGGCCTCGGGATTAACCCATGATTTATAGCCTCCCCAAACTGGTTCCTTCAAGTTTCTATGTTTTACCCTTCCAGAAATGGAAATGGAAAGGAATAAAATTGGTCTGCAACCCTGGCCTGTGTTTAAATACAAGTGTGCTGTAGAGTTTCACAGTCATAGACCCACCCAGTAATCACCTCTGCATTTCATGTAGGTAAAAACAATGACTGCAGATACTGGAAACCAGATTCTGGATAAGAGTGGTGCTGGAAAAGTACAACAATTCAGACAGCATCCAAGGAGCAGGATGAAGGGCTTTTGCCCGAAACGTCGATTTTCCTGCTCCTTGCATGCTGTCTGAACTGCTATGCTTTTCCAGCACCACTTGAATCCAGAATCTGCATTTCGAGTGAATGGGCTTTCTCAATTCGCATCTGAAAAGCCAGCTAGTTAACAAGCTATTCAAAAGGAAATAGGACAGCAGAAGCATTCCTCACTGAGTGCTGCCAGCCAACCAGTATTAAATGGAAACAGCGCAGCAGGATTTCAACAAACCTGTGAAAACCAATAATCCCAAAGTTGACTGTTCAGTTACCAACATTTCCACTGTCTGCTCTCCTCAAACAACGAAAGATACTGAGACATTAGGAATAAGCCACACTTAAGAGTAGTGCGTATAATTCTGGTTGTCTTGCTACAGAGGAACCTCGATTATCTGAACAACACAGGCGGGGAGTATTTTGTTCAGATAATTGAATGCTGGATAACAGTTTAGCCAAGCATCGGAACCTTGCAATCTTGTTTGGATAATCCAAAATTCAGATAATCGAATGTTGGATAGTTGAGGTTCCTCTGTAAATGAAGGATGTTATTAAACTGGAAAGGATGCAAAAAAAGACTTACAAGGATGTTACTGAGATGAGAATGTTTGAGTTATAAGGAGAGGCTGGGATTTTTTTTTTCCCTGGGTTGTAGGAGGCTGTGGGGTGACCCTGTTGTGGGTTATAAAACTGAGGGGTACAGATAAGGTGAAAAGCATAGGTTTTTTCCTTAACATAGGGGAGTCTTAAACTAGAGGGCATAGGTGTAAGGCGAGAGGCAAAAGATTTAAAAGGGGCCTGAGGGGCAACGTTTTCACACAGGGTGTACATGTGTGGAACAAGCTGCTGGAGGTAATGGTAGAGGTAGCTACAGTCACAACATTCAAGTCATATTTGGGCAGGTACGTGGACAGGAAAGATTTTCAGGGATATAAGCCAAATGCAGACAAATAGGATGAGTTCATTTTAGGAAACCTGGTCAGAGGGCCCTGTTCCCGTGTTGTATGCTTTTGTGACTCTGAAGAAATTTATTAACTAATAACATGCCTTTTCTTTTAAACTGAAGCCCAGTAGCCTCCTTTTAAAATATAAGTCCATTTGGTCTGGCAGTAAGTCATCCACAAGAGAGGAATGTTCTGTAAAGTAACATTGTTGAGACCAACCAAGAGGACAGGTGAACAAAGGGGAGCTAGTTCAGTCCTTGATACGTAAGAGATTAATGATTTGTGTATCCTGATTGGGGCCATAATAACTTGGGGAATCTTGCCTGAGGTCGGCTGTACCAAGGGGAAGTATAATCTGGTAGCTGTAGGCAACTCACTAATTAAAGAAACAGGTGACCTCTTTTTTTATAAAAAAAAATTGAGGATCATTTTGTAAATCATTGACCGGAAAGTAGTGTCAGATGAAATATTCCTAAACTGGCTGAGACCAGCAACAAAGCAGAAACAATATATAAGCAATCAAGAAGAACTTAAGGTAAATTTGGATGGGGCAAATGTGAAGAAAGGAGGGCTAAGGTGAAAAAGTTTGTGTCAATTATAGTTGTATAGAAGGAATTTAAGATCTTAAAGTTTAAGACTAATGGAAATTGTATATAGGCACCCTGGTACTGAAGTGATAGGTTATGTAATGCATTTGATTAGACCAGTATGTATGAATGGGAGAATGGTTTTGATAAGATGACTGGGAAGGATTTGAATTTAACTTTTATAAATTGGAAGTAGTCGAAACCATCAGAAAGGTAGGAAGTTTCTGGAATTTATCCAGAATGATTTTCTGCAGTAAAGTACCTTGGAGTCAACAAAAGCACGCCATATTAGATTTATAAACAGAAATTGCTGGAAAAAGCTCAGCAGGTCTGGCAACATATGTGAAGAAAAATGAAATTTTAATGTTTTGGGTCGAGTGACCCTTCCTCAGAACTCTTGCACCATTCGCAATTCTTTCGATTTTTATTCCATATTAGATTTAGATTAGATTATTTAGTGTGGAAACAGGCCCTTCGGCCCAACAAGTCCACACCGACCGGCCGAAGCGCAGCCCACCCAGACCCATTCCCCTACATTTACCCCTTCACCTAACACTACGGGCCATTTAGAATGGCCAATTCACCTAACCTGCACATATTTGGACTGTGGGAGGAAACTGGAACACCTGGAGAAAACCCACGCAGACACTGGGAGAATGTGCAAACTCCATGCAGAGTGTCGCCTGAGGTGGGAATTAAACCCAGGTCTCTGGCGCTGTGAGGCAGCAGTGCTAACCACTGTGCCACCGTGCTGCCCAGTTGTTAATGAGTCAGACTGATATTTTATAGTAGAGATCATAATATGGTTGGGTCCAGCATAATGTCTAAGAGCAAGAAATGCAAAGAAACGACTAAAATTTCAAACCGTGTTTAGTTAATGCGGACTTATTTCTGATGAGATGGAAATGGCCATTGTAAATGGTCCATTTATCCATTCACTTTATGGGTAAATTCCTAGATGATCAGCTGGAGATGTTCACCGTTTTACCAGGCCACTTTGTATCCCAAAGGAGTAAAAGCTTTACTTGCCGAAAAGACTATGGGTGACAACTGAGCTGAAGGATGACGTAAAACTAAAAGGAAAACACCCAAAATAATTTGGCGAGGAATAAAGAATGAATGATGTGTTGCAAAAAGGATTGTAAAATTAAACATGAAAAGAAAATCAAAATCAGCACTGTGAGCCTACGCAAAATAATTTTATTGCTATTGGGGATGGAGAAAAACAAGCAGCAGACAAGGTTGGTTAATTACTCTGTGCTAGTATTTCTGATCGAAGGAGAGGATAGCTTTCTTAGCCAAAGGAAGCAAATGTTTGAATCAGGAACAGGTTTTGACAAAGTAGGTGGACTAAAGATTGATAGGCTCCCCGACTAAGTTGTTTCCTTTCCAAACACCTGAAGGAAGTAGGGAAGAACATTGCAGATGCCCTGACTAAAATTCTCTCAGTTTAGGAGCTGTTTCATTAGCTCAAAGTTTTGCACAGCACTTTTTCCAAAAAGGAATTGTGCAAGGAATCCAAACATCTGTTGGAGAAAGTTCAGATGACAGAACACCTTAGATTTTCAGCTGCTTAGAGAGCTAACACTGAATTCTGGGGCCTGTTAGAACTATTGTGATTTTTCATAATTTTCTTCTTTTATCAATTTTGATTTGGGGCTGTGAGCTGACTGCTGAAAAGCACCTTGGACTGTGGGCAGCAGCTTGTTTCTCTTTCCAAAAGAAAAGAGCAAACAAGCTGTCTGTTTGAGAGGCCAGGTCTGGAAATTAATTGTACGTCCGTCCTTGATCGAAAGGTTCCAAACATACTGTGCTCCCCCAGTGTCAAAGTATGTTTAAACAGATAGTAGATGTTGGCCATTAACAAGATCAGGATCTGAGAATTGGTTCCAGCAAATCTGGGAGAGACCTACTGCTCAATGGTGGATGTTGACTGGTAATTGGGATCTTTTTAGATTAGATTAGATTAGATTAGATTAGATTAGATTACTTACAGTGTGGAAACAGGCCCTTCGGCCCAACAAGTCCACACCGCCCCGCCGAAGCGTAACCCACCCATACCCCTACATCTACATCTACCCCTTACCTAACACTACGGGCAATTTAGCATGGCCAATTAACCTGACCTGCACATCTTTGGACTGTGGGAGGAAACCGGAGCACCCGGAGGAAACCCACGCTGACACAGGGAGAACGTGCAAACTCCACACAGTCAGTCGCCTGAGGCGGGAATTGAACCCGGGTCTCCGGCGCTGTGAGGCAGCAGTGCTAACCACTGTGCCACCGTGTGGGGAAATGATCTGTCGAATGGAAAGGCCAGAGTTTGGCTGGGTTTTGGACTCTTTGCTCATTGTGAAGGAGTTTAACTGTTCATGCTACAGCATGAAGATTTGAAAGCTCCCTATCTAACCTCTAGTTATCAACTCTTGGAAGTTTTAGAGAAGACAATCTATTACTGACATCTGAGCTGAAAATGTGGTCCTGATTTGATTTTTCAAATGTAAGCCAAGAAATAATCATCTGTGCCTGTGGAAATACACATCATAAAAACCACTGTTATTTTTTATTTATCCCTTAACTGTGTTGTCAGAAACTTCAAATTTAGTGGTTGCAAAGTTATATATGCAACTCGAAATCACAAAGACAGGCAAGCATTTGTTTCACTCTATTTTATTCCACGTAAATGCAAATAGCCTCCCTACACATCACCACCAGGAGCAATGATCATAAGAATATGAATAGAGACCATCACCTACCCTATTAATATATTCAGCTAAGTTGGTATTTGGATGTGATCTCTTTTGACATGGGATTCTGGCTATGAGAGGAATGCAGTCATCTAAGCTGGACAACTGGAAACCCCCTAGCCATCATCAGTATTTGGGTTTACTGGACAGTTGAGAGAAGGGTCATGGGGCAAGCCAGCTATTCTTTGTGTTTTAAGCACCAATTTTTACTGCAGACAGGGCAATCAGTGCATTCTGCTGACTAACATCTCCGCCTCTTGTCGTCTTGCTTACCCTTCCACAAACTCTCCCGTTGCCCACTTGCTCTCTATTGCTTTCTATTTCACCGTCTCCCACTCTCTCGTGCACACACTCTGTCTGTCTGTCTCTCCCTCCCCTTTTTCTATCTCTATTCCCTTCCCCTTTTTCTTTTTCTCTGACCCACCCTCTTGCTTTGCCCCCTTCCTCAATCTCACTCTCACTCTCTTCTCCCCATCCGTCCCTTCTCTCCTTTCCCCCTCTAACCCTCACCCCTCCCTCCATTGTGCTTGCTCTCTGTCTGTCTGTCTCCCTCCCCTCCCCTTCCCAACTCTAGCACTCCTCATCCAGCTTGCCTCCTTCATGCCTTGTTCCCCATAAGCCCTTGAAGTCACGAATATTGAAGACCTTACCCCCTTTACATTTAGTGGCCATCTGTCCCCTTTGTCTATAAACTGCGTATTTGCATTTAAATCTTTTACTTAAGCAAGCTTGATGCAATTGAATTTTTTTTAAATCTCAAGGAAACTTGTAAACACCTTCGTTGAATGGTAAGCAACTTCCTTTAAACGAAAGCCTGATGTGATTAAGTGAGGAATGAGAAAGAGGGAAGCCTTCCTATCCTATCTCACATGACCAAACCAGTGCTGACAATGAATCTAATTCAATTTTTTCTCACTAAAGAGGTGACTGAGTTAGTGGAAAGGAAATTGTTTGTAGATGTTTATCTGGATTTCCAGAAGAATTTGATTAACTGCCTCCTGTAAGCCACCATTAGCTCAATTTGAAGCTTATGGAATTGAAGGCAAATTTGTGATTCGTTAGGAGTTTGGTCAATGGCAGGTGACACTCAGGTATAATGAGCAGGTATTCTAAATGGTAGAATGTGGCAAATAATGTCCCACAAGGACCTATAGGAACTTAATTGTTCAGTTTATTAATTTCATGACTTGGATAATGGGATACAGAGCTGCATATTCGGTTTCACTGATGTCATGAGGATTAGCAGAATTGAAACCATGTGGATGGAAGTATAAATTTAGAAATTTAGATGTCAAATTAGAGGTAAAAATGGTTTAAATGAATGAGCAAAACTGACAAACTTGTTTTAAAGTAGGCAGGTATGAAGTCTTGCCATTGGACCGAGAAAGGACATCAACAGATATTTCCTAAATTATAAAATGCTAGAATCTTTGATAGACGAGAGACTTGGGGCTCCATGTGCATCAGTAAAATTAATAATTAGATTCAAAGTAACAAAGAAAACCTATGCATCAATTGCCTTTTTGGTTGATCACATTTTGGTCAGAAAATCAAGGAGAGATAAAATGAAAGATACAGTTCTAACAGCGACACAGAAACAGAGGGCCCTAGGATGTGGGCATTCATTCGTAATCACTGAAGATAGCAGGAAAGATTGATCAATAAGGCATTGGTGATCCTGTTTTCCTAAATAGAGGCTGAGAATGCAAGATCTCAGTATGATGAGCTTTTTATGTAAAGTCTGGTTTGGCTTCAAGTAGAGTTTTGAGTTTCAAGTATCAATCTGAGAAAAGATCTAACAGTTATGGAGAGGGTCCAGAAAAAATTGTGGAGAGTTGTCATGTTTAAGTGACTTTCAGTGATCAGTATTATTTTGACAAAGTGGGTTATTGCTTTTAGATGAATTTGAAAGAAGATTTGTTTGTGGTGATCAAAATCTTGAGGGGTATGAGCAGAACATTATTGTTGTGCTGCAGATCTCTAGGAGTCTGGGTTGTTCAGGCAGCATGCAGCTCTCACATATTGCTGTCTAGAGCTATGGATAGTGAGGATAGAAGCTCTAGCTCTTTGCCGTCACATGCCAAAATCAATCTGCCTTTCTAAAGGGATTGACTAATTATTTCTAAAAGAGGTTCGCAAACTTGTGGAGGGAAAGATGGGAAATTGTGACTGAATTTCTGTTGCTTGTTGCTTCTTCCTATGCTGTAATGATTCTGAAGTAGCTTCATTATTTTTAGTTAATTTTATAGCAAACGTTTTTTAAGCTGTTAATACATTGATTTTTGTGATCGGTATTTTGGTAAGACGTTTGACAGAAAAAAATCACTTATTGTGTATGACAGTTTTATGAACATTTACTGCTAAAGCAATTTTATTAACTTCAGGGAACAGCTTTTTAATCATTATTCAGGTGTTTTCAACATGAGTCTATATTGAAAATGTAAATACTGAGAAGAGTTGCTTTACAAAAATCTTTGTGCAGACAGAACTAATAATAATGTAGTTTCATTCTTAGTGCTTAGTTAGCCATGACAAAGGCTGAAGTTAGAGTTCTTGCTGTGTTAAAGATGTAATTCAGTGATTTTTCTGAAAAGGAGGCTTCTCACAGCGAAGCTTTCAAGACCTGGAGGATTATCAAGCTTTTTTTGATACAAAAGATCTTTTTGTGGTGCAAGTTGTATGTAACAAGGAATACTTCCTTTAGAAAGATTGACTTAAGATTAGTAGTCACAGTTGATGTTTGTGATAAAATAGACGTTGCAATTATGAAGTTCAACTTGCTTCATTCCATAACTGATCTCTCTCTCAACAATTCATGTCAGAATCCTGAGCTGTTTATATAAATAATCAGCAGTAGGAGGAACAAGTTATATACAACTTCATTAGCTTTTTATTAAACATTTACATTTGTTTTTCCTGAATAAATTGAAGATAGCTATATCAGTACCTTTTTAAATCCAGGGTTTCCAAATTGAGGTTAACCAATAGCGGGTTCACTAGTTTGAGACAACAATAATGACTGCTGAGCAGCGACTGCCTGAAATGTGACCTTTTTTTTTGTCTGACAATTTCTCAATGAGAGAGAGCATTTTTTTCTACCCTGATTGGTTGTTCTTTAAATCCTCTGGCTGTTCACTTCAGCACCAATGGGACCATAATGGAAGAGATACTTTGAGTGCTTGTTGCAAGCTTGGATGGTCTTGGGAGCATGTATATATGCATGTTTATTAGCTGTAATGTGGTCCTCAAAGCTGCTATGAACAGAATCATTTGCTCCCACTCAACACCCATGCTCTTTCCCCAACAAAAAATACCCAAAGCAATAATTTGAAGTTGTATGGAGTGCCAGATTTGTCTGGATAGGTTTGTTTACTGTGTTGCCAAGTGTTGTCCTTTGTTCCAACATTAAATTCAAGTTGAATTCAATATTTGTTCTCTGATTGCTTATGTTAGCAAGTAACTTTGCTTTTTAGCACAAGCTTTTTTTTAAATGGACACTTGGCTTCTGAGTCTCATCTGTATGGCTGTGGGGATGGTAATTGGGAAGTCTAAATTACATTCTGAAAGGGTGCAAGCCAACAAAGCTAATTGACAGTGAAGTTTAATTGTTGTTCTGTCTCCAGGACAATGAGCAAATCGCAGAATGAATTGGACTGTTGCAAGGATGTTGAGCTTGAACTTGTTGACCTGTTTGGCTTGGAGGTGTGTTGGTAGCTTTACATGTCAGATTCTTACTAATAACCTTATACAGCAACTATATCTGTAGAAATTTATGGATGTTTTGTGTCAGCTTTTTAACCAATACAAGCCATAAGAAAAGAAAAAAAGTGACTCCATGTGAAATGTCAGTGCTGAAAGGATTGACTATGTCAAGCCAATTATTGCCATATTTGTTGGGGAAATAGGAAGTTGGAGTTGTCTTCAGGAGACCGTTATTACTGGCTGTATGAGAAATGAGTTGGAAGCTGGTTGAGGGTACAGTGCTGGAAAAGCACAGCTGGTCTGGCAGCATCTGAGGAGCAGGAGATTTGACATCTCACGCATAAGCCCTTCATCAGGGATGAGGCCCTGATGAGGGGCTTACGCCTGAAACATAGATTTTCCTGTTCCTTGGATGCTGCCTAATCGGCTGTGCTTTTCCAGCATCACACACTCTACTCTGATCTCCAGCATCTGTAGTCCTCACTTTCTCCTGGGTTGGAAACTATCTCGATCTGAGGGTAAAGCGGATATGGAATGGGTGCTATACTCTGGTGAGCCTATTTGAATGGTCTGGTCTTACCATACAATTTTTTTGATCCTAAGTATGAATTTACCA
Organism: Chiloscyllium punctatum; assembly: GCF_047496795.1. Lineage (NCBI taxonomy): Eukaryota > Metazoa > Chordata > Chondrichthyes > Orectolobiformes > Hemiscylliidae > Chiloscyllium > Chiloscyllium punctatum. Next base: position 64,407,400 of record NC_092755.1, read on the forward strand.
TTGTTTGAACTGCCTAGAAATGCTGACCTCTACCGATTTACTACAAAAGCTGTGGTTGGGTGCAGCTTCAGGAGTAGCAGGTATGGGCTCAATGAATCCACTCCAAGTGAATGTGCAGTGTGTGCTGGCTGATGCTGGATAAGTGTCATGGCTAAGGAACCAAGTGAGAGGATATGTAGGTTCTCTTTTTGGGAAGGTGTGGCACATTGTGGGGAGGGGAAGGTTATTAGAGCTGCTCTTCCTGACTGCTTCCTTTGCAGAGCAATAGGTCCCTCAGTAAGATGCCCAGAATCATGTATTCCCTTTCTCCTGTTGATTCTTATCACCCGAATTTACTGAGAAGCAGCAGTGACATTCAGATTGCTACTTTTTTTGCATTAAGAAAGATCTCTTTAAATGTGGCAGGAGATTCCTATCACTTATTCAGAAATGTGTAGCATCCCTTAAATCTAGCAATTCCTCATAGTGCAGGATACTTGTGACTCTTCTCCCCTCTTTTCCCCCCCCCCCCCAAAAAAAAAGACAGTAGCAGCTGTGTTCAGAGTTTCAAGTGTCTAACTTTGACAGCTTCTGTGAAAAGATGTGTATGTATGAGTGAGGTTAAAGTATCAGGTGGGTTGGTAAGGGCACAAGGTGGAAAAGGTGCCTGGTAAGTGACATAGCAGTTTAGTGTAGGGTGGGTATGGTCATATCTGGCAATGGAATGAAGTGTTGCCAGTTTAGGTTCTGGGAGGTGAGGCACCTGCCCACTGATATTGTCGTTGGACAATTAACCCAGAGACCCAGGTTTGAATCCTGTCAGGGCAGATTTGAATTCAGTAAAAAGAAATCTGGAATCAAGAGTCTAATGATGACTAAGCATCCATTATTCATTGTCAGGAAAAACCCATCTAGTTCACTAATGAACGTTAGGGAAGGAAACTGCCATCCTTACCTGGCCGGACCTCGATGTGACTCCAAACCCACAACAATGTGGTTGACTTTAATTGCCCTCTGGGCAATTAGGAATAGATAATAAATTATCGCCTAGCTGGTGACAACCTCCGCATTTCTACAGGGTCCGAACAATCCTATATTCACTGCAGAAATGATTATCTGGCTATTATGAAATCTGGGTCAGTGTGTTCATTAATGTTGAGCAATATTTCTCTTTCTTAATGAAGTCCTTGAGTCTTTTGCTTCACAAAGAACTATTAAAGACTTGACAGTGTCCCATAATGTTTCTTGATGTACTCCCAAAATTACAAAATGGTATTGGGAAGTTTGCCATCTCCACCAGTAAATGAACAGCAAGAGGTGATAAATCTTTAATCCACCAAAAGCTTGTTTACTCCTCAGCAGGTTGCTGTGTGGAGATATCGTTGAGCAAAACACTATTCAGCAAAATGCTATGCATCCTCATTAACCATTAGTAGATGATGTCCCTTCATTCCTTAATTATCCTTTGGTTGTCTGTTCCTCATGCAAGCCTCAATTCCACCTAGACTTCCTAGCTTCTTGCCAACGGTGTTTTCAGTTACCAATGTTGTATCCCTTGGATTTTTTAAGCCATCTACCTCTGTGGTACAATAAATCCACTCTTAATGCTTGAATCTTTGATCAATTGTTCAGTCCATCCTAATACATCTCTTGCATGTTTCATTTTGTCTGCACATCATGTGAAGCTTTTCTAAATTCTAGCGAGTTTTGAGAGGATTTGTAGCTTTGCTTGCTGAGCTGCAAGGTTCATTTTCAGTTGTTTTGTCACCATACTAGGTGACATCTGCAGTGAGCCTCCGAATGAAGCACTGATAGTGTAGCCCGCTACACTACCAGTGCTCCATTCGGAGGCTCACTGAAGATGTTACCTAGTATGATGACGCAAAGTCTAAAAATGAACCTTTTCGAAGTTCTATTTGAGCTTCTGCTATTAGAAGTGGGGTTGATGCAGTGCTGGTTAATAATGCTTCATAACCACACTTTTGTTTAAATTTAGCAGGTGAGTGATCTTACAGCCAGGTGTCCTTCTTCCCATTACCTGTCCCATTTGTTTGCACTGGGTATCAGCTCTATTATATACTGTTTTGCCTGCAGCAACTGGGTCATACTTTTTTTTCTAAAAAATGAAAGGCACTGTGCACATCATCTAAGTGCTATTAGAGTGAGAAAACTATGCTCGACTTTGCCAGAGGAGCATTGTTTAGTTGGCACTTTAGCTAATCAGAAAGAACCACTGGAACACCAGAGGCTTCCCAGTATTGTTCTGATTAAAAGTAGAACTTAAATTCTTGCCTCCTCAAACCATAGGACCTGGCATGGGTAAGAACAACTTGGCCTTGTGCATGGACTGCCACCTCTCATTGTTGCAGTTAAGGAAAGAGTTATGAAAGGAAAATTTTGGATGACTGTTGAAATGTAGTTCAATGAATTGAGTGGAGCAGTCCTACTTTGTGTCATGCTTTCTTATTGGAAAATACTTTAAAACTTGGTGTTTTTAATATTTATATTTCCTTTTACTGCAGTCACGGAAAATAATAATGTTGACAGCATTAACAGTGGAAAGCAGAAATTCTTCATTTTAATATAATTGTACTTGATTTGTGTTTCTTTTGTAATTGAATAAAGATGTTCCAAAATGTTTTCTCAAGAATGGGATTAGAGATGTCACAAACTGATTGCTTAATAGTGAAAATCATTCAGATATATCTCTTCGATCAAAATAAGTTGATGCCTCATGTCATGGGGAAGACACAAGCAATCTCCCTGAGGTAACAGTGGCTGGAGGACCTGAACTTACAGGAATTTATATTTGCCAGGATTTCGTGTTGGAGAGACTGTTAGGTCTGAAGGTTGATAAGTCTCTGGGGCCTGATGGTCTACATACTACGGTACTAACGGAGGTGGCTTGGGAAATCATGGATGCGTTGGTGATTATTTTCCAGAGTTCGATAGATTCGGGTCGGTTCCTCAGGATTGGAGGGTGGCTAATGTTATACCACTTTTTAAGAAAGGTGGGAGAGAGAAAGCATGAAATTATAGACCAGTTAGTCTGACCTCAGTGGTGGGAAAGATGCTGGCGTCTATTATAAAGAATGAAATTACGGCACATCTGGATAGTAGTAACAGGATAGGACAGAGTCAGCATGGATTTATGAAGGGGAAATCATGCTTGACTAATCTTCTGGAATTTTTTGAGGATGTAACTTTGAAGATGGACGAGGGAGATCCAATAGATGCAGTGTACCTGGACTTTCAGAAAGCTTTTGATAAAGTCCCACATAGGAGGTTAGTGAGTAAAATTAGGGCGCATGGTATTGGGGGCAAAGTACTAGATTGGATTGAAAATTGGTTGGCTGGTAGGAAACAAAGGGTTGTGATAAACGGCTCCATTTCAGAATGGCAGGCAGTGACCAGTGGGGTACCGCAGGGATCCGTGCTGGGACCGCAGCTTTTTACAATATATGTTAATGGTATAGAAGATGGTATCAGCAATAACATGAGCAAATTTGCTGATGATACAAAGCTGGGTGGTTGGGTGAAATGTGATGAGGATGTTAGGAGATTAAATGGTGACCTGGACAAGTTAGGTGAGTGGGCAGATGCATGGCAGATACAGTTTAATGTGGATAAATGTATGGTTATCCACTTTGGTGGCAAGAACAGGAAGGCAGATTACTACCTCAATGGAATCAATTTAGGTAAAGGGGCAGTACAGAGAGATCTGGGTGTTCTTGTACACCAGTCAATGAAGGCAAGCATGCAGGTACAGCAGGTAGTGAAGAAGGCTAATAGCATGCTGGCCTTCATAACAAGAGGAATTGAGTATAGAAGCAAAGAGGTGCTTCTGCGGCTGTACAGGGCCCTGGTGAGACCACACCTGGAGTACTGTGTGCAGTTCTGGTCTCCAAATTTGAGGAAAGACATTCTGGCTATTGAGGGAGTGCAGCGTAGGTTCACGAGGTCAATTCCTGGAATGGCGGGATTACCTTACACTGAAGCGACTGGGCTTGTATACCCTTGAGTTTAGAAGACTGAGATGGGATCTGATTGAGACATATAAGGTTATGAAAGGATTGGACACTCTGGCAGCAGGAAACATGTTTCCGCTGATGAGTGAGTGCCAAACCAGAGGACAGCTTAAAAATGCGGGGTAGACCATTTAGGACAGAGATGAGGAGAAACTTCTTCACCCAGAGAGTGGTGGCTGTGTGGAATGCTCTGCCCCAGAGGGTAGTGGAGGCCCAGTCTCTGGATTCATTTAAGAAAGAGTTGGATAGACCTCTCAAAGATAGTGGAATCAAGGGTTATGGAGATAAGGCAGGAAGAGGATACTGATTAGGAATGATCAGCCATGATCATATTGAATGGCGGTGCAGGCTCGAAGGGCTGAATGGCCTACTCCTGCACCTATTGTCTATTGTCTTGCAGCACTAGCTTTCCTGTGCATGGAAATTTTTTTAACCCAGTTTGAAATTTAAGCTACATTTCAGTTTCATTTTCTTGATTTTATTTCTCCCATACTTTAAAAAGGAAGCTACTTCTGAGATGTATAATGTAAGAATGTTGTATATTGAATTAAATTGAAAAGTGTAGAATCTGGAGTAAATCATTGGCTCGTCACTATATGTTTAGATCATTGTGGAAAACAGACTAAAATTGCTGACTGTACAGATATGTAGCTTAAAATGTTGAGTAGAAATCTAGAAAGTGGTTTTCTGGTTTTATTGACACTAGTGAGCACATTTTGGAGTGCTTTCAGATCTGCTATAATGGTGTATAGCTTTGTAACGGTAATGAAACATGAAAATGCCGCTGAGGAAATGGGAAATACTGGATGTTCGAAGTTTGTAGGTTAAAGGGAAAGCCTGTAAAGCTATATGCGCTAATTAGTCCACACAAAATCGGAAGGATGTTGCTAAAACCAAATTAAATCTGGTGAAAATGAATCTAGAACTAATGATACATGAAAAGTTAGTTTACTCAAATTTCTGGAATACCTACTAAGCAGGATAATAGAAATGTACCTTTTTAGAGTTGTTTAAAATAAGCTGAGGGATAAACAACGAACTAAATTGACTATTAATGATCTTGTTAATAGTGGTTTGAATGCAGTAGGAGGACAATTGCCAGTAAATTCTAATTTGAAATAAACTGAAATGAGAGATTAGTTATCAGAATTGAGATGTTGTCAGTTTAGTTCTACAGGAAAATAATTGCTTTCATCGACACCACAAACTTTCCCCGTTATGGGGAATAACGCAAAGAACTAAGTTAGTATAATGCGGCAGTACGATTATTTGCCACAAGAGGGAACTATAGCATTATTGTAAATTGCAGTACTTTTGTGGACAATCTGATACAGCGACGTAATACCTGGGGGCAGATCTTCCGATTAAGTTTGAAAACCCTACTTCAAAAATACGATCTCCTTGAAGAGGAGTCCTGAGTCAGGATTCTTCTCAGCTGAAGCTGTCAACGCAGTTAGTTCCAGCAACGAATTGAATCGGCATTTTAACTGGGACCATTTTTTTAGTAACACTTCGAACTCTATGGGACTTAATGGTCTAGAAACCACTTCGGTACCGAGGGAAGGTAAATGAGACGGCATGGGTGCTAGGTGGTAGGAGGATACGCGTGCCAAAGCGGAAAAATCGGGTCTGGTAGTTAGGGGTGTGTATGTTGGGTTGACATGTGGTGAATGCTGAGTGGCGCGGTTCCAGTTTTAACAGTTATCTAGGAGTTAAAACAGGTGCTAATTCCTTTACCTTTTCCGAGTTAACGCTCAGTCTCTCCAAAGTCTCAGAATTGGGTTCGAGGGTACCCAGCACAAGATAATTTCCTGGCACAAGTTTCAACTTTTGAGTTTTGCCTGGGGAGTGAGCTGCGTGGTCCCGCCACTCAACTCCAGCCTACCCTGCTGCACCTTACATAATATAAACGATGAAAAGTAAAATAAACGATGAAAATCCAACAGTCAAACTTTTGTAAGATGTATGAAATTTATGAAGGACGATTATCTGCAAATAAGTCTCTTTAGCAAATGTAATTTGTTCATGTAGGTAGAACTGAAGAAATCATCTCAAAACTGATATTTCACGGTCATCAAGCATTAATCAATATAAATTTTGTTTGACTGTAGTTGTAATCTCCACGATGGTTTGTTTTAATTAATGGCATTTAACTGCAGGATGCACAAACTTGTGTTCCAATGGCAGCTTTTTTTGGGCAGCTCAAACTGTCTTTTCAAGTTAGTATAGGACTAGACCTAATAATTGTACAGTGCTATGAAGCTGCTCAGTTAGTTAAAATGTATGAGCATGAAGTCCTTGTTCCATAGGACCAATTTAATTCCAGGATTATGAGAATTCTTAAGTGTAGCATTAGCCACAAGTTGGGCACAAAGCGAATTCTATATTTTCTATTGCTCACCTAGCCTTAAACTACAACATAATTCTAATAGTTGAGAATGTCCCGCTGGAAAAGCACAGCAGGCCAGGCAGCATCCAAGGAGCAGGAGAATTAACATTTCAAGTATTAGCCCTTCACTAGGAATTCCTGATGAAGGGCTTATGCCTGAAACATTGATTCTTCTGCACCTCATGCCTGACCTTTTCCAGCACTACAGTCCCACCTCTGATCTCCAGCATCTGCAGTCCTCACTTTCTCGTAATTCAAATAGTGCAAGTTCTACTTTTGAGGATTCAGTACAAAAATTGTTAATTTAAAATCACAAGCTTTTGGAGTTTCTTCGTCAGTCCACCCCAGTCTAACACTGGCCTCTCTACATCAAAATTAGTGTTGATGTTCCACTTCTTTATTTATGAATGTTGCAGTGTTTGAGGTGCTGTCTTATGGATGGCGCATTAAACCAATTCTGCTTCATAAACTGGATATAAAAGATCCTGTGGCAACATTTCAAAGCTAAACAGGCCTGCTATCCCATTGTTGTGTTCTGGACAACATTTATCCCTTAATTAACATTATCTAATATAGATAATCTATTCATTATCACTTGCTTTTAGTGGGGCCTTTCTTTGCGCAAAATTGGCTTTTGTGCTTATCACATCATAACCGTGACTGCAGCCAAAATTACCTTATTGGCCGCAAAGTACATTGAAAGTGTCTATGGTTGTGTAAGATATAGTATAAATTTGAGACTTTTAAAATGTTAACAGCTGAGTATTTGAGACATCCGTGTAATGAAAGGAAAAAGAAAATTAAACCAAATTTGATTTTTAAAAAAAAGTTCAAATGTAACTTGTCACGCAGCCAATAACTACTTCTACAGTCTAAAAATGTGTTGGAGCTGTAATTGATAGCTGCGTAGTTTTGAGCCAATTACGTTTACCAACTAAATTTGGATTTGAGCAGCCATTGTGGAAAGAAAGGGATGACAAGTGATAACTCGATTTCCCATTTTGGTATCACTGTTGATCACTTCTGTAAATGGACTACACCATATAAATAGAGTAGTATTTCAGATGTCTATCAGGTCTTTTGGCAGGAACTGCTCTACATTCATCAGGGAGTCTGAGTGTAACTGCTACAGCCTGATCCTTTTTAAATAGGGCTTTGACAGGAGGCTGTCACTTTATTTGATATGTTACTAGTGCTTTCTCTTCTCACCTCATTACATCTGAGTTGGGCACCTTGATGGAACTTTGCAAAGCTCCATAGTTAAACTGCTCCTTGCCAATTATTCAAGACTGTGTTCTAGTTTCTGTGGGGAAATTTGGTTTGTGATATGGCTCCTTTCACAATATTTGATCTGTCTGGGAAAATAAAATCACTTAGCAATATTTGTAATTATGCTGTAAACCTTTTCCAGACCGTTTTTAGCTTCCAGGCAAAGCACGTTCATGTTATATGCCAAGATTCTGTAGAATTTTTTATTAGTGAGTTTTGAAAGGATTTGTAGCTCAGGTTGAAATTCCAGATGCAAGTTTGCTTGCTGAGCTGGAAGGTTCGGTTTCAGATGTTTTGTCACCATGCTAGGTAATATCAGTGAGCCTCTGGTGAAGCACTGGTATTATATCCTGCTTTCTATTTATGTGTTTAGGTTTCTTTGGGTGTATGGTGATGTCAGTTCCTGTTCTTTTTCTTAGGGGGTGGTAAATGGGATCCAAGTCAGTGTGTTTGTTGATAGAGTTCTGGTTGGAATGCCATGCTTCTAGGAATTCTCATTTGTGTCTCTTTGGCTTGTCCTCGAAAGTTGGATCTCTGTTCAGAATATAGGGACACTGCTGAATGTTGGACGAAACAACTTGTGCAAACAGTATTGAGCTATTTAAAATAAAATCCCAAGCAACAACTTGAAAGGTAATTTGCAATATTCTTGTATCGCTGGTATTCAGTGGGGCATGTAATTTGTCTCTTATCTTTACAAGTAAAGACTGTCAATAATGTTTACAGTTTTGCATTTCAGTGCACATTAAAAATAAATGTCTAGCATGTTCACGGTGTCCTCTATAATGATTGCAGCATTTATTCTCATTGTATACTTTTTAAAAATATTTGGCAAGTAAAAGCAGAACTTTCCAAAACCCTTGTGTATCTATCTTGATGCACAAGTCCCTGTTTAGTTCCTATTACGATTTTAAAATTCAAATCTTCTGCCATTGCCCTGGGCTCAAAAACAAAGCAATGCAGTAAAATGATAACACACATTTGGATATGTCTTTTGTCATCCAGCTATAACTACCAATGCTTTTACAAGTTTGAGAGGAAGGAAGTTACACAACGTTGCAAAAATATTCACTGTCTTCTTTCCCCCCTCTTGAATATCTGGTCACCATTGTTCACCTTGACCACTTTGATGTTTGCAGCTTGAAGGTGTTTGAGAAGCCCACATTGTCCACTTGTCAAAAATTAAAATCATCTAATCATCAGCTAAAGCCACTTAAAGTGGAGCCAGGTTATGCCATTTTATTATTTTTAAGTTAGACTGTCTTTGTTTTTTTTACATTGCAGCAAGATGTTATTATAATTGTTATGTCTTTCCAAAGTTTAAAGAATCGATGGAAAAACAAGTTTTCAAGCTGGCAGGAGCTCTAGAGGACATGAGAAGGTACGAGGATGGCAGAGGGGAAAGGATTTAATGACAGATTTGCATTTTAGCTTCCAGAATCCTATTCAGAATGGGGCAACTTCTGGTCATGACCTGCTCTGGCTATGACATTACATTAATGTTATTTGCTGATCTATTTGACTATCTGGCTAAGTGAAGGAAATGTGTTCGAATGGTATTCTTATACACTTCCAAAACCTTTTAATTCACAAATTTCCAAGGCCTTAAGTTTTTCAGTCACACTGAAAACTATTTCCGCAACTCTCTGCAATTTTTGTTTTGGTAATCGCTGGATTTTGCTGTGCTCCTATTTTCAAATTTCCATTTCTTTTAATATTGCAATGATGTTTCAAAAAACTAACTGCTTTTAAAGTTCTATTAAAATAGACAATCTCTTAAGAGGGCTGCAGGTTAATTGAAATTTGGATTACAATTATGCGCTTGGCTAGGCCCTTTTAAATCTAGCCATGTTATTATCTGGCGGATGTTGGTGTTCAGCACAACTACAGCAAAATGCTTGATTTGGCTAAGAAGTAATTCAGCATGTAGCACTGTAGTACCTTGAAAAGCAACAGAATTGATTTTTTTTTTGTTTTGAATATTTTATAGTAGCAACATGTTGCTTGCAATTGGGTCTTTACCTCTCCAGGTTTGTGACTTGTGTATGTAATTGAGTTGCCGTATCTGATTGCACTGGTTGCCAAGAAAGGATTAGAACTATTTGGAAGTTAAACATGATGTTGTAACATATGTCAGACCCCTTTTCAGTTGTGTGTTACAGAATGCGTTCTTGGCATTATTAGTCAAGTAAGGAGAGGAAACAGTTTCTTCCAGTGTTGTCATGTGGACAGTATACTGAAAGGTGCTTGAATCAGCTGTTGGAAAAACTTTTTAAAAAAAAAAGTTTGGATTAATAAAAATGTGTTTTATGGCTGCTGTGTGGTACTTTTTTCTTTTGTTGAAAATGATCTAACCTAGCCAAATATATCAAGACATTAATGTACCTCTCTGCAATATGTATAAACCACAACATAAATAGTAAATGAAATAACTGGTACCATATTTCCCATCTCTTTTAAACTGGTGAAATGATGGATGTGGTGGGGGAGATGTGTATGTCCATTAGCCTAGTTGGCTGGATGGCTGGTTTATGGTGCAGTTATGCCAGCAGCGTGGGTTCAATTCCTGCATCAACTGAGACTGTCATGAAGGACTTTCCTTCTCAATGTCTCCCCTTCTCTGAGGCATGGTAATCCTCAGGTGAAACCATCATTAGCTTTCTCTTTGAGAGAGCAGCTCTATGGTCAGTTGAGTCTGTGGAGATTTTACCTAAACTGGTAGGCAAGCAGTTAAGTTCTCAGTTGTGATATAAAAATCTGATATTGCTTTTGGACTTCAGTTGTCCCTATTGTCTTTAATTTAATTAATTGTTGCATGAAAGGGACAAGTTTGTATATACTTATGAATATAAGCTACTGGAATTTAAAGCAGTGCTATTTCAAGGGCCAGTTTCTCTGGATTTTACATTCCAGCCATTTTTATATCTTTGGAAATGAATTTAATGGATATATTTTTGTCTACTAATGATAGGTAGGAGCAAGACTGGAATTGGAAGCCAGTGATATTCAAATACAACTTTAATAATATAAAGCCATGAACTTAAATGAACTGCAAGATTTTCCTGTACTGAGAATGGGGGCATTAAATGCAAGGCTATTGAATTTGTAGAAGCTTGCAATAAAATGAAACCCAAGGCACAATGTTAGCTTGCTTAATTCGTCAACTCTGAGAAGCATGTAGGTTCTTGGACTTGAATACACAGCTGGCATTTTGGTGTGAAGTTCTGCAGTTTTGGCTGCATTATATTCAGTATTAAACCAATAACTGCATGAATAGTTTCAAGAAAATATTTAAGAAAGAAAAGCGAGTTTTGTAGTTCAGGTCAGAATTAGTCTGAACTATCATCTGTTATTCACTTTATCAGCTTCTGTGTTGTACATGAACCTGAACTTGTTTTTGAAATCATGATTAAATGCAAAATGTGTGTAGATGCAAGTAATTAAACTACTGCAGATGTTGAAAATTGGACATAAAAACAGAAATTAATTGTGGAGATAGAAAAAGTTGATGGCCAAGGTTTACTGCTAGTGTGTTTATATATGTGTGCCTGTTTTGAGGTGGGAAGATGTTAATCTGTTTATTGCTGTTTTGGAGCTGGCCATCCTATTTTCCAGCATTTTCTTATTTTATTTCAAGTTCTTGCTTATCTTATCAAGATGTGCAGTAACTGAATATCATTGGTATTCTGTGTGACAGGTCAACAAATCTTACATTGTTGTGTGTACTCTAGCAAATAGCTTACCAGAATGCATTCTGTTTCTAAGCACACTTTAAATTATTACAACAGTAAAAATTTTGAAGTCTAAAAAGTTTTGATAAATACTAAATTCTCCTTTTTAATCTCGTGTAACAAAAAATGTTTTAGAAGATATATGCATTGCTTCATAAAATCCTGTTTTTATTAAATTCCCTGCTGTTGTTTTATCATCAATAGGCAGGACTCAGCAAGTAAACGCATGGAGGCATTAAGAGTAGATGCAGCAGCCTTGATGTTATTTGGAACCCATGCTATCTTTTCTTGGGATTCCTGATGATTGACGTACGCCCGAAACGTTGATTTTCTCTCCCTCTCCCTCTCCCTCTCCCTCTCCCTCCCCCCCGCCCCCGATGCTGTGTGACCTGCGATGCTTTTTCCAACACCACACCTTTTTAGCTCTGACTTTCCAGCATCTGCAGTCCTCCCTTTTCTCCTTAGTAAAATATTTGTCACAACATTTCCAAGTAGGATTTAATTCTTTTCACAACCATGCATTGAAGTTTAAAATAAATTTCAATTTTCAAATAACTACTTAATCACTGCTTCATTTTGGTGTCGGCCAGCAGTGAGCATGATTGAACTCTGTTCCATTGCCAAGACAGATCCTGTCTGTTTGCTTGCTCATGATTGCAGTGCTGGGCCATGAAAAAGTTTTCTCGCCCCTCCTGACAATTTTAATACATTTGCTTCCATTCTTTCAACTCCATAAGACTTCAGCGGTAATCAGTGTCTTGCATGCATTGCTGAAATGGTGTGAAGCCAATTGTCTAAACACTATCTATATGTGAAATAATATGTACATATTTACTGCCTGCTGGGAGAAGTAAGAGCATGGCACAAGATGTTCAATTTCTGCATGCTGCTGCCTTTTTGGCTTTGTTGTTTTAGATCCAAAGCTGTATTTTAAGAGTAGTTTTGTCTGGCATTTCATATGAGTAGCCTTCAATTTTGTGTAAAGGTTGTCAATGTTCTATTCAGCTTAAACCATTTGTGCAAGGGCATATACTCAAGAAAAGGTGGCATAAGGATGTGTTTCAATTAATGTCAAGGCTGCTGAATCTACTCTGATGCCTCCCTGTTTTTACTTGCTGAGTCCTGCGTGGTAAAACAACTAACTTAATGCCTTAGCCATGGCCTTGTTAATGATTGAGTGAGTACTGCAGAAACGCCAATAATGAAAATTGGATTGAATATGAATGTGCTTGGGGCAAATTATATAAGAATTCAAAAGACCAGGAATATATCCAATTTTGGGGGAAGTTGATGAAGTAAAATGATGGAAAGATTTGCATGCTACCTATGTGCAGCCATGTATGCTTACCTTGGCTGAAGAAAGTCAGGGCGATTTTGGAGAGAAAATTGGCATGGCTTGTCAACGTGTTGAAAATGAGTGTTCGATGAAAGATTGGGTGAAATTGGGTGGATGCTTAAAGGAGGAGCAAGTGCAAGAAGAATTGGGTGAGCATCAAGCTAGTAACTTGGTGAGTCATGTTGAAAATATGCATGCAGGTGAAAGGTTTGGTGCTTGTATCCTAAGTTTGTCAGATGAATTTGACTTTAGTCGACTTAAGCAACAGGATTAGTCTGGTGTTTAATCATTTGGTGCTACATTAACAATCCATTTGTAAATATTTTCCTGATGTGTTTTCACTTCAGTGAATGAAATGAGACATTTTACTTTATTGGAGAGAATCATGCCTATTCAAAGGCCTTTAACATTATGTTGTGGGTAAATGACTGCAAGCTACTTTTTTAATTTGGCTACTTGTTAAGAATTGTCTCAAATATTGAAACAATGATTTAAACTTTATTGCATGAAGCAACCAAAATAAGATCCCTCAATTTAAGCAAGTTTAGTCTCATAACCCAACTTGGCTATTGCTTGATGAATGGTAGAATTTAGCTACGATTCCAACCATATCTAGATCTCTTGAGTTCGATCCATGTGTAGTGCTTCTGCTGAATATTGCTGGAGTTGAATTCTTATACAGTTTTTCTCTTGTTCATGTTTGTAGTGTGGCATTGATCCTTTAGATTCTTTCATTTATAATATTGACTACCCCTTTGGAGCTATCACGTCTGCAGTTTGCCTCCTTATTAGAAGTAGCTTTCCTTTTCCTTATTACATTTGGCATTGACGGTCTGTTTGAAGACTCACTGCTCCTACGATTAACTCCTTAAATTCTTTTCCAGGGCAATCACTTGCCCTAGTGGCATAAGACAGGCAGTTATCAAGCAGCTGTTAAAATTCCTTCACTTCCCTGGCATGGATTTCAATTCCGGCACAACAGTTTATTCTTGTTCCATAACGGTTTATTCCCGAAAGAGTTATTGCTGCTGCTTTCAATCCATGAATAGTTACTAAATTTGTGAAGTTTACATTAGAAACAATTTATGAGAAGTAACTATCAAGTCTGTGTTCTACCCTTTCCCAAAAAAAAGTATGAATTATGAATCTTTGAATGTTACTTTTCACTTTGTAGTGTTGTTGGTAAACCAGCATGTATTCTGAATCCCTAATTCCCTTGAGAAGTTGGTGAGCTGCTGCCTTGAACCAATCTTGTCTATTTGATACAGATGCACCAAGTGCTGTTCGGCAGGCAGTTCCAGCTTTTCTAGGTAGCGGTGGTAGAGGTCATAGATTTAGAAAGCGTTGTGCAAAGCATTATAACATGGAGACGAGCTCCTTAGTTAATTAATCCAAACACCCAGAAAAGCTCGCCTTTCCTTGTAATCTGTTAAAATATAAGTGACAGAGAACGGCTGTTTTCCCAGGACCGTCAGAGGCTGAGGGGTGCCCTTATAGAGGTTTATAAAATCATGGGGGCATGGATAGGGTAAATAGGCAAAGTCTTTTCCTTGGGGTGGCGGAGTCCAGAATTAGAGGGCATAGGTTTAGGGTGAGAGGGGAAAGATGGAAAAGAGACCTAAGGGGCAACCTTTTCATGCAGAGGGTGGTGTGTGTATGGAATGAGCTGCCAGAGGAAGTGGTACAATTGCATAATTTAAAAGGCATCTGGATGGGTATATGAATAGGACGGGTTTGGAGGGATATGGGCCAAGTGCTGGCAAATGGGACTAGATTAGGTTGGGATATCTGATCAACATGGATGTGTTGAACTGAAGAGTATGTTTCCATACTGTACATCTCTATGACGCTATAACTCCCAAATTTCATTATTTAAAGAAAATAACATCAGTTTATTTTCTAACTCTAAAAGTGAACATTAAACAAAATCTATCCTCAAATCTAAGCCCCCCCTTGCTCTTAACTGCTTACTATCTGCTTCCAGCTCTATAACAGTATCCTGTTCCAGTAAGACACTTAATAAAATTACATCAACTTAATATCAAACCCACAAAGTTTCTGTCATCTTCTGAGTTATCACTCTTTTGGCTGTTGGTCTCCCTGGGTCGTCATCTTTCTTTTTACTGTGAGTGTGTTTCACGTGAAAAGCTACATTTGATAGAGAGTGTTGCCTAATTTCTTGGAGAGCAAGATGTTACATTGGCAGTTGCTCTCTAACCATTTTTCACAATGTCAGCATTCTTATAACCCTCAACATCAGATCGTCTTATTGGTTTCATGTAGGAAAAACCATAAGTTCAAACTCGATTTGGCTTTTAGTATCCTGGGGCATAATTTAAAGTGACTAAATTTGAATTGCTGCCAAAACAGCAACCAAAATTCAGGTTTCCATTTCACAGCCAAATGTTACATATTTCTAACTTTCCAATACACTCTAGGGCTGCCATCTACTCATAAACTGGCTTGTAAGCTCTCCGTTCAGAACCACATTCTCTTTCTCTTAAAACCTTCACCTTCATAACAAAAGAGACTTGATGGGTTGCTGCAGTGCATCTCGTTCTACTATCTGCTTGTGTTAGAAGGTTAGAATTTTTAAAATAGTGGATAGTTTCCAATCCAGTGGGCTACTTTTTCCTGTGTGAAGTTCTTGAGCATTGTTGGAACTGCACTTATTGAGGCACACAGTTTTTTTTTTAGATTGTACTTCTGACTCTCCAGAATGATGAGGGATTCAGTAATGGTAATGCCATGGAATATCAAATATTATTCCCCACTTTATTAGCCTGTTCCTGAATGTTGACTTTTTTTACATGCATACATTGACCTCATTCCGTGAAAATTTGAACTAACGCTGCAATCGTTAGTGAGCCCTCCTGTTTTTGCTCTTAAAATGGACATGAGATCACTGAAGAAAAAAACTGAAGATGATTAGATCTAAGATATTGTGTTGGCAGAGATTGGACTGCCAACATCATTCACAATGTCCACGAAGTATGAGTCCAACCGTACTGGAATGTGTCCCCTTGATTTTCGTTACCTTTGATTTTGCTCAGACTTCTTGACCAAGTGTGACATCAAGTACTGCCCTGATGCCAAAGGCAGGCAATCGCTTCTCTTCTGGAATTCAGTTCCTCTTTATGTTGGACTAAGCTATACTGATGTCTGGAAGCAAGTGGCCCTGATAGAGCCCAGTCTGAATGAACATCAGCGTGCCATGTTACTTGAGAGCACAGTTGCAACATCTTCCGCAGTAGTTCTGTTTTGTAGGTTAATAGGTGACACAGCAAATTTTTTTCATCTACTTGATGCTGTTTCTAAATATAAACATTGTACTCCTGTTCAGATCAGGAGTAAAGATCATGAAGAGTAGCAGGCTAAGGATTGATCTCTCAGACACTCCACTAGTAACATGTGTCCTTTCGTGTATGGAATTGGGGCTGCTTTATAAGCCAATGTTGTTACTCAAATGCTTTCTGAAAATCCAGATAGATGTCTAACAGATGTTCCTCACGTGCTACTCAAGATTTCCAAAATAAAAAGTAAACTCAGTATTTGTTATACATAGCCTACCTTTTTCTAAATGATCTTTTCCATTTCCTGTTAATCATTAAATGCATCTTGTCCATTCTAGAAATTTTCCATTAGTAAATTTCACTTTGTTAGGTCAATAGTTCCTTGTCTCTGATTTATCTATCTCTTCAGTAAGACAGTACACCACCATGAAATCCAGGACAATTGGGATGGACAGTAAGTGCTGGTGTAATCAGCAATATTACATCCTGTGTATGAATTTTCAAAACACATAATTTGACTTGGAGGGAAAGTCCATGAGTTCCTTAGTATGGCTCAAGTATTGAAGATGGGGTAAGTGACACTCAGAGCATCAGCCCATCTCTTATTACTTAGCCTGACCAAACAATTTAATTCCCCCACCTGCATCTACCTGTTGGCTTGGTAGCTATTCTAGCTCCTGCGTGTGTGCATGCGCGTTTGCTCTCTTCCCCACCTCCTCTTTCCCCCGCCCCTGCAGTCAAGGGCTTATGGCTAAAATGTCGTCTCTCTTGCTCCTCGGATGTTGCCTAGCTTGCAGTGCCTTTCCAGTGCCACACATTTCAATGGCTAACAATTTAAATATCAACAAAATTATCCAAAACATTACCTAATAATGCTCGTAAAATGCTACCTTTAAACTGCTTCTGGAATGATGAGAATAACAACCACCTGCGCAACATAACATAAAGAGATGTGATGGATTTACTAAGCAGTTTTTCAATAACCTTGAGAATATTTCAGATATGCCCTTAGTGGCCCTATATAGCTGTAAGAGACAACATACATTTTCTATATGGCTATAAACTGAACTAAAAGTTGCACTGTTATATAGCTGAAATATGAGGAAGGTTTTGCAGCTTGGAAGATTCAAAGTGGTGCACATTTTTAACTGTGTAAGATGATACTGCTTTTAGAAGCAGTGAAGGGTATCGTTTGAAACAGAGTGGTGCAAAGAATCTGAATTAAGAAAGTTCCGTCTGATAACAGCCCTTGGATTGGCAGAGCTGCTTTTTTTAAACAAAGACCTCAGTGCAGAGCAGGAATAGATGCAAACCTCTGAACGAGAACAGACCCCCTCCACCTAATAATCCAGAAATTGACACTAATACTCTAAGTACATGAGCTGTGGGCCGCACAGTGGCTCAGTGGTTAGCACTGCTGCCTCACAGTGCCAGAGACCCAGGGGTTCAATTCCCGCCTCGGGCGACTGACCGTGTGGAGTTTGCACATTCTCCCCGTGTCTGCGTGGGTTTTCTCCGGTTGCTCCGGTTTCCCCCCCACAATCCAAAAATGTGCAGGTTAGGTGAATTGACCATGCTAAATTGCCCGTAGTGTTAGGTGAAGGGGGAAATGTAGGGAAATGGGTCTGGGTGGGTTGTGCTTCGGCGGGTCGGTGTGGACTTGTTGGGCCGAAGGGCCTGTTTCCACACTAAGTAATCTAATCTAAATCCCTCCATGGAAGATAGCAAAATTTTGAATTTAATAAAAATCTGAACTGATTTTTAGGCTGTGTACACACAAGATTGGCATTTACTACAAATTCTTAGTTGTCCTCGACTTGCTATGTCACTTGAAGCATCAGTTCAGCATCAGCCGAATGGGAGTCACTTTAAGGCCAGACAGGGCGATTGGTAGGTTTCCTTCTCCAATAGGCATTAATGAGCTAATTGGGTTTTTACAACTATTTGACAGTTCTAGGTTTTGTTTGAATTGAGAGCCAGTTATTTCCAGTTTATTTTCAACAGATTGTATTCAAATTCTTAAAACACCCATGATGAAATTTGAATTAGTGCTCTTATGCTGTTACTGGACTAATAATCCAGTACATTACTGTACTCCCACACCACTTGAGAAATGCTCACTAACTATTTCTGTTTAATCATTAAATAATAGAAGCCAAATACTCAGCAAGAATTGTTATCTCTGCAATGGTGCAGTGTAGGTTACTTTTTATGTTTATTTCAATTTATATAGGTATTCCAGTATTGTCGCTTTTACAAGTTGTGAATCAGATTTCAAAAGACAGCTGAATGGAGAGTTGCATTACTGTTGATTGAAGAAAAGTACAAAAGGACAACAGACTTCATTCTTAGTTGCGCATTGAAGCTGATTTGTGTAATAGCTGCCAGACCAGCTAGAATGAGAGTATAGATTCATGTAATCTTTCAGGTTTCCATCATGTCACCTTTGGTTCCTCAATATATTTTGTTAACTATTTCCAGTTTGAAGTGAACATTGATTTTAATTTGTTTTTGTGCTGAATTTATTTTTGGAAATTGTACTAAATTTGCAACCGTTGATGTGTTTATGTTTTGGCGTGTATAAAGAAGAATTTATAAGTTGCTTGTAAAATTTACACAAAATACCAGAGATCTTTGAAAAGTGTGACCATGTGTTTTGTCTAATTGATTCTCAGATTTGATTGCATGAAACATTTGCCTGATCTGATGGGTGACAACAATGCAAAACACAATATTACTTTTTACTAGTGGTTGTTCTGCTGCCTCAAACAATCCATATTTAATTTAATACTGTTGGTCAAGATAAATGCTATTGAGCAGTGTTTTATTCTGCCATAAATCAATCTGTTTTAGTAATGATTGACTTCTTAAAACAGCCAAGAAGTAAGTTAGGTGGTATTACGATCCAAGTCCAGACTGTTCAATTTATACCAAGCGTAGTGAGAGGTCAGAAGACTTATTAAAGCCACAGATACCACTGTTTTGAACAAGTACCAATGAAGTTTACAAGTTAGAACAGAAATGTAATCTACGTGTATGCAGCTGGCTTCCTAACACCTAAAACTAACTTAGTAAAAGTGGGTAGTACATTGTGGTTGAACACCACAAAGCGCACTTCAAATAGCAGATATGATTAAGACAGTTCCCAAGATCTCTCAGCAATTCTTCCCTCCCCCCAATTAATGACAGTAGATCATTAAATCTCATGAGGCTTCAGGGCTTACAATTCTTCACTTTTGCAGAAATTCCCACTCGTGGCTCAATCATGAAATGTCCTCGCAACTGATCTGTTCTGGACGGTTGCTCGCCTTTCCTCGAAGTATAATAATTTGAGTATAAATACAGATTTGATTGAAAAGCATATAGTTAACTAGGTCGGATACAGAAGCTTAAAGTTTCATACAGGAGTTGAGCATAAAAGTGTCATCACAGCTAGCAAAAAATGGAGATACTAAAAGGTATCTAACAGATACTAACAGACATAATACACGTGCTGTTTATTATATAATCACATCCAACAAACAAACATAAACAATAGTTTAATTTTTTTTTAAAAAAAAGCGTAGAAAGATGCACAGCAACATCAAATGTGGACATGAAGTTAACCTTATTTACAGAAGAAGAAAATAAACCAGGATATTGCAATGTCCATAAAGACTGGGAAATGAAACCTCGTCATTGCTAAATCTCTAATGAGGGATCATTTTAAGATTAAAAGAATAAAGAAATGATGAAAGGAGTATAAATATCACAAATGAGTGGATAAACCTCAACTTCATAAAAAAATGAGTAGTTAAGAAATGACGTTCAATGATATAACATCACGTAAAAGTGGGAGGAACCTAAATGCCCCTCAAGACCCATGACCTTTCTGCTTTTAACAAATCCGAAGATCTCGTGTGTTCTTTAAAGTGAAACTTTTCTACCAAGACTTGTGTATGTAAACCTTGAAGTGTCTATTCTTTAACCCTGTTGATGATAATCAATTTGTAATCTCTTTGCATTCTTTCTGCTGACATGTACCATTTTAGACTTGTGTAAAAATTTATCAGCTGCTTCTCCCAATTCATCAATGTTTTAGTGAACTCTGTTTCTGTGCTCCTGGTTTATTACAACATTAAATTTTCTGTCTTATGTAGAATTTAAACTTGTATCCTCTATATACAAAACCAATTATTAATACATCCTTTACAAGAACACCAAACAAAGAATTAAAATAATTGCAGATGCTGGAATTCAAACAAAACCAGAAATTGCTGGAAAAACTTAGCAGATCTGGTAGCGTCTGTGGAGAGAAAGCCGAATTGACGTTTCTGGTCCAGTGACGACTCTTTAGAACTGGTGATAGTGAGGAAAAGTTAGTATTTATGCAGAAAATGTGGGGGCAAGGAAGGGAGAAGAAGTACATGATGGTGGAGATAAAGCCCAAATAGAGAGAAAAGCAGCTGGACAGACAAAGGAGTGGATGAGCATCAGCTGGGGAGAATGAGTAATTGCTAATGAGTCATGTCATCACATGAGCTGCTACTATACAAGTCCTGTTGTGTGGAAGTTAGGGCAAGGATCTGGGAGAAGGTGCTCAAGCCCTAAAATTGTTGAATTCCACATTGAGTGCGGAATTCTGAAGTGGAAAATGTGGTGCTGTTCTTCTAGCTTGTGCTGAGCTTTGCTGGAGCACTACAACAAGGATGAGACAGAGATTCTGGCCAGGTAACACAGTGGTGAATTGGTCAGCAATTGGAAGCTCAGGGCTATTTTGTAAAGTGAACATAAGTGTTATGCAAAGCAGTCACTTCATTTCCCCAGTGTAGAGGAGATCACTTTATGAGCAATGAGTACAGTAAACTAGGCTGAATGAAGTGCAGGTGAAGCACTGCTTCACCTGGAAAAATATGCTTGGGCATTGGTTAGGAGGGAGGAAGTGAACAGACTGGAGTCGCATCTTTTGCTCTTGTGGGAGAAGGTGCCGTGGCCATTAGGGAAATATTATAGTGAGGGAGGAGTGGGCCAGGACATCCCGGAGTGAATGGTCCCTGCAGAATGCTAATAAAGGAGTGGAGAATATGTTTTGATAGGGACATTCTGCTGGAGGTGGTGGAAAAGGCAGTTGATGATCCTACGGATGTGGTTGCCGGTGAGCTGGTAGGTGAGGATAAGGAGGAGTCACAAAATGTGGCTGTGGAAAAGCACAGCAGGTCAGGCAGCATCTGAGGAGCAGGAGTGTCAGCATTTGGATTGTGGCTCTGTAGTATCTGCAATCCTTGCTTTCTCAGAGAGGATCGGGGGTAGCTGCTCTGAGAGAGAAGAGGGGGATGAGGGCAGAGGTGTGAGCATTGGGTCAGACCTGTCTGAGGGCCCTTCAACCAAGGTACTAGTAAATCCTCAGTGGAAGATGGCAGACATTTCAAAGCCCCTTGTCAAAGTAGGCATCATCAGAACAAATGTGACAAGAGACGAAAGAACTGGGAAAATGGAGTATGGAGAAAGGGATGAAGGTGATAGGTCCGAGAGGAGGGTGGAGTGGTTAGGTGGAAAGGATGATAGGCAGGTAGGACAGGTCATGAGGGCGGTGCTGAGCTGAGGTGAAGTGGGGGAAGGGGAAATGAGGAAACTGGTGAGATCCACATTGATGCCATGGGGTTGAAGTGTTCCGAGGCGGAAGATGAGGTGTTCTTCCTCCAGGTGTTGGGTGGTGAGGGAGCGGCAGCGGAGGCGGCCCAGGGCCTGCATGTCCTCCGGCAGAGTGGGAGGGGGAGTTGAAATGTTGGGCCACAGAGCGGGGGGTTGATTGGTGTGGGTTTCCCAGAGATGTTTCCTAAAGCACTCTGCTAGCAGGCTTCCAGTCTCCCCAATGTAGAGGATACCACATCTGGAGCAGCAGATACAGTAAATGATATTGGTGGATGTGCAGGTAAAACTTTGGATGTGGAAGGCTTCTTTGGAGCCTTGGATGGAGGTATGGTCAGAGATGGACCAGGGGAAGACGAGAGCTTGGTAGAAATTGGAAATTAAGTAGACAAACTTTTCCATTCCAGACAAGAGAGATAAGTAGCACTGATGATGTCATTGATATACCGTAGAAAGAATTATGGGTTGGCATAGGAGTTGGACTTGAACAAGAAATGTTCCATGTACCTCAAAGAGATAGGCATAACTGGGGCATGGTCACACCTTTGACCTGAAGAAAGTCTGCGGAGTTAAGAAAAGTTGTTCAGTGAAACGAACTCGGCCAGGCCGAGGAGGGTGATGGTGGCTGGGGACAGTTTAGAATGGTTTAAATGATTTGAGGGCCTCTGTGCTCATGGCTGCCTAACTACCTTTTCTGGACTCGTGTTTTGTGTATTTTACATAGCTAAGGTGCTCACTAAGAAAGACACTCTCAAAGTAGAAAGTCTTTGTGAAATTCAGTGGTTAACGAAAGTTAATGGGAATCTGAAGAAGTTTCTAAGTATCAATCATTTTGACGACCTTATAAAACCTGGAAAGCTGGCCTAGAGCTACATTTCAAAGCCTCGACTCCAGGGTAATTACCATCAGAATTGAACATCTTCCAAGACTATAATGGCTGTTGGCAGTTCAGTTTCATTGCTAGGAAGCCGAGCAGACCATGAGTCGTCATATTCTGGCCTTTTGCGTTCTAGACACTTGGTCAAAAGGGCTTATTTTTCCTTTAGCTTTTCTTAAAAAAGACCTTTTGCAGAGACTCTGTTCTCTACTTGTGTTGAGTGTATGTGTCTGCCTTTGGGGTTAAAGTATATAGCTTTAATTCTGGATCATAGTTTTGAAGTGTTTGCCATTTGCTTAAAGAAGTTTCTTTGATAATAAATGTATTATTAGGACTTCATTAAAGAAACTGATGAAAATGTTTTTTTTTGGATACAAAAAGAGGCAATTGGACATTTTGGTAATTGAAGCAAAACATTTATGCTGATAGTGTGATTGGTAGATTAGAGGCTTCATTTTCAGTATTGCTACAGTTCCTGTTGTGTCGCAAGATCAGTCTAATATTATTTTCCATTAATTTCTGCTTTTTGTGCCTTACCAGTTTTGTGTCTAAGCTGCTACTGCCTGCTCAACCAATAAGAGGTTTCACTACAGGAGAGATTAATAAGATTAATAAACCAGTATAGAAATGAAAAAATAGGTATGATTAACATGTGGCTTGAGAGATGGTGTAGGAGGGAGGGGTTCAGATTTGTTGGACATTGGGACCGGTTCTGGGGAAGGTGGGACTATTACAAAAGGGACGGTCTACATCTGAACCAGACCGGAACCAATGTCCTTGGGGGAGTTTTTGCTACTGCTGTTGGGGAGATTTTAAACTAATGTGGCAGGGGACTGGGAACCAGAAAGGAAAACAAGTAGGCAGCGAGGTGGAGACTGTAAGAATTATGAAGATAGCATTAATAAAGGGAAAAATAGGCAGAGTGCAGGTGAGCACAAAAGAACCGGTGGCCTGAAATGCATCTACTTTAATGCAAGGAGTATAGTGTGTAAGGAAGATGAACTTAGGGCTTGGATTGGTGCCTGGGAGTATGATATTATTGTCATCACAGAGACTTGGTTGAAGGAAGGGCATGATGATTGGCAACTAAATGTTCCAGGACAGGGAGAGAAGTAAAAGAGGGGGTGGAGTTGCATTGCTGGCGAGGGACGATATCACGGCTGTGATAAAGGAGGACACTATGGCGGTGTTGGATAGTGAGGCATTACGGGTGGAGCTGAGAAATAAGAAGGGTGCAGTTACACTGTTGGGGCTGTATTACAGACCTCCCAACGATGAACATGAGGTAGCCGAACAAATAGGTAAACAGATTATGAATAGATGTAGAGGCAATAGGGTAGTGGTGATGGGAGATTTTTATTTTTCCAACATTGACTGGGATTCACTTAGTGTCAGAGGTCTGGATGAAGTAGAATTTGTACGAAGCATCCAGGAGAGTTTTCTAGAGCAGTATGTCAATAGTCCAACGAGGGAAGGGGCAATATTGGACCTGGTACTGGGGAACAAGCCAGGACAAGTGGTAGAAGTTGCGGTGGGGGATTTCTTTGGAAACAGTGACCACAATTCTGTAAGTTTTAGAATACTGGATGACAGGAGAAATTGTACGACTAGCCAAGAGGAAAAGGAAAGCGTACGTCAGGTCTAGGCAGCTAAGAACAGAACGGGCCCTGGAGGAATAGCAGAAGAGTAGGGCAAGTCTTAAACAATGAATCAAGCGGGTTAAAAGAAGTCATGAAATAGCTTTAGCAAGCAGAATTAAGAAAAATCCCAAAGCATTTTATTCTTCCATAAGAAGCAAGTGGGTAACTAGAGAAAGGATTGGTCCACTTAAAGATAATGAAGGAAGGCTGTGTGCCGAACCTGAGAGAATGGGTGTGATTTCTGAATGATTACTTTGCATTATTGCTCACTGAGGAGAGGCCCATGATGAATGTTGAGATTAGAGATAGAAGTTTGATTTTAGTCTGGATCACGTTGGCATAAGTAGGGAAGATGTGTTGGGTACGCTAGAGGTTATTAAGGTGGACAAATCCCCAGGATCGGATGGGATCTATCCCAGGTTGCTGAGGGAGGCGAGAGAGGAAATAGCTGGGGCCCTGACAGATATCTTTGTGGCATCCTTAAACACAGGTGAGGTGCCGGAGGACTGGAAGGTTGCTCATGATGTCCCCCTGTACAAGAAGGGTAGCAGGGATATTCCGGTTAACTACAGACCAGTGAGCCTGACGTCGGTGGTGGGAAAGTTGCTGGAGAGAGTACAGAGAGATAGGATCTATTTATATTTAGAAAAGAATGAGCTTATCAGTGATGGGCAACATGGTTTTGTGCGAGGGAGATCATGGCGTACCAACTTAAGAGTTCGTCGAGGAAGTGACCAAGTTGATAGATGAAGGAACGGCTGTTGATGTCATATACGTGGACGTGGAGAAAGTGAAGTCACATGGTGTGCAAGGTGTTCTAGCTAGGTGGATAAAGAATGGTTGAACAACAGGAGACCGTTGTAGTTGAAGGGAATTTCTTGAAATGGAGAAAGGTGACCAGTGGTGTTCCACAGGGGTCTGTATTGGGGCCACTGTTGTTTGTAATATACATAAATGATCTGGAAGAGGGCACTGTTGATATGGTCAGCAAGTTTGCAGATGACGCAAAGATTGGTGGAGTAGTAGAAAGCATAAGGGACTGTCAGAGAATACAGGAGGATATAGATAGACTGGAGAGTTGGGCGGAAAAGTGGCAGATGGCTTTCAATTCAGACAAATGTGAGGTGATGCATTTAGGCAAGTCTAATTCTAGAGTGAATTATACAATGAATGGAAGAGCCTTGGGAAAAATTGGGCAGAGAGATCTGGGAGTGCAGGTCCACTGTATCCTGAAGGTTGCTGCACAGGTGGATAGAGTGGTCAAGAAGGCATATAGTATGCTTGCCTTCATTGGACAGGGTATTGAATATAAGAGCTGACAAGTCATGACAACAGTGTACAAGACATTGGTTCAGCCACATTTAGAATACTGTGTACAGTTCTGGTCGCCACATTACCAAAAGGATGTGGGCGCTTTGGAGAGGGTGCAGCGAAGGTTTACGAGGATGTTGCCTGGTATGGAAGGCGCTAGCTATGAAGAGAGGTTGAGTAGGTTAGGTTTATTTTCACTAGAAAAAAGGAGATTGAGGGGGGACCTGATTGAGGTTTACAAAATCATGAGGGGTACAGTTAGAGTGGATAGAGACCAGCTTTTTCTCAGGGTGAAGGATTCAATAACGAGAGGTCACGCTTTCAAAGTGAGAGGTGGAAAGTTTAAGGGGGATACACACGGCAAGTACTTCACACACAGGATGGTGGGTGTTTGGAACGTGTTGCCGGTAGAGGCAGGTACGGTAGATTCATTTAAAATGTGTCTGGACAGATGCACGAGTAGGTGGGAGCAGAGGGATACAAATGCTTAGGAATTGACCGACAGGTTTAGACAGTACATTTGGATCGGCTCAGGCTTGGAGGGCCGAAGGGCCTGTTCCTGGGCTGTAAATTTTCTTTGTTCTTTATGATGCGAAAGCCAAGTTAGTAGTGGATCTTGTAAGGAGCTGAAAAGTTCTACCCAGATAATGTGCGAATAGCTGTGTAGTAGCCATCTGAATGCAACAAAAAGGGATTAAAAAAGAAGAAACCAGCAAAATTAAACAAGGAAAACATCAAACAAAAATCCTGTAAAACCAAACTCAACAAACCTAGAGGCAGAGGTTGTCATCAAAAAATTTTTCTCAGTCCAGAAACTATAACAGTGCTGAGATGACAGATGAGTTGCTGTTCCTGGAGCTTGCATTTGGAATACTATAGCAGACTATAGACAGAAATATCAGTATTCAATGGCTGCAGCTTGATTGCTGTTCCTTCAATCCCCCCAAAAAAGTAGTCATGTGCTGAACATTTTGCCTCAACCACAATGCAATTCTGAACTGTTAGTGACTTCTGTTTTTACTGTTAAATGGATGAACATGTAAAGGTTTATTTAATGTTGTTTTGTTTGTAGTCTTTTATTTATGAGAATTGAGTTAATTATGGAATTATCAGTTTTTTGGTGTGTGGGTATAATGGGCAAAACTGACATTTTATGCTAATTCTATTATTGATAAAAATGTAAAATGCCAATAGATAAGCTAGCGAGGCTGAAGTTGAATTATGATGTATCAAACTGAATGTACCCACCTGTAAATATCTCATCTTTGTTATTTATCTTGATTAAATTAAGTATTTCCAGCGTTGTTTTTCCAGATTTTCAGCATTGGCATCTTATTCCCTCTTTATTTCACTCAGTATGCAGCAAGGCATTAGGAGTAATAGGGTTTTACAGTTCACTGTACTGATGGAATTCTTTGAGAAGTACAGCTATTTCTCATTCGAAGCTTTTAATGTTCCCAAAAAGCATGTACTAAAACACTCCCATAAGAAAGCACGTAATAAGGATGGGTTATGTCCCTTACCAGTAATTGAGTTAATGTGTTTCAGGCAGAGAACTTAGACTACAGCACAGCAGATATACGATTTTTAGTCAATGTTGCTTAAGATGTTAAGTAAGTGAAACTAATGCACCAGCAATATGCAGTCTTCCACAGAGCAGTGTGTTTCTAACCGTGTTTTGACTGTAGACGATATTGGCACACTTATTAATGCAGACTCAGTGATGATTTTACCAAATGTTTTTGTTTGGCTATGTACAACAATGCTTGAACAATAAAATGAAAATGCTCAGGAGATTGTCAGGAAAGTTCCCTACTTTTAAAACATCTGTGAAACAAAAACATGTTTGCAAATTGGAAGTTATCGGTAGTTTTAAAAAAAAGATAATGGATAAAGGCGCATCAGGTGTTTTTCAGACGTCATTTCACACTCTCAAGAATGGTTTAATCACTGAGTTTGTCCAAATGAGTTAGCTCATCAACAGAAGACCGTGTGAAAATTACAAACTTCACCCGAAGTAGTAATTGATGGTAGCTAACAACTGGTTACTTGCATTTTTTTGTGATAGATCTGAAAAATGATGACTGGAATAACATTAAATTTGCTTGAGACCTGAAGTTATTTGGACAAATATTACATTATACCTTGAAATCTTGAAATCTGTTTAATAGATGTACTGAATTGTTCAAGTTACAATATAGCTGGTGAACAATTTTGGCTGTTACTTAAAAAAAGAAGTGGCTGAATTGATTTTGGGTTTCACGGAGTCCAAGTTCGGAAAATAAATTGAAGACAATCTGTATTAAAGACTTGAAATTTAAGTGACAAGTGTGCAACTTGATGAGTTTATTAATTTATTTAAAATATCTAAAAGTATTGATATTCGAAATCATTCTCTCGATAGTGAACATGCAGTGCTGTTGTAATTATGACATAAGTTGGACTGTTATCAATTGATAAGGGTGCTAAAGAAGGAAATGAAGACTTGCATTTATACAGCGTTTTTAATTACTTCAGTGTGCCAGGGAAGGCAGGTGATGTTGATAAGTCATAAAATGGGAATATTCTGCCATCAGATTTTTGTTCAATCCTGGGATGCTACTGAGAGATTTGTTGTCCATCTTTGAGTTGATATGTAGTAGTATCTAGGATATGTGAGCTATTCTTAAACAGCCAGTACTGGTGTACTAGATGTATTTGCAATGTGCTGTAAATAAAATGAGGTATTTACTTTAAGGATATTCATAGCAGATGATATGATAACTTATTTTAGCTTTCATAACATCAGAATGAGATGTGAGTAAATGCCACTGATGGATTCATTGGATTTTCATTACAGCTCCTTGTATCTACATATGTTACAGTCACAGACATTTGCGTCTGAGCTCAAGCTAAGCAATTTTAAAATGTAAAATTTTGTAGCACACCTTGCTCAGTGTGTTTTGTAAGATAGAATTTGAGACATCAGATTACCTACTGTAATACAATGACATGAATAGCAAAAGCTTTTTTTGTTGTATATAATTATAGAAAGAGTGGCTAAAATAAACATTGGTCCTTTATGGGATGAGAAGGGGGATTTAGTTATGGGATACGTGGAAATGGCTGAGGCATTGAATAGGTATTTTGTCAGTCTTCGCAGTGGAGGACATGAGTAACGTGCCAATAATTGACAAAGAGACAAAGGTAGGTGTGGACCTGGAAGCAATCGTTATCATGAAAAAGAGTGTGTTGGGCAAGCTAATGGAGCTAAGGTTAGACTAGTCTCCTGTCCCTTTTGCAATGCATACCAGAATGTCCTATTCATACAATAGAAATAGCAAACACACGTGTGGTAATTTCTCAAAATTCACTGAACCGAGGCAGTTCCAACAGATTGGAAAACAGCAAATGTGACGCCACTGTTTAAAAAGGGAAGTAGTCAAAAGATGGGCAATTATTGACCAGTTAGCTTAACTTCTGTAGTGGGAAAGTTTAGTGGGAAAGAGAGTGCTTGGGTCTATTATCAAGGAAGAAACAGCAAGGCATCTGGATAGAAAATGTTGGGAAGGGCAGGTCATCCTGAACAAATCTTCTGGAATTCTATGAAGGCATTAAGAAAGCAATGGACAATGGGGACCCAGTAAATGTGTGTCTAGATTTCCAAAAGGCATTCAACAAGGTTCTGCAGAAGACTAAGATGCAGGGTGTTATGGGCAATGTATTAGCATGGATAGAGGATTGGTTAACCAACAGAAAATAAAGTGTGGGAATAAATGATTGCTATTCAGGTTGGAAATTAGAGACTAGTGGTGTGCCTCAGGGATCAGTGTTGGGACCACAATTATTCACAGTTTACATAGATGATTTGGAGTTGGGGACCATATGTAGTGTGTCAAAGTTTGTGGATGACACTAAGATGCGAGGTAGAGCAAAGTGTGCAGAAGACTGTGAAACTTTGCAGAGGGTTATAGTTTGAGTGAGTGGGCAAACGTCTGGCAGGTGGAGCATAATGTTAATAAATGTGAAGTCATCCATTTTGGTAGGAATAATAGTAAAAAGGGCTATTACTTGAATATTAAGAAATTGTAGCATGCTGCTGTGCAGAGGGATCGGGATGTCCTTGTGCATGAATACCAGAAGGTTGGTCTGCAGGTGCCACAGGTAATTAAGAAGACAATGGAATTTTGTCCTTCATTGCTCAAAGGATTAATTTTAAAAGCAGAGATGCTATGTTGCAGCTGCATAGGGTGTTGGTGAGGCCACATCTGGAGTGTTGCATTTTGGGAAAGCAAATCTTAGCAGGACTTGTACATTTAATGTAAAAGGCCTGTGGAGTGTTGCTGAACAAAGAGACCTTGGAGTGTGGGTTCATAGCTCCTTGAAAGTGGAGTCGCAGGTAGATAGGATAGTGAAGAAGGCATTTGGTATGCTTTCCTTTATTGGTTAGAGTATTGAGTACAGGAGTTGGAAGGTCATGTTGCGGCTGTACAGGACATTGGTTAGACCACTGTTGGAATATTGTGTGCAGTTCTGGTCTCCTTCCTATTGGAAAGATGTTGTGAAATTTGAAAGGGTTCAGAAAAGATTTACAAGGATGTTGCCAGGGTTGGAGGATTTAAGCCATAGGGAGAGGCTGAACAGACTGGGGCTGTTTTCCCTCGAGCGTTGGAGGCTGAGGGGTGACTTTATAGAGATTAATAAAATCATGAGGGGCATGGATAGGTAAATAGACAAAGTCTTTTCCCTGGGGTGGTGGAATCCAGAAGAATCCTAGAGGGCATAGGTTTAGGGTGAGAGGGGAAAGATATAGAAGAGACCTAAGGGGTAACTTTTTCTCACACAAGGTGGTACGTGTATGTGTCAAAGCCACCCCGAGAGCTCCCTACTGGAGTTTACTCAGCCTTCCCTGGTTCTTTCCCTGAGGTCATTCAATTGCCTGAAATAAAATTCTTAGAAGCAGTCCATTAAAGGTTTAGTACATTTATTTAAATATTTACTACAGTGTCATTGTTACAGAGTTAAAAAGATACCAAGCCTAGTCTAAGTAGAGGTTCTAAAACCTCAGCAGAGTAGCGGTACTAGCACTTAGCAACCTCGTGCTCTCTCAGACTACTCTGAAAATGGCACACTCAATCTTTAGTATTTATGCAGTTTTTGCCCACTAATCATGTGAGTCAAACACCTGCTGATGAACACGATGTCCTCCCCACATTCCTGATGAGCTTGTTAGTCTTTTGTTGACCAATCACATTACTAGAATAGCAATAACAAAACTGCCCTTGTACTGACTCGGGTGATGACATTAAATGTTGATATCCTTTAAAGTTTGGTCACATACTCATCACCTCATGTCCTTGTTTCAACCTGATCACTGTTTTTTATGTCTGAAACCCATTCCTCATTGTTTTCCACCTCACATGCTTGGTCAGTAAACTCTTTATTCAAACGCCTATTGTCTTTCCTTATGGTTACTTTCAGTTTGAAGTGAAAGGCTTTTATTCCTCCTTAATGACGACGAATTTTTAAATTTCATGGCTGCATAAACTTGTTCTTGTACAGAGCTGGACTTCCTGCTTTCCCCAGCAAAGCTTTCTTGCTTTTCCTTTTTGCTTTATCTCTAGCATTCTTTGGTTTCTTTAATTCTATGCTTTCCCTTTGTGTCTTTTCTCCTATGGAATGAGCTGCCAGAGGAAGTGGTGGAGGCTGGTACAATTGCATCATTTAACAGGCATTTGGATGGGTATATGAATAGGAAGGGTTTGGAGAGATATGAGCTCAGTGCTGGCAGGTGGGACTAAATTGGTTTGGACCATCTGGTCAGCATGGACAAGTTGGATCGAAGGATCCGTTTCTGTGCTATACATCTCTATGACTCTATGCTGAAACAACCTTTATACCAATCTACTGTGTAAAGGATACAGCTCCTAGTGGAGCATTTTCATTGATTTCCATTTTTGCTGGGGCTTCTTGATCCCACATTTAGTCAAATCCTTGCTTGATACAATCATAGTATCCCTACAGTGTGGAAGCAGGTCCTTCAGCCCAACAAGTCCACACTAACTCTTGAATATGTTACCCAAACCCATAACTCTACATTTACCCCTGACTAATGCACCTAACTTACACATCCCTGAACACTGGGCAATTTCACATTGCCAATTCACCTAACCTGCACATCTTTAGATTGTGGGAGGAAACCAGAGCACCTGGAGGAAACCCACGCAGACACACTAAGAACGTGCAAACTTCATGCAGACAATCACCCAAGGCTGGAATCGAACCCGGGTTCCTGGTGCTGAGAGACAGCAGAGTTGACCACTGAGCCACCGTGCCACCCCACCCTTGTTGAATACTGTCAAAATTTGCCTTCCTCCAAATTAGAACTTTGGATCTGGTCTATCCTTTTCCATAAATATTTTAAAACTAATGGAATTATGACCCCCAAAGCGCTTCTCCACTCAGAGGACATTCCCTTCACATCACCTCTGAAGTTCATTATTTTTTCAATTTAGACTCAGACCAGAATGAGGTCCAGAGTGGAATGTCCTTGCCAAAACCCAACTGAGCACCTATAGGGGATATTTGAAAGAGATGGTTAAAATTTCCCATACCAACAATTTGGAAAACTATTTGTTAAATGCAATTCCAGGAACGGATTTGATATTTGTGATTGTAATTATTTTGAAATAAACTTATATTTCTGTCAGGCATGTGCTAAGTCTCATTGTGTTTTTTTTTAAGGAAAAAATATGTTGAGGGAGTAATCCAATTTGTAAAATAAAAAAAAATCACCTTTATGCAAGTTTAATAATTTAATTGGAAGTGGGAATTCCTGAATACACTTGCACCCCTCTTAGAAGATTGCCAGATTCTTATCAATAACTAGTGATCCAGTTGTAGCTGATCTGAATAAGTTAGTCTATATAAATTCAATGTGATGAGAATTAATTTTCTCTTAAATGTAAATGTGATTCAAACAGCTTTTTAAAAAGCAGGACTTCCTAAATAGACACTAGATACATTTTATATGTATTTGGTGGCAATATTTCCTCAGTGAAAAGGCAATGGATTGAAGCTACGTTCCAGAAATGGCAACATAAAATACAGTCTGACCCTTCAGTACAAAGCGAAAGAGGTTCTTCACTATCGTTGCTGTATACTTAGTTTATGCCTTAAAAGAAAACCCCATCCACCCATTCAGGACATAAGTTTTGTCTTTGACATATTTCAGGCGGCTTAGAATAGAGAGGTGCTGCTGGTATCTTGACCAGAAATAATCCTTTAACCGGCAGCAACAGAAAACTGGGTTTCATACCAGTTGGAGTTTCCTTTACGTAGTTAGCTACTGCATTGTTGCTTGTTCCTGTGTGTAATTGGCTGCTGCAGTTCCTACATAAGATTTGACACTTCAAAATTACTTTGGACGTCCTGAGACATTGCAATTTTTTTTTTTCTTTTGCTTCCCCTGTCTTTGGGGCAGTGGTTAGCACTGTTGCCGGAGTGTCAGGGACCTAGGTTCAATTCACCCTCTGACAACTGTCTGAGTTTCCTTCCACAGTCTAAAGATGTGCAGACAAGGTGGATTAGCCATGAGAAATGCTGAGTTACAGGGCTAGGATGGGGGAGGGTCTGGGTCTGGGTGGATGCTCTTTGGAGGGTTAGAGATGCAGTGTTCTTGGTGATGACTGAGGATTGAATGCTGTCGTACGGATATGCTTTGAACTGACATGTCCTATTGACAGTTGAGTCTTGATACTGTGAGCAAGCTGTTGGACAGTGTCAGTTGTGATGTTCTCTGTCTAGTCTCTATCAATGACCTGCGCACATACTTTATGTAGATTAATTGAGAAACAGGAATGTTTGCTGTTTTGCTTCCTTGCATGCAGTAATATCCTCGTAGTAGCATAGTTTGCAATCAACGAGCACCACATATTATAAATTAGAAATAGGTTTTATTGTCACATGTACTCAAATACAGGGGTACAGTGAAAAATGTACAAGTTGCCATTTCCAGTGCCATCTTGGGTACAAAGGTGTCAATGTGCAAAATCTTAGAAAGATAAAGAAATAAAGTTAAAAATTCAACATTACAGACCTTCAAAAGCAGAGGAAGGCAGAGGGAAGAAAAAGCAGATGGAACAGACAAGTCAATGGTGAGATTCAGCTCGTGTCTGTGCTGGGCTTCGACTGGAGCCCTGAAGTCCACAAGTTCACCTCTAGGCCAGGAGTCAGTGCTGGGCTAAGCCTCCAGTCCGTACTGGCACAACTTGCCACCACTGAGGATGGAGGATAAGTAGTGAGAGAAAAGAGGAAAGCAACAGTCAGAATGGAGGAGCTCTGGCTCGAAGCCCTACTCCACTGCCACCTTGTACCCATTCTGAATGGAATCTGGGACTTTTCTGTTGGTTGTGGCTAAAATCTTAGTGAGCCAACAGGAAAACTCTGTCAACACTTTATGTGAGCAGAAGTACCTTTTGAGTGTAACTCTCCACCTTGTCTACTTCAGCTTAGCTAACCATCTTCTCACAACGTTAAAAATCTCTCAAGCCTAACAGGTATTTTTGGAAGCATTCCAAATCAATTCCCCCTCAGTTGACTATGAAGTGTCAGGTGAAGAAATCTAAAATTAATTATATTAATTTTGTTGATGAGTCATTGCCCATGTATTAATATTGTGTGCGCATGTTAAGAATCCTCAATCAATACAAAAATTACTTCAGGATTTGTTAGTGGTATGTACATTGATTCTCACTATAAGGTAATTGTGGCACAAGGCAAAGTTTATTGAATGTATTGTGACAAAATAACTTCAAGAATGGTAGGTTTAGTAGCTTCCAAAAATTAGAATGACCTTAGTAATATTCTAAATTTCCCTTCAGAAGCAAATAATTACATTAATTTACTTTAAAACCTGCTGGAATGGAGACCACGGAGTTGAGTCATTTAACTGCTTCAGTACCATCCATCATGATGAGCTCCCCAGCGTTTTCTACTGGAAACAGAAAGATGAGTAATTTGAAACCAGCCTCAGGGTTGTTGGAGAGATGTGGCACTCTGCGAATTAACACACATGCAGAGTTTTGTAAGGTGCATTGTCTCAATGGCTTCTTCAGTGGGAACTGAGCAAGCAGTGGATTCTTGTAATACTGTTTCAGATCCAGATGGTCTGAAATTTGTTGGCTTATTTAAAAGATGTAAAGTTATGTATTTTTTTTCTCACAATAATTGAGAACAAACTTAATATAATAGCAGATTAAAATTTCAGAATGTCTTTGCAACCACTGAATCACTTTTATAATGCAGCCACTGTTGCAGCCTGAACAATAATTCACAAATGCAACTGAATGAATGACCAAAACTTGATGGTGAGTGTTATCCAGGACCTGATGGATGTGGGAGAAGGAACTTTTTTTTTTGTTTGGCAGCAGAGATGTGGATTCTTTAAATGATCTCCTGAGTTGATAGGTCTTAAATAAAAGATGACATATATTCAGTAATGCAATACTACCTCAGTCTTAAACTGAAAGTTCAAGCTAGATTATGTGCACAGTTCTGTGTGTTGGAACTCCAATCTATATTTTTCTGCCTCAAGTGTGAGCGCTCAAACTGAACCAATAAGTGAAATTACCCACCAAATTACTTCATGGCAATTTTACCCCACAGAGTGGGAAACTGGATCAGATGTTATTTCTAACTTCGCAGTCAGTTTGACATAATCTCTTCTGCAGAGCAGTATTAATTAGAATTTATACTATTTGTAACTGAAGAAATATGTTAAGAATGCTTAATGCCGATATAGTCATTGTGGGTGCCATTTCCTCCTCCTCTATTCAACCTGTCACAGTTTCTATGCCATTTAGTAGCTGCTGAGTTCATCCATACTACAAGAACCCAGCATTTAATGCTAGTGTAAGTTCAGTAAATTCATGAGCTTTTGTTGTACTGCAAGTATTCATCTCTGGAGGGGAGAAAACTGCATGTGGTTTGAAAACCCATCTTCTTTAATAGCAACTAATTGTCATGACACTTTCTTTTGTGCAAGTATGAAAATTGTCATCAAATCATTTTAGGAAGATGACTTAATTTGGGTAAATTTTTCTCACAAGAGTAAGTGGTCTTGCTAACTTTGCTTTTTCCATATTTGATCCGTACCCCCTACGGTGATGACCCTGTAAAGTAGCTGTTGAGCAAAGGCTGGCATGTGCCCTGTGACTCTTTGGTCATTTTTCCTGTAGCAGCTAAAATGTGGAGGCACGTGAAACTCGCAAGAGGAGAACGGTGTTGGTGAGGTGATGAATTATTTTCACTAGGATTTCAGTAAAGCTAAATATTTATGTGAAATGAGTTTCTGCATTTCATTTTGAACTGTTGGACCATGGGGGAAAGATTATAGATTTTGATCTTTGAAATGATCATCATGCCTGTAAACAGCATTCTGAGAAATCTGGGGATTGCTCTTTTCCAGATGACCAATATCTTTGGGAACAATTTGAAGTAACAAATTGCAAATGCAATGTATGCTGATTGTTTCTGCTGCCCATTCCCCTGAATAGAGTAGATGAACCAGCATATTTCTAACACGCTGCACATAATTTTCAATTTTTTTCTTCCTTGTCATCGCCCTTTTTGAGGTACGTTTGGTTCATGACAGCAAAGTGAATTGACCATCCTAGTGTATGATCTACGACAAGATCAGTAAATGTAGTGTTCTGAGATGTCTTTTGGACTTCCTAACTGCATCCAATTTAAAATAGTCAACCAAAATTTTGTATGAATGCTAAAGATATTACACTGTAGTGTGCCTGTCCAACAGATTAGTGTGGTGAGCTGTCAGGTATCTGTGAGTTAGTTTCCTTCTCTCGGTTCTGCTGTGACACAAGGAATGAAATCTCACGCAAAGACTTGTCTCAGTAGTGATTGATCTTGCAAGTCCTGGATTAGAATATGCTAATATACGAGATCCATTATCTGAAGAGTAGAATAGAAGGAATATAAAGGATACATGAGCAACATCTTTTGCAAGTCTCTTTGTGTGTGCATATGAAATTTCGGAGACAATCTTCCAGTAAGTCGTTACAGTGGATAGTTTGTGCTTGTGGGTTATAATAAACACTTTCGAAATGTGGTATGACAAGATTGTTTGCAGTATTTTGTCTTTTGGTATTTTGTCTGTCTTCAAGCTTTCAAGGGGAGAAATTGCATTGGCATGTCACCGTAAAAACTCCAGATGAACTGAGCATACCCCGACCATCCAAATGGAAAAATGTAGTGTATTTATTAAGTATTAGTAAGATAATATTGCAACTTGTTATGGAACATTACAATTTCTGAAAGAATGGAACTATTCAGTTCTTTATCTTTGCTGCCTGAGAAACAGCTTTCCAGCTTAATCCCACTTTTTAGTTTTCGTTTAGAATTTTGTATGTTTCAGCAGTTCAAGTATATATCCAAATACATTTTAAATGTGAGGCTTTCTGCCTTAATTGTTATGACCCCAGTTGATATCATTACTAAACTCTTCAGAGCCAGACTAAAATTTGGCTTACTGCATTATAGTTTTTATCTAACATGGTCTTTTAGTGAAAGACAAGTATGTATTGCTGCAGATTTGGTTTTAATAATAGCTGAAGTTAATAACAAAAGACTAAATAGACCAGTCTATTTGAACACACTATATAAACAGTTTAAAAGATTTCAAACACAGCAAAATAAAATCAAATCTATTCCCGACTATCACTTCACAGTGCACAAATATCAGAGATCCCCCCGCCCCTCCAACCACCACAAATCCAATCCTCACAGTTTCATGACCCTTTTCTCAATAATGCACAGAACTGCACTTAAATGTACTTGGCTTCAAGGCCTTCAGGGCTCTATCTAAATAGTTCTGGTCTGGAATGTTTGAGCTAAAATCCTTGCACAAACCCTTGAGGCAAACTATTTCTAACTATTTTCAACTTCCTCCTTTCTACAGGAGAAACTATTCTTATGTCTGTCTCTGTGCTCTCTAATCTTAAAACTCTCAGTTCAAACAAATTACGCACACTATCACTGTCGGAGGGCCCTGGTCTCTTGCTATCTGACAGATGCTGGTTTAAAATTGTGGCTCCAAAAAGACTGATATATTAGTTATTAAGCTACCTCTTACATGTAGACCAAAATCCCCATGCCGTTAGTTCAAAATTCACATACTAAAATGTTTTTGTGTGTGTGTGTGTACGTATGTGTACACACGGGCACGTGCACACAAAAACCAGGCGCACACATACACAAAAACCATTCATTTTTAAATTCCTCAGAAACAAACCCAAACAAGTAGACACAATACAACCAAAAACGATAGCCACATTACCTTACATCAAAGACGTATCCGAAATGACTTCCAGACTGCTCAGGCCCCTTGGTAGCCCACAAACCTACTAACACACTTAAGCAGTGATTAATGTCCTGAAGGATCCATTAGGTACTACCAGCAAAACTAACGCCATTTACCAGCTACCATGCAACTGTGAAAAAAACTATATTGGACAAAGTAGCAGGAAACTTGCCACCAGGATACATGAACACCAACTAGTCACCAAAAGACACTACCTACTATTACTGGCTTCTATACATACAAAGAAGGACACCACTTTGGGACAGGACACACATTCTAGGACAGGCGAAACACTGACACACTCAAGAATTCTTAGAGGCATTTCATTCTAACCAGAACTCCATCAATAAGCACATCGATTTAGATCCTGTCTATCTTCCCTTTTTAAAAAAAACCCCTTAAATGACATTACACCTCTTAAGAAACCGAGACTTATAAATAAAGAGGCAGGGCATGCCACCAGTGCCTCACCGGAGACACTCACGATGATGTTACCTAGTATGGTGACAAAACATCTGAAAACAAACCTTCCAGCTCAGCGAGCTAACTTACTTATATGTTATACCCATATACACATGTGCAGACTTCTTAAAAATATATTTATGTACATGTGCGCGCACACAGCCATTACCCTTTCAGACAGTTGGGCCCAGACTTTCATTATTATCTGGATAAAAAGTCCAATCAATTTTCCTTTAATCAATCTAATAAGTAGTATGTGCCTTTTTAAATGACAGCTAGATAGCTTTCAATTTTCCAATAACTTTTCACGACTACTTGTAAACAGAGAATATTTGGAAGTCGGGCTTCCACTGTTGCTTTGTTCAACAGACTGTAATTAATTTCATTTGAGAGTTTATGTACATTCAAAACTTCTGGTTTCCCTCAGTGACTCCTTTTCCAACTGTCATCACTTCCTGAACTACAATGTCTGCAATGTCCCTTTCATTTGTGTGAACAGCTGGACAATATTCTTGACTTGTGGTGTGCAAGTTGATATGTTTTTCTTTGAGGAGTTTGAACCTTGTATTATGTTGGTGCTGTAAGAGACAGGATTCATGATGGAACGGAAACAAGTCATTGGAAAAGGTCAGCAGGAAGGGTCCCCGGACCCGAAAAGTTAACTAGAGTTCTCTTCATGGATGCTGTCAAACCTGCTGAGCTTTTCTAGCAAATTATTTTTATTTCTGATTTACAACACTTGCAGTCCTTTTTTGGTTAATATTTTAGGATTCATGATGGAATTTGGTTCTGTGGGTAACAATCTTTCCTTGCTCTCAAAAACTGTCTTTTTTTGTGAATTTGCCAGCTGACAATTAAACCTGGGAAACGACTTGAACCTAATATCTATACAAAATTTCTAGAAGGGATCATTAAAGAAATGTAAGCAGAAATAAAAGTTGCCAAGCTGATTTGTGCTCCAAATTGTTGTGACCTGTCCAACATCTGATGAGATAGAGACTAATCCCTTCTTATGATTGTTGTCGCATTGATGTCAATCAATGAGTTTGAGTTGAAAATGGGCTTGCATTTTTGTTGGAACTTCCAGTCTGTCCCGATGAAGGGTCCTGCCCAAAATGTCGACTGTCCTGCTCTTTGGATGCTGCCTGACCTGCTGTGCTTTTTCCAGCACCACACTTTATCCACTCTGACTCTCCAGTATCTGCAGTCCTTGCTATTTCCTCATTGCTGCTAACCATACCACAAAGCCTTTTCCAGGGATACCCACTTTGAACTAGTTTTACTCCTCTTTCTGCAAAAATCTGAGAGTCTCTCTCCCACTGCAACCCCTGGTTGTCATCTCTGCCTTGAAGCTCTTCAACCATATCCTGAAACGGTCCTGTTGCTACAGCCATATCTCCTTCCTCAGTACCTTTCTATGAAACCGACTTATTCCCCCATGGACTCAAGATACAATCCTGATGAAGGGTCCTGCCAGAAATGTCAACTCCCCTGCTACATGGATGCTACCTGACCTATGTTTTTTCTGCCGCGATGCTTTATCGACACTGACTCTTCAGCCTCTTCAGTCCTCCGTATCTCTTAAATTTATATCATGCTCCATAAACAGCAAAATTCGATTTGAGGTTTGATTACAACAAACGGTTTTGTAGAACCTTCTAATGAAAGTGACATGATTTCTCCAGCAAATTACATTTGAGTGGAAGCAGTTACGTAATGAAAGTTATGTAGTTTGTGTAAAGTTAGTGACTGTCATTGATGATCTGGGGCTTATTGAAGAGTAACCAGGCATTTTTAATGTGCAGTGAGTAAGAGAATATTCACAAAACTCTTAACCCTTAATTTGGCATACCACTATCCCTCTGACAATTTCCTTACTTATTCTCCTTAATTCCATGTGGTATGCAAATAAATCAACTGTGGTTTTATCATCACTGTTTTATACTGCTAAAAATTCTAAACTTGGCTAGGCACGAATAGACTCTTTCAAATTCTCTATGTCTACGATTAATTTGATTTGTCAAATAATTTCATGCAGTGTTACAGATCTAGTAATTTACCAATAATTGGAAGAACATTAACTGGCCTACAATCTCCTCACTTCCAAAGATTGTTGAAGAGGGAAATATTTGTCAAGTGACTCAACTTTGCTTGGTGCTATATTGTGGAAAAACTATAGTGAGAACTTTGTTTTCCACAAGTTCCATTAACTTTTACCTGTTATGATCAGTTGAGAAAAGTGTTCCCTCTCTCATGCTTGACTGCAGCATGTAGTTTGAAAGGAGGCATTGCCAATTTATCAAGTCCTAGACTATTTGTCGTGTAAAATACACAATCGGGCATGTTTTCTTGAAATAGTAATTCTTGCTTTTTAACCATTTCCCTTGTTGTCCAAGGAACCAAACACTGCTTCTACTTTTACTTCAATTTAACATACTGTATTCACAATGTAATCCCCTGTATGTTGGTGATATGAAGTTTAAGTTGATTACTTTGACAAATATGATCCTGAACTTCTGAATTTGTCATTTTATTTCTGCAGCTTGCTCCCACACTGACTATCCTGCCAATGGCCTGATATGGTGAAGCTCAGTGCAAGCTTGGAGCAATGCATCTTTTGACTTGCACTTTATTCTTCTTGATTCAACATAGAGTACAAAAACTTTAGATCATTACTGCTCCCTCCATTCTGCTCTGTGATTTTGTTTCATTCCTTTTCATTTCTCCCCCTTTTTGGTTTGTGTGCTTAATCTTCTCACTACTTTATTACTCCATGTTGCATTCAAAAATTTATTTATCTAGCAAATTGAGCCTAATTTGGATACAACTTTTGCTTTTTAAATATATCCATCCCACTCTCTTTGATTCCTACATCATGAAATATTTTTTCTCCCTTGACCTCTAGCCCATCTCTGATGATCATCTGTTTAGTTCTCTCCCTTCCCCGTCCCTGTCTTAAAAGTTCTTGCATCTTTCTCTTCAGTGCTAATTGAAGATCATTGATCTGGCACTTCATTCCCCACAAGTGTTGCCTGACCCAGTGAGCTCTTCCAGCCTCCTGTTGTTCTTTCGGATTTTCTAATTTTTCTTTTCATGTAAAAGGATATCTTTTATTGTACTTAACCAGGTACCATTTAAAAACAAACTGACTTTCTCACCTACCTTAGCTCTGAAGTGTTTTCTCATCCATTTTAATAAGAGTATGGTAGGATAGATTTAAATCAGAGGTTGTGAGGCACTAGGTTATAGTCCCAACAGGTTTATTTGAAATCATAAGCCTTCAGAGTGCTGTGTTTCAGGTGGAAAGACGAAGGCACAGTGCTCCGAAAGCTTGTGATTTCAAATAAACCAGTTGGACTCTAACTTCTGACGTGTGACTTCTGACTTTGTTCACCCTAGTCCAACATTGGCATCTCCACATCAAGGATAGATTAAGTAATTTAGAGTTCAGTGAAATTAAAGGGGTTTCTGGCTCTTGAGTTTTGCCTTAGCTGGTTTCATGCTGTTTGGTATTGAGGAGGTTTGTAGCAGCCAGTTTTTGTTCGAGGTATGGTTGTGTTTTATTTGTAAAATCAGTGGCACCTAGTTAATCAAAATTAGTAGATCTTGTTTAATAGAATATTTTGCAAGTTGAATGGCAGTATAGAAAATGGACGACTTAGGGATCTTGTTCCTCCAGCAACTCAGTTTGTGTCTTGTTCTACAGAGAGCAGTAGTTAAATATTTTAAAGAGCTGGCTTGCCCCATAACTTCACCTGCCCATTTATCCAAATATAGTCATGGTTAATGTACTTCAGCTGCCTGCTTTACATTTTTAGATATCTGAATGTATCTTTTTCATGTCCAAGTGATTGTCTGTTAGTGAGAGGGATCATGGATTGCAAGAACAAGATATAGAATGGGTGGAACTAAAGGAGTTGTTCATAAATTACCCTGTAGTGGCAGTACAGGATCCAGTTCAAATCAGGAAATTAGAGGTGTATGTAACAAGAATAATGCAATAATTGTGGATTACTTAAATCTGTATAAAGACATGGCATATTTAATGAGCACCAATACTGTGAAGGCAAACTTCATGCAACATATGTGACATGGTTTCCTAGACCAGTGTCTTGACCTTGAGAAGCTAGCTAATAGTCATGTCAAAGAAACTTTTGAACTTGTCTTTAAGTTTGAGAATTATACAGCTCAATCCCAAATGAGGTCTTGAATCCAAACAGAGGAAACAATTAAGTTATGACAGGCAAGTTGACTCTGGTGGATTGGAAAAGTACATAAAATGAATGGTGGTAGATACGTAATGGCTAACGTTTAAGTAATTGACATATGATTTGCAACAAACCTAACACGACTTTTAAGCCCAACAGGAAAAGATTGTATTCATTTAGAAGTTGCCAAAAAAGGTTTTCAGCCTGAGGTCCAGGCACATTTTAGAATTTAACACAGAAGGACTAAAACTGCTAGTAAAGGAGATTAGAATATGAATGTAAACTGTAGTAAGAAACATAACCGAGCTGTAGATATGAGTCCATTGTAGGCAAAGACAGGAAATTTGTAATGAAATGGCAGAGAAACTGACAAATGACTTGGTGTTTGACTTCACAGAAGATGTACTCAATCTCTCAGAAATAGGGGATTCAAAGGAACTGGAGAATCAATCACTGAAAAAAGTAGTGTTAGTGTTTTCAAAAAAAAGCTTCGCGAAATTGAATGGGACTGAAACTGCATTGTCACTTGGGACCCAGATGTTCTACATCTCATTACCTGCATAAATGATTTGGATGTGGGGATGAAATGGAATATTTATAGGTTTACAAATCATATAATACTAGATGAGTAAGTGTTGTTGGAATGATGCAAAATGACTTTGAGGATATGGACAGGTTGAATGGATGACAACAACATTGCAAATGGATTATAATGTGGATAACTGGTTATATACTTTGGGAGGAACAGAGGTATTCCTGAAATAGTGAGTTTGGGAAATATTGCTGCCCTCAAGAACCTGTGTGTCCTTGTTCAAAAGTTACTAAAAGCATTCGGATGCATTAAGCAGTTAGGAGGGAAAATGGTACGTTGACTTTTATCACAAGTGGTCTTGAATGCAGGAATAGGATGCTTTGCTTCAATTGTACAGAAGCTTGGTGTGACTGTACCTGAAGTATTGTGTGCAGCTTTGATTCTTTACCTATGGAATGGTATTCTTGCCATAAAAGGAATGCATGGAGGTTCACCAAGCTAATTGCTTTGATGACAAGACTGTCCTGTGGGAGATATTTGAGGAAATTGGAACTGTGTTCTTTAGAATTCAGAAGAACAAGGTGTGACCTCATTCAAACGTACAAGATTCTTGAAAGGTAGTGAAGGGTTGTCCTAGGAAGGATGTTTCTGTCTCAAATTGGGGAAGAAAGTCTCAGAATAAAGGGCAGTCCACTTAAGAAGGAGACAAGGATTCAGTTACTGAATCCTTGGAATTTTCTACTCCAGAGAAAGGTGGCAACTCAATCATTGAATGTGTTCAAGATAAAGATGAATAAATTTCTAAATACTAGCAATATTGTAAGGTCTGACATGTTCAATTTAATTTTAATTCTAAGACTTAAAGACAACTGCAATTAGACTAGCTTAGGAGAGGTGTTCACTCTGGGGATGGTGTGTATTCATAAGTTCCACAGAATTTATTGCATTTCTAGTGAGAACAAAAGAGCAATGCAGTCTAGCTTTTTAAAATTCATTTAGGGGATGTGGGCATTGCTGACTGGACCAGCAGTTATTGCCCATTCTTAATTACCCTCCAAAGTGGTGGTGACTGCTGCCTTGACCCACTGGAATCCATTTGTTGCAGATAGGTCCACAATGCTATTTGAGAGGGAGTTCAAAGATTTTGATGTAGTATTGTAGGAAATTATAAAGTTGATTTTAAAAGCAGTCCATATAAGGCAACAAGGTGCTCAATATAGATATGTGATATAAATGTCTGTTTACTTTA
The DNA here is from genome assembly GCF_047496795.1 of Chiloscyllium punctatum. Classification (NCBI taxonomy): domain Eukaryota; kingdom Metazoa; phylum Chordata; class Chondrichthyes; order Orectolobiformes; family Hemiscylliidae; genus Chiloscyllium; species Chiloscyllium punctatum. The sequence goes on from NC_092755.1 coordinate 64,451,690, forward strand.
AAATGAAGTGTCTGTTACTCTTTCAGGCACTTTAACTAACTTAAAAGGATAAAACAATTTAAAGAAAACTATTTGTAACAAAAAGCTTTAGCTTGAGATCCAAAGCTGTTTTCTCATGCTGTTTGCTTTGATAAATAAGCTGCAAATTAGCCTCTTGGTTGTCCATAAATAAACATAAAATCCAAGACCCAAGGCAACTGTGGCTTATCTCACTTTATAAGCAAAAAAATGTACTGACATACAAAGGCCCACATGATATGATACTCAGGTCGTATATCCGTAAGATATAGGACCAGAAGTAGGCCATTTGTCCCATCCTGCCTGTTCCACCTCTCAATGGGATCATGGCTGATCTGATAATCCTCAACTCTGCCTTCCTGCTTAGTTCTGTAACCCTTGAATCCCTTACTGATTAAAAATCTATCTATGTCAACCTTGAAAATATTTTGTTATTTTGTGACATAGTCTCCCACCCAACTAAACTGAAGCTAATTGTGAGAAAACAAATTCAGTTCAACGATGTGAAGCAATATGGGAATAATGTGGGAAAATTGACATTTTGAAGTCTACAATCAACCATGATCTAGAATGATGAAGTGGGCATGAAGTGCTAAATGCCTATTCCCATTCCTGTGTTCCTTGAATATCAAACATTTGGAATCCACCTAATGGACCATGCCACGTGATTGTGTGGATTTTTTTTGCAGATGGTGTGAGAGATGTCAGCTGTTCATTCTCTTTGAATTCTCATTGTTCCTAATATGACATATACAGGAAGGTCGTCTTCTTTTCACTGGTTTTGAAAAAGACCGATTGATGCACTCCTAATCATATTTGTGGACACAGCTTTTTCAGGCATTTCAGAAAAAAAAAATCAACCAAGAGTTTCCAACTGGTAGCTTCAAAAGACATTGATGTGAAGCATGGTTTCATAGAAAACCGTATAATTTCTACATTCTGGAAATTTCGAACAACCTCTTTGTATCTTTCTTTGAATGTAATCTTGAATTTGGTGATTGGTGAAACTTTCAAATTAGCCGTTATCAAAGGCTGTGAAAGTTTAAACTTTCGGTTTTGAGTATTCATGAACAGAGATTTCACCATCTTCACATATTTTCTCCTTTCTTTCCCACTGCATCATCAGCATACATAAACCTTTTCCTAACTAATATCAGTTCTGAAGAAGGGTCACTGGATTCAAAATGTTAACGGTCTTTTCTGTCCAAAGATGCTGCTGGACCTTCTGAGTTTCACCAATTTCTGCAGATGCACACTACTACAACTGAGGAGGGAATGTAAATGGTGATATGCAGAAAAAAATGTAGCAGATGCTTCTGTCATTAATATTGATGTTAAAATTTAGTTCTGTTGAGATTTGATATACAATAAAATGGTAGTAAGTGCCTTGTTAAAATCTCCCGGCGTTACATTTTTCTTTAGCAAATATATTGACTATACCTTTACCAGTCTGTGCAAGCAGTGCTTAAGGTGATGGTTTTTTTTATATATGTTCATTATTTTGAAAGAAAGTTTCATTACTAACTTTATGGCTGTTGTCGATGCCAATTTAAATGCAGTGCTGTCTAAAAAATTTGATGCTTTCGTTGTGTTTTGTGGCTTTAAGTTTAACAGAAGTTTGATCATTTCTTGAGGATAATAATGTAATCTCCTAATTCTTTTGTATGAATATAGATGTTTACACAAATATAGAAGGTGTTGTTATTCTATGACTACATCACCTATGCAAATTAATTCTTCGTAATGCAAAAGGAGTGCCTGGAAAGTGAAAAGTGATCTTCTAGAAAATTCCAGTTAGAGCCCTTAAAGATGAATCCAGGTTGACTTCAGGACACTTTTTTAAAAAAAGGTAGATAAATCCACGTGCAATTAAGCAATCTGGACTTTGAGTGAATTTGAGTGAGAAATGCTTCATCTGAAGCTTCATCTAGGAGTGGGACAAGAGCTTGCACTTGCAAATAAACCTGTTACACTATTACCTCCTATCATGTGATTTTTGACTTCATTTGAAGGAGGTCGATCATAATTGCAATTGGTTAGAGTTGTCACTGCGAGGAAGCATTGCTGTGTTCAATTAATAGAGGCAAATAAATAAAAGCTTCCCCTCTCGTTGACACAACAGGCTGAATGGATTTCTTCTGTGCTATAGCATGCTGTCTATTCTATTTGCAGGTTGCATACGTGGATCTTGATTGTTGATATTTTTATAAAAGGTTAATTTCTGTACTTGATTCTGCCGAGCTATAATTCTTGCTATAATTTTGACTTTTTAGTTACTGTTTTCCTTATTTTCTTAGTGACTCCTTGAAGTGATGACCCATTAACATTTGCACAATTGTTAAGTTCTCTAATTCTCCTTTGCTCAAGCAGGCATTTTCTCTGTATTTTGGTTTTGTCTCATGTTAAACTTCCCTGTTAATATTTTGGCTTATATGCATTGTACAATAGGTATGACTTGATGAGTGGAGCAACATGCTAATATTGCCAATTTATCTTTTTTTGTGTGTTCTATCCTTTTAGGTATTAAAAGCAAAGTACCAAAGGCCTTTTTTAAAAAAAAATGCTTTTATCAACTTGTGGTTGCAATTTTATGGGTGGCCTATTTGCATAAATAAGTGCCTCTGTTGCTCCACATGCTTTCAGTGCTTTTTCATTGTTAACTCTCCCATTCTTGTTTTTCTTTAGAGAGAGAATTTTAAAGATTACCAGATCCAGATTAATTTTAATCTGCAGTCTGTTTGCCCACTTTGCTATTCAGCTCACCAGTTAATGACCAGCTGAAGTCTGTTTTATTGGCAGATTGCCATGTGCTCTATTAAAATATGGACTGAACAGTGAAAGAAATAAATTGCTCTTGGGCCATTTTTTAGTTTTGATGCATGCCCAAGGCTCCTCATTGGATCATTATTGTTCAGTATCAAACTACATATCGTCATAACTATGGGTTTTAAGGCAAATGTGGCAAGGATGATTACTAAACATGCTAGAGTTTTAGGTTTTTGATAGCTGAAGGAATAACCAGCAGTGGTGATACAGTCAACGGCAGAGATGATAAAGAAGCAACAATTGGAGAAGTGTATACATCCTGGGTTATCAGCCAAGAGATATTAGTGTTGGGGGTGCTGAGGAAATCCCTACAAAGAATCCCTATAGTGTGGAAGCAGGTCATTCGGCCTATTGAGTCCACAGCAACTCTCTGAACAACATCCCATTCAGACCTACCTCGCTGCCATGTAACCCTGCATTTCTCATGGCTAATCCACCTAGCCTGTAAATCGCTGGACACTATGGGCAATTTAGCCTGGCCATTAACCTGCACATCTTTGGAATGTGGAAGGAAACCAGAGCATTGGGAGGAAATCCATGCAAACACAGGGAGAACGTGCAATTTCCACACGGTCACCCAAGGCTGGAATCAAACCCGAGACCCTGTCGCTGTGAGGCGATAATGCCAAACACTGAGTGAATCTGCCACCCCATGAGGAACAGAATTTTAAAATTTGAGGAATTACTTAATTAGAAGCCAATGCAGCTCAGCAAGCACAAGGTTGGTGGGTGTGAAACTTTTGAGATAGTTAAGACATGGGTAGCAGAGTTTTGGATAACTTTATTTTTGAACTGAGGATAAAATGTACAGTAGTTTTGCTTCAGGAGGTATCCAATTGGGTTATTTCCTGAAGTAGCATACTAATTTTTTTTAAAACAAATATTTTGGGACATTTGAATTGTGCAAATGTGATTCAACAAATATTTGATTTCAATGCTCTTTTCCCCTACTAGATGACTGCAACAGTGCAATGTCTGTGGTTAATGCAGTAATGTTTAGTCCAAAACAACCAATGCTGTCATGCTGTCACTTTGCTTTACTTCTGTATCTGTTAAGAATTATCAGCTTGCAATTACAAATAATCTGTTTTTCTTTTGATCAACTTTTCTTCAGTGATAACAGCTTGGATCTTAAATCGCTCACTGTTAACGGTGGCTTCTGTATGAATTTCCCTATGCTCTTTTTAGAAATTCAGACCATCAGTGTCTTCTCTATATGAGACTGATTATATAAATTTGTACAAAATGAAAGGTGAATGCAAAAATGTGTACCATTTGTGGCTTTAGCAAATGTGGTTAAGATAATTTCAATGAATTTTATTAAAATACTGATAATGGAATGCTGATATGTTAAGGAGTCAGCGTTCTTATGGTTGTTCAGTTGTATCTTTGTACACAGTGAATGCAAACTTAATTTGATATATTTAATAGTTATTTGTGCAGGGAAATAAAATACAAATGGTAATAATGGCTAACAATGTTAAAAGATTGAAGTACAGAGTTTCTGCAGATAATTGTGAAACATTTTGAGTCATGGAATTTGAATGGAATAAAGTAGGTATTTTAATTTTTAAATTGCCACTTTATTAACGTTATGGGCTATGCTGCAAATTTTCTGTTAAGCTATTTAAATTATTTTGGCCTGAAAGTGGAAGGAATGTTTAAATACTAATATGGCATGGGAAAGAGAAGCCAAGCAGCTAATAACATCTAACTGTCCCATGTTCAAATATTGCTCAATGCAAAGAGCACATTCTGCATCTTTCAATAATAATTGAACATTCAGCAGAAACTATTATTAAACTATAAAATGTGGCTCAGTGGTGAGCACTGCTGCCTCACAGCACCAGGGTCCCAGGTTTGATTCCAGCCTCGGGCGACTGTCTGTGTGGAGTTTGCACATTCTCCCCGTGTCTGCGTGGGTGTCCTCCGGCTCCAGTTTCCTCCCACAGTCCAGATGTGCAGGTCAGGTGAATTGGCCATTCTAAATTGCCCATAGTGTTACGTGCATTAGTCGAGGGGAATGGTTCTGGGTAGGTTACTCTTCGGAGGGTCAGTGTAGACTTGTTGGGCCGAAGGGGCTGTTTCCACACTACAGGGAATCTTAAATTTCATCAACTATTTTTTATATCATATGGAGTCCATGCTTAAAGCATGCTGAGGGCCCTTCTAGTGGGGACCACTGAGGACACTGAGACCACAGGTGGACCACTCCTCCCAGTAAGTCCACAAGGAAGCCTATTTGATAGTATCCATGTGTATAAGTGCATGTGCATTAGAAAAATTCCTGCAGCAGGAGAAAGAAATCTGTGAGGAAACAAAATCCCATGGGGCCAGTGCGCTGAATGGAGAGTTTAGATTAGAGTGGTACTGGAAAAGCATAACAGGTCAGGCAGCATCCGAGGAGCAGGAAAATCGACGTTTCCGGAAAAATCCCTACATCATGAAAGGCTTTTGCCCAAAACATCGATTTTCCTGCTCCTTGGATGCTGCCTGACCTGCTGTGCTTTTCCAGCACCACTCTAATCTAAATTCTGGTTTCCAGCATCTGCAGTCCTCACTTTTGCCTCTATATATGAGACCCTATTCTATCGTTCCATTTAAAGTGTGTTCGGTTTTTGTGGTGGAAGTGATTTAACACTTTTGCTGACTTCAAGTACTTTCTTTAGGTGCCATTTAGAAGTTATAACTTTCAAACTTTTTTATTGTATATCACTCCAATGAATCAATTCAGTTTTTAGATTGAAGAATTAAAATAGTGCCAATTTTTCACAGTTAAGTGATGTATGCAAGGCTTTCTGTATTGCTGTTTAGTTGAATTTAGTTTCTCATGAGTAACATGGTAATTTTTTTTTGCTTTCCAGTGGTGGAAGATGGTCTCTGGGAAAATGGACTTACATATGAATGCCGAACACTGCTCTTCAAAGCTATTCACAATTTGCTAGAAAGGTAAAACTAAATCAATAATTTACCAGAGAATATTTTGTACTTAATGGAAATGTGCAAATTGTTTGTACAATATTTGTATTATATTGTTATCTAGCAGTACTTTTGCATTTAATGTCCAGATACTTAAATCTAAATATTAAACTGAATGCAGTATTAATGGGGCTATTTAATCAGTTTAACCATTGTGCTGAAGTATTCTATCATATTTACTAGTATGAGAAGCATTTATTGAAACAGTGTAACACTTGGAAGACACACTTGCAAGTTTTTTTTGCAAAATGTAGAAGTACATCTGCTTGCAGAAATATTCAGATACTAAGAATATTCCAAAACTTTTATAGCACACAATGGAATCAACTATTACTGAGCAGAGACTATTTAGCCCATTGTGCCTGTGCCATCTCTCTGAAGAGCTATCCAGTCTGTCCCACTCTATCCCCATAACCCTACAAATTTATTTTATTCAAGATGTCACCTAATTTCATTTTGAGATCATATTCTCAACTTTTGCCATCATTTCAAGCAGTTGGTTCCAGCTGATTGCTTCTGAGTATATGTGTTTAGATGACCAGTTCATAAAAATACCAGTAGTAATAAAGTTACTAGCAGTGCCTTATTAGTTTTCAAAACATTGTGGGACAAATATTTTTGTGCTCCTTGTTAGAATGATCAAATTAGTTCTTTACCAGTTGAACATGTAACCATTGGGTATTTTCTTATCTCTAACCAAATTATGTTGTCATCCATCTTATTGTGACAATCGACTGCTGTCATTTTGATTTGCATCAAAATTCAAAATAGTAAATATAAAATAAAACTCCCAAAGACGTAATATCTCCCTTTTTTTTGTTAATTCAAGCAAGTACATTCAGTATGTTTGGCAACTATTTTCTATTTAGTTCTGTAAAGTCGTTCTAATAGTGTCACAGTCCACTTGGGGAAAGCACATTGACACTTGAGCCCCACTAGACACAGGATTGTCACAATCTAAAGATGTAATCAAATTATTCAAGTTCTCAATTTTCTTGTTTGATGACTCTGTTTCTGTTCTTAAGAAGAAACTGCTATTTATTACAGATAAATCACCTCTGACCACAGGCAGGCAAGATACCAAATATCAACTTTACAGCTCCTTAAACTCCTACACATGTGCAGACAGATATAAACAAGGAAAACACAAGTTAGGGTGGAGAAAGAAAATTAGAGGAACACAGTTCAATAGCACTCAACCACAGGATTCCATGCGACGTCTTTCTGTTTCTTGCAGGTTCTTCTGATCACCTTCTTTTCAAGTATTTTCACTTCTTTACTGCAGATGCAGGGCGCTTGGCACACTACTTCTGCAGTCTGTCAATCTCTGGTTGGAGCCAAGAGCTTATGAGCAAATGATGAGTGGAAATTACTTGTCTGTGAAGAAAGGTGCCATTTTTTTGAATCTGAAGGCTTTCTGCCATGTTATTGTTCACACATAGTTGTGAACCTGCTGAGCTAACCAGAGTTGTTTCAAGCTGAGCACTCTTGACCCCTGCAATCTGACCTGATTGGTTTTTTAAACTCCAGGCTGTCACTGCGCAAAACTGTCCTGAACACACACACTTGATGCTGACGGGTGCAACAATTTTTCCCCACTACTGTTTGAAGAAAGCGACCATAGAAGTATAACACTGTGATGAATTCCAGTAACTCGTTTTAAAACTGCAACATATCCTTCCACAATTTCTTCAGTTTAAATTCATATCCTTTCCCCATTTTTGTCCACAAAATCCAGCATGAAGTTTTTTTTTAAAAAGAAGTGATCTTACTGCTACATGCCCTCCTGTCTTTTTCCTTCTCTATTTTACATGAATTCTTGATAACCTGGAGTGCTATCATATTCATGATTTTCTTTGAGTCATTATCTCTGTTAATGGTTAAATCAAATTTACTAATTATATATCATTCTGCAAGTTTAATTATTTTAATCTATTAACTAAACTTTTAATCTATTTCAATCTTTCAATCTAACTAAACTTTCAGTCTTTCAAGCTATTAACTAAACTTACTCCCAATTTGATGCAGACTGCAAATTTTGAATTTTCTGGGTCCCCATCATCAATATGAATTGAGAACAAAGTGGTTTCTCCCCCCCAACCTTATCTCAGGAAGATCCCTTCCCAACTTTTGTCAGTCAGAGTGGCAAAGCCTTAACCTACAGAACTATTTCTAAAGTGTCCTTCATGAACTTAGCTTTCTCAGCCATAAGTAAGAACTCTGCTTTTAAGTCAAAATAGTAGTCCACTTGCTATCAGTCCTCTGATGCTGCATGCTGGCACATTTTTCTGCTTCAAAGTCCTGCAACACTTCAGACACAGGCTATTCCCGTTGGACCTTCTGAAGAAAGGAGAATCACTGAATCAATTTAGTACTACCATACTTTTAGATGCATGCAGAAAATAGAGCAATGCTTTGAGGTAACAGTCTATTAGTACAGTTTATAGTTTTCTATTTTATCTTGACTAAGAAGGCATTTAATATGCTTTCCTTTATTGATCAGAGCACTGAATGGGAGGACTTTGGAGGTCATGTTGCAGCTGTACAGGACATTGGTTAAGTGATTTCTGGGATATTTTATGCAATTTTGGTCTCCCTCCTATAGGAAGGATGTAGTGAATCTTGAAAGGGTTCAGAAAAGATTAACAAGGATATTGCCAGGGTTGGGGGATTTGAACTATAGGGGTAGGCTGAATAAAGTCGGGCTGTTTTCCCTGGAGCGTCAAGTTGGAGGGGTGACCTGAGAGAGGTTTATAAAATCATGAGTATGGATAGGGTAAATAGATTAGGTTTTTTCCATGGAGGTATGGGAGTCCAGAGCTAGAAGGCATAGTTTTAGGGTGAGAGGGGAGAGATTTAAAAGGGACCTAAAGGGCAACTTTTTCACACAGCGTTTGGAGTGTGTGTGGAATGAGCTGCCAGAGGAAGTGTTGGAGGCTGGTGCAATTACAACATTTAAAAGGCATTTGGGATGCGTATATGAATAGGAATAGGTGAGAGGGATATGGGCCAAGTGCTGGCAACTGGGACTAGATATTTTAGGTTATCTGGTTGGCATGGACGAGTTGAGCTAAGGGGTCTGTTTCCATGCTGTACATCTGAGTGAATGTCCCTATGATACGACTTTTTATTTGTACATGTCATGAATTAAAATCAGATTAATTCCCTAAAATCTTCACTTTTCAATTACTCTAGTAGTTTCTACACATTACAGTCCTACTTTCTACACATTTCAGTCCTGTGCTTTGGACCATGGCTACTATTGCTCTGAAGAAGGTCTGTCTGGTGACTGTGGCTTGGTATGAGCTTTACAGTCCTTGACAAAGGCTTATTCTGCTCCTTGCTCAATTGTGTTCAGATTGCCTCATGCTGTCAGTAGTCCACTATAGCTGATATTTCAAAGGATGGCACCACTTCTAGCTTTTATGCATCAAATGTAATCGCACAAATCATGACGTTTTGAAACCTGAAGTGGCACAGGTTTGTATTCTTCTAGCAGACTTGTCCCATGTTGAATATTATACTTGAGATCTTGATGCTGGCAAGGTTGCACTTCAATAGGAAATTACATGCTAGGATATGTATGGTATCAGCATGGCTTGTGTTTGTCCTGAAGTAAGAATGAGGTTTGTCTTTCAACCATTGCAGTATAAGTAACCTGACATTTCTCTGCATAACATTCCCAATTTGTATTTAACTGCACTTAGCCTCTCCAAATCCCCTTGAAGCACCTTTGCTTTCTCACAACTGTCACTTCCACCTAGTTTTGTGTCATCTCCATATTTGAAATTTTGCATTTGATTCTTGCAACAAAGTATTGTGATATAGATTGTGACAATTGGGGATCTCCAGCTGCTTCAGCCTTCACCCATTATTGTAGCTGTTGATATCACGGGAATATCTTTTGCCTGGATTGACTTTATGGGGTCACACTTAGTTTAGTTCTTCTCATCCAACTTAAGTGTGACCCCATAATGTCAATCCAGGCTAAAGATATTCCTGTGATATCAACAGTTACAATAATGGGTGAAGGCTGAAGCAGTTGGAGATGCCCAGTTGTCTTAATCTTTATCACAGTCTTGAATGCAAAATTTCAACTAAGGAGATGACACAAAACTAGGTGGGAGTGACAGTTGTGAGAATGCAAAGATGCTTCAAGGGGATTTGAAGAGGATAAGTGCAGTTAAATACAAATTGGGACTGTTTTGCAGAGAAATGTCAGATTATCTACACTGCAGTGGTTGAAAGAGAAACACTTTGAGCTTCTCTACTGCAGCAAGGTGGCAATCCATGGAAAGGTGGAAATTACCAAAGGATTGCCTACTCTCCCAGTTGCTGGGAAGATCATTGCCTGAATCCTTGCTGATTGCCTTCTCCCAGCCTCTGGGGAAATGCTTCCTGAAAGCCAGTATGACTTTTGACCCAGTCCTGGAACAATGAATATGATTTTCACAGATTGGCAACTCCAAGGGAAATGGCAGGAACACCACCAACTGCTATACGTGGCTTTCATTGATCTGACTGAGGCTTTTGAGTCCGTCAGTCAGTCACGGAGTGTTGTGGAAAATTTTAAAGGCTAGCTGACCAGAAAAATTCATCAACAGCTCCACGACAAGATGTTGGTGATGGTCCTCCCAACAATGGTAATATTGATAAGAACGTTTTGAGAAAAGATGAGGACTGCAGATGCTGGAATCTAAAAGTGTGGCACTGGAAAAGCGCAGCAGGTCAGGCAGCATCCGAGGAGCAAGAGAGTTGATGTTTTGGGCATAAGCCTTTCATCAGAAGCATTTCTGATGAAGGGCTTATGTCCAAAACGTCGACTCTCCTCTGATGCTGCCTGACCTGCTGTGCTTTTCCAGCACTACAGAATTCTTTGAGGTTAGGATGGGTCAAGCAGGGATGTGTCACTGTGCACATCTTTTTCTCCATCTTCTTCATTGTTTGCTCTTGACAAGATAAACATACAAGTGTTGTAAATATTGTGTACAGACTGGATAGAAATCTTTTGGACCTTAACTGGTCAAAATCCAAGAAAATGACAACAACGCAACTTATGGAACTTCAGTATGCAGATGACAATGTCATCTCTGTGCTCTCAGGACAACCCCCAGACTTCACTTTGGGCCATCACAGAAGCTTACCAATGAATTGGTCTCAGCCTCAATCTCAAGAAGACTCCAATCCTTTACCATGCTGTTCCAGGTAAAGTTCCGTTGCATCCTGCCATTAAGATGGCAGAGTAATCCCCTCAAACGTGGAAAATTTTCCGTACCTGGGAAACTACTTATCGTCTCAGGCTGATAACGATGCAGAGATACAACATTACATCCAGTCTGTGAGAGCTGCCTTCAGATGCCTAAGGGTGGGTTTCCAACTGTGACATCCGTACTGATTCCAAGATCCTTGTTTATAAGGCAGTCATCCTTACGACTCTGCTTAATGGTTCTTAAACATTGGGGGACATATACACGCCACGTCAAGGCTCTTGAAGTGCTAGAGGTGTTGTTTGAGTCGGGTTCTTTGCATCATTCAGATGGACAGGTGTACTAACATCAGCATCCTTGAAGCAGCCAATAGCACCAGCACCAAGGCTGTGATCATCCAAAACCAAATCTGCTTGGCTGACCATGTGCTCAGGATCCTTGAGTACTGACTGGCAAAGCAAGAGCTCCAGGAAAGCACTCAAAAAAAAAAAAGAGGACAACAAGGGAAGTGTTTCAAAGACTTCCTGATGGCATGCCTCAAAAAATACGACATCAGTGTTGACACGTGGGAGACTAGTGTTCAGAAGAAATCAGCTTTGAAGAATCTTTTGTATCCTGGGACACACTTCTTCGAGAAAAGTCGTTGGCAAGAGAAATTATGAGAAAGGAATGCCAATGATCTTGAGGTCAAAAACCATTTCCACTTCACAGAAACACCAGCCAAATATGTAATGAGATTTGTGGCTTTCTGGTCATGCTCATCAGCCACACAAGATCCATTGAACCCATTGCTAGTGATAAGAATTTCTGAGGTGGGCAACCCTACTTGTTGGTCAGTAAATGCGGATGATGATGGATTGTAAATAGCTATGGCTCAAGCAACAATCCTTGCAGGCCCTCCTCCAATCACAGCCTGTCAATCTGCACTTCACCGATTTATTCGAGCTATTTACTGTCTGTTAATTAGTTCCCGATCCTTGTTTGTATTTTGTCCCCCATAACAGGATCCCAAAAGCTTTAATCTTGTTTACCAATCTCTTATCTGGGGGCTAGTAAAACACCTTCTGAAAATGTAAATATACTTTATTTGCCTTTATCCATTCTGTGAGTTACGTGCTCAAAAAAACTCCATGACTTTTATATGAAAGTTCCATGTTGACTCTTCACAATCTTCTTGTTATTTCCTGAGTGTCTTATTCGGGCATCCTTTTATTATAGATTCTGGTATTTCCCTTCGACTGATATTAGACACTTGAATTTTTCTACAAATTCATAGATCTGTATCTTCAACTGTATGCGACCCTTTCTTCTGAGGCGCAGGCTTAATTCAAATTGGTACTGCTTTTTGATTTGCCTTTTGCACTCTGCATTAGAGCTTATTTAATTATGGAAATGTATATCCTTCTATTCGTTTATTTTGCAGCCACATGGATTAATTGCAGTTTGAATCTGGAACATGTTTTCTAATGTTGCTTGCTTTTGGTATTTCACTTTTATTTTTAAATTTGAGCTGCAGTTAATGGTGTAAAATGCGTAGTATTCAAGCAAAAGGTGATTGAATTTTGGAAGTATAAAAAGTATTGTTCATTCTCTGTCAGCTGTCTGTGTGTTAAAACTTCAGAAAAGTCCAGGTCTACCTCATTTCAGAAACATCATCCAAAGACATTCAGATTTGCTGCTTCTAAATTTTGAGTGTAGTGAATGCATGATTTTTTTTCCCTGGGGCCATGAATACTCACCTCCGCTCATGTGGCCTAATGAAAAAATGTCAGTCCTGCATTACTATTAAATTCCCACATGGTTATCGGAATGCATTTGGTGGTTACCCACATTTATTTTGAGTTCACATTGATTGATGATTCTAGGATACTGCCACCTCTTCTGATATAATGCGACAGTACCATTCCTGTGAGATCCCACTTTATAAGAAAATGACATAATAGCAGCACCATTTAAACCAATGGGACCAGAATCATGTTTTAGCTAATACAGGTAAGAAAAGTTTGCATTCGGCAAATAATGGTCTAAATTCTTCAATCATATGAAAGCCAATTTGTGTTGAAGAAATGTGCATTATAGCAGAACCAATTGTATTTGATGAGCATAACAAATTACAGCATTTCAAAAAAATGATCAATTGATAGGATGGCAAAGGATGATATCAATTGGAAATTTGAATTTTAAAGCAGGACTTTTCATTTTAGATCAAATGAAGATTACTCTTTTCTTTGACAAAAGGTCAGAAAGTCAATTATGAACAGTGGTCGTTCCAGGATTAATTTTTAAATAAATTACACAACTTAATCTAAATAAATAGATGAGCCAGTCTGAATTAATTAATAACTGTTTACCAAGTTGAATTTTAATGATGAATGAAAAGACAGATCAGAGAGCATAATCCAGTTTCATTTGAGATCAGATTCACACCAGCAATATGTCTATTTAGGCTTTCAGTGCTGGAAAGAAGTCTTGGAACTGCTGTAGCAGTTTAAACAGGGGTGTTCTTAATGTTCCATTAGGAAAAATCAGTGATGTAGCCAGTGATTCTATTCCTGTGAAAGAATGGAGAGAAGCATCCAGTGAATGTACAGAAAGTTGCTGAAAGGAAACATTGGCAAATGATTTACAGTGAATTTTAAAGTTAGATTTAAAGTGGATGATTACTTCAGTCTGGTTGTCTATATTTCAGAAGTGTTGAATTCTTTTGTTGCTTATATTAAGAGCTTTCTACGTTTTTTATACACTGCATATACACAGCAGAGTAACAAAAGTGTTCTTTTGTTCAAAACAAATTTGTCAACCTTGTGGAAATTTGTTTGGGGACTGACTACCACACTAACCAAACTGTAAAAGAAACTAATTTATGATCTATTAGATCAGGTTTCACTCTAAGATCTGACTTGTCTAGTATTGCCATCAAAAGGAATCATTGCAGTTTTGAAGCACTTTTGTGTCACTTGCCTTAATGCCTTAAATTATGTCTTAAGTTGGAATGTGTTTGCATGGACTTAGATTTTTCTGGGGGCAAGGTTGGGGCCAGGGCAGGTGTGGGAGTAGAGATCTAAAAAATATCAAAGAAAAAGCACATGCTTAATTTTTCTGCTTGTGATGTAGTTTGATGTATATGGTTGAGCATCAATGTGGTTTACGCAACATTTCACTGAAGAACATATACCCAACAACATTCTCAGAAGTCTTATTTTGTGGTGTTGAAGTTAGTACTTCCAAATAAATTTGTTGAACTATAACTTCATGTTTTGAGATTTTAAATTTGTAAATAGAGAAGCAAAGCGTTTTGAACTGCTGCAATTTTAAATTGTGCTATTCCTCCTCATCCCCTCAACCCCTCCTTCAAGCTAACCTATCCTATCAATGTCATTGAAGAGAGAAGTATAGTTAATGCCTGGAGTCTGATATTAATTTTTCTTTACAGCATAGTTTATCAGTTTGGGTCTTGCTGCAGAGACTTCAGCAAGCATCGTGGAGGTTGAGTGAGTGCAGTACTGTCCTTCAGATGAAGCATGAGGCTAAGACCCTAGGTTGGAATGTGAGCAGTTCTGACTTGAGCAGGATTCAGTAGGGCTTCACAAGATAACTTTTAAGAAGAACATGGACGTTCTTCTGGTATCCTCATTATTTCCTTCATTCATTTTCGTTAAAGTTTAGACAATCTCATTGTTTATTTAATTGCTGCTAATGGGGACTTGCCAAGTACTAGTTGATTACCACTATTGCAAGATTAAAAAAAACTCAACAATGTTTGAGAAGTAGGTTGCCTTCATCATTGACCTCACTTGATGTTTTTGTAGCTACCAATAAACATCTCCATATATTGCTTTTATTTTAGTCCTAGTCGTCATCATGATCATTACCATCTCTTACCCTGCAATGAGCTAAACCTCTACTCCATTTAGTCCAGGGGTACACATGAAAATGGATACAGCAGTCAATTAGTTTATCAGGTGGATTATATAAAGCATTATTGAGTCCTACTCTTGTCAGTCGAAACTGTTCAATATTCACGATCAACTGAGCTTCTGTTATCTCCTGCAAGCCCCACTCCTCTGTCATGTCCAATCGCACTTCCAACAAGTGAGAGGAGTTTGTCTACTTTGTTTACTGATGTCAATTTAATTAGTTGTCTTGGTCATTTCCTGTCCCTTACCTTGGTTCCGAGACAAACTTTCTTGAAGGGCTTTTTGTCTTTTTCTTGTTTCTCTCTTCCCTGAATCTTCTCTTTAAGCTCATCTTGCCCGAAAGAATCTCTCACTATTCCCACAACTCGATTCCACAAGAGCTGCTGAACACCAACTTTCCTTCTGGATCCCATAATAGCTTATATTGTTGATAGTGCCCTCATCCATACTAACCACCTCATCAAAAATCCCAATCCCTCAGTTCTTGTGGACTACTTGAACCTTTCATCCTTTTGTCTTGGCAAACTACTATCCTACCTTCAACCTTGATACTATCCAAAGTCCTTGTGTGTTGCCACCTCCCAAATACCTGCCTTTCCTTTTAACAGAACCACATGTTTGAAGCCGTACATCAAGTATCTTTCATGCTATAGCACTGAGACAAGTTCTGTTAAAGTAATGAAGCACAACTTACTGCCTGTAGCTGCTCCCCCTCTTCTGCGTCCTGGCAGAATTTGAGGTTTTTTTTTGAGAGCTATCTTGGAAACCCTTACCTTGTCAAAGCCCATCTCTATAAAAACATGAACCTTGTAGGCTTTTTTTTCAGGAAGCAATGCTGATTTTAATTATGCTTGACCTTCTCTTGACTTGGAAGTAAATGAACTGTTTAAAGTACAACTGCTTCCAATCCAGATACTTTTCTGGGACTTTGAAGAAGCAACCTGTACAGTTCGAACACAGGCTCCTGCCATTGCTGCAAGTTTTAACATCTTGTACCTTTGACTAATAAAAACTATTCAGTTCCCCTTTACTGGCTAATGATCAAACCATCGAGTTGGCTGTGAAGCAATCTTCAAAACATGACACGGGGATGGGGGACAGGTTAATAGTTCATTGAAAATGGAGCTGCAGGTAGACAAGATAGTGAAAGCGTTTGGTATGCCTGCCTGTATTGGTTAATGGTCAGAACATTGAGTATAGGAATTGGGAGGTCATGTTGCAGCTGTACAGGACATTGGTTAGACCACTTTTGGAATTATACATTCAATCTGGTCTCCTTCTGGTAGCAAAGATGTTGTACAACTTGAAAGGGTTTAGAAAAGATTTCCAAGAATGTTGCCAGGGTTGGAGGCTTTGAGCTGTAGAGGTAAACTGAATAAGCTGGTTATTTTCCCTGGAGCGTCAGAAGCTTAGGGGTGACTTTACAGGCATTGATAGGGTGAACAGCTGAGGTCTTTTCTCAGGGTAGGGGAGTCCAAATCAAAAGGGTTTAATTGAGAGGGGTAAGATTTAAGAGGGACCTAAGGGGCAACATTTTCTTGCAGAGATTGGTGTGTGCATGGAATGAGGTGCCAGAGGTTATAGTGGAGGCAGATACAATTACGCCATTTAACAGATGTCTGGTTGAGTACATGAATAAGAAGGGTGAGGAGGTATATGGGCCAAATGCTGGCCATTGGAACTACATTAATTTAGGATATCTGGTCAGCATGGGCGAATTGAATGGTAGGGTCTGTTTCCATGTTGTACATCTGACTCTGCACTCCCACTTCTTTTTACATTCTATTAAAGACCGTCTCAAAGCATAACTCTTCATGTTTTCACCAAGTCTTTCAAAGGAAAACCGGTTATTATTTGCTTTGGTTTTGCACATATTTTTATACACATGTTATGTGGATGTGATCCGCCATTCTTTTGAAGAAAGCCTTAATGTGTTTAGTTTTGGGTATTCAAATCATATATCTCATTCTTATTCAATCTTTGTATTTTAATGTGTGTGTATAGTGTGTGTAGGACATCAGTGTTTCACATAGAGTGACAGCTTTGTCAAAATAGAGTCTTTAGCATATTAAAGCAAGTTTTGGCTAAATCCATTGCAAAGCAAAAAGTGGAAACTGTACCAAGGCAATAGAGCTTATAGTAGGCATTGCTTAAGTAAATAGTCAGGATACAGCTTGAGGGACAATTATCGGTGATTTGTATACTGGTGTGAAACACTGTTCTCCAACACCTTGGCATAACTGTTCAAGCCCTTGTTGATTTTTCTCACTTTTTCCTTATCTTTTTTGGTTCAGAGTTGAGCTGAGAGCTGAAAGGTAACCTTTAGACTATTTGTGGTAGCTTATGTTTGTTTTTCTCAAAATAGCACACATGCATACTCGCAGCCACGCACACAACTTTTTACTGCAACATTTTGATAAGTTCCACCTTTGCCCTGTACAGGCCACTGTTGGAGAGAGGGAAGGGAGATTTCGGGGTACACGCCTGTGTAGAACTCCAGGGAAAGTGTGGGGAGAGAGGGCAGGCGGTCAGTCATTTGGAGACAGTGCCTGGGCTCCCATCAATGTCCAGGGCTGTTCTCAGCAGCATTTCCGTAAACCAGGTTCACTTTTAATCACTGTAAACAAAAGACCCGATCTGTGTTGAAACACCTCTTTGGTGTAATGTTTCTATCAGGACCTTGAGATCTTCGGATAATCCGAAATTCGGATAATTGATACTTGGATAATCAAGGTTCCTCTGTATTGTGAATATAGAGATTATGGAACTGATTTGATTTAGCTGTCTGTCTCAGTGTCATGACATAATGAATATTTGGAACTTTGGTACTTCAAACTTCATCTCTAATTTCTTACCAATTCTTTCAAATACTTGGTGCAATCTTGATGGAAGATATACCAAATCAGAGAGGTTATTAGATTTTTCTATATTTAAAGATAATCATACTCATTCAAATTAAACTTTTTTGCCTTAGAGGATTTCTCCCTCCTCTAGTTTCTTTATTGTAACTGACTTGGAGCTTTCATATTCATTAATTAAAGCTTTGTTTGCCTACTATACTTTGGATTTCAATGCTTGCTCCTCTGGGATAAGAGTTGAAGACGAGGATACTCCATTTGTGGTGACCTGACTGTTGAAGGGGTAACTTAAATGGAAACCAAAAGAACTGTGGATGCTCTAACTCAGAAATTGGAAGTTTACTGGAAAAGCTCTGCAGATCTGGTAGCATCTGTGGAGAGAAATCGAGTTAATGTATTGGGTCGAGTGACCCTTCCTCAAACTTCTTAAATGTATACTTGGCACTGATTGCAGTGATGTTTGTGGAAATATTATTGAATGGTAAAATAACATAATACATTGCTTCACTGCACATGTTTGTGCTCATCAACTTCACAAGAAACTGGTGATTCAAGCACCTGTAATTCTGGATTAATGATATAAGTGGGGGAAGGGTAGATGGTTGCTGTGAGAGGGAAATTATTTGAGTTGAAAAAAGAAAATTAGAAGTCACACAACACTGGGTTATAGTCCAATATGTTTATTTGGAAGCACTAGCTTTCGGAGTGCCGTTCCTTCATCAGGTGGTTGTGGAGAACTCTCCACAACCACCTGATGAAGGAACGCCACTCCAAAAGCTAGTGTTTCCACATAAACCTATTATGGACTATACTTGGTGTTGTGTGATCCTTAACTCAGTCCACCCCAGTCCAACACCGGCACCTCAAAGTCATGAAAAAAGAAAGCACACTTCGCATGAGAGCAGAAGTAAAATTTTGACTCAGGACTGTGCCTATCCTAGCCTGTGCTGAGAGTATTGCCCATGTTCTCGGTGACGTACAATAAGAAATTTTAAAAATCTCTGATCCTGTTGAATGGTTCTATGGCTTCTGTCTTATTTTCTCCAATCCAAGTCCACCTTTTAAATCTTGCACTCTTGCATACACTCCAACAGCTTGCAGATCACTGATTACACATCCTGCTGCTTAAGTACCACTCCAGAAATCTATTTTTTTAATCTCTCCACTTCTTGGGGCCCTCCTTAAAATGCATCTCCTTAGTTGACCAAGTGATTGTAATGTTTTTCTTTTGGATATGGCATCCTCCTTTTTTTGATTTTTCTGTAAAATTGCCTTCATAATTAATCCTAGATACTTCTGGTTCTGCTGCTGATTGAGACAAAGTTTCCTGGACACCTGATGAATGTTTAAAATTCTTAATCTTAGAAGTAATCTTGATACAGGTATTGAATGATCACTGATGATACCAGTGTTCTAAAAAATGCTGTTTTGAAAACTGGTCGAAGTCGCATCATCCATCATGATTCATAACTGCAATCGAACTTGCAATCCAGTACCAGAAATCGCAACAGGCCATTGAGCTTGTTCTGCCATTCAGTTAGTTCATGGCTAATCTGTAGCTTGACTCCACTTATCTAATTTTAAAAGCTAATATAGTTATGTAAAAATGAAACATTTGTCTAATACAAATGTTGGTCCATTGCAGAGTCAGGAGCAGAATTTACAATGGTGAATAAAGAAATGCCAGAGAAGCTGTACTTTGTATGTTTTATCACCGAGGAAGGCATAAGAAATCTCCTTGAATTAGAGTTTCACATGACTAGGGAGAATGAGGAGTTGAAGGAAATTAGTGTTGGAATGTTGCACTGGAATTAATGGAGCTGAAAAGTCCCCAGGACCTGATATTCTGCATCTCCAAATTTTGAAGGGACTAGTACAGAAATAGTAGATGCATTGGTGATAATCTTAAACTCTGCAGATTCTGGAATACTTCCCACAGATTGGAAGTCAGCAATGAACACGGAACATTACAGTGCAGTACAGGCCTTTCGGCCCTCCATGGTTCCACAGGTTGCACAACAATCTGAAGCCCATCTACTCTACACTATTCCATTCTCGTCCATGTGCCTATCCAATGACCATTTATTGCCCTTAAAGTTGGTGAGTCTGCAACTGTTGCAGGCAGTGCGTTCCGCGTTCCACGTTCCGACTACTCTGAGTAAAGACATTACCTCAGACACCTGTCCTATATCAATCACCCCTCAAGTTAAAGCTATATCCCCTCGTGCCAGCCATCGCCATCCGAGGAAAAAGGCTCTCTCTGTCCACCCGATTTAACCCTCTGATTATCTTTCATGTCTCTATTAAGTCACCTATCAACCTCCTTCTCTCGAACAAAAACAGCCTCACGTTCCTCTGCCTTTCCTCATAAGACCTTCCCTCTATACCAGGCAACATCCTTATAAATCTCATCCTAACCCTTTCCAAAGCTTCCACGTCCTTACTCTAATGCGGTTACCAGAACTGTACGCAATACTCCAAATGTGGCCGCAGCAGAGTTTTATACAGCTGCAGCATGATCCCATGGTTCAAAAACTCAATCTCTTCACCAATAAAAGCTAACACACTGTATGCCGCCTTAACATCAACCTGGGTGGCAAATTTCAAGAATCTATTACCTGGACAGCCAGATCTCTCTGTTCATCTACACTGCCAGGAATCTTACCATTAGCCCAGTACTCTACATTCCTGTTGCTCCTTCCAAAGTGAATCATCTCTCACTTTTCTGCATTAAACTCCATTTGCCAGCTCTCAGCCCATATCTGCAGCTTATCTGTGTCTCTCTGTAACCTACAGCATCCTTCCTCACTATCCACAACTTTACCGACTTTAGTGTCATCTGCAAATTTACTAGGTAAAAACAATGACTGCAGATGCTGGAAACCAGATTCTGGATTAGTGGTGCTGGAAGAGCACAGCAGTTCAGGCAGCATCCAAGCTACTGCCTTTATTCCTGATGAAGGGCTTTTGCCCGAAACGTCGATTTTGAAGCTCCTTGGATGCTGCCTGAATTGCTGTGCAAATTTACTAACCCATCCTTCTATGGCCTCATCCCAGTCATTTATAAAAATGACAAAACAACAGTGAACCCAAAACAGATCCTTGCGGTACCCCACGAGTAACTGAACATTTCGCATTAACCACCACCCTCTGTCATCTTTCAGCTGGCCAATTTCTGATCCAAACCACAAAATCACCTTCAATCCCATGCCTCCGTTTTTTGTGCAGTAGGCCACCATGGGGGACCTTATCAAACGCCTACTGAAATCCATATACACCACATTAACAGCATTGCCCTCATCCATCTGTTTTGTCACCTTTTCAAAGACGTCAGTAAGGTTTGTGAGGCACGACCTACCCTTCACAAAACCGTAATGACTATCCCTAATTAACTTATTCCTTTCTAGAGTCTTATCAATCCCATCTCTTTTAACCCTTTCCAACAGTTTGCCCACAACTGAGGGACGGCTCACAGATCTATAATTACCAGGGTTGTCTCTACTCCCCTTCTTGAACGAGGGAACAACATTTACTATCCTCCAGCCTTTTGGCACTATTCCTGTTGACAATGACGACATAAAGATCAAAGCCAAAGGTTCGGCAATCTCCTCCTGGGCTTACCAGAGAATCCTAGGCTAAATCTCATCCGGCCCAGGGGACCTATCTATTTTTACACTTCCCAGAATTGCTAACACCTCCTCCTTATACACCTCAGTCCCATCTAATATTGTAGCCTGTATCTCAGTATTTTCCTCGACCATGTTTTTATTTCTAGTGTGAATACTGACATAAAGTATTCGTTTAATGCTTGCCCTATCTCCTCTGACTCCACATGCAACTTCCCAGTACTATGCTTGATTGGCCCTAATCTTAGTCATGTCATTCTTTTATTCCTGATATAGCTATTTAAAGCCTTAGGGTTTTCCTTGATCCTTTCAGCCAAAGACTTCTCATGTTCCTTCCTGGCTCCTCTTAGCTCTCTCTTTAGGTCTTTCCTGGCTAAGTTGTAACTCTCAAGTGCCCTAACTGAGCCATCACATCTCATCCTAACATATGCCACCTTCTTCCTCTTCCACCTTCTTTCAGCTTCCTTAGTAAACCACAGCTCCCACGCATGACAACTTCCTCCCTGCCTGACCGGTACATACTTATCAAGGACACGCAGTAACTCTTCCTTGAATAACTCCACGTTTTTATTGTGCCCATCCACTGCAGTTTCCTTCCCCATCCTGTGGATCCTGAATCCTGCCTAATCGCATTGTAGTTGCCTTTCCCCCTGCTGGAGCTCTTGCCCTCCAGTATATACCTAACTCTTTCCATCGCTAAAATAAAGCTAACTGAATTGTGGTCACTATCACCAATGTGCACACCTACCTTCAAATCTAACACCTGACTGCGTTCATTACCCAATACCAAATCTAATGGGCCTCGCCCCTTGTTGACCTGTCTACATACTGTGTCAGGAAACGCTTCTGCACACATTGGACAAAAACGCTGCTCTACTGTTTAAAAAGGAAGTGAGAGAGCAAGAAGGAAACTGCAGACCTGTTACCTTTACGTCAGAAAGCGGGGAAATTCTAGAATCTATTCAAGATGATGTAATAAATGCACATTAAATTGTAGTGATCTATTTGGACATAGCATGGATTTTGTAAAGGGGGAAATAGTGCTTGAATAACCTTTTCTGAGAATTTTACGAATAAAATTGATAAAGGGAGTTGATACACAAAGTATAATTGGTTTTTCAAAGGCTTTTAGTAAGGTTCCTCATAGGCTGGTGAGCAAAATATAAAGTGTCTGAGATATGAGGTAATGTGCTATCATTAAAGATTGGTTAGCAGGCAGAGTTGCTTAAGTGTGGTGCTGGAAAAGTCACAGTAGGTCAGGCAGCGTTTGAGGACCATAACCCTTTTCACAGTAGGAATACATGTGTAGACTAATTGTGACGAGCATGGTATTGAAAGGATCAGTTCTTGGATTCAAGCTGTTCCCAAAGTACATTAGTGATTTGGAAGTGGAGTTCAAATGTTTCTAAATTTGTGGATGATACAAAGCCGACTGGGAATATGTATCGTGAGGAAGATGTAAAGCATTTATAGAAAGATTTGGACAGACTTAGTGAGTGGGTAAGAACATGATGGGTCTAAGTGGTTCTTGTGGTGTACTGGTAATGTTTCTACCTCTGGGCCAGAAGTCTTGCGTTCAAGCCTTACCTACTCCATACATGGGTTGTAACATCTGAAGAGATGGTCTTTTTTTAAAAAAAAATATGACTGGTGGGATATAATTTGGAAAACCTGAGAAGTTACCTATTTGGTAGGGGCAACTGAATTGCAGAGGTACCTCCATGGTATGAGGATGGAGAGTGCAGACATACAAAGGGAGCTACGTGTCTTTCTCTGTGAATCAGTGAAGGCTTGCATGCAAGTGCACCACGCTATTCAGAAGACTAATGGGACGTTAGCCTTTATCACAAAGGGTTGAGTACAACAGTGGAGTCTTGCTTCATTTGTGCAGAAGTTTGGTTAAACTACACTTTTGGTTTCTCAGGAAGAATAGAATTGCTAAAATGGGTGTGCAAGTAGTTATTTCCTTTTGTAGAGTTGTGAACCAAGGAATACAATTAAAAATAAGAGGATTGCCATTTGGGATGAGATGACAATTGTTTTTTGCTCAGAGGTTTGTGAATCTTTTCAAAGCTGTATCCCAGAGGGCTAAAGAAGTTCAGTGTTTGAGTACATTTAGAGATTGACAGATTTCTGGCTACCATTGAAGTAGCCAGTCTTCAATCTGCCATGATTGCATTAAATGTCACAGCAAGCTCAACAGTCTGAATGGCCTACTGTTATTCATGTGCATTTGTTCTGTGATCCTCACTATATTTTCCTATTCAAAATTTAATATGATTTCCTTAAGATGGATATTGTAATCTCATAGTTGCATTCCCAAAAAGTGTCTGACATGTGTAACTGAATATTACATGGGCCCTACACTATGAATGTTCTTTTCTGTCATTAACTTCGGGTTCATGACTGATATTCATCTGTGAACTGGAAAGATTTTGGATCCTATTTACTCTTGGGAACCAAATTACACAGTAGTTAACACCAGACTCGTCTGATCAGGACCAAAAGTACTGTGGCTGCTGTAAATCAGAAACAAAACCAGAAGTTGCTGGAAAAGCTCAGCATATCTGGCAGCATCTGTGAAGACAAATCAGCATTAATGTTTCTGATTCAGTATGAGGGCAGGGTCAGTGTACCCAAAACATTAACTCTGATTTCTCTGCACAGATGCTGCCAGATCTGTTGGGCTTTTCCAGCAACTTCTGTTTTCAGCTGATCAGGACATTGGTATCTTTGTTTAGAGTCATAGAGATGCACAGCACAGAAACAGAACATTTGGTCCAACTCATCCATGCTGACCAGATACCCTAAATAAATCTAGTCCCATTTGCTAGCATCTGACCCATATCTGTCTCAACCCTTCCTATTCATATGCCCATCCAGATGCCTTTTAAATATTGTCATTATATCAGTCTCCACTCCTTCCTCCGGCAGCTCATTCCATGCAACACCACCCTCTGTGTGAAAAAGTTGCCCTATAGGTCCATTTTAAATCATTCCCCTCTCACCTTAAACCTCAGGCCTTGAGTTTTGGACTGAGGGAAAAGATCTTGTCTATTTACCCTGTCCATGTGCTTCATGATTTTGTAAATCTAAGTTCACCCTGAAGCTCCAAAGCTATAGGGAAAACTGCCCCAGCCTATTCAGCCCCTCCCTATAGCTCAAACCTTCCAACCCTGGCAACATTCTTGTAAATCTTTTCTGAACCATGTCAAATTTCACAACACCCTCCCTATAATAGGGAGACCAGAATTGAATACAGTATTTCAAAAATGGCCTAACTAATGTCTTCTAGAGCTGCAATATGACCTCCCCCCAGTTGCTATGTTCAATACTCTGTCCAGGAAAGACAAGCATCCCAAATGTTGCCTTCACCGTCCTCTCTATATGTAACTCCACTTTGAAAGAACTGTGATTCTGCGTTCCAAGGTCTCTTTGTTCAGCAACACTCCGCAGGACCTTATCATTAAGTATATAAGACCTGCCCTGATTTGCCTTTCGAAAATGCAGCACCTGACATTTATCTAAATTAAACTCCATCAGCTATTCCTCGGCTCACTGGCCCATCTGATCAAGATCCCATTGTACTCTGAGGTAACCTTCTTTGTTCACCACACCTTCAATTTTGGTGTCATCTGCAAACTTACTAACCATATCTCCTATGTTCACATTCAACTTATTTATATAAATGATGAAAAGCAGTGAACTCAGTACTGATCCTTGTGCCATGCTGCTGGCTACAGGTTAACGGTCTGAAAAGCAGCTGTCCACCTCCACCCTCTGTTGTCTTTCTTCAAGCCAGTCAGTGTCCAAATGGCCATTATTTCTGTTTAGGCATGTTTATTTTAGAAAACATCTTGCTCTATAGTTTAGTGTCTACCTGACAAATTGCATGGGAGCGGAAACCATTTTCGCAAAAATTGTCTGCTAGTAATAAACTTTTGTTTTCAAAAGTGAAACACCTTTGAGCAATGGACCATCAGTTGCAGTAAAATTCTTTTCAGAATTCAGCCAGCAGAGAATTCTCACTTAGTACCCAAATGGAGGGATCTTTAGTATAATGAAAGGTGACTGTTTTATGACCTGATGGGAAACCATTTTCAGCATTAAACATGAGATTAACTTCGTTTGTGCTAGCTCATCACAAAATAAATATTGGTATAGCCATTTAGTGCATTGATACAATCAGGCTGATGCAAAATATGACATGCATTAGTGTTGATTATTTTTGCTGCTTATGTGGGGATTAGTGCTATGTTTATAAAGTATTTACCTGGTTTATATTGATTCTCCACTTTTCACGTTTTTCCATTTTGTACTTTTGTTCTCTTCTGTAAAAGTTTGGTGATTTCAATTGAAGATGCAGCATGCTCTTAAGTGGGAGTCATATTATTTTCTTTGCAATTGTGATTATAGAGCTGGTTTACTCTCACCCACCAGGTAACTTCTGGTTACTTTATGATAATGGGGTAAATCTTTCCTCCAAAGGATAATGAAGCATTTTTGGTCTCACTGTAGCCAGTATTTCACTCTTAGAGTATTTTGGACAATATCTCCCTTTTATCTGCATAAGAAGTATTTTAGCCTAAAAATGGATTGTTTTACCGTTCAAATCTGTGAGGAAAATTCATTGAGCTGCAAGGTTCATTTCCAGACGTTTCATTACCCTATTAGGTAACATCTTCAGTGGGCCTCAGGCGAAGCAGTGCTGTAAATTTCTGCTTTCTGTTTACATGTTTGGGTTTCTTTGGGGTGGTGATGTCATTTCCTGTGGTGAAGTCACTTTCTGTTCCTTTTCTCAGCGGGTGGTAGATGGGGTCTAACTTGATGTGTTGAATGGTTGAACTTGAAATGTTTCAGAAAAGATTGAACATAGAGTTAGACCTCATCTTCTACCCCCTGAGAATAGGAACAGGAAGTGACTTCACCACAGGAAATGACATCAACCCAAACCTATAGATAGAAAGCAGGAATTTTCAGTATTGCTTCGTTGAGACCCACTGAAGAGGTTACCTAGTAGGGTAACAAAATGTCTAGAAGTGAACCTTCCAGCTCAGCGAGCAAACCTTCATCCAAAACCTCAACATGCACTACAAATCTTCTCAAAGCATGAGGAAAAGTTACATTAATTCTAGTGCGTTGGTCCCTATATGCTTGGGTTTAGTGACAACCACGTTTCAGAAGGAATTGCTTAGATACTTCAGGGTAAAAATGGCAGCTTGTTGGTTGGTTTTCCAATGAAGACTTAGCATTTTATCAGAGGCGACGTTTCCTGTGTTAACCAAGCTATTGCACTAAGTAAGGAGCAGAAATCATTCATTTTTGGAAAGAACTATTTTTAAATGTTTATATGGCACCTTTCACATTCTCAGGGTAAGTTCAAGTGTCTTATAGTTAGCTTATGGTCAAATGTATTGTGAAAGTCATATATTTTCTGTGTTAATTAAGATAATTAGGTTTATTCATTCATTATTGTAGATTATGGCCAATTTTGATGGTATTAGGCAAGAACTTTTGAAAGCTGATTGGAGGCAGATGTTCGCAGGTAAAGAGACAGCTGGAAAATGGGAAGCCTTCAGAAATGAGATAACAAGAATCCAGAGAGAGTATGTTCCTGTCAGGGTGAAAGGAAAGGCTGGTAGGTATAGGGAATGCTGGATGACCAAAGAAATTGAGGGTTTGCTTAAGAAAAAGAAGGAAGCATATGTCAGGTATAGACAGGATAGATCGAGTAAATCCTTAGAAGAGTATAAAGAAAGTAGGAGTACACTTAAGAGGGAAATCAGGAGGGCAAAAAAGGGGACATGAGATAGCTTTGGTAAATAGAATTAAGGAGAATCCAAAGGGTTTTTACAAATATATTAAGCACAAAAGAGTAACTAGGAAGAGAATAGAGCCCCTCAAAGACTAGCAAGGCGGCCTTTGTGTGGAGCCGCAGAAAATGGGGGAGATACTAAATGAATATTTTGCATCAGTATTTACTGTGGAAAAGGGTATGGAAGATATAGACTGTCGGGAAATAGACGGTGACATCTTGCAAAATGTCCAGATTACAGAGGATGAAGTGCTGGATGTCTTGAAATGGTTAAAGGCGGATAAATCCCCAGGACCTGATCAGGTTACCCGAGAACTCCGTGGGAAGCTAGGGAATTGATTGCTGGGACTCTTGCTGAGATATTTGTATCATCGATAGTTAGAGGTGAGGTGCCGGAAGACTGGAGGTTGGCAAATGTGGTGCCATTGTTTTAAGAAGAGTGGTAAAGACAAGCCAGGGAACTATAGACCAGTGAGCCTGACATCGGTGGTGGGCAAGTTGTTGGAGGGAATCTTGAGTGACAGGATGTACATGTATTTGGAAAGGCACGGACTGATTCTGGATAGTCAACATGGCTTTGTGCGTGGGAAATCATGTCTCACAAATTTGATTGAGTTTTTTTGAAGAAGTAACAAAGAGGATTGATGAGGGCAGATCAGTAGATGTGACCTATGTGGACTTCAGTAAGGCATTCGACAAGTTTCCCCATGGGAGACTGATTAGCAAGGTTAGATCTCATGGAATACAGGGGGAACTAGCCATTTGGATACAGAACTGGCTCAAAGGTAGAAGACAGAGGGTGGTGGTGGAGGGTTTTTCAGACTGGAAGCCTGTGACCAGTGGAGTGCCACAAGGATCAGTGCTGGGCCCTCTACTTTTTGTCATTTATATAAATGATTTGGATGTGAGCATATTGCAGATGACACCAAAATTGGAGGTGTAGTGGACAGTGAAGAGGGTTACCTCCGATTACAACAGGATCTGGACCAGATGGGCAAATGAGCTGAGAAGTGGCAGATGGAGTTTAATTCATATAAATGCGAGGTGCTGCATTTTGGGAAAACAAATCTTAGCAGGACTTATACACTTAATGGTAAGGTCCTAGGGAGTGTTGCTGAACAAAGAGACTTGGATTGCAGGTTCATAGCTCCTTGAAAGTGGAGTCGCAGGTAGATAGGATAGTGAAGAAGGCATTTGATATACTTTCCTTTATTGGTCAGAGTATTGAGTACAGGAGTTGGGAGGTCATGTTGCAGCTGTACAGGAAATTGGTTAGGCCACTATTGGAATATTGCGTACAATTGTGGTCTCCTTCCTATTGGAAAGATGTTGTGAAACTTGAAAGGGTTCAGAAAAGATTTACAAAGATGGTGCCATGGTTGGAGGCATGCTATTGGGAGAGGCTGAATAGGCTGGGGCTGTTTTCCTTGGAGCATCGGAAGCTGAGGGGTGACCTGAAAGAGGTTTACAAAATTGAGGGGCATGGATAGGGTAAATAGGCAAAGTCTTTTCCCTGGGGTCTGGGAGTCCAGAACTAGAGGGCCATAGGCTTAGGGTGAGAGAGGAAAGATATAAAAGAGACCTAAGGGGCAGCTTTTTCACGCAAAGGGTGGTACGTGTATGGAATGAGCTGCCAGAGGATGTGGTGGAGGCTGGTATAATTGCAACATTTAAGAGGCATTTGGATGGGTATATGAATAGGAAGGGTTTGAAGGGATATGCGCCGTGTGCTGGCAGGTGGGACTAGATTGGGTCGGGAAATCTGGCCGTCATGGATGGGTTGGACCAAAGGGTCTGTTTCCATGCTGTACATCTCTATGACTCTAACCTGTTCAGAGATGTTATTACACAGCACTGGAACAGGTGAAACTTGAACCCCGGCCTCCTGATCAAATGGTAGGGTCACCACCACTACATTTCAAGAGTCCTCATTCATTTTGTATCCTTGTATCATGTCTAGTTTGTTCTGTCTCTGTAGGTTATATTAAGTGTTAAAAAATGCAGTTTTGGTTTCTGTTCAAAGTGAATTAGAGGTGTTTGCTTTCAATTTCTTTCAGTGCGCCTGTGAGTGATTATCGTGTTTGCATTTTGACCTAGTTTAGAGACTTGTAGAGGCAAGAAAGCTTTGAGATTACTGTGGATAAAGTGGCTAAGTTGATGCTATGCTGTTCATAAAAACCAAAGAGTTTTTTTAATGTTAAAAAGCATGGAGAGGAATACTGACTTGGACGCTGCATGAATGTATTCCGTTGTGCTTAGTTATTCAGTTTTGTGAGTTCTAAAGAATTAGGACGGGCCAGGTAGCTCTGTGAAGAGACATTCAGCAACAGAATAGATGCTCATAGGTCTGTTGATGGGTTGTGGCACGTAATTCCCAGTGAAGCTTATACTTGGACAGCAATTCATGTTGGTGGGCTTCACTGTAAACCTGAACTTGGATTTACACAGCCAGATCCAGAAGAAAAGGACCAGCCTTCCACTGTATGAATGAATATGTTGAAATACCTATCAGAATGAAGGATATCGTAAAACCAAAATTTTACTGGGTTAATCCATTAGATTTGTCTATTTGACTGTTAATAATTAGTATATTTCATGTTTGGTGTACCCATATAGTTATTGGTTATGTTTGTTTTGTTCCAAATTTGTATAGTAAAGATTCTTTTGCTATTTTGGTATTATTTTGGAGTCTTATTTTAAAAACCTTTTGATTTTTCACATATTATTCTTTTAAGTATCTCAGGGGTCTCAAAACCGATCCTAACATGCCAGGGGTATTTAGTATTTTCATTGTCTGGGGTCATAACAAGATCTAATAGTAAAGTCAGCTTGGCTGCAGAATGCAATATTAGGGTCAGAAAGTGAAAGAAATGTTTTGTTTAATTTTATTCCTTATCATTTTCCTAGGTGTCTGATGGATAAGAATTTTGTTAGGATTGGAAAGTGGTTTGTCAAACCCTACGAGAAAAATGAGAAGCCTGTCAACAAAAGGTAAGTATTATCTTATTGATGCCTCTATGCACAAAAGTATGTTTATTTGGGTTTGGTATCTATATATTTCTAAACTACAAAGAGAAGATTATTCGTGAAATACAAAATGATTAAAACTGCATGGTGTACTCGAGCACAAGGCTAAGGATGACCGTCTGACTGTTGTAGGTTGTCAGAAAAGCCCTTCTGGTTCACATATGTCCTTACTTGGTCTGGCCAATATGCGACTCCAGACCCACAGAAATGTGGTTGACACTTAAATGTCCTAGATATGAGCCATAAATGCTGGGTAGTCAGTGATGCTGTCAACCTATGAAAGGATTAAAGAAAATGCAGTTTGTCAATTGATATTAGGATGTCACTTCTCTAAAAAACCTTGGCATTGTTTCTTGCAGACTGTCGAAACTCTCCAGCATTATATAAATTCCGCCTAGTCTTCAGAATCAAGTATTATTTAGCCTTACTTGTAACCAGCACAACGCAAGTGACTAGAATTAGAGCCAAAAATAGCTGGCAAAACTTAGCAGGTCTGTCAGCGTAAGTGGAGATGAAGCTGAAAGAGAGAGAGATATATGAAAGGAGTATGTAAACAAGAACAGTATGGATAGCTGGCCAGCTACTGCTCAGAACCTGCCTGGGACAAGACCTCATCTTTAGTAGTACCACGTTTTCTTGCTGCCAAACCTGTGGAGGTTTGCCAGCATTTTCTGTTTTTATTTCAGATCTCCAGTATCTGTGGTTCTTTGTTTTATTATATCAGGATTTAAGGACTTAATTTAATGGGCTTTTAAGGTTTTCAACACAGTTTTTGCCAAAACAATTTCCTGTGTTTTACAGTGCACTGCAATGAAAATTATGGAGACTAGATTTACGTGACTCTAATGTGTCAGTGCTTTCATCAGTAATGGTAACTGTTGTGAGCCAAAAATGTGCAGACATTGTCCAAATGGTGCACTTCAGCTGTGCAGTGCAATTAGTCTTGGCCAGCTGATTATTTCTACCTTACAATTCAGATCAGAAGGAATATGAGCAAGTACTCTTAAGTACAGAGTATAAGATGCTGAGAGAAAATAAGGAAACTTTATATAGGCAAAGCTACAGGTAGATGTAGTCTGACCTGTTTAATTGTATTTGGAATAGGGCAGAGTTCATTTGGAATAAATAGAACTTGATGGGCTCTTGTTGTTGTTGTCAGTGCTATATGTAACAGTTGAGTTCAGAGTTAAACTTATAAATATTACAACTTCATTCAGCGTGATTCAAGAATGTCCTATTTATATTTTAGGCTATGAAAATCTTAAAAACAACTTGAAAAGCCCAATTATCACAATTTGCCTCCACATTGATGCGGCAGTGCATGTACAGTTTGTAGTTTGATTTTTGACTGTTGGGTAACTAAATTTATTCAGCCTCATTATTTAATGGTTAGGAATGAATAATTAATAATTCTGCAACTGTGATTTCACACTCTATTTAATGCTGCAAGTGATCTATTTCTGATTATTGAACTTCACATACTGTTTGTTCCACAAATCTTTCAAACTATTTTTGCAGTTGCTAAATTCTGAGTTACAATGCCAAAAAAACAGTAGTGCAACACATCTCCACAGACCTAACGGCAGAGTACACCATTTCCTCACAATGACATTGAAAGGTTTCATTTAGTTATTCACTTCAGACCTATTCCCTAGTCTAGTAATTCAGGACAGACCCACCACAATATGGTTCACTAGTCAGTGTCCTTTGTAAAAGCCTGGCAAGCCTCTCATTTGTATGAAACCACTGCATAGTTTTAATAGAGGAATGAAACTGAACACACTACCTGGTATCAAGGTAAACTTTGGGAATGACATTGGTAATTCCATTCCCAGTAATCCTGCGAAGTCCTCCATACTATCTACTCTGGGTTTGTGCTGACAGTCCCAACAATTCATGCGAAGCCTGACGTCTGTGTGATTCCATGAAAATGTCTTTGCCAACACCATCCCTGGGTCTGTCGTGACCCACTGTCAAGAAACATCAAAGATGGTAAGGGCGCAGAATATACTCGAGGTCAGGGATTTCAATGTCCATTAGCAAGTATAGATTGATATCACCATCTACCTGTTATAGATGCAGCTGCCCATGACAGTATTGGCAGAATTAACCACCGCGCTTCTTTTGTTGAGATTGACTTACACCTTCTTGATAGCGATACCTTCCATTGTGTTGTGTGGCACTATACCTATGCTGAATGGAGGCACCTAGAATAAATCTAATAACTCATTACTGAGTATCTGAGAGGTAAAATGGGGTTTCAATAGAATTGAATTCAACCACAATCTGTGACCTCATGACTCAGCATTGTATTCCATTTTACCATTAGCATTAAATCAGGAGTTGCAGCATTGATTCAGTGAAGTGTGCAAAAGGAAATGACAAGAGCAGCAATAAGACACATTGAAAATAAGGTATGACCCTGAAGAAGCTGCAACATAATTGTTTTCATGTCAAATAGCTAAAACAGCATGCAGCAGGCAGGACTTAGCGATCTTACAGATCAGATCAAAGCTGTCTTGACATGCTCAGTTGTGATGGACATTTGAACAACTAACTGAAAGGGCTGCTGCTCAGATATCCTGAACCACAGTGATGTAAGAGCTAAACACATTCATGCAAAAGATGAGACTGAGGCCCCAGAATTAGCTGTGACCCCAGCCAAGTGTTTCCAATAAAAGTACAATATTGACTGTACCCAGCAATATGAACACGGAATGAGCAGACCACTTGGCCCTTTGCCCCTGTTCTGCCATTCATTAAGATTGTGCTTGATCTAATTTTAATTTCTATGTTTTTGCATCCTTGGTTACCAAGAATCCATCTACCTCTATCTTAGAAATATTTAAAGATTCCACATCAATGCCTTCTGAGGAAGAGAATTCCAAAAACATTCAACTCTAGAAAAATGGTTCCTCATCTCTGTTTTAAGAAAGTGTCCCTTTATATTTCAACTATGGCACTTAGTTCCAGATTCTCCCATAAAAGGAAATGTCCTTTAGGCGTCTATCTGGTCAAATTCTCTCAAAATCATGTGGTTTGATGAATCATCTCTGACTCTTCTGAACTCAAGATGATAAAGACATTGCCTGCTTGGCCTTTGCTCGTTCTGCCCAACCTAGGTACTAGTCAAGGAATCCCTCTCTGAATTGCCTCCAACACCTGTTGGCCAGGCATGACCCACCCACAAAAAGTAGAATGCATCCAACAACCACTTATTATTCCATCAGTCTGTTCTTGATCATCAGCAAAGTGGCTGGTGTGCTTGTGGTGGAGGGCATGAATGTTTAAAGTGGTAGATGAAGTACCAGTTAAGCTTGTTTTTCATGGATGCTGTCTAGCTGCTTTGCATGTTTTTGGCACTGCTCTCATTAAACACTGATTTATATCTTGTATACAATGGTTAGGCTTTAGGAATGCAAATAGTGTTTTACTTGCTGCATGAATTCCAACTTCTGACCTACTCTTGTGGCAACTGTATTGACATGGATTGTTCACCTACCTTTCTGGTTAAAGGTAGCACTCCAGGATATTGATGGGAATGTCAACAGCATGTGGTTAGAATTTCTAGTTGGAGATGGCCATTGTGTGCGGTGCACATGATATACCTAAGCAATGTAAATCTTTGAAAGCTTTCCTTGTTTCTTTATGATTAAACATGTACGGTTCATCTTTCTATACAAGAGTGCCAGTAAGGTTGACTAATCTGTAGGAGACCTCTATGAGCAATTCTGAAGTGAAATCATTTGGACATTGAGTATACTTGTCCAAATTTGCAAAGTTTGATCCAAATTTTGGTGATAAGCAATCAGCAATTACTGTCATTATTCTGAATCTGTGTGCCATTCCTTCATTATTTAACAGAAATGCATATTAATGAGGAAATCATTAGAGATAGAGGGCTGCCATTCACTAAGCTCTCAAGGTATTTTCTGGGAGCCACTCAAACTAGAAGACAACGATTGATCTTAAGAGTGGGTTTTTATTCCACGCACTTTTAGTAACATCATGATTTAATGAGGTGTAACTAACTTTTTTTCATGGAAAGCTGAATGACTACTTCTGAACAACCAATCTGGACCTGAATAATTTATGAGATGCTGTCTGCGTTAATGATTGCTAATTTCTTTAACAAACTGATAATTAAAATTTTCTTTTATCTGTTTTGAGTTTCATCCCAGTGTTTTGCTGTGTATATGTGTAAATATATTTTGTGCATGAAAAAAAGTCCGAATTTGTGTTTCCCCGTTTTTCTTTCTGAAAGTACCTTATTTTGAGCATGAATGCAATTCAACTCATGTACTGTAAACCATTGTACATAAGAATAGTTAAATTTGTCATCACTGAGATACTTGGATCTCTTAGGAAAGTTTTCTTTGAGGTCAACAGAAGTGTATTTTTTATGAAAAATATTCCTTTCTGCACTTTTGTTCACTAATTAGTTAAATGTTACATATAAATGCAGAGGCTATTTATTAAAAGGAATAATAGTGTTTAAGTATATTTAGTTATGTGCCAGTGGTAGATATTAACTGGGACTCCTTTTGTGCTGCTTAACTGAAACCATGGCTGTGTTAGGTACAGACTTGTAATAAAACCAGAAACTGTTGAAGTATATTTGTAATATTTATCTTTTGTAAATACTTGAGATAAATTGCAGCATTTAAGGCGATTCAATATAACTGGATTTGAAAATTGTGTTTTTATATGTGCTGATATGTCGGTCAGCCCTATCTTTTAAATCCTCCCTATCTTTTCAGCTATTGCATGCCTTATTCACTGCAGCACTCAGGCCTAATATTTCAATCCAGAATGCATATTTTGCTTAATATTACTTTGCACAAGCAATCAAATGGGAGCTACAGGCTTTGTTAACAAAAATGCATGGGTGTTCAAGACATGCTCACATTTGTATCAGTTGCTGATAACGTTTCAAAATGCTGCCCATGTATACCTTGGAATGTAAGTTGACACCTTTTTGGAAGGATTTTTCAAAGGTCAGCATCTAGTGTATAATAGGATGTAAGATTGGCTCATGTTTTTTTCCTTCAAAGCTGTCTTTTCTTATGGAACATCAATTCCTTTCAATTGTTGTGACAAGACAGAACTCATTAATGATGGACATGATACATCACCCTGTCTAACGTGAAGTAGAGAAGGTCTTGTGATAGTTGTGGGGAAAGATGGTTCTCCTTGTGGATGAGTCTAGGGCGAAATGGTTTAATGTCAGAATAAGGGTTTGAAGAGGGATGTCTTCTGAGTATTGTGAATCTGTGCAATTCTTTACTACAGAGGGCTGTTGGGACTGAGCCTTTAAGTATGATTCAAAACCTTTCTCAGTCTTGAACAATCAAGGATTATGGGGGAAAAGGCAGGAAGGTAGAGTCAGATCTACCAAGGTCTCATTGAATCGCAGAGCAGACTCAGTGGGTTGAATGGAATACTTCAGCTCCTATGTCTTATGGTCTTAATAGAATGTTGAGTAGAAATTATGAAGTTATCAATGAACAAAATATTTTAAGTGTTGAAAGAAAAACAAGGGTGGGAATATGGCCTCAAGGTTGTAATCAGGATAAAATCACGTAAGATTCCAAAATGGCAGAAATCTCAAAATTACTTTGGTACATATATAAAGAAGTAATATCTTAATTGTTGAAACTCATTATATATGGAGAAAACTAGTGAACATTACAGATGGTTAGGACTGGCATGATCTCATTTAAAAATAAGCATAACTATTTAATAACCCAATTAATTCAAGGCAAATAAAACCATGATCCTGCTGAATTACTTTCAAAGATTTTAAAATAATCTGGAAAAGAGAGAGAGAATTTACAAACTTGCTTTTCTTTTTTAAAAAAAAGTGCCCAGCTAGAAAACAAGCAGTTAGTTGACATTGCCTCGATATGTTGGAGAGAAGAAACATGTCTATGAGTCTAAAGCTTGACACTATTATGAAAAGTAATTGAATCCGTACTAAAGGAGAAAGTACCTAGAACAGAAAAGATTGATAACTTAGATCTGTGTTACCAACTCAAGATTCTAAAGGGTGTTTATCAAAGAGTATCATAAACTAATGAATCTGATAAAAGCACACAAGGCTGGGACAGTTCACTGAATTGGCAGTCGGAGCTGCAGGAAAGAAAACACTGCGCATGCTTAAAGGGAGCTTCTCTGTGATAGAAATTGGAAGGTGGAGTGCTAAGAATCTCAGCGCAAGAGTCATTTGATAACTTGTATTAACAATTTAAATTTCTGAAACCATTTTGAAATTTTGTAGATGAAGCCCATTGAGTGTTTGAGGTGCGTGGGTGGTGTAGTAGTGAAGGATAATCAGTACCGAAAAGAATAAAAATAAATTACAAGATAGTATTTTAAAAAATACACAAATGATTAACTTATGCTTGGCAAATAAATTTCAAAACCTCATACTGTCTTTATACAAAAAAATTGCATGTTACTGGAAAAGAAATGGGAAAAGAAATGTAATTGCATTCAGCGTCCTTCAGAACATCCAGTGCACTTTACAGCTAACTATGTCACTATCATATAGCTGTTTGTGGGAATATGCATATTACCTGTATATTTCCTACACTTCAACAGTGACCGTACCTAAAGTATAAGATTCAGCTATTTTGATGGTGTTGATTGATGGGTAAATACTGGCCAAGTCACCAAACTTACATTCATATCTGTCACAGATGGCAGATGGGGTCTAACTTAAATAGCTCAATGGAAAGTTGATGGAGGCATCTCAATAGGGCAGCATTCCCTCAGTAGTGCACTGGATTGTTAGCCTGTATTTTTGTGTTCAAGTACTGGAATGGAAGAGTAACCAAATTTGTAAGTAGAAACACAAATCATTAAAAGTCATTACTCAGTTTAATAAGACCTTTTTAAAAATGTCGCATCAAAACCACATGGAATATTGTGTATAGAGGGCAGAGAGACATTTGAAAGAGTGCAAATATAGTATAAAAGTTGTACCAAAAAAAGGTTATATCTGTCAGGAAATGAAGTCGAGGCTGGGTGCGATTTTTTTTTAAACTTAAGGGTGCAAAGTGACTGAACAGATCTTCAGTTAGAAAAGCTCTTTCAGAGGAGACAAAGAAACGTTCATTTCATTTTGATGTGAACAGCTAAATTAGGAGTTACCAATGTCGGATGATCACTAAGAAATCAATTGGTTCAGAATTGTCCATTTCTGAGTATTGAGGCAAGTACTTTTGCTGTTAAGGGGTAGTTAGGTAAACATAGGGATGAGAAAATAAATTGGCTGATTGTTAGATGTGGAAAAGTCGAAAGAGGTTTGAAAGGAGCATAAAAACCACAAGTTTTACCATGTTTGTTTACAAACAGAAATGTTTAGCAGCTAGTGTTTTAGATAAGATATGAAGTGTTGGAATTGTCGCCTTTACAAGGTAAACCTTTGAAAGTGAAATTTAGTGGTCCTTAAAACAGTAGCTGGAAGTCTTAGTAAAGTGACTTGACTGCTAAGACTCCTGATTGTCGGAAGAAAAATTGATAATATCTTTTCAGCACATTTGTGATATAAACACGGAGAAGGAACAAATGTGCTCAGGTGATAAGAGCAATTGAAGATGACAGTGATAGAGGTAGAAGGAGGTGTAAATAGTTCTCAAAGCGAATCTCCTCCAATTTGACAAGCTGATGCAGAAATACTGGGACAGTTAGACTCTGTTCTCATATTTAGAGAATGGACAAGAGGATCTTGTAAGACTACTGAGAAAGGATGAAACAATCTGTAAAGGTAAACCAGGATGAACTGTACTCGCTAACCATGATATAAATATAGGCGAGTTACCTTTATATAACTATACACAGTCTAGTTGATCCATCTGGTTTGGCATCTAACACTGTTGTTGAACTCCAGCTGCTCTGACTAGGTTCAATCAGGTAATCCTCTAGCATGTACCGAAATTCTGTTTCCACCTGAGCTTGTTTTTCTGGGTTCAAGTGAAAAGTCTTTTTTTCAGTAGTGAGGAAGAGTCACTGGACTTCAACACATTAACTCTGCTTTCTTCCAGCAGATGCAGCCAGAACTGCTGAGTATCTCCAGCAATTTCTCCTCTTGTTCTAGATCCTTCAGCATCTGCAGTTGTTTCTGTTTTTATTATACTTTGTTCCTGTCGTAGTTTGTGATAACACTTCAAAAGTGAATGCAAGATAAGTCAAGACCTGTTCAAGAAATTGCAGTTACTGGTTTAGTGGTAAATTTAACAATAACTTAATTTGTGAAAGCAAGAGTGACTTACTTGGGACATGTGGTTGGAAAAGGACTGATGTTGCCAAGGATAGCAAAAGTGAAAGCTTTAATAGAACTCCTTGTTCCTTAAACTAAATGAGAAATCATGAGGTTTTTAGGAATGTGTGGATTTTCCTAGAAATTTGTGTGTACTTTAAGGATGATAGCTATCCCTTGAACAAATTTGTGAAAGAAACTAGCGAAAGTACCAAGCAGCATTTGAGAAGCTAAAGGCAACCTTAAATGAATCAGCATTGGCCTCCCCTGATTTTTCCACACCTTTTCAAAATAGCAGTTTATGCTTGTGATTTTGGGAGTGTGTATTGTCATTTTGTAGGATGATCAGTCAAGAATAGAGAAATAAGTTCCTTATTTTTGCCTGTAAAATCTATGGACTACAAGGAGAAGTTGCTGTTTTCAAAAACAGGGATTTACCTTGATGACTGCCTAATTTCTCAACTCTGTTCTGTGGATATTAGTTCTTGTAACGTGCAGATGATCGGGGCAGAGGAATTGCTTACAAGTGAAGCTGATTGAACTTCAGCTAAGAAAGCAGGCTGAAACTGGAAGCAAGCTACAGAGTGGATAGAGAGTTGAGCTAGAAAAAACACAGCAGGTCGAGCAGCATCAGAGGAGGAGGGCAGTTGACATTTTAGGTTGGAACCTTTCATCACTGCTCCTCATGAAAGGTTCCGACCTGAAACATCGACTCCCCTCTTCTGATGTTGCTCGACCTGCTGTGTTTTTTCCGACTCAACGCTATCCATTCTGATTCTCCAGCATCTGCAGTTCTTACTATCTCCAACAAACTACAGAGACATAGACAGAAAAACACAAAAGTGTGTCGTTGTTCTCCCCAGCAGAAGTTGCCTGTTTGCTGTTTAAAAATAAACTCAGTTTAAACTTGAAGAAAACCTTTCCTGCAGCAGTTGCTATGAGTTGTGACTTTTGAATTGACAATTTGAAGACATTTTCCAAATGAACTAGTCAATCTATTACTTACAAGTCAGTAGAAACTTCCAGAGAAAGACAACAGAATACCAAGGACCCGGCTAACCGAAATAGGATAATCTCAAAATCTGAATTTACAAGCAAAGATGATTGACCCGACTTTATGATTTTTTTTCTACCTCTGCCAATAATCAATTTCTCCTCATTTGTGTGTGTTTGTCAGGGGCAATTTATCAGGCAATTAGAGTGTGTGTTACTACATGTGCAGTGATATTTTAAATTATCCTGTCAGGGGAGTCTATTGGAATAATTAATTTTAGAGAAAATGGGTAAGAAATTGAGCAAGGGTAGGGACATTACTGAGTGGAAGTAAGCAATCTTCGTGATGGTACAGATATGTAGTTGGAATCTGAATCCATGGTCAATTATGCCACCAAGTTTGGAAACACTAGTTCAGTTGCCAGGAAGAGGGATGGAGTCCGTATCTAGAAATTGGAATTTGTGTTGGGGAACTCAAAATAGTGCCAATAAAATAATTAACCCCTTGTCTAATTGGAGAACGTTTCTTGCTTAGTATTAGATGCCCAACAAGCAGTTTTGACAATTTGGTGTAGAAGATTAGTTTTACCACTGTTTCAGTGTTCAATGATCTTACTACTTCAGAATGAATGAAACACCTTAACATCTTACATTTTTGAACAGCCTACATTGTTAAGAATGTACCTCGTCAGACAATTCTATGCTAAAATTAATAGACTAGGACAAACTTAGATGGCTTCACCTTTTGCCTGGTATTGCGTTTTTAAATGACCTAAAGTAAGGTGACATGTGACCATGTTAAATATAATTTTTTAAATGCAGTTCCTGATGTATGATCAAGCAAGATTTATAGATTTGCGTGAAAATAGCTAAGCCTAGTTTTGCTCCATTATGTTAGCTATGCTTTTATTTCAGGCTTTTTGTTTCTTGCTCAATTTTGATACTACTGATTTCCAAAATGTTCCTGGAAAAAAGAATGAGACCAATGCACTTTGATTATTGCTCAACTAAATTTAATTCCAGTTTTCAAAGAAAAGGAATAAATAATCTGTAAAGAAGCTACGTTCCCTTTAGGTAGGGACACACAGCCAACAGTTCTTACTGCAGTTACTTTTCTGTTTCATCAGTAGTAACATGGTGAATAACATTGACTGTTGCTATGAAAGCAAACCTTTAAGTATTGTGTATAAAATGCTTTTGTGATCTTTTCTGCTGTATTTTGGCACTGAAAGCTTCAAAGTCGTCTTGTGGATGCATGAAATGAATGACTTTCAGCAAAGGAATAGCAATAATTTGTGGGGGGTTTTTTTAGTAGGCAATGCATTTTAATACCTCAGAGTAAAGAGAGAGCAATTTGGGAATGTCTTGGAGGACACAAATGTACTAGAGCTTGTTTTTCTCTCCCTCATTCCCCTATAGTCCCAACTCCACCAGTGATGAAAATGAGCACTTGATATTGGATTTAGATTACTGCAAATTTCTTAAGTGATATGCGGCTGGAGAGGGATTTGAAAACATGAATGAGAATTTTAAAAACATCCTTAGACAGCACCTTTTCAAACCCATAACCATTTAGATGGACAGGGACAGTAGATTCTTCAAGAACACTGCCATTTGCAAGTTTCTCTCCAAATCACTCACCATCCTAACTTGAAATTGCATTGCTGTTCTCTCATTGTTACTGGGTCAAAATCTCTCTCATGACATTGCAGCAGTTGAAGAAGGCAGCTCACCATCACCGTCTCAAGGCCAACTATGGACTGGCTAGCCAGCAAGCCCCACATTCCGAGAATGAATAATAAACTAAACAAAATCTGGAACCAGCGTGCTTATTTTTCTCCATATAAATTGAAAGATGAATTTCAGTGTTATAGTATCATGCTGCAGCATAATGGGTAGTTAGTGTGAAAATGTTCACTGTGTACAGATAATACGTATCTCTGGAATTGGTTAGCTCAGTTGGCTAGATAGCTAGTTTGTGAGGCAGAGTGATGGCAGAATTGAACCCACACTGTTGTCTTTGGTTGAAGGGCTGTCCTTCTCAACTTCTTCCCTCACCTAAGATGTGTGGTTAAACCATGACCAGTCATCTCTCTAAATGAGAAAGTAACCCCATGGTCCAGTAGGACAGTGGCAACTTTACTGTTACCTGATAAGTGAATGGTGACCACGAAGTGTAATTTGTTAACTCCCCCCCCCATCGTTGTACTCTGGGCACCTCCAAACCATTTTCATTTCATCTAAATTAAACTCAAATGTGTGGAAATCAATTTCAAACTAGTTCTGAGTTAATTTGAGGGTTTAGCTCTGTAAATAATGCAACCAATATTCAGATCAAATTTTCCATTCTCCTTATGATGTAACATTGTGGAATCTAAGTTTTATGAAATTAGTATGGTCACTTTATTAAGGAAGTAAGATTAAGTTGTACTTTTAAGACAAAACAGATCCATTTCATTGTTTTTAAATG
The DNA here is from genome assembly GCF_047496795.1 of Chiloscyllium punctatum. Lineage (NCBI taxonomy): Eukaryota > Metazoa > Chordata > Chondrichthyes > Orectolobiformes > Hemiscylliidae > Chiloscyllium > Chiloscyllium punctatum. The sequence continues at coordinate 64,493,689 of NC_092755.1, forward strand.
AATTCAATATGATGGTTAATTTGACTGCTTGTGAATTTATTGCATCTAGAATATGCTAAAGATGACGATATAAATTGGACATATTATCAAATATGGGTTAGCTATAGTTGACATTTACTGAATAAATTTTGTAATGAATAAAAATTGTGAATAATTCAAGAAAAATAAATGGGTTCACAAAATCTAAATACCTTTCCTGGTTTTGTCTCATTAATGTATATGTGGCATTGTGTGTGAATGTTGTTTCATCATTGGCAATAAGCTATTTGCGAAGCTTCATCAAGGTGCACACTAAATTCCTTTCACTTAACAAAGTCTTACTTCTCAATGCTGTAGTGGAGTTTCTGGGTTTCAAAGCAAATACTGGTCAATCTTGGAGTTGCGGGACTGAATAGTCTTTCTGGATTTGAGAAAATCTTTTGATTTAGTGCACAAGATTCTGCTTATATTTTTTTAAAAAGCTCTTACTACAAAAGATAAAATTACAGGTGTTGACTGATATTCTCAGATTTAATATAGGTTTAAATAAATTGATGCATAGCCATGGTCATTATGGCACAGAAAACCGTTTGCCCCGTCAAGGCTAATTTGTATTGGTGCTCAATATTAGAGTTTTTGGGGGCAGTTTTTTAAGATGCAGTTTTGTCTTTAAAATCAAAATGTATCTTCCTGATTGTGTTTCCATTATGGATGTTGGAACGCTGCTAATCGATGAGAGAAAATCCAGAACAACTTGGTGCAATTCAGGGCAGTAGGGTGGTGCAGACATTGTATTTGTGAACTCCATATTGTAGGGAATTTTTTTTTTCAAGTGCAACAATTATGCCTAAAATGAAATAAAACAAGAGGATATTTGATGCACTTAATTTCAGGTCAGTGGCTTTTCACCAAAAGTAGAAAAGGTTAGATATCAACAGGAGTTACACAACTACAGAGAAAGAGAAGGAACAAAAGGCCTTTGTTAGGGTGAAGGGCAAAGAGTGCCAAAGCAAAGATGGTGCAAGACAAAACCAGATTCTACTCTGAGGTAAAGAAACAATAAAGGAGTCTGGAAAAGGTGTAATTGGGAGTGGTACAGTATTACCAGTAACAACTAACTGGGTTTTGGGGTGGGGTTGCACCAGAGAAAAAGAACTGGAGGAGTAATTACGTACATTTTAAAAAAAAATTAGACATGTTTGGGACAGTGATATCCAACTAACGCAGAAGGTCAAAGATCATGTGTTCTTTTATAGACCGTGGAGAAATATCGTTAAAGGGTGATAATTTTGAAAAATTTGTGAAGTTGACCAAAAGAAGAGTTCCTGTGTTTATTCCACTAATTTCAATACTGTGAATCTGCCATTTTGTTTTTGTAAAATAAATAAACCATTTTATATTTTATAAGGGATTAGAATATTGTGCCAAAAGATTCATGAACATTGCATAGTGTTCACATTTTTAAAATGCTTGAAATCTTATGTAGCTGGGGACTGATGAAAGATAAATCAGTGCTAAAAAGAGAAAACCTATTGACTGCCATTATGAAGTAATGGTAACAAGCAATTTTGCTAATGTGTGATATACTAGAAATTTGTTCAGTTCTGGAGTAACAGTAATTTATGATTTTACTTAACTGTTTTGAATTAGATTGTGTAGCTGTATATTTATATTGATCCAGAGCTGTGATTATTGACTTGCTAAGGTAAACCACTCTGTTGCATTATTGTATGTGGCTAGATGCATAATAATATAATATGTCCATATAATACAATATTTTAAAAGATGTGTCTTGCTTTTTTTTAAATAACACTTGTAAAATGAACATTATGTATCAATATATACATATTGTAAGTATTTTGAATTTAAGTATTCCATCAAAATGGATTTTAAAAAATGTCAATCCAGTTCACCTCCAGGAATAAGCCTAATAATCATGTATCAATGTAGAAATAGTTAATGACAGGTTTGCTTGCTTTCATCGTTATTTACAAAATGGCAGGGCTAAGCTGGAAATTGGCATGAAATTAAGGAACTTCATGTCTTCCTGCATCCTTGTTGACTTGCTTCCAGATGAATCCTTTAAATGTCATGCCAGTCTTTCTTTTGATCTGCCAAGGCAAAAATTGTGTTGACTATTTTGGCAGCAAATTCTATACATGACACGTTAAATGCAACTTTGCACATCTATAGCGTGGTTCTGAGTTAAAATTCCTTTTGGCTAGAATTTGTTTTGAATACATTGTGTAGTTTTATTATTCACCAAAGTCTAATTCTACTGTTATTTCCAGCAAGGTTGGCATGTACATTGTGAACAGTCACTCTTAACAGACGACATTCAATCCAACCCCGTAGAGGACTGCAGTAAATCTGTAATTTTGAATGAGACAAATTGGCACCTGTTCTAAACATTTTATATAGTTGTGGAATTTGAGACTTCGCCAGAACTGATGAACAGGCGATTCGGAAACCTAGATTTTGAGTTCCAAGCACAATTGTAAAGCAACCTCCAAGATTTAAAAATAAATCTTAAGTTTTGCTTTTTTGATAGCAGGACTTAAATGCCAGAATTGGCTATATAGAGCTGCATTTACTACTGAGCTACAGCTCATCTTTGTGCACTGCAAACAAAACTGATTTAGTACAAGATTCTTAAGATGTATGCCAATTCCATTCTACAAGTATCCGTGGTGATCTGTTTCAGTTTTTACCATCCTGTGGAAATATCCTTAACCAAAAAGGTGCATTGCTCATTTTTAGGTTTTAATTTCCCTTCGGCTGCAATTGAATAAATTATCTGCAGCATGTAAATGTGTAAAAGATGACTTTAGAAATTTCATTTTAAAATAACGTCACTTTCTTGATGGTAAGCAACTTATAAACTTGCCTCGTGTTCTGTATTTGACTTGATGCCTGTATAGGAACTTTGAAGCCGTGCCTAGATTTTTACTGGATCACAGACAATCTTTGCATTGATCGTGGGTTATATGACACTCTCTTATGTTCTTATTCCTCTCCGGTTCTCTCTTTTATTGCGTTAACTTAGGAACTGTAACAGTCCTCCATTTCTTTATAGCATTTCTTTCTCCATTTACCATTACTTGTTTCCTTTTGTTCTTGTAAAAATAAGTATTAAACCATAATAATGTGTATTGATTTCTCTTATGTTCTTTCACAGTGAACACCTTTCCTGTTCCTTTACCTTCTTTCTGCATGGAGAGAGCAATGTCTGCACAAGTGTTGAAATTGCCCAACATCAACCCGTGTACCTTGTCAATGAAGAGCACATCAACATGGCACTATCATCAGCCTCACCTTTCCAAGGTTGATTACTGCACTATTTTACTATAACACATTAAGTTCAGCCTTGCAATCTGAAGTGCTGTTTGTGATAACAATACTTTACAGATATTTATGCTTTTTTATCATTTTTTAAGATTGATGTAGAAGTTTGAACTAAAGTTAGACTCAAAGTTACATGTTGAATATTTTGTGCCGTTCAGAGGTCTTGCTTCTCAGATGCATGCCTATTTTCCTCCTTCTTCTTTAAAACTTTGTGCTGTATTTGACTTCATGCTATACTCAAGGAGCAGAGGAGGCTGGGTCATCAATTATATTCATGTTGAGTTAGATTTTTGAGTAACAAGCGAATCAGAGTATATAGGTAGATAGAAAAGTAGATATGAGATGACAATCCCATCAGCCATGTTGTTGAATGGTATAGCAGGGAATGAATGGCCTTTTCATGATGCTAATTGATATGTTCATATTTATGTTTAAGCACAGTGCATTAGCATTGTGTGCTGAGTGTAAATCTAATAGCGTTTATGTTGTTGTAGAATGAGATTCCAAGGGTTTCCAAGGGTCTTTGTCTAAAGTAGAGACCATGCCAAACAAAGAGATAGAAGGATGACCAGAAACTTGTCCTCGGTACTTTTAAGGAGGAAGAAAAGGACAAACTGAAGGGGGAGCTTTTAGGCAGAGAATTTTAGATGTTTCTGCTTCCGCCAGTATTTTGAGATGTTGGAGGGAAATATACAAGAGCCCAATGTCAGAAGAGTAGTGAATTAAAATTTGAGAGCATAAACAAAATAGATCGCTGGAGAAACACAGCAAGTCTGGCAGTTTCTATGGAGAAAAAGAGACAAAAGGTGTGGCACTGGAAGACGGAAAGTCAACATTTCAGGCATAAGCCCTTCATTAGTTCTTATGTCAGAAACATTGATTCTCCTGCTTCTTGGATGCTGTCTGATCTGCTGTGCTCTCCAAGGGCCATACTTTTTGTGTCTCATCTCCAGCAACTGCAGTCTTTACTTTGTCCTCCACTATGAAGAGAAAGCAGAGTTAACGTTTCAGGTCCAGTGACCCTCCTTCAGAACTGGAGAACTTCATTGGATCTGAAATGTGAATTCTGCTATTTCTCCATAGATGCTGCCAGTTTTGTGTTTTTCCTGCAAATTCTGTTTTAGTTTGATTCCCAGCATCCAAAGTTCTTTGTTTTTGTTTTTAATGTTGAGAGCATGACCGGGTGAAACTAGCATGGGATCTTAATCGATTCAAATTTTTAATTTTGAAATATAGAACTGGGAACCTTGTTGCTGGAAAAGATGCAGACAATAGGTTCAATAAGAGTCTAGATTAGAGTGGTGCTGGAAAAACACAGCAGTTCAGGCAGCATCCAAGGAGCAGGAAAATCGACGTTTCGGCCAATAAGACAAATTGAAGGTTGGATCAAAGAGGAATGGGTTTGCATACATTTGTAAAATGGCTGAAGAAGTTAGGTGGTGTTTACAATAGAGCAAATGTTCAGAAGCCTCTTTAAGATCACTTAACAAACCAAGGTTGTGAATAGCCTTGCTCAAACTGAGACAGTGGCCAAGGAAAGATATTGATGCCAAGGGTTTGATGATTTATTTCAGGGTATAGGAGGTTTTAATCCTGTTAAAATGGTCATTGTAGTGTGCTAGAAACATGCTGCATGTATTTGGTCTTGGCGCTAAATCCAGATTCAGTGATGGTACCTACAAAAACCTTTTTTGTTTTTGAGAGTTAAGTCGGTCGCCTGAATGTAGTTTTAGAATGACTTTTCTTAAGCTTTGAAAACCAGACTTCAGTCTAATGCTGCAAATTTCTGGACTATTTTGAGCACTAGTCCACGATTCTCAAAAAAAAAGCTAGATTGGGCATCAATAACAAAATATTACAATTTTTCTGGAAAAACATTCAAAATATCATCTGCTTTTCAGTCATCATTAGTCCGTTTGGGCTGAATGGCACACTTACAGGCCAGACATACAAGATGTCTGATCCAGCTACAAGGAAATTGATTGAAGAATGGCAATACTTTTATCCAATGGTACTGAAAAAGAAAGAAACAAAGGAGGAAGAAGAGATGGATTGTGATGATGACTTCCCTGTAGCTGTTGAGGTTATTGTAGGTGAGTGTGGAATAGTGTTACTAATGCAATGTCGTTTCAAGACTATTTAACTGTGTGTATAGTTAAAGGATTGCATTAATGCAATTTCTGTTCACTGTTGAATATTACAGCCATCGTTGTTCAACCACCTTTCACTTGTCACAGGCATAATTTTTGATAATACAGAAAGCGCTCTGTTTGCATTGTTGTGGCAAACAAAGGTCTATGTTGAATGTCTCTTTAAAACAGCCTAGTTACTTTGGAATCATAAAACCAAAATTCCTCTTGTATTGAAAAAAGCTTTTATCTTCTGATTAGTTACAAATTAAATTTTTGTATGGAAGTATGTAGTCATTTTACTCCTCAATTTTAATCAACTACAGTTAAGTAAACTAACTTTTTAAAAAAAAATTAGCTGGAATTTTCACTGTGCTATAACCCTGGGTCTTTGGTCAAATCTGCGATTAAATTTATGGGCAGCATCATGAGCTGCTCAAGTCTTGTTTAAATAAGTTTTGATTGCCTCATTGCATTGCCCCATTGAGAAAAACAAGTATTTTTAACGAAAAAATGTTTGCCAAATTAAATAACACACACACTTCCTATTTTTATCCAAATTTGGCCTTGTGCTTCTTAAAAGTGAAAACTTAGTTGTCAGATCTCTCTTAACCTCTGTGAATTATTCACATTTTCCACATAGTTTAAAACAGAACTTTGATAATATGTAAGATTAAAATTAAGTAATTGTGCAACATACTATTGCTTTGCAATAATAACAAGTCTTGACTCATTATGATCAACAGTTTAGTAGTAACCTATGGCTGCATGCGCACACGAAGAGAACGTTTTGAGTATTTTGAGTTTGATTAATCATCAAGTCAGAATTGATAAGGTATAATCCTTCTGTAACTTGAATACTCACAAACTTTCTGTTTATGTTAATAGCTTTTATGGCTTTTGAGCATGATGCATGCAAGATCTGCTTTAAAAAAAGCAGTTGTGATGAAACTGTGCATTTTGTCTTGTTTGTGCTTTTGGCTGAAAAGAATGATCAGTTACTCAGTACGACTTGTATAGTAGCACCCCTATAACTGTTAGACTGAACTCCCTTCAAATGTATTCAGAGATTGTCTGGACTCTAACTTTTTCTTAAAGGCAAATGTAAGGTGCTGTGTTTTAGGTGTCATTCAATTGGTCTCACTACTTGAAAGCAAAGCGCACTTTACTCTGAGGAAGGGTCACCGGACCTGAAAGGTTAACCCTGATTTCTCTTCACAGATGTTGCCAGACCTGCTGAGCTTTTCCAGCAATTTGTTTTTGTTTCTGATTTACAGTATCCGCGGTTCTTTTGTTTTACTCCTATCCTATACTTAAAAGATAGAAGGATTACGATTTTTAACTCTTATTGTGTTATGTTTTCCAATTGATTATTTAGCTAATAAATGGCAACTGTTCCAATGTAGTAACATGCTGTAAACACCCCATTGGAGAAAGTAAATTTTGTCAAATAGATTGTCTCACTTGTAATGATTCTCCAATCCAGGAGGAAAGAGCATCAAGACAAAATTCTGGCAGAGGGAAAGAAGTCAAGCTTTTAATTGTAGCCAAGAAATGTATGCCAGCTTTGAAACACCAATAACTACTGAAAGTTAACTTCTGTGGGAACCTGACTCTACCCATTCATGCTGCTTCACTTGCTCCAACCTTTTAAAATAAAAATTCGAGGTGCCTCAAGTTTGCTTTATTGTCTTGGAACAGACTGCTTGGGGCCTCTGTCTCAAGATCGCTTCATAAAAGAAAACCAAGACAAAGCACACTTCTTAATTGCCATAGTACCATCACATAATGAATAATGCGTTTCAAGAAGGTTTGTAGCTCAGGTTGAGGTTCTGGATATACGTTTGCTCACTGAGTTGGAAGGTTGGTTTTCAGACGTTTCGTCACCATGCTAGGTGAGCCTCTGGGTGAAGCCCTGGTGGCATGGCCTGCTTTCTATTTATATGTTTCAATTTCCTTGGGTTGGTAACGTCATTTCCTGTTCTTTCTCAAGGGGTGGTAAAAGGGATCCAAGTCAATGTGTTTGTTGATAAAGAGTTCTGGTTGGAATGCCGTGCTTCTCTGAATTCATGTGCGTGTTTCTGTTTGGATTGTCCTACAATTAATGTGTTGTCCCAGTCGAAGTAATGTTCTTCCTCATCTCTGTGTAAGGATACTAGTGAGAGTGGGTCATGTCTTTTTGTGACTAGTTGATCATGTATCGTGGTGGCTAGTTTTCTGCCTGTTTGTCCAATGTAATGTTTGCTACAGTTCTTGCAAGGTATTTTGTAAATGACATTAGTTTTGCTTGTCTGTATAGAGTCTTTTAAGTTCATTAGCGTAGTCTGAGTAGTCTGGCGGTCATTTCTATGATGTTTTTGATGTCAGGGAGAGTGACTAAGGTTTCTGGACATTTTTTTGCCTGCTTGTTGAGGTTTATTGCTGAGAAATCGGTGGACCGTGTACATTGGGTACCCGGTCGTTTTGAATACACTGTATAGGTGATTTTCCTGTGCACTGCGTAGTTCCTCTGAGCTCCATTGTGTGGTGGCTCGTTGGAATAATGTTCTGATGCAGCTTCGTCTGTGGTATGGTATGGTGTGGTGATGAAACATCTGAAAATGAACCTTCCAGCTCAGCGAGCAAACCTACATCCAGAACAAATAATGTGCATACTTTTGAAATTATTTCTATTTTGATGATTGTTTTCAAACCTTAAGCCTCTAATGTATATAATTTCTTATGAAATGAAGGTGCTTTAAGAATTTAAAATATTTTACTTTTAGCCAAGAAAAGGGGGAATATTTCTTTTTTTGTGAATCAAACATATTACCTATTATTTTCAGATGAAGTTGCACTGTAATGTTCCAGTGAATAGCTTTAGCACTACTTCATATTATTATTTGTGTTTGCGTTTTTGTAGGTGGAGTGAGAATGGTATACCCATCAGCTTTCGTGTTGATTCCTCAGGGGGATATCCCTGTAGTTTCAAATGCTGCTAATGCAGGAGGCCATACAAATCCAACACAAGGATCAGTAAGTGTGAAGGACACCTTAAGTTGTGGATTGCCACTCACACCACCCACCTCTCCTGAGCAGACCATAATAGGTATGTTTTGCATGCATAATTAGTGGAATTAACTATCTTAACTTCAGTGACTTATACTTTGTAACACAATTATTGTGCGATAAAATCTAATATCATCCAGCAGATGCATATTAAATGTTGTTGAGTTCTGTGCCTTTGATTTTTGAGTTCAGTGGTCTACTTTGGTGTCCAATACTTGTCCAAAATATTCCTATCTGGAATGTAATTTCATTTTTCTTCTTTCTTCCCCCAGTTCTGTTTATAAGCCATTTTTGTAGATTTATGCAATGTCTCTTCATAATTATCTTTCGTTATAGACTAACTTTTGTTATCTTGATCATAATTTTTATTTTGAATGTCTATAAACAGATCTAACAAAAAATTGTTTTCCTGATTGAACCCATATTTGATGTTATCACATGTAGTTATTCAGTTTTAATTATGTGTTGGATTATAGAAACCATGATCACTGGTGTGTCCTTTACCCTATAAAATAAGATCGCAGGATTTAATTGGAGGGTAGGGGGATGAGTTTTATTTGTTATACATGGTGCAAGGTTTCAGGATTTGTAGAGTACAGAGAAAATAATTCCTTTTGTAAGCATTTTGAAGTAATAACTTTAATCATTTCTGCGTTTCTCTTTCCCTCCCAACCCCACTTTGTGGAAATTTTAATGCAGTTCATTCGACTGTAGCAAGCTACGTAGATGAATAAATGCCAGAAGATTTGGACAGTTTTAGCCAAGTTTATTAAATGGTCATAAGTATTTTGGGGTTTGACTAAATAAATATTTAGGTCTGTCGCAAGATGTGTATATTGATTTATTTGATCTTAATGCTCTGAAAGTTGCTTTATCATGATTCAAGAGGATGTACCATTGGTGTTTTGTTTTCTGATTTGTTTTTTTTCCCCCATCAAGTACAACATCTGTTTTTCATCTATTTGTATTTACCATGTGATACAAAAATAAGTGCAAAATATTACAATTTCAATGTGACTACATTGATGTTTTAAATTGTGAAATTCTTCCAGTGAACTTTAATGTCTAACTCCTTTAATGGATGGTGATAGAAACTGCACGTTTTCTAACATTTATAAAGTGTTGAGTAAAATGTGAAAATAGAGACCCTTCTGTGTTTGGAATCATTCTGTAACTTGATGAACTGTTCAAACTTATCCATTAACAAAACTGACATAATATTTTAATCTCTTTGAAAAGTTACTTTTAATAAACCAGAGACGTTTGGGTATTGGACTAAACAATTTAGTATCCTGTATAAGTATTACCCCTATGTCAAATCTAACCTTTTAAGAAAAACTGTTGTCAATAGCACTGAGAGTTGTTAACAATGTTGATATAAATACACAATACCTGACTTTACTGATGCACTAAGACGGACGTTTAAAAATATAACTATTTAAGTATTATCTATTTTCTTCTATCCTGTCGCTATGTTTAAAATAAAGTACATTAAACTGCTTGTCCTCAAAATCTGCATTTTAAAAAATGCAAGTTGAGGCAAATACTTTAATTGGCATATCTTAAAAAGAAGAATCTATTGAGTATATTCAGTTTGTTTTTCTGGACATGGTGCACTGTAAACATTTGATTAAAAAGAACTCCAGAAATAGCAGTGACCTGTATACTTTAATCAGCTTTTTGGAATCACTGCGCAAAAATGGGTTGGCTTCATTCAATTTTGAACTCTGAGCTCCCCCTACTGATATTATCTGGCAATTGCAGGTATTTAGAATGTCTTTTGGTGTGGAAATTGGACAAATTGCGTTTGACTTGCACTTTTCATTTAGAATACTTTCTTCATGTATACTAATAGTATTTATTTCTATGTTTCAACTTGCAAATTGAGCCATGCTGAATGCAAAACATCAATACCAAACTGGTCCAATTAATCAGCAGCTAAATTCTGTAATGCCATAAGCAAATAATTCTACAGAATGGCGATTAATTATGGATTCTCTTTTTAAAACAAAATGAGGAAATTTATTTGTTTTTAAACCATCATCCAATTCCATAAATAAAACCTGGGATTTGTAGAGTTGCAGGAAGATTTTCTGTTTACTATTTATGTATTTTTCTTTGATAGGAACAGGAATGGCCCGTTAGTCCATTAGGTCTGATCCACCATTCTAGACCATGGCAGATCATGTCTTCAGTGTCAATTTTGGGATTATTTCCATATTTCTTCATGTCAATAGTCTCCAGAAATCTGTCCATTTCTGTCTTGAACCTGCTCAATGGTTGTGCCTCCCTAGCCCCATGGGGTAGAGAATTCCAAAGATTTGCAGCCTTCAGTGAAGAAGTTGCACTGTGTTAAATGTATCAGTGTTAAATTATCTCCCCCTTATCCTGAGGTTAGATCCTCAATTTTAAGAGGCACAGCTAAGGCAAACAGCCTATCTATATCCACACTGTCATGCCCAGCATGACTTTTGTAAATTTCAATGAAATCATCTTATTGTTAGAAATTCTACCCAAGACCGTCCTGTCGCCTCAGGGAGTAACTTGTTGACCCTTTGTAAAAATCTCACCACATCAGGATATAGTCCAACAGGTTTATTTGGAAGCACTAGCTTTCGGAGCACTGCTCCTTCAGGTGGTTGAACCTTTGTTGCATTTCCCCGGCAAGGATATATTTCCTTAGGCAAGGAAACAAAAAGTGTACACAAGACTCCAGGTGAGGTATCATCAAGGCTGTGTGCAACAGCAGTAAGACATCTTTGCTTCTGTACTCTCATTTCCTTGAAATGAATGCCAAAATACCATTTGCCTTTCTAGTTGCTTGTTGCACTTGTATATTAACTTTAAATGGCTCATGGACAAGGGTACTGAGATCATGTTGGACACTTGTACTTCCCAGTCTTCCACCACTTAATAAATATTCTGCTTTTCTGTTTCCTTGATCAAAATAGAGATCTGTCACACTTACTTACATTATATTTCATGTACCATATTCTGTCATTCATTTAACCTTGTCCAAGTCCTCCTGAAGCCACCTTGAACCTTCCTCACAATTTGCTTTCCCTTAACAATGATAAATGTTAGCCCATAACAGCTGGGGATAGGAGAATTTATAGTGGCAATTCATAGTTTGATATCATAAAATTTGGAAATATTATTTTTGATCCCCACATGTAAATCATTTACAAAGATTGGAACTGTTGTGGATCTAACACTGAAGCTTGTTATATGCCTCTCGTAACAGTAAACATCATAAGAATAATATGTTTATTCTCCCATTTGCTTTCTCTTCGCCAGTTTTCAATCCATGTATATTCCTTCAAATCTCTCGAGGGACTTTATACAACAAAAAACATCCTTCAAAAAAAATTGTCAAACATTATTTCCCTTTAAATCCATGTTAATTCTGCCTATCTTTTGCTGTTATTTTCCAAAAGTACTGTTATAAAGTCCTTTATAACAGATTCTAACACTTTATCTATGGATGGCATGTTAACCAGTCTTTTGTCCTCCAATATTCCTTTTCCTGTCCTTGAGTAGTGAGGTATTTGCTACCTACTAGTTAGCAGAAACATTTCTAGAAACTGTAAAATTATGCAAAATAAACTCCAATGCATTCACCATCCCTTTTGCTACTTCCTTCAAAACTCTGGGGTGATGGCAATCTGACCCAGGAAATTTATCAACTGAAATTTCATTAGCTAATTTTTCAAATGCTCCCTGTTTACAAATATTAATTTATCTTAGCTTTTCAGTTGCACACATTCCTTGGTCATCTGGTATATTTGAGAGATGCAATGCATTTAAGTTTCTCCACCATTTCCCTGTTTGCCACTATAAATTCTCCTGTCCCTAGTTCTTGTAGGCCAACATTTAGCTTTGTTAAACCTTTTCCCCTCTCACGTTGATAGAAACTTTTGCAATCTGCCTTTATGTTCCTCACTAGCTTGCATTCATGTTCTCTCTTCCCCTTCCTTATCAGTTTCTTGGCTGTTATTGCTGGGTCATGAATTGTTCCCATCTTTAGCCTCATCACTATTTCTGGCATTCTTATAATCAACTTCCTTTGATCTGATGTAATCTTTCACTTATTTTAGGTAACTTAACATCGGATTTTTCATGTCTAGGGTCATGGTGCTTAATTATTTTGAGAATTCGAATTATTAATTTAGATATGCGTGTGCCTAAGGAAACTTACCAAATGTGCTCAATTTAGGTGCATTGTTTTGAAATTTAGATTGAAGTTAACTCTACTCTGCTTCAGCAATCTGATTCATCTGTTGAAAAGAATTAACAATTTCTCCATTTGTCACTTGGAATTTGACACTCCCTGATTAAGATTTGTTACCGTTTTTGTGTGTGGTACTTCTATTTGTACACTCAGCTTTTATTGACTACCAAAACCTTTTGATATGGCATGTTATTAAATATCTTCTGTAAGACTAAGTGCATTGCATTCACTATAACCACTTTAGCCATGTCATTTACTCAAAGATCTCCAGTAAATTGGTTACTTATAATTTCTCTTTTGCAAAACCACCCTGACTCTGCCTGATTATCTTGAACTATTCTGTGTATCCTGCTATAATGGCTTTAGTAATGAATTTTAACATCTTTCTTACAGTAAATGTTATGTCAACAGGTCTGTAGTTTCCAGCTTTCTATCTCTCACAACTTTAGAAGAAATGTGTTGATTCACTATCTTTCAATTTAAAGGAATGGGCGGCACGGTGGTTAGCACTACTGCCTCACAACGCCACAGCCCCGGGTTCAATTCTCGCCTTTGTGCAAACTCCACACAAACAGTTGCCTACCTCCCTATGCTAAATTGCTCGTAGTGTTAGGTGAAGGGGTAAATGTAGGGTAATGGGTCCGGGTGGGTTGCTCTTCGGAGGGTCGGTGTGGACTAGTTGGGCCGAAGGGCCTGTTTTCACACTAAGTAATCTAATCAATCAAATGTACAAAATTTTAGAAAATTAACACCAATACATCACTTATTTCTAGTTGCTTCCTTTAAGACCCTAGAATAAATTCCATTAGGACCCAAGAATCTGCAGCTCCAACAATTTACTCTTACCACTTCTCTGGTAATTTTTAGTTTTCCAGAGTTTGTTCCCCTCTTCCATTTCCTGATTTAGAGCTATTTCTGGGATGTTACCTGTACCCTCTAAAGCGAAGCAGATGCAAAATACCTCTACGTCGCCTTATTTTCCATTATTTATTTCCCACATATGATTTAGTGCTCCCTTTTTATAATATCCATAGAAATGCTGATCTCCTTTCTATATTTATAGCTGTCTTTCACTAATGTTTCCCTCATTAATCTTTGCCATTCTTGGCGGTTTTCTGTATTTTGTAAATGGTCTGATTTACTACCCATCTTTCTGAAAATATATGCCTTTTCTTTAAGTTTGCTACAATCTTTACCTTTTATTTAATTAACCATAGGTGTAGATCTTCCCATCGGGACTTTTCCTCTTTGTTAGAGTGTATCTATTCTGAGTATCCTGAAGTAAGTGTGTTTACGACTACGTGTTATGACCTGTCCCTTAACCAAAGTTTTCATTACACTTCAGTTCTATTTTTATGCTTTTGTATTGCCCTTATTTGATTTTAAAGTATTATACTCTGACTCTCTGTTCAACCCCTCAAACTGGACTAAATATCAATTATAATATGATAATTACCACATAGGAGTGTCTTCACTATGAGGAAATTAATTAATTCCATTTTTTTTGCACAGTGCTAGATCTGGCCTGGTTTCTGAACAACTCCAGAATTTCCTATTTTCAGAATCTTTCCCAAAACATGCTATAAATTCTTCAACTCGGCTACCTTTACACAAATGATTTTTCTAAACTCTAGGTAGATTAAAATCCGCTATGATTAACACCGTATGTTTGTGACATGCTTTCACTGTTTTTCTTTAATCCATCCAACCATATATTTATTATATCATTTCTGCAAGTGACTTAATTACCTTTATCATTTCCTGGTTTACTATTTGCGAATTCTACACTAAGATTGACTGCTTAACCTACTACATGACACAGCTGTTAGTGTATGTCAGGCATCTGCTGATGCGATGGCAGAATGAAATGAATATTATGAAAATGAAATTAACAGCACAGTGTTGCCACTAACTCTCCAAAGTTGCCTGCACTTTGAAGGCAGTGGTGAGTGCCATCACTCTGCTCTCAACAAAAATTATGCAAACCAATGACTTAAATTTTATGATTAAGCATTAGAGGTTTCCCTTTTCGGGCAGAGATAAGAATGATTTTCTCTGAGGGTTGAGACTTTGGAACTGTCTGCATCAAAAGGTGGTGTGCATTGAATGTTAGTAAGACGGACATAGCTATGGTCTGGTTTGACAAGGGAACCAATATTTATTCGGGATGGGTGGGAATGTGGAATTCAAAACGCAAACAAATCAACCATACTCTGAGTGAATGGTGGAGCTTGCTCAAAGAACAAATGAATTCTGTTTCTTATTCATTAAATTGTGAAAATTCATAAAATGTGCAACTATTCTAGAGTAAATTAGTCATAGGGAAAAATGTCAGAAAAGAACATTCTGGTTGAGGTGAGTAATAGTAACTTCATACTGAAAATTGCCTATCAAGTTCAACACTGCAAGAAACAAAAGTACGTATCCTATTCATGATAATTGGACAGAAGTATGCTGTGTACACTGCAACAGGATGGCTAATACACTGAATGGCCTGATTAAGAAAGATTTTTGGAAATGCTGAAGTCGTCTGCTCTTTTTAATGTGCCACGTTGGTTGTCAGGAAACTTGTTCAACCAAAGTTGCCAAAAAAATACCCTTGTGGACTACTTAAACTTCATTACCTTCTCTTAGTGCTATGGTACATGATGAGGTTTCTTTCTGGGGAATGTAATGTTGCAATGTGTAAAATTCCACAACATGTCCTTGAGTTTAAGAAGCTTAGTAAAATTATTCTTGATTTAAAAACTTTCTCTGAATATTGGAAGCAAAATATATTTTACAGTAGTGGAGAAGTTTGGCAAGTTCCACTTTTGAATTATTTTTAGACTTCTCATTTAGGAAAAGTGTTTATCTCCTGTTAGCTTGAGGGAAGTTTTATCATTTAATAGATACAAAACCTTTAACTGAAGTCAATCTGAGGATTGTTATTTGGATGCTGTCAGGACTTTCCATGTTTGCTTTTTTTAAGCAGGTGATGGGATTGCATCGACTGTGACTGGTCAAATGAGTGGACAAGAAGGAGTGGCAACTGCATCAAGCCCAAAACACACTGGTCGAATTCCTCAGAAAGTAACCAATCAGATGGTTCAGAATGTCTGGAAAGAATGCAATGTGAACAAAACACAACTGAAGTAAGTTTAACTAAGCACGATGTGCCACAAAATGGTAAAATGTTAGGTGTGCACAATTCTGTTAGCAGGCAGAAATTCCTGTATACTTATATCCTCATACTTAGTGTTGTGGAGTCATACAGCATACAAACAGACCCTTTGGTCCAACTTGTCTGTGCCGACCAGACATCCCAATCTGACCTAGTCCCACTTGCCAATATTTGGCCCATATTCCCCAAACCCCTTCCTACTCACATACTCATCCAGATACTTTTTCAGTGTTCTAATTGTACCAGTATCCTCCACTTCCTTTGGCAGTTTGTTCCAAACACACACCACCCCGTGTGAAAAAATTACCTCTCCGGTCCTTTTTAAATCTTGCCCCTGTCACCATAAACCCATGCCCTCTAGTTTTGGACTCGCCCACCGTAGGAAAAAAGAACTTGACTATATGCCATGTTTATGCTCCTCATCTTATTAAACTCTATTGGTCATACCTCAGTTTCTGATTCTCCAAGGAAAAAATTGCTCCAGCCTATTCAGCCTCTCCCTTTAACTTGAACCCTTCAGTCCTGGCAGCATCATTGTAAATTTTTTTTCTGTACTGTCTCAAGTTAAACAACCTCAATCCTGTAAAAGGCCGACCAGTAGTGAATGCAATATTCTAAAAGTGGCATCACTAATGTCCTATACAGCTGCAGCATGATGTCACAACTCCTGTACTCTCAATTCTAACCAGTGAAGGCAGGCGTTTCAAACACTGCTTTCACTACCCTGTCTACCTGCAGCTTCACTTTAAAGGAAATTTGTACCTGCATCCCTAGGTCTCTTTGTTTGGTAACACTCCCCAGCACCCTATCATTAAGTGTATAAGTCGTGACCTGGTTTGTCTTACCAAAATGCAACACCTCACATTTATCTAAGTTAATCTCTATCTGCCACTACTCGGCTTATTGGCCCATCTGATAAAGATCCTGTTTGTCTGATCCACTACACCACCTATTTTGGTGTCATCTGCAAAGTTTATGAACCATTCTTCCTGTATTCTCATCTAAATCATTTTAGATAAATTACAAAAAGCCAATGGACCAGCACCAATCCTTGTGGCACACCATTGGTTACAAGCCTCCAACCCAAAAAGCAATGCTCTACCGTTACTGTTTTGTCTTCTGCCTTCAAGCAAATTTTGTATCCAGTTGGCTAGTTTCCTGATCCCACGTGATCCTATATTATTAACCAGTCTACCATGCAGAACCCTGCCGAGCACTTTACTAAAGACCGCATAACGTGTGCCACTCTGACATCAGCCTTTCCTGTCATCTGTTCAAAGAAAACTCAATCCAGTTAGTGAGGCATGATTTCCCATGCACAGTGCCATGTTGATTCTCCCTCATTAGCCCTTATCTTTCCACATGCTCATAAATCCTGTCCCTCAGAATTGCCTCCAATAACTTATCCACCACCGGCGTAAGGCTCACCCATCTGTGGTTGCCTGGCCTTTCCTTAGTCGTCTTTAAAAAATACTGGCACCACATTAGCCGACCTCTAGTCTTCCGGCACTGTACTTGTGGCTGTCGATGATACATGTATGTCATTAAGGGACCCAGTAATCTCTTCCCTTGCTGTGGTGTGCAGTCAGGATACAAATTACATAGGTGACTTCAAAAATGGCTGAATTTACACATTATTGAGTTTTACACACAAATTAGAGGTAACTTTATTGTATTATACTGTTTTACATGTGAATCCGTCCACTGTTGTACATGTCCACCCTAACTTAGCTCTACAAACAAGTTTACTGCAATTTCTGATCATCAGAGACTGTCCAAGTTAAGACTAGAGAATTAGGTCAAACCAGAAGGAGATAAATAGTGTCTTTTGATGTCAGAAATAATTTGGGTACAAAATTGATTTTTTTTTCCCAAAATAATAATAAATGATATCAACTGGCCTCCTATGCAAAGGAAGCCCTGTGGTTTTTGTCATTATGTTTTGGAACTTTGACCAACTTTAGTTTAACTCAGTAGTTTAACTAATGCTCTTGTAGTTGTTATAACTCTTGCCCCTCTTTTGATCAATTTAGAGCTAGCCTTCTCCCTAACAGCATCTTTGAAATCACCGTAAAGTACTTGTTAATTATCCATGTTAAAGAGTTTTTATTCTGGACTTCATGTGTGTTACTTTGTTCCATTTCAAGGTTTACAAATCAATTCATCAACAGTTGCAGAAAGGTCATAGTAAAATGATAATGCCCATTGTTGACATCTATTTGGAGGTATCATCGAACGTCTGTAGAATGGATCAATAATATTAAGATCAGGAGCAATATGCTACTGTGTTAGTTGGATGTGCCTTATAGATTAGCCCATTGTAGTTAAGTAAACCAGAGTATAAGTTTTAGTTTCACACCATCATGCGGTACTGTTAAATTTAATAAGAAAGCATACTGTTAACATGTAACATTGTATAGATGGTAACATTGTTTTTGTGACTATTTCATCAATATGTTCTGCATTTGCACCAGTGACAGTAAACTCATTTGGAGAAAAGATTCAATACTAGTGCTTGCAACCTAGAGAAATGATAAGATCTAGAAGAACTTCTATCTTTTTTTCTGATACTCTTTTGTGTACTTATTTCATGCAAGGGTGAAATCCTATTTTAAAAGTAATCTTTATAGGGTAAAAAGGTCAAATGACTCCTGAGCAATAACGTGGAATAAATGGACATCACGGGACTTTACTGTCAGAAGCCTTCGAGCTCACAAATGTCTGTCTGTGTATATATCTTTTGAGAGTCTATAATTAAATCTGTTTCCTTGATCAGCAAGTCTGAAGTCTTCGTGGTTGTTGCTGCTCACTCCAGTATATTTTCAGTATGTATTGCACAGTACATTATTGCAGTATTTCAATTCTTCAAAAAATCTCATTGATGTACCAAGATAGAATGAGATAATAGGTACATGGGCAAAAGGATACAATTCAAGTCAGTCTAAAAGACCCTTAAGAATCATGTGCAAGGTAAACCTTGTTACTGATTTTACAATGAGCTTTTTTGTCCTAGAACTTTATCTGCTCACCATGTATTCCAGGTTGTATCAATTCACTGTGAAAACAAAGACTTTTACTCATCATGCCTTTTTTCTTTAAATCTATGCCCTCTGTTCTTGATTGTTAAACAATACTTCTACCAAATCATCTTTTCTGTAAGGAAAACAGTCCTAACTTATACCATCCATCTTCATAACTACAGATGGTCATTGCTGAAACCATTTTTTAATTGATCCTTTTTACACCCCCTAATTGTCTTCAGACTATGCAGAACAATAGCTGTATTTAATTTTGTGGTACTAAAACTTAATACCCAACCTTATGCAGCCAGTGGCTCTAAAATGATACCAGGGATATAGCTTCACATTTTTGAATCAGATTTTCAAAAGAAACACATTCCTGATGGTTGCTGCAGGCCTGCCAAAAGGAACTGATGGTACGAACTTCACAACTTTGTGGCTTTTGGCAGGTGTTTAAAAAAATAAAATTTGAATCTCAAAGTTGCCCAAAGGTCAGAAGCAGCAGCACAGCAACTGCCTTTCTTTCCCTACACCTGAAGCAGAAATTGTGCTGTTTGTCACTGTTCAACTATGTGTCAGGTGCTTAACACCGGTTGCTGATTTTTATGGTTTATTACATTTCACCTATACCAGCTCACTTTCCTGGAACTCTTTGTCACATCATTCAGCCTAATGTGATCTGAGTATTTGCCAATTTTGTGTGTTTATAAGTTAAAATCCTACATTCTTGACATTTGCGAACAGTTATTTCCCAGGAAAACTAGATAAGCTCATCTAGTCTGAATCTTCACATTTGATCCACACTTAGGCTTTTATAACATGCACGGGAGGGTAATAGTGAAATGATAATGTCAGTGGACTAATAATGCAGTGGAATATGTTCAGAAAAATCTGGAGTATAAAACTAGCCTCATTAATGATGCCATGAAACTACAAAAGGTTGTCATAACCCATCTGGTTCACAAGGCAGGGAAGTTTGCTATGTGACTCCAGAGCCAAAGTATTGTGGTTGATTCTTAATTGACCTTTGAAGTGAGCTCACAAGCTACTTATTTCAACAGCGATTGAGTGGGCAACAAATGCCAGCAACACCCACATTCCATGAAAGAATAAAGAAAAAGTGGACAGTTCTAATGATTTCAATTTGGAATAATTACCTAGAGAATATTGCATGCATCTTTGTCTTCACTTATGAAAATTTACTTTAAGCAAAAGATACCAAAATTTCTTGTGCCTACAAGAAGAAGCATTCTTAAGTTTAGCCAATTTCCATTTCATTAAAGTATATAAATGAGATTAGATTAGATTTCCCGACAGTATGGAAACAGGCCCTTCGGCCCAACAAGTCCACACCGGCCCTCTGAAGAGTAACCCACCCAGACCTAGTCCCCTACCCAAATTTACCCCTGATTTATGCACTTAATGCTATGGGCAATTTAGCGTGGCCAATTCACCTAACCTGCACATCTTTGGAATGTGGGAGGAAATAGGAGCACCCAGAGGAAACCCACACAGACACTGGGCGAATGTGCAAACTCCACACAGACAGCTGCCCAAGATGGGAATTGAGCCCAGGTCCGTGGCACTGAGAGGCAACAGTGCTAACCACGGTGCCACCATGCCGCCCTAATTAGAAACTTCATATAATTTAATGAAAAGAAAATTAAATTGAAGAATCTCTAATTTTTAAAATTTTAGAAGGCATTTGCCAACAATGCCAGCATTGGTATCAATGGAAGATAATTCATAAAATGAAACATTAAATCTTGAGCAGCAAAATTTGATCATCCATGTAATAATGTCTTAAGTTGGGAAGTTGAATATTTTAAGAGGCATGAACAGTGTCACTGACTTGTTTTTTAATACGCATGTATTAAAGAAGACATTCAACTAGTGAAAATTCTGAGGAAGAGATGGCCAGCAATGCTGCTTCCTGGGATTTTACAGAGCCTGGCCAAAGAGTGAATTGTTCTTGTTCAAGGTAGGATATTGCTTCATATTTAGCACACACATTTTGTGCATTGCTCTGCTTCTGAGAGTCCGAGGATGGCATTTTGAATATTCCCTGACCCCAGACTGTCTTGTTGAAGCCGAAGCACCATATAGAAATCTCCAACTGGATAGATGAGGCTGGATTGCACAGCAGATGTTGCTATTCTCCCCTCCCCTCCAAATCTTGCAACAATCTTCTGCTTGTCAAATAATAGCACATTATGAATCAAGTGAAAAATGCTAGTCAAGGTGACTTTCCTCTTCCTTCTCGCTCTTCTCACCTATTCCATCCCCATTCCCAAAATAAAAACACTCGGTCCTAAACCACCAGAAGAAAGGAACGTCACCCCATTGTGATGTAAGAAGTATCACTTCAGGTAGTTACGTACAGATCTTCGGTAAACTCAGGGTTCCATTCACTACTTCTGGGTGGTAAATTTTCAACTGCTTGTCCCAAGTGTTTGTTTTGATTAAACCTAAACTGCCAAATATTGCAAAATTTATACATCACTGTTATGATAATCATCTTATTCTTTTATCAAATTTAATTTGTCTGTCCAACGTAGCTAGACTTGAACTACAACTAACTGTTTCTTATTGATGGAGAATGCTGGTCAATAGAATTATAGTTATAACATTCACTTTGAAGTAATATTTTGACCTAATCTTGACTAGACCAGGTAAAGTATAAAAGATATTTGAAACACTGTAGAGGTTTTAAGCAGTGACATGACAAAGGATAACTCTCGGGAGAAATCATTGTAGCATTTGCATCTACGATGACCATTTTCTGAAAGAAAAACTAGCACTAAAATCAATTGACTGTTGTGCTTATATTAAAGATACAGGTTTGATGGTATCAGCCAGTGTTTCACAAGAGAGGGGATTGTAGTTGACTTTTAAGAAACCTGCTTTACTGTGTTCTTCATTTGGGTCAGGTTGCCTTCCATTTGCCATGATGCTTTGTTGTAGTTAGAAACTGAAAATGGTATCCCCCGCATCTTCTGTCTATTATTTATATAATTTAGTACTATTTTGATCAGTTGTTCAAGAGAGTTATAGAAGGACGGCCATCAGTTTTTGGAAGTTTTGCATGAAATATGTACTTGCAAAAAAAAATTCCCAAAATATTTAATTTCATGGTTTTTTTTTCCCCCAACCCCTTTCTGACCTTTTGCTACTTGGAGCTGCTTCTGAAATTGCTATTTCCTTCCAACATACTTTTCAGGGTTCAAGAACTCAAGGTGTGGTGCAAAGTGACATCTTTCTCGAATAGAATGCAGGGAGATCTACCTCAGGAGACTTTGTAGTACCATTAACTTTTTGGGAGACAATTTCTTCTCTTGGCCCAAAGTTAATTACATTCATTTGTGTATAAGAAAGACTTTTTAAAAAAAAATTCTATGTCTTTTAAACTATGCTTTTCACAATTATAAGACAATCCCTTATGCTGTACAGTTAATTAAATGTTTTGAATGTTCTTCTCTGAAATAGTGCCTTGTTGTCTCAATGTAAAGATTCTGAAAGTGCTTTCAAGATTCTGCCACACTCTTAGTACAGTCCTGGAGTTTAGCTTTTTTTTGTGCTCCAGTGTTCGAGTGAGTCTTTAACCCATAGTCTTCTGCCCAATGATAATAGTGTTGCCAACTCTGTTAATAAATCCATCTCCACTGCTGTATGTCAGACATAGTGTTAAATAACGTAATTGTCCAACATAGTCAGAGAACAGACGCTCGCATTTTGTCTGTACAATATTCGTACTGTGGATCATCAACCTTCTTTCAGCTTCAGCCACTTTGCAGCGTTGATATTGGTGCAGACTCTACAATGTAATCAATCTAATTTTGTTTTGCAATTTTTGGTATTGCTGTTTCAATATTGGGTTTAAATAAATGAGGTTAACTGTATGTGGAGTCTGTGTGGGTGGAATTGAGGAACCACAAAGGCAAAAAAACCGTAATTGGAGTTGTGTACAGACCTCCTAACAGTGGTCAGGACCAGGGACGCAACATGTACCGGGAAATAGAGAAGGCATGTCAGAAAGGCAAGGTTACATTGATCATGGGTGACTTCAATATGCAGGTGGACTGGGTAAATAATGTTGCTAGTGGATCTAAAGAAAGGGAATTCATGGAATGCTTACAGGATGGCTTTTTGGAACAGCTTGTCATGGAAATAGGAAATAGCAGGAGAACTTAACAAGTACTTTGCGTCAGTTTTCACAGTGGAAGACATGAGTAATATCCCAAAAATTAAAGGGTGTCACGGGGCTGAGTTGAGTATGGTTGCCATTACAAAAGAGATAGTGCTAGAAAAGTTAAAAAGTCTTAAAATTGATAAATCTCCTGGCCCCGATGGGATACACCCTAGAGTTCTGAGAGAGGTTGCTGAGGAAATAGCAGAGGCATTGGTTGAGATCTTTCAAGAGTCACTGGAGTCAGGAAAGGTCCCGGATGATTGGAAGATGGCTGTAGTAACCCCCTTGTTCAAGAAAGGATCAAGGCAAAAGATGGAAAATTATAGGCCAATCAGCTTAACCTCGGTTGTTGGTAAAATTCTAGAATCCATCATTAAGGATGAAGTTTCTAAATTCTTGGAAGAGCAGAGTCTGATTAGAACAAGTCAACATGGATTTAGTAAAGGGAGGTCATGCCTGACAAACCTGTTGGAATTTTTTGAAGAGGTAACAAGTAGGTTAGACCAGGGGAACCCAGTGGATGTGGTCTATCTGGACTTTCAAAAGGCCTTTGATAAGGTGCCACACGGGAGACTGCTGAGCAAGGTGAGGGCCCATGGTGTTCGAGGTGAGCTGCTGGGATGGATTGAGGATTGGCTATCTAACAGAAGGCAGAGAGTTGGGATAAAAGGTTCTTTTTCAGAATGGCAGCCGGTGACGAGCGGTGTCCCGCAGGGTTCGGTGCTGGGGCCACAGCTGTTCGCATTATATATTAATGATTTGGATGAGGGAACCGGGGGCATTCTAGCGAAGTTTGCCGATGATACAAAGTTAGGTAGACAGGCAGGTAGTACTGAGGAAGTGGGGAGGCTACAGAAGGATCTAGACAGGTTGGGAGAGTGGTCCAGGAAATGGCTGATGGAATTTAACGTGAGCAAGTGCGAGGTCTTGCACTTTGGCAAAAAGAATATAGGAATGGACTACTTTCTAAATGGTGAGAAACTTAATAAAGCCAAAGCACAAAGGGATCTGGGAGTGCTAGTCGAGGATTCTCTAAAGGTAAACATGCAGGTTGAGTCTGTGATTAAGAAAGCGAATGCAATGTTGTCTCTTATCTCAAGAGGGTTGGAATATAAAAGCAGAGATGTACTACGAAGACTTGAGAAAGCTCTGGTTAGGCCCCATTTGGAGTACTGTGTCCAGTTTTGGTCCCCACACCTCAGGAAGGACATACTGGCACTGGAACGTGTCCAGCGGAGATTCACACGGATGATCCCTGGAATGACAGGTCTAGCATATGAGGAACGGCTGAGGATACTGGGATTGTATTCGTTGGAGTTTAGAAGATTAAGGGGAGATCTAATAGAAACGTACAAAATAATACATGGCTTTGAAAAGGTGGATGCTAGAAAATTGTTTCTGTTAGGCGAGGAGACTAGGACCCGTGGACACAGCCTTAGAATTAGAGGGGGTCATTTCAGAACGGAAATGCGGAGACATTTCTTCAGCCAGAGAGTGGTGGGCCTGTGGAATTCATTGCCACGGAGTGCAGTGGAAGCCGGGACGCTAAATGTCTTCAAGGCCGAGATTGATAGGTTCTTGTTGTCTAGAGGAATTAAGGGCTACGGGGAGAACGCTGGCAAGTGGAGCTGAAATGCGCATCAGCCATGATTGAATGGCGGAGTGGACTCGATGGGCCGAATGGCCTTACTTCCACTCCTATGTCTTATGGTCTTATGGTATGTTATGAATGCAATTTTTCTGTAATAGTTGGAAAAAGTATTTAGACTTTTCAAAGGAAGTTTTCATCAGTGTTCGTCTCTCAATTATGTCTGACACACTGCTACACATAGTCATGTTTGAAATTGTGCTTTATTCATTCCATTGTTGTCAAATATGACCTCTGACTATTGGTATTTTTCAGGCAAAAGCTTCTAAAACAGCGAAGTACAACGGGCGCAAACCGCCCTCCACCCATCTCTCAGCCTGGCTTTAATGCTGGTCTCCCTTCCGCTTCTTCTTTGCCATCATCTGCGTCTTCTAAGCACAAAACAAATGAGAAGCAGGAAAAGGGAGATAAGCAGCAGAAGCGACCTATGACTCCATTTCATCATCGACCTTCGTTAACTGATGAGCTTTGCATGGAGCAAGATCCAACAGGACAGAAGCTTGGATTAGTTGGTATTGATGTCTCCTTGGAAATGCACAGCAGCAGGAAGTATGGCAAGCCAGCATCTGGACATCCAGGAAACCAGAGCAAGCCACTAAATTTGAATCCTATGGATTCTCCACATTCTCCCATCTCTCCACTTCCACCAACGCTCAGCCCCCAACCGAGAGGTCCAGAAGCAGAAGGTTTGGAAGGTGCTCCGGAGCCCATTAATCCATTACTATATAGTAATGGTCTAGAACTTCAGGCAATCCCCAGCCTTGATGATAAGACTGGGCTTTTATCACAAAGACTACCACCAGTGCCGGAGGTCAGCGAGACTACTCTATATAGTGGTATCACTGCACAAAATTTGGAGTCATCAGACAGAATCTCATGGCAGTGTTATAAGACTCCGACCCATGTAGAGGGAGAGTTCAGGCCACCAGAACTGCACTGTGACAGATGTGACAACAAAATTGATAATCCAGATGGTTCAGCACTAAGACGGTAATATTTGTGGTATATTGTTTCTTTTGTTTATTTCGCTTGTTTCTTTAT
Source organism: Chiloscyllium punctatum (assembly GCF_047496795.1). NCBI lineage: Eukaryota > Metazoa > Chordata > Chondrichthyes > Orectolobiformes > Hemiscylliidae > Chiloscyllium > Chiloscyllium punctatum. Next base: position 64,519,482 of record NC_092755.1, read on the forward strand.
TGCATCCAAGTTTTTCAGTTGATCCATTGAAGTTTGATTTGAGGTTATTTTAAATGGAGGTAATCCATGATCTACCCATTTATAGGGGTTCATTTGTTTTAAAACTAAGGTTTAAAGAGTATTTGATGCATTATTTAAAACTACTATTTAACACGAGCTAAATCGAAATCAAAATCAAGATGGAGGCTCAGTGACTGATAAATAGGGCAATGGACCGTTTAGGTGAAATGGTCAGTAGGCATTTGGACTCTGAATCAATTTGTGTCTTGCATGATCAAATTGTAAACTTAAGGGCAGTAGACGCAAGCAATTTCTCAATTGTCTTCCTGAATCCAACTTTATAGTTGAAATGATACTTAAAATTCAAATATGGTTTTTTAAAAACAATTGGATTGCACTGCAGGCTCTGTTGTAGTTAGTTTTTTTTTGTACTTTGGTCACTGATAAAACAGTATCTACATATTTGCACACCACCCAAACCTTGAGCATGTGCATGCACCCTTAAACATTTCAGTGGTATTGCGTAGTGGACCTTTTCACTTTCTCAAATGCTAAACACTTCGTTAACCAGTACCTGATCAGTTCAAATTCAAAAATTTACCAATAATTAAGCATATTTACCACATTCTTCTTTTTAAAAAAAACTATAAAATGCAAATTGCATTGTTTAGCAATTTGGGCTGTGTAAGTGTCAGGCTGCTTTTCAATAAGTACTTTAGTCCTGAATGTTTTGAGTGAATTTGAGAGAGTGCGTGTAATATGATTTTGTTTTTCCTTTATTTTTCAAATGTGATGCTGCAAAAGACTATATATTTCATCAAGATTATTTCTGGAAAATAGAGGCTTGAATTTCTCAGGAATTCTATAAATCTGGAGGATGAATGAAATTGAATGGGAAAACTGAAATGGCATTTAATGGGATAATAACTGAAGATTAATGAGAGGAAATTGAATTAGTTACCTTTCTTGCGTAGGAAGTATGGAACAAAAAAAGGGTGAAAATATAAATGAAACCTAGTAAAAGAAAGGAGGAAAAATAGCAAAGGAGAGTGACTACTTAGAACTGATATGTAAGTGGATATTTTTGAAGAAATGGGATATATATTACTTCATGAACTACAGTACTAAGGAACAAGGTTACTATGAAATATCTTACAAAATTTTAAATTATTTGTGCAGGCATTCTCATACTGGTGCCTCAGGTATTATTCAAGATTCTATTTTTGGACACCACTAGTTATTTACATGCCATCCCTTGGTGACAGCATCCAAAATAATTCGGGTTTTGCAAGTATGCTGACAACATCAAACTCTAGCTTACCAACCTCTTGTGCAACTCTTACTGTTGCTAAATTATAAAAGTAATTTAAAATGCACTAGTGCATAATCAGAAGTTTCCTCCAGTTGAACATTGCGAACAACTCCCCTGTTTTTGGCCGCTGTTCCATATTTTGACAAGCTTACTAATTCCATTCCTCTTGTGGCCAGACTCTGAAACTGAACCGATCTGTTCACAACCTTTATGTTACATTCCTGATAAAGGGCTTATGCCCGAAACATTGATTCTCATGCTCCTTGGATGCTGCCTAACCTACTGTGCTTTTCCAGCACCACACTCTCGACTCTGATCTCCAGCATCTGCAGTTCTCACTTTACATTTGACTCCTGGATGAGCTGTCTAGTTCTAGAACTCCTGTCTAGTTCTTCATCTGCTAAAATACTCATTCATGCTTATGTTTTCTTTGCGCTTGTGTATTCCAATGCAATGATGGTTGGTCTCCCATGTCCTGTCCTCTAACATAGGCATTAACCCTCCCTATCTCCTGTAACTCCCCTCCACCCCCACAACCATTTGAGATGACCAAGATCCTTTAATTCTCGTCTCTTGAGTATCCCCAATTTTAATTGCTGTGCAATTTGTGATAATGCCTTCAGCTCCCTCAGTGCTAAGCTCTGGAATTCCCCCTCTGTCTTTTCATCTCTATCTCACCCTCCTGGAAGCTCACCTTTTTAAATCTATCCCTTAGGTATAGCTTTTGGTCTTCGTGCACTTCATATTTGGCTTGGTTTCATATTTTGTAATAATTTAGTGAACTTCTCAAAATGGTTTATTATGTTAAATATGTTGTATAATCTCAGGGCAGGCATGGTGTCTCAGTGGTTAGCACTGCTGCCTTTCAGCACCAGGGATCCGATTCCAGCCTCCGATGACTGTGTGGAGTTTGCACATTCTTCCTGCGTCGACATAGGTTTCCTCCGGGTGCTCTGTTTTCCTCCTATACTCCAAAGATGTGCAGGTTAGGTAATTGGTCTTGCTAAATTACCCACAGTCTTCAGGGATGTGTAGGCTAGGCGCATTCGTCAGGGGAAATGTAAAGTAATAGGGTAGGAGAATGGGTCTGGATGGGATACCCTTCAGAGGATCGGTGTGGACTCGTTGGGCCAAATGGCCTGTTTCCACACTGTAGGGATTCTACGATGAGAAAACTTGGTGATCTTTGCATTTTATATTTCTAGTTTAATTCCTCCAAATTGCCTTTTCAACCTCTTTTCTAATCTGCTCATAATCTTTACTGATGTTGACTGAGTTGTTTATTTCCAATATTTTCTGCTTTTCATGTAAAATTCTTTGCTTCACTTTTAGACTTCTAGCACAGCCTCATAAACGTTTCAAAGTTTCAGAAGAAAGAATACAAATGCAAATCCAGGAAATGAATTATCTGGATCCAACTAGACTTATCCAGCAGCATAATGAAGGTCCTGGAGAACTTAATGACCCTTACACTTTTGTGGATGGTGATATTGAATACAGCTTCACTTCAATTAAGAAGTCAAAACTTGGATCTGAGAAAGATCCATCAAAGAAATCTCAACCGAACAAGGTAACATTTTAAAATCATTATGTAATAATGTTTGCAGGTGTGCATCTTATCTTGAGATGCATTTTCATCATATATAATTTTTTGTTCATGATTGGACTGTTTATATCAACATTATGAAAGATGGAACATTGATTAAAAGCAGATGGTTCCTGAATGTTTGCCATTATATCACAGTGGGGACAATTATTAACTTTAGAATCTTATTTCAGTGCTATAATTTATTTTCCTTTGAATCTACTTTTACTATTTTATGTATCTGAGCCAAATGCCAAAAACTTTCATCAGTACAATATTGTTCTCAAATTTGGCACATCAGCATGTTTCCATATTGTGGAAATTCTTTTAAACCTCGAGACATAAATGATTCTGAGACTGCGTGCATGCAGTTCTTGGGTAGGAAAGTCTATGTTTATTTTGTACAAGTCTAATTTAGTTCTGAGTTTGCACTTAAACTAACTACAGTTTAATGCCATGCAGTTGCCAGCCTTAAACCAGGTTATTTTCAAGAATTTCAGTGAAAGTTGCTGAAACTGATCCTTTATTAAGCGCATCCGATAGGCCTTTTGTGCTAGGACCATATAACCTTAACCGGTTTAAAGTGGTTCAGCACTTGAGTGTGACTGAAAGTTCTGGAGCTAACTGCTTCAGGAAGTTGAATGGAGAAAGGGAAAGAGGTTTTCTGTTGTCTTTGCCAAAACATTTTCAGCCTCCAGGACTTGATTCTTAGTCCGTTACAAAAGAAAAATCTAATTAATGAGTATCTAAGTGATTAAGGTTTTTTTCATTCCTAAGGTTCAAAGTCTATAGCAGCTAGTGGAAAGGCTAATGAAATATATAGAAATATATTTAAATACAAAGTTACATGTAATAATTAAGCAGTTACTTAAAACAAGTTAAAGATGGTTTCAAGGTATGTGTGTTCCTGGATACCTGTTTATTTCAGAGCTAATACGTTGTAGCCAGTGTTTAAAGATTTCACTCAGACTTTCAATTGGAGGCCGAATTGCAGACACTGCATCCTAGAAGGGGAAGTTACCTGGATCTTTTTGTGCCAGAAGGCAGTCACACCTCTTGGAGTCGGTACTCTGGTAGAGGGATAATAGGGAGCAGTGTATTCAGTGTTCAGTACAGCACAGAACATGAGTCCTTGCAGTTGTAATGCCTGCCTAGTTCTAGGGTTAAGAACCTTTGCTCAAGACTGGAGAGCTACCTGATGAAGGAGCAGCGCTCTGAAAGCTTGTACTTCCAAATAAACCTTTAGGACTATAACCTGGTGTTGTGTGAATTTTAACTTTGCAGTAGAAAGGGGAGGAACCAATAATTGTGGTCCATGTAGTTACCAGCAATTCAGGCAAGATAAAGGAGGAGATTCTGCATAGTCAGCGTGAGGAGCTAGTTGCCAAATTGCATAGTAAAGCCTCAAAGTTCATAAATACAGAAAGAATTGCAGATGCTGTAAATCAGAAACTAAAACTGAAATTTCTAGAAAAGTTCAGCAGGTCTGAAGCATCTGTAAAGAGAAATCAGAGTTAACGTTTCAGGTCCTCTGAGGGTTCTGAGGTCTTCTGTTTTTGTTTCAAAGTTCATTATCTCTACATTATTGTGAGAGCTGCATGCACATTGTCATAGGGCACTCGGATTAGGCAGATCAGGAAGAAATGGCTTCCTGTTCATGAGACACTTTTGCTGGGAAAAAGTGGGATCTGTACCGATTGGTCGGCCTCCACTTGAACCATGATGTGGGCAATGTTGTTGCCAACTGCATCACTAAGGAGGTGGGCAGGATTTTAAACTGAATGGTGGAGAAGATGTAATATATCAAAGAGTGCAGTCAAGGATAAAGCGAAGGATATAAATACAGGAAATGATAAACAGCTTATGAATCTGAGTCTGCTAACAAATAGGAACTAGAATTTACAAAGCCTCAAATGATAGAGATTTTGTATCTGAATGCAAATAGCATTCGAAATGAAACTGTGTGTAATTAGAAATGAAGTATAATCTGGTAGTTGTTAGAAACTTGGCTGCAGAATGATCTAAATCTTGAATATTACAGGACATTTGGGAATAACAGGAAATTAAAAGTGGCGGGATGGCTATGTTAGGTAATGATCGTATTAGCACAAAAGAGAAGGGTGACCTAAGTTTAAGAAACCAAACCATGGAAGTGGTTTGGATAGAATTTAGAAATGCTGAAGTTAGGAAGTCAATTTTGGGAGTGGTGTACAAGCCATAACGCTAACCCCACAGAAGGATGGGCTTAAAGCAATAAATAATGAGAGCTTGTCAGAAACTGTAATCATGGGGAGATTTTGGGCAAAGTCAAATGCACAATGGAAGCATAAATGAGTTGGCATTTTAGAATGGCACATTTGTAGCTGACTAGTGAACAGGCTATCTTTGACCTGGTATTGTGAAATGAAATCACATTGATTAGTGGTCTTGGTCAAGGTGTCCCAAGTAGCAGTGATTACGATATGATTGAATTTTACATTCTGTGATTTGAGTGAAATGCTTTTAAAGCTCAAATGCAAGTGGAATGGAAGTTTCAGACTATGGTTATGATCTTGTTTAAGGCAATGGTTCATTTAAATGTGCATTTAATTTATATTACTAACATTTCATCTCTAAATAGTCAAAAACTGTCGACTGTATATTGTTCACAATGAAGGACATTTCATAAGGATAAGATCATCTTTGTGTGAAAAGTTGCAGGGATGATTATGGTTTTAAAAGCCTAAAACCACTTTTTTATAAAAAGCTGGCATGCTTATTTGAATCAAATATTTGAATCGTTCCATTGATTTTACTGAAACATTATTGTCACTTAACAGCTTGATCTATTCAGTGCTGTTATTTTTTAGTTTAGATCTGTGTGCCATTTGATCCATTGGTCAAGTTTCAAATTTTTCTTTAAAATTTAGTTGTAAGTTAGTTACTTTTGGGAGGAATTATCTGGTTACTTGCCTTCAGCTTTTAAACAGGGCACTCTGTTATGGGGACAATATTATTAAGCTCTGGTTGCCCTGTTATAGGAAGGATACTATTAAGCCAGAGAGAGTTCAGAAGAGATTTACTTGAACGTTATTAGTTATGAAAGTTGAGTTATATTGAAAGGCTGGATAGGCTGGTACCTTTTTCCACTGGAGTGTAGGAAGTTCAGAGGTGACCCGATAGATATTTATAATATTGTGAGGCATATGGTTAGGGTTAATGGTAGGTATCTTTCCCTGAAGGGATGGGTGATTTCAAGATTAGGAGGTGTATTTTTAAGATGAGAGGAGAGAGATTTAATGAAGACGTGAGGTGGTTCACGTGTGCAATGAACTTCCTGAGGAAGTGGTGGATTGGGCACAGTTACAATAATGAGAAAGAAATAGATCTAAGGCTATTTTTAAGAATTTAAATAAGGTACTAAAGCAGATCTGGCTAAAATGAATGGGCAAATTAAGTTAATGGGTAGATCAATATCAAATGTAACTTCTTGTCCTCCTTTTGAACCAAAAAACAAGAAAATGTGGGCCAGTTATTTTAACATCACAGGGAAAATATTAAAAGCTTTTACTTATGCATTTGTTAAGTAAAGGCAGACCATCCTTTGAATGTGTTCACCTGTAACAGATTGATGACTGCAGAGGTAAATGTGTTTTTACTTTTAGTTTTTTGGTAATTTACTTAAAATAGAACAGAGTAACTTTTGAACAGTGTTCAACATCATTTCCAAGAAGCCATGTAACATGAGCTCAGTGGTTAAATGAACTGTCGAGAGAATTAATTGTTCAATGTTTACCAAGTTCAGCTTTATGATATCCAGAAACTGATGGCTTGAGGCCACTGACAGGTTAAGTTTAGAAAAGAAGTTGTTAAAGCAGCAGAGCAAATTTATGTTTATAGAAGCCTGATGGCTGAGAGAGTTAGCCTGTCTGGCCATGTCAGAGCGGAAAATAAGTAGTGAGCTATTTCAGCAGTCTAGGAATAAAACGGGAACGAGTGAGTTAGTCTGCATTTGTGTGTCTCTGGGAGAATGAGAGCTAATCCTATCTGACGAATGTGCAGAGAGTCAGTTAAGTACAATGTCTTAAAAATGAAGATGGTAGTGATACTTGAGTTTGAAAAGGGTATCGCTGGGAAAAGAGTTGAATTTTTATTTTAGTTGTTTAAGATGGCACTATTCTGAAATATATGAAGTTGCATTTTCTTTTGTGAAATAAATTTGTTATTTTCTTGAAAGAACATTGGTACTGTTATGTAAATATGTTCAGTGACTGACATCACTGGAACCAAATTGCCAAAAACAAACTTATGAACTAATCAGCCTGGTTTCACTCTGGGATCTGACCTATCCTAAAATTCCATTTGCTGGGTTCATAACACCGATGACGTGAACAGGCCGAGGAATAGCAACAACCTTGGATGCAGCTGCAGCATTTTCAGACTTGAAGTTTAAAACCTATATCTTGATGTCTGGTGAAACTGTAAATTATTTAGTTTGAAGCTATTAATAGTAATATGAAAACATTCCAAGTCAAAATAAACTTTTCTCTAACTATCCAGATTGCTTGTGAAACACATTTAGGATTATTTGACAATCCAGTTTTGTGGAAGATATTTCTTTAAATTATCATCTTTTGAAAATAGACCAGTATATTTTGAGATTGTTACCTAATTATTTCACTTGGACCATGACAATCTGATTCTAAAATTGGTGAAATGCAACAAAAATTGTTTTAGATCGTGGATAATCCAAACAAATTCATTGTAGTTGCACATAGTCTTTTTTAAAAAAGAATTTGATTTGGAGTCCAGATTATAAATATAGATTAATAGGATGGAATAGAACTGATTTTTTTTTTTCCCTGAGCCTGTGTTAATTACATTCCAAAAAAAAGAGTTGGATTGAATGTTTAATCTGAAGGAAGTGTGAGGAGAAAAATATTCTGGAGTCCTAAACCCTGCTTGTCAGATAGAATTTGCAAATTTTTTCTGTCATTGCATAATTGTATAATGTTATAAACAATCTGAAGATATTTCAGGTTATACTGATTTCCTTTTCAGCTCGAAGATGGATTTGGTACGAGGGAAGCTGCATCTAGTCATGCTACACAGTTGCCTGATGGAAAAGATGCCATGTCTATTTTTAACACTGCTCCAAAATCAGGTATCTGACATTCTTGACATTTTGAAGAGCAGCTGCTGTTTTCAAGTGACACTAATGCAATTTTAACAAAATCCTACAAATCATCTAGTTGGTAAAACTATTAGAAAGATTTTTTTTCTCTTTAGAAACACGACAATCTCCAACAGGGCGGATAGTTCCTGCAAGCCTCACACGAGAGACTGACCTAGTGGTATCTTTGAATGACCTGGACAATCTTTTTGACAACTCTGATGATGAGGAAAATGGGGTAAGTGCAATTATATTTGCAGAAGACAACACAAATTAAACAGTGCATCATATTTGAACATCTGTTGCTAATGAGATCTAAATGTCATCAATTTATCTCTGTTGGCTTGATTCAAGAGTTTGGAATGCTGCTTACTCTTAATTTATTGAGCTCCCAAAGATTTAACAATTAAGTGCTACATATGCGTATGAATGAAAACATAAACTAATGCAGCAATCTAAAAAGCTTTGAACACTTTTTTTTGATTTAGTCTCCCAACAAAATATTTTGTAATTTTGTGTTGAGCTTTTAGAACGGAGTTACCCAAAGTAAATTTCTCTCAGGACTAGTTAGTTAAAATTCTTGATTTAGCCTATATTTCTCAATTCAGAGCATATATATAATAGCTAATCAGATTGTTTTCATGACAGAATTTTATTTCTTGCGTGGAACATTCAAATTGTCTTTTTATCTGCACATTTCTAATTTTATGAAGTAATTGAATTGTTTTGAACAGAATTTTGAATAGACTATCAAATCTGATCTCTCTCTATATAGTGGTTATTTGTTTTAATAAAGTTTCATACATCTGAATTAAAACTTGCCAATTTTTATGATGGTTTTGCAACTCTAACTTTTATTTTCTACGATGGAAAGTTCCTCTCTTCCCTTCAGGCTCTTTTGATATTCCAATGAAAAGAATTACTTAAAAATGCACGTGTTGTTCTTGGCATTCAAATAATAGGTCCAACATCTGGTTTCATTGCTCCAGCATGAAACCTCTAAGATAGATTCTCTGAAGCAGTTGTTAACAAATCTCAGTGAAAAAGGAATCCTTATTCGAGCCCCAACCGTTCGTGACTTGTGAGCATCAGGAATCCTTGTCCTTTGATACATATAATTTCCTGCGCTTAAGTGTACCATCTCCTTAATATTATCGATTTTACAGAGCAACATGGTAAACAAGGATTTACAAATGTAGAGTCAATTCCACCTGTTTGTTTTATTCAAAATGAGCACAAAAAGCTCAAAGTCATGTTTGGATGTCTCAATTCACAGATTACAATGCAGATGGCGACCATTTGGCCCATTGTGTGTGCACTGACTCTGATATGGGCATTATTAAGTTTTTTTTGCCATTCGCCTCTTCCCCATAACCTTGTACATTATTTGTATCCAAGAAGTCATCTAATACCCCCTTAACCCTTTGAATGCACCAACTGAATTGCCTCTACCACACTTTATGGCAGTGCATTTCATACTATGACCACTCACTCTGTGAAAAAGTTTATTCTCAATTTACATTTGGTTCTTTTGCAAATCATTTTAAATCTGTGCCCTCTTTTTTTTATATCCTTATTACAAATTGAAACAGTTCCTCCTGATCTACTCTATCCAAATCTCTCATGGCTTTGAAAACCTCTATCAGATCTCCTCTTTGTCGTCATCTGTTCAGGAGAATAATCCCAACTCGTTTAATCTATCTTCATAACTGAAATTTTTCATGCCATGAGCCATTCTTGCAAATCACTCCTACATACACTCCACTGCATTTACATCTTCCTATGCTCTGGTGTCCAGAATTGTAAGTCATCAATGGACACCGCACAACCAGCACCAGCCAGGAGTGTTCCCTCTCAATTGGGAAATACTTCAGTCTGGGACATTCTGCCTTGGACCTTCAGGTGACCATCCTCTAAGGCATTCTTTGGGACAGGCAACAACGCAAAGTGGCCGAGCAGAGGCTGATAGCCAAGTTCGGTACCCATGGGGATGGCCTCAACCGTGACCTTGGGTACATGTCGCACTATAGGTGACCCCACTGCACTCTATGTATCTATATGTGTACAAGCACGCACACACATATGTCCATGTAGGCTCTCTCTCATACACTGTCACATACATACACACTCTCCTAGGCACTCACACCCCCACATGCATGCACACACACTGTGATATATATATATAATGTATAAGTTTGTGGGATAAATATGTACACTCAGAATTACAATTTTGTTTTTGCTCAAAAACTGCATAAATCAATGTAAAATTCTGTAGATCCCACTTTAGAAATAGAATCAGTCTGACCTAACATTGGAACATTGAAACAGACTTTAATTTCACACCTTCAGTGAGCTGAGCTTCTCTGAGCTGAGATAGCTTTTAACAATAGGTGCTATCTTGAGAATGTAATTTTAAAAGAATTGTTGGGATTTACATATGAAGGAACCAAAACTAACATGCTGACTCTAAAAGGTGAAAAACTTGAACTAAATTTGACGTGCAATCACTTTGTTATAAATTCTGTGTTGTATGATTCTACTCCACAACCACCTGATGAAGAAGCAGCACTTTGAAAGATAGTGCCTCCAGATAAACCTGTTGCACTATAACCTGGTGTTGTGTGATTTTTAGAATTGTAAATAGTAGGTTAATAAGCGATCTAACTGGTGATTTGTAAAAGTTCAACGTCTCTCTTTGTCCTTTTGCTCTATGTCCCTATTAATAAAGCTGAAGGTTCTGTATGCTTTACTAATGGCTCTCTCAACCTGGTCTGCCAATTTCAGTGATCTGAGCACATTTACACCCAGGTTCCTCAAAGTCCCACACCCCCATTGGAATTGTACCCCCTGTTTTATATTGTTTGTCCCTCTTCTTTCTATCAAAGTGCATCACCTCACACTTCTCTGCATGCCTTTTTGTTCTACACAGTCTTCCTCTCAGTTTTAAATTCTTCCACTCGCAAATTTTAAAATTGTCATCCACAAATTTTAGCATTGTCCCTTACAAACGAAGATCAAGGCCATTAGTATATATTAGGTGAAGCAACAGTCCCAATACCAGCTACTGGGGTGCTCTGCTGCAAATGTTCCTCTAGCCTGAAAAACGTCTATTCACACTGCACTCTGTTTCCTTTCTTTTAGCTAGTTTTGTAGCTACCTTGCTACTTTCTCTTTTATTTCATTATCTGTAACTTTCATCACAAGCCTGTTTGGCACTGTGTCAGATGCCTTCTGGAAGTTCATATGCTCCTCATCCACAGTGCTGTCATAATTGAGCTTTTCTCTTATTTCTTCAAAAAGCTTCAAGTTAGTTAGACGTCATTTCCACTTCAGACATTCATTCTGACTCATCCCAATCAACCCAACTTTTTTTTCCTATGTCACTGTTAATGCTCTCCTGAATAATTGTTTCTTGAAGCTACAACACCACCAAAGTTAAACTGACTGGTCCATAATTAGTGTGTTTACAACCATTTTTCAACAAGGCTGGAATATTTGCTATTTTAGACCATAAGACATGGGAGCAGAAATTAGGCCATTTGGCTAATTTCTCAGTCTTTCAGCCCTTCACTGTGTCTAAAGAAGACAGAGAGATAATGGCCAGTGCACCTGCAGCCTTCACTCACTCCCTTTACTTGGATGCATCTCATCCAGGTATGGTGTTTTGTACCAACAGTCTGTCCAATGCAATTTCTGTATCAATTTTTTAAACCCTTCCAGTGACAGGGTTTTGTTCTCAGTCACTATGGCCTGGTAGTATTTCCCTCCTTGGTAAAACTAAATCTAAAATATTCATTTAATGCCTCAGCCTGCCTGCTGCCTGCATGTGTAAAATCCCTTTCTGGTCTCTTATCAGCCCCATTCCTCTTGGTTTCCTTACCAGTTATATGCTCTAAACCTTGAGGCAATCCTTAATGTTGGCTGCCAGACTTTTCACATAATTCCTCTTTGTTTATCTCGTTTGCCTTCTCACTTCCCGTTTCAACCTTCTATATTCTTCTTGGCTGTCAATTATATTTTCTACCAGACACCTATCATAAGCACTTCTTTATCTTAATTTCTGTTTCCTTTGTCAGCCTGGGAGCTCTGGATTTATATTTCCTGCCTTTGACTTGAGGCAGTATACCCTAACTGTACCCAAACTATCTCCTTTTCAAAGGTAGTCCATTGCAGTGCAACAGTTTTTCCATCAGTGTCTCATTCTAGTTATTTCTGCCTTGCTCAGACCGCGAGTGACCCTTCTTAAGAACTCACTTGTCCCTTAACGTTAAGTGATTTCTCTTCACAGATGCTACCAGACCTGCTGAGCTTTTCCAGCAACTTCTGTTTTTGTTTCTGATTTACAGCATCCACAGTTATTTCAGTTTTTCTTATCCCACTGAAGTCAGCGATCTGCTGATTTGTTTTTCTTATTCTGATTGATGTGTATCATTCTCCACCATTATCCTGGTCTTGTTATCACAATTGCTGTCTTCAAACTATTCCCCCACTGACATTTGATCCACTAGGTCCACCTCATTTTCCAAGAACCAGGTCAAACAGTACATTATTCTTTTTTGAACTGGGCACAACGTGCTGTAGGAAACTTCCTTGCACACAATCCAGGAACATTTAAAGCCCTTGCTTAAAAAAAAACTAACAAAACAACCCACAAGGTGCTTAATTCCTTCTTTGTACAGTTGCCATCATCTCCAGAACAAATCCAAGTGTCCCAGGAATCTGAAGAGTCCTCTCCTGGCCATGCATTCTCCTATTTCTAGCTTCATTTGACCACTTGGCACTGTGCATGATCCAAAGATTATTGCTTTGAAGTCCTGCTTGCTAACTTTTATACCCACTCCCTAAATTCTGATTGTGGGGCTACATGTCTTTCCCTGTGCACGTCATTATTACTAACCAATACCTCTGGCTGTTCACCCTCTCCAGAAGAATTCTACCAGCTGCTCTGTGACATACTTAATACTGGCACAAGGGAAGCAATGTCACATTCATGGCAACAGAAATACCTGTCTGTCCACTTAACAGTTGAATCCTCTATCGCTGTTACTCTTCCTTTCTACTTCCTTCCCCGCTGTACAGCTGAGTTGCTTGTGATGCCACAAACTTGAATCTGACTTTGATTCCTAAAAGGGATTAATTTCCAAAACGGAAAACTGATTTGCGAGCAGGATCCCTGGGGATTCCTGCACTACCTGGCCTATTTCTCTGGGACTGCCTGAAGATCATCCATTTCCTTCCTCTGGACTCATAAGTTGCAGTGTGACCACCTTTCCACTTAACTCTGAAACCCAGAGCTCAGATTTCCACAACTGAAAATGCTTCCTGCAATCTGGTCATCTAAGACATTGATATTTTTCTGGAATACATAGCAGTTAATGAGAACTTATTGTTTAAAAACCAAAACCAGAAAGTTTTAGTAGTGATGGCAATCCTGACATATAAAGACAACATTTCCCCCCTCCTACCAGAAGAATGTTCATCCTAGTTTTAAGTTGCAACTAGTTTCAGATGTTTCATTCTTTTACAGGATATGTTCTATGTTGCTAGTCAACATAGGAATGTCAGCTTCATTCGACTTCTAACCATCGCAACTTTGTTCTCATCATAATGTTGTATTGCTCTCTGCATACTGCTGTTAAAAACCACAAATTCTCAAATATGCCTTCAGAATGATCAGTCACTTGAAACTTAATAAAACTGCATCACACTTGGATAACTCCAGTTCTGCTGAGCATATGTAGGAGTATGTAGTTTTGCAATTATTTCCATAGCTTGCTTTCTTGAATTATTGGACGTTGAGAATTAAATTTCTACAGAGTTTTCAGTTTTAATTTTGATAGAGAAAGGAATTAAGTACACGTTTAATATTTGTACTTCTAGTATATTTTACTGCAACTAAAAATAAGTCAGTTAAGCCATGATGTAAAACTATTACAGTGTACGTACATGCTTGTGAGAATGTACGTGAAGGTATAGTGAAAAATGTATTCATGTTTTTCAATTATCACACTACAAACTTTCCTCTTGATCCATAATTCTTAGTCTCATTCAAGCTAAGCCTAAAACATTACTAAGATATATTTGCAGAAATAAAACAACCCAGAAAGTTTATTAAAAGAAGACAACTATTTATTGCAGACATCTTCCCCAACACGCTCTAAGCAAGCAAATGCAGGATCAGAAGACAAAGCTGTTGGAAAAGATGTGAAGACAACTGGGCCTTATCCTCCAAGTAAGTGTTTACGGTAGTGCTACTGTTTTCCAGGATGTCATAGGGCTTAGTACTTAAAATATTCAAAAGAAGTAATTTTTAAAAGAGAATTTGAAAATGAAATCCTGCCATTTATAAACATCGCTTTGGGGTGATTTTGACATTGAGTTTGACAAAAATAAACTGATGTTGAAACTGAATTTTTGAGTAGTTCCAGAGCATGATTCGAAATGAGCAAATATAAATTTGGATTTGTTTGCAAACAGTGAACGAGAATTTGATAAAGCTTAATTTCTTCCAGCTGTCGCAGATCTGCAAAGAATGTTTCCAACCCCTCCATCTTTGGAACAGCATCCAGCATTTTCTCCAGTAATGAATTACAAAGATGGTGTTAATTCTGAGATGCCTGCAGGGATGAGTAGCATGGAGAATCCAGTTGGTACTATGATCGCAACTCAATTCACAGAATTCAAAATGCAAGTGGAAGATCGACTGGGCAGTCCTAAGCCTGAAGAAATAACAGTTAGTAAATGAAAACAAATGTTCATATTAAGGCAGTTTGGAAAGTTACTGTCAGAGTTGTGTATTCTTTTAATATTTTTAAAGGGCTTTGTTAATATTTTAATAATGTTTTAACATATCCTGAAGTTTTATTATACTTTTGTTTGACTGCATGATGTCTGTTTCAAAGGTAATTTTTTAAAAATGATTTTTTTTAATATAGGATTTTTCTTACGTGCACAAGCCCCCAAAAGCTAAGGCTTTTGTTGGGTCTTCAATGTTTGCACCACTAAAGGCCGTGCCCAGTCAATGCCTTGCTCCACTGAAAATACCAGATGCCTGCATATACCGACCATCATGGGCTATTCCTCCAAAAATCGAACAATTGCCTGTACCACCACCTGCTTCATTAAATCGGGATGGATATGTGTAAGTGCTGGAAAGCCTTTGTTGCAAGTTACGTGCATGGAACTGAAAAGGAACTATCAAAGTTGAGCTTAGTTAGTATCTAAACCCAACTGTGTTTCAAACTAATGACAAGAGTAAAATTAGTTAAATGGATTAATATTTGAACATTATTGTTGGAATTGTTGGCAAATTTTCTGTAGTTAAGTGACATTCTGTAAGTTAGACAAGCAATGACTGGTTGTAACAATGGAGTTTCCTTGAATGTTACAAGTAAGGTGGTAAATGCAACATTTTAAGTAATGTTTATTTTGATATTTTGACAGTGTCAATGCATTTATATTTGGTTGTTTCCTGCAAAGCATACTAATAGCTACAGCAGTTTATACTCGAGCACAAATTAATATTTTTCTAAAACTGCCCTTGTTCTTACAGCAATGTGCCTAGTGTTGGGAGTCTGACAGAAGATTATATTCAGATGAGCACTCCTCAAATGAGCACACCTTTGGCAGTAAGTTCTACTGCACCTGCTAGCAACAGTGGTGCTGGTGTGTTGCCATCTCCTGCAACCCCTCGCTTCTCTGTCCCAACACCTCGTACACCAAGGACACCACGAACTCCACGGGGTGGGGGCACTGCCAGTGGACAAGGATCAGTGAAGTATGATAGTGCTGATATGTGTTCCCCTGCTTCAACACCTTCAACCACACGACCATTGAACTCCGTGGAGCCAGCAACCATACAGTCAATTCCCCAGGCGCACAGCTTGTACGTTACGCTAATCCTTTCAGATTCGGTGATGAATTTCTTCAAAGATCGCAACTTCGATAGCTGCTGTATCTGTGTTTGTAATATGAATATCAAAGGGGCGGATGTTGGTTTATACATCCCAGATCCAACCAATGAAGCCCAGTTTGGATGCACCTGTGGATTTAGTGCTGTCGTAAACCGCAGACTTGGATATAATGCAGGTCTCTTTCTCGAGGATGAATTTGATATTTTTGGGAGGACATCAGAGATTGGTCAAGCTGCAGAAAGACGATTGATATTGTGTCGGAATTCTGTTGTTCCTCAAGGATTTGATGGGTCGAAGAGGCTACAAGACCTAACAGCGAACTTAATTTTTCTTGTACAGGATCAGTGTACAGGACCTTTCACTTCTCTAAGTTCTCTGGACTATATTTCCTTAGATAGATCAGCACTTCAATCAGCAAATTGGAACTATGACAAGCTGAGAGCAGATAGTAGCGATTCTTGCACAGAGTGTTTCAATGCCCTGGAGCAGGGTCGACAATATGTGGATAATCCATCTGGTGGAAGAATAGATGAAGCACTAATTAGAAGCAGGAGTTTACACCCATGGCCCAATAGTAATGGTAAGTTTTCTGTAGCATTTAAATGTAAATTAAGTGAGATTACATAAATTGGTCAGGAAGTGTAATTAACTCTGTATCAGCTGAGATTGTGGGCGGCACGGTGGCACAGTGGTTAGCACTGTTGCCTCACAGCGCCAGAGATCCGGGTTCAATTCCCGCCTCAGGCGACTAACTGTGTGGAGTTTGCACGTTCTCCCCGTGTCTGCGTGGGTTTCCTCCGGGTGCTCCGGTTTCCTCCCACAGTCCAAAGATGTGCAGGTCAGGTGAATTGGCCATGCTAAATTGCCCGTAGTGTTAGGTAAGGGGTAAGTGTAGGGGTATGGGTGGGTTGCGCTTCGGCGGGGCGGTGTGGACTTGTTGGGCCGAAGGGCCTGTTTCCACACTGTAAGTAATCTAATCTAATCTAATTAAAATAAATGCCATTTTTAAATTTCCTGTGAATTTTGACAAAAATGTCTTCCATAGGACTTTTAATCATTGTAACAAAATGTTTTTTAATATGTTGAGCAAGAAAGGCTTTAAAAAGGCAATGCATTAGCATGGATAGAAGATTGGTTAACCAGCAGGAAGCAAAGTATGGGAATAAATGAGTGCTATTCTGGTTGGAGATCAGTGACTAGTGGTGTGCCTCAGGGATCAGTGTTGGGACTGTAGTTATTCACAATTTGCATATTTGATTTGAAGTTGGGGACCACATGTAGTGCGTCAAAGTTTGCGGATGACACTAAGATAAGTGGTACAGCAAAGTGTGTAGAAGACTGTGAAACTTTGTTCTCCATCTACCAGACCTTTGCCACTCAAACTTATCCCTTTGCAATGTTAATGAATGGGAAGTCCTCTATTTTGGTAGGAATAACAGTAAAAAGGGCTATTACTTGAATGGTAAGAAATTACAGCACGCTGTTGCTGGGTGTCCTTGTGCATGAATCATAGAAGGTTGATCTGCAAGTTCAACAGGTAATTAAGAAGGTAAATGGAATTTTGTCCTTCATTGCTAAAGGGATTGAGTTTAAAAGCAGGGAAGTTATTTTGCAGCTGTATAGGGTGCTGGTAAGGCATTGGAATTTAGAAGAATGAGGGGGCATCTCATAAAAACATATTAAATTATGAAGGGAATAAATAAGGTAGAAGTAGACAGGATATATCCATTGGCGGGTGAAACTAGGACAAGAGGGCACAGTCTCAAAAATAAGGGGAGCAGATCTAGGACTGAGTTGAGAAAAAACTTCACCCAGAGGGTTATGAATCTGTGGAATTCCATGTCTACTGAAGTGGTTGAGGCTTCTTCAGTAAATGTTTTCAAAGCTAAGATAGATAATGTTTTGAACAGTGAAGGGATATGGGTTACAGCGAAAGGGCAGGTAAGTGTAGCTGAGGCCTCAAAAAGATCAGCCATGATCTTGTTGAATTGTGCAGCAGGCTTGAAGGGTCAGATGGCCGCCTCCTGCTCCTAGTTCTTATGGTCAACATTTTCCTGGAATCATCAATCTGTACTATCCCTTACTCAGGAAAATTTCATAAACATAATTTATGTTGAAATCAGACATTGCCATTATTTCTAAACAAATATATGAGGATGGGAGTCTATAATACAGGATATCTAAAAATTCTATAGTTTTCATGTTGCTAACAGGAAATTCATTGATATTTTATGCATGTATTGGGAGTTATGTCTCAATGGAGAAGCTTAGTTCTGAACTTTAGTTGGATTTTGTTTGTAAAGAGAGGTCTTGTTTGATAGAATTGTTGGGTTTGAGTATTGTTCTGGACTGGGTTATTAAGGAAATTTTTGATGTCTCTGTTTTCTTGCCATGTTAATCTGTATGTTTTATCTTAAGATTTATACGAACTAATTTTTGGGAAGCTGTGAAGAGAAGGTTGAATTTGATTTCTTAAGCGTTTCAAGATCAGGGCAGGGTAGTACTTTGTTTATGGAAGTGAAAAAATAACAACTGACCTGCCATTTAGCTGCTTCAATTATGAATGTACTATCCTTCATAATTGGAGAAGCATCTTGCAGCTAAGACTATTATATTCAACTGTATAGTTTGCGAGGGTTAGAGAATTGGAAAGAGCTTTGCATTGAAACATTTGTCTTTGTGATTTTTGAACCTGGTGGGATCATGAGGATATCATTGGCCTGTTTTGACTAAAATTAGAATATTGGCTTGAGAGTATAATTGGCAAGAACATAATTTCTGCAATTCAGATGACAAAATAAATTTTAAAAATTTGAGACAGGCTTGTATAGTAAAGTGAATTGACACTTACCTGGTCTCTTTAACTTTGGAATATAACTAAAATAGATTGCTGAAAGCCACTTTACAACGATTGGGATTCAAGTGCAATGGAAAATAAGGTAGAATTCAATTAAATGAACTCTTCCTCAGACCTAGTACTGACTATTGTGTTCAAATCGCAACACATCCCTCAGGAAGGAATTATTAATTTCATCAAAGGTATAGCAGATTTCCTATAATGAGACCACACTTTAAAGTATTTAGTTTGAGGACAGGGTATATGCATTTAACTTGGGTACATGGGATCAATGTTATGTAATTGAGGTGTTTTGAAAAAAACATAGACCTGGATTTTGTGGGTAATATTTGAAGAAAGCAACCTGCAAAGATCTTGAGAGCTCGGAGCCCTGGATTTTGTAACATTAAATTCACCAAGAATGTATCCAGCAGAAAAGATGTCATCGAAACAGCTCAGCAGCTAGTGACTTTGGAAATGTTCTCAGACAACAAGTTGAGGCACTGATCAGCCATGATCTAATTCATTCAGAAATAAGTTCAGAACTGAATAATACTTTTTTAATGACCAGCTGTAAGCATCTGTGGTGAAGGATATGAAAATTGCAGCATAGAAATATTCCAATCCCATAAAGTGATTATCTGTGAGCAGGCAAAATTAGCCGGCCTATTCCTATGTCCCATCATCCTCCTCACTTTTACTCATCTGTCAAATTTTATCCTGAACTATTCAACCACAAACCATGGAAAATAATTGCTCTTTGTGAAATCATAATTACATAAAGCTTATTCTCGTAATTTCAAAAACTGTTGAGTCTCTGGTCCTTAGCGACTGCACCGACAGCCATTAGAAACATCTGTTTCTACACACTTCATCTGAACTGTTTGAAGTTTTAAGCAATTCTTATATTAACCTGTAAATTCTAACATTTTAAAAGAACAGCTCCAATGTTTTAAAACAAGTTAGTTAATATTTGCAATTTGCAATTTCTCATACCAGACAGCATTCTTCTAATAAATTTGTGTTGCTGCTGCTTCAGAGCTATAATATTCTCCCTATAGCACTTTGATGTTGTCATAAAGAATGGTTTCAACAGCGACTGTAACAATTTGGCCCTTCATGCTCATGTCCGCTTTTTGCAAGAGCAACTTAGCTAGCCCCACTCCCCTTTCCCTGTAGCCCTGCAATTGTACTTGACTGTAATCTTTAATTGGTGTCCTATATTTCCATTGCCAAAAAAGAAGAATCATTTTATACCTTTTATGATTTTAAATATCCTTGTCAAATTCCCTCTCCAGCATCTTTGAGGGGAACAACTCTCCTTTTTCCAGTCAATCTATGTTACTTAAATGCCTCTACTCTGGAGCCATTTACAAATCTCTTTAAAACCTACTCTAAAACCTTCATATCCTGCTGAAAGTGTAGAGCTTAGAATTGGGCATGCTACTCCACTTGAGCCCAAACCATCATTTTTAAAGGTTCACCATTAAATATTTACTACTTTTTAAAAAATTACATACCTCTGTTTTGTTATGATTTCTGTAGAAATTGATGACTTTTTAAAGACTTAAATCCCAGGGACTATCAAAAGGATCACATGACTAGATGCCCAGTTTTAAGACTTGCAATAATGAGCTAAAAGCAGCATTGATTAATGTTAGGAACACAGGAATAAACTGAATTTACCAAAAATTGAAATCTAGCAGTTGAGTATGAGCTCTAAACAGTCCCTAATTGCAGCAAGTCAAGTAACTTATGAAAAACATCCAACAAACTGTTAATAAGACAAGAGAGAACTTATTGTCCTTAATTGCTGGAAAACCTGGGTTGGAAGGAACTGTAGGCCACTGTACTGTTTGCCTAGCAACACTAGCCTGTCACAACCACCTGATGAAGGAGCAGTGCTCCGAAAGCTAGTGCTTCCAAATAAACCTATTAGACTACAACCTGGCGTTGTGATTTTTAACTTTGTACACCCCAGTCCAACACCAGGCACTTCCAAATTATCTCTCTAGCCTTTGTTTCTGTTTCAAAGTCCAGGGAATTGGAAGGAACAAATCTTCCAAAACCTGCTGTTGCAGGCAAGTACTCTCTCTGTTGAAATTCTCTCTTGGGTGAAGTATTTAGGAACCTGTTCAAGTTTCCATATCACAATATCTTGACTACATTGCTAACCCTGAAATACTGAGCTCTCAGCTTTCTAAAGACTTGGGACAAGCTCAATTTCTCTCATAACCAAATTTGATCTATCAATTTATGCTTGTCAGCGATTTGAAAAAGTCAGCAAGAAAACTGGTAGGTTGTGTTTGGCGAGTTATATCTTTTATTTTTCAGACTGTTGGTCACTGCGATGTTTTATCTTTTTGCTCTTTATAAATAATACCTCTGTCAAGTTGTGTGTGTTTATTTGAGATTAAAGTGGGATGTTTTAATTCTGGATTAAATTGTAGTTGTGGGCCAGTTTTACAACTTGATTTGAGAAATGAATTTGCTTTACAGCAGTTTATTTTTGAGGTCATTAAAGAAACCTAGTAGAAGTGTTTTCTATTCTGGATAGCAGTACAATAGTGAAGC
The DNA here is from genome assembly GCF_047496795.1 of Chiloscyllium punctatum. Classification (NCBI taxonomy): domain Eukaryota; kingdom Metazoa; phylum Chordata; class Chondrichthyes; order Orectolobiformes; family Hemiscylliidae; genus Chiloscyllium; species Chiloscyllium punctatum. The sequence continues at coordinate 64,540,854 of NC_092755.1, forward strand.
ACTTGGCCATTTTGTTGATTTGAATCTAAACAGTAATACTATTGATGCAAAGGGTAGAATTCAATTACCAGCACTTTTCTCATGTCTCAGTCATGACACTAAACATAGTTTTGTAGGCAACTTATACTCCCAATTGCAGGGCTAATGATTTCCCCATTCCAACTTGGAAAGCAATCGAAGGGAAATCATGTTTGAATAATTTATTGGTGCTTTTGAGGAAGTATCGAGATAGAGGGGAACCAAGGGCTATACTGTATTTGGATTTCCAGAAGGTATTTGTCGAGGTGTGACATCAAAGGTTATTAGACAAAATATAAGCTTATGGTGTAGGGGCAACTTATTAGCAAACAATTCTATCTATGCTAATCAGCAACAGAGTGGCATAAACGGTTTTTCACATTGGCTGGATACTAAGGAGAATCGGTGTTGGGATCTCTATGGTTTACAATCTGTATAAATGGCTTGGATGAACCAGACACCAAATGTGATACAAAGATAGGAAACTGAGTTGTCTCAAAATCTTAATTCTACCAGGGCTGTTGATAGGTATAATGAGTGGCAAACGTTTAGCAGATCAAGAACCGTATGGCAAAATATGAATCTATGAACTTTGGCGAGAAGAGACAGCAGTATGTTATTGCTGCTGTGATAAAACTTGATGTGGAGAAATTTTGGGTGTACTGGTGCACGAATTACCAAGTCAACATGCATGTACAGTAAGTAATGATTAGGAAGACAAATGGAAAATTATTTATAATCAGAATAGAATAGAAGGTTAAGAATATTTTGCTGTAGTTGTGCAGAATGTTGGTGAGGTTGCATCTGGAATGCTGTATATAGTTTTAGCTTTGTGTAAGAAATGATATAAATCCATTAGGAACAGTTCCAAGAAGTTTCTTCTTGGAACTTGACTGATGCTGGATGGAGGGATTATTTTATGTGAAAAGGTTAGTCAGTTCATTCTCCAATTGATACAATGGACAATGTTCTTATTTAAACATGTAAGGTCTTGGAGGAGCTTGACAGGGTGAATGTTGAAAGATGCTCTCCCTTTGTTGGAGGGATTAGCATAAGGTGATATAGATTAAAAACAATGGGTCTCCCATTTAAGATGGAGATAGGAAGGGAGTTCTTCCTCTCAGGAAGAGCAGCAGAGGTTGGGATCATTCAATACAATTAAGGTAAAAGTACGATTGTATAACACAGAAGCAGACTTTTCATTCCAACTTGTCTGCACTGATCAGCCATCCCAATCTGACATAGTCCCATTTGCCAGCAATTGACTCGCATCCCTCTAAATATTTTCTATTCAGAAATCCATCTAGCTACCTTTTTAAATGTTGAATCGTGTCTGCTCCTATTACTTCCTATGCATTAGAAAGTTACCTCTCAGGTCCATTTTAAATCTTTCCCCTCTCACCTTAAATCTATACTTTCTAGTTTTGGACTCCCCCACCTGGGAAAAAGAGCTTGGCTATTCACTTTCAACTATGTCCCTCATGATTTCATAAACCTCTATAAGGTCACACCTTGGCCTCCAACACTCCAGAGGAAAGATGTTCCAGCCTATTCAGCCTCTCCCTATAACTCAATCCCTCCAGTCCTGGCAACATTGTTGTAAGTTTTTTCTGCAACTTCTCATATTTAACAACAACCTTCATCTGGAATGGTGACCAAACTTATATGCAGTATTCCAAACTTGGCTTTGCAAATACCCTGTACAGCTGCAACACAATGAGCATAGGAGCTGAGACAATGTTCTGACCAATGAAGGCAAGTGTGCCAAATGTTGCCTTCACCACCCTGTCTACCTACCTACAACTCCATTTTTAAGGATCTATGCACCTGCATCCCTAGGTTTCATTGTCTGGCAACATGCCCCATTGCTCTACCATTAACTGTTAAGTACTGCCCTGGTTTGCATTACCAAAATGCAACGTCTCACTTTTATCTAAATTAATCTCCATCTGCCACTTTTCAGACTATTGCCTATCTAAACAAGGACTCCGTGTACTCTGAGATAAACTTATTCACTGTTCACCATACCACCTATTTTGGTGTCATCTGCAAACTTATTAACCCTGTCTCCTATATTCACATCCAAGTCATTTATACAAATGACAAAAATTAGTGGAACCAGCTCTGATCCTTGTGGCACACAGCTGGTCACTGGCTTCTGGTTTGAAAAGTAACCCTCTACCACCACCCCTCTGTCTTTTACCTTCAAGCCAATTTTGTATCCAATTTGCTAACTCATTTAGATTCCATGTGATCTAATCTTACTAATCAGTCTATCATGCAGAACCTTGTCAAACCATGTAGACAATGTCCACCACTCTGCCTTCATCAATTTTCTTTGCAACCTCTTCAAAAAGCTCTGTCAAGTTAATGAGACACGGTTTCCCATTCACAAAGCCATTCTATCTCTAATCAGTCTTCGCCTTTCGAAATGCATGTATATCGTATCCCTCAGAATCCTCTCCAATAACTTACATACCACTGACATGAGGCTCAGTGGTCTATACCTCCCTGATTTTTTTCCTTTCAGCCTTTCTTAGATAATGGCACCACATTAGCCAACCTCCAGTTTTCAGTTACCTCACCTGTGGCTGTCAATGATACAAATATCTCAGCAAGGGACCCAGCAATCACTTCTCTAGCTTCCTACAAAGATCTGAGAAACACCCAATGAAGCCCTGGAGATTTATTTATCCTTATGCATTTTAAGATCTCCAGTACCACCACATCCACATAGTACAAACTCTTTTCAAGACACCACTATTTATTTCCCCAAGTTCCCTAGCTTCCACTGTAAATACTGATGTGAAATATTTGTTTTGTATATCCCCCCATCTCCTGTGGTTCCATACGTAGATGGCCATGTTGATCTTTATGATGCCCTATTCTCTCCCTCGTTACTCTTTTGCCCTCTCTCTCTGGATTCTCTTAATTCTATTTGCCAAAGCTATCTCATATCCCCTTTTTGTCCTCCTAATCTCCCTCTTAAGTCTCCTCCCATTGCCATTATATCCTCTAGGGATTCACTTAATGCCAGCTGTCGAAACTTTTTTCTTGACCAGAGCCTCAATTTTTCCAGTTGTCCAACATTCCCTATGCCTCCAAGCCTTGCCCTTCAAACTGATGGGAACACAAGGTCTCTGAGATCTGGTTATCTCATTTTTAAAGGCCTCCCACTTCTCAACAGACCCTTTACCTGCGAATAGCTTCCCCCAATCAATTTTTGAAAGTCCCTGTCTCATACAGTCAAAATTGACCTTACTCCAATTTAAGTTTTAACGTTTAAATCAGTTCTATCCTTTTCAATAACTGTTTGAAAACTAACAGAATTATGGTCACTTGCCCCAAAGTGCTCCCCCAATGACACCTCAGTCACTTGCTTCTGTAGTATATGTCATCCAACTATGCCTAGGTGAGCCTTTTTCTGTTGCTGTCCACTTTGCTTGCTAGAAGAGGCTTCGAACTATTTAGCTTTGACCAAATATAAAATGAAGTTCACCAAAACAACTGCAGGTATGAGTCAGGATTTTGAACTTCACAGAAAATGAGCAAACCACAAAATATTTTTACTTTAATGAATGATCCAGTATTCAAATATATGTGGGTAAGTTTAACCTCAAAATGTCAGTGGGTTTAGGATAGGTGGAATGTTAAGATTCTAAAATTTTGTAACACATGTCCACTTAGTTTTGAAAGCATGCAAGTCAGTTGTAAAACAGAGGCAAGGCAAGGGATAGATGAGCAGCATGCTACTTTAGTGGAGAGAGATTAGAGAACTCTGTGGGATAGAACATCTGGGTGTCCTAAAGGCTAATATTCGGGTACAAGTAAAAGATCCTTTATCCAAACATCCGAAGACCGAAAAGCTCCGAAATCCGAAGGCTTTTGTGAAGTTTTTTTTTCTCATTAGCAAGATTGTTTGGTGAGCAAACAGTTAACTTAAGTCTACACCCACTCGATGTACCGTCACTCAGATGTGATGTGGGAAGGCGCAGCCAAGCACCAGCAGGCCTGGGGTTTCTCTCTGAGTGCTCCCCAAGTCGACACACACTCAATTGTGTCACTCAATTGTGTCACTCAGATGTGACATGGGGGCGTGCCCAAACACGTTCTTTCTTAGAAGTCTGCTCCTCAGATAAGATTTGTAAAAAATTTCACCATTAAATTGTCACTTATTCTGAAAACCGAAAAATTCCGAATTCCAAAAAGCAACTGGTCCTGAGCATTTCAGATAAAGGATCTAACAACTATACTGAGTGTGGTTTAGGTCGATTCTTGATTAACAAGGAGTCATCAGCGATCAGGGATGAGTGGACATGTGGATCTAAGACCACAAAGATATCAATACAATCTTATCAAATGGTCGAGCAGGCTAAGGTATTAAAGCAGGGCCGATTCCCGCTTAGAATTTTGTGTTCTACATGATTGTACTCACACCATGCTTCCAGGGCTTTGATCCAGTGACCATGAACGAGCAATTGTTTTAGTTCCAAGTCAGAATGATGCGGCTTGGAAAGAAACTTGTATATTGTGGCTGCATCCCTTGCCCCTCTGAGTGAGAGAGGTCATGGTTTTGTAACATGCTGTCAAAGGAGCCTTGTTAAATTCTGCGCTACATCTTGTGTCTGCTGCATACTACTACATTGGTGGAAGGAGTGAATATTAAGTTGTTGGATGAGGTGTGATCAAGCTGACTGCTTTGTCCTGAAAGGAGTCCAGCTTCTTGAGTTGGACATGTATACCACTTGGAAATTGGAGAGTTTTCCATTGCTTTTGTTGTTTGCAATTTATACTTCAGCTTTGATTCAGGAGATAAGCTGCATGCTTCAGAATTTCAATGTGATTAATTTTTGCCTGCCTTCTAGGCAATCATGAATGGTCTGTATAGAATAGATGGGGAAGAACTGTTCCTGGTCATTAAGATGGATCGAGAATGAGATGACTGATTAATTTAATCTGATTTTCAAACACTGCACATGTGATGAGAAAAAACTCTCAGTGCATGGTTGAATTCTGGAATATCTGGAAATGTGCTGGAGGCAGAGTCAGTTGAGGCGTTCAAGAGGGCATTAGCTGATTATGAATAGAAACATCTTGGAAAGGTACAGTAAAACATAGGACAATGCCACAAAGTCAGCACTGGTTGGAGAAGCAGTGAAACATGATGGTCCGAAAGACTGCCTGCTATGATTCTGTGACAAGAAATAATGCTCTTATTGGCCAATGGTCTGAAAGTTGAGAGACAATTTGACAAATTCTATCAATCCACCAGTTTATTTTCATTAAATCAAATTACTGATCACTGAAGACCGTTTTAGGTTTTGGCTTGGATTGAAATTGGGCCGTTTTTAAGTCTTGAAGCATTCGCAGTTCAGCTTCTCAGGGTGTATAAAGTAGTCATAGAAATAGAATGAGGTATAGAAACTTAGTGGTTTCCAAATGGTTGAACCAAGACACAATTTTAGGAAGGGAAACTTTCCTTCACATGTTTTAGAAATTTTTTCTTTATCGACGGAGGGTGGTGGTGGAGGATTGCTCTTCAGACTAGATGTCTGTAACCAGCAGTCTGCTGCAAGAATCAGTGCTGGTTCCACTGCTTTTCATCATTTGTATAAATTACTTGGATTTGAATTTAGGAGATCTGGTAGATGACACCAGAATTGGTGGTACAGTGGGCAGCGAAGAAGGTTACCTCGGAGTGTAATGGGACCTTGATCATATGGGCCGATGGTCTGAGGAGTGCCAGATGGAATTTAATTTAGATAAATGTGAGGTGATACATTTTGGTGGGGAAAATCAGGACAGGACTTATACACTTAATGGTAAGGTCCTGGGGTGTTTGCCAGGCAAAGAGACCTTGGAATGCAGGTTCATAGTTCCTTGAAGGTGGAGTCGCAGGTAGATAGGGTAATGAATACAGCATTTGGTATGCTTGTCTTTGTTGGTCAGTGCATTAAGAATAGGAGTTGGGACATTGGTGAGGTTACATTTGGAATACTGCATTCAATTTTGGTCTCCATGCTACAGGAAAGATGTTAAATCTTACCTGAAACCTTTTCAAGTTTACAGCAATGTTGCCAGGGTTGGAGGGTTTGAGTTATCAGGAGAGTCTGAATAGATTGGGGCTATTTTCCCTGGAGCTGAGGGGTGACCATGCAGAAGTTCATAAAATCTTGAGCATGGATAGGGTGAACAGCCAAGGTCTTTTCCCCAGGGAGGGGAATCCAAAACTAGAGGACATATGTTCAAAATGAGGGGAATGGTTTAAAAGGGAACGAAGGAGCAACATTTAGTGCATAAGTAGGTGGGGAGCAGAAGGATACAGATGCTTAGGAATTGGGCGACAGGTTTAGACAGTAGATTTGGATCAGCTCAGGCCTGGAGGGCTGAAGGGCCTGTTCCTGGGCTATTAATTTTCTTTGTTCTTTTTAAATGGGACTAGGTTAATTTAGGATACCTAGGTAAAAACAAGGACTGCAGATGCTGGAAACCAGAGTCTAGATTAGAGTGGTACTGGAAAAGCACAGCAGGTCAGGCGGCATCCAAGGAGCAGGAAAATCGATGATTCCGGCAAAAGCCCTTCATCCTGATGAAGGGCTTTTGCCCGAAACGTCGATTTTCCTGCTCCTCGGATGCTGTCTGACCTGCTATGCTTTTCCAGCACCATTCTAATCTAGACCCTAATTCAGGATATCTGGTTGGCTTGGACAATTTGGGCTGAAAGTTCTGTTTCCATGCTGTGCATCTCAATGACTCTCTGACTTCTGATGTATTTCACCTAAAGCAAGACTAGAAAGGGTTCAATACAGGGCTCTGTAGTCTCTCCCAAGCAGGTTTTCAAGCATTTAAAGGCAAAAACCCCATTCTCACCTCCTTAGAGCTGTATTTAGCTGCTTTAAAAGTCATGAATTTCAGTTAATATTATGTGGGTAACAGCCTACATTAAAGTGTTGACCTAAACCCTTTTCCATCCACAGCATGTCAAAACTCTTCTTTATCTTCCAGTTTTTTTTCCATATTCTATGAATATAGAATAGAGTCTCAGCCCTACCAAATAATGTTAGTCTCAGTCTTTTGCTTGAATTTCATTTCCTGCCTTCTTCAATTCCAAGTTTCAATTCCTCCCCCCTTCGGCACAAAAGAAAGTCATATTCTGTGGTTGTTGTGCACTTATCTCCTAGTCTGTCTTAACAGCTCTCGAGACTTCAACCATATAATTCATCTTCAGTACCCCTCCTGCGTTGGCACGCTTCCTGCAACTGTCTATGCGCATATTGGATGAAACCTGAGCATCTCTTCAATACTTTCTCTTCACACCGCGAGAATTCTCCAAGAATTCCTCTTTTGTAGTTTCTTTTTCTTACCTCCATATTACTGCTTATTGGCATCATTCACAAACATGAAGTCTGATTCTGTATGAACCAGTGATATTCCGCTCTTTCTCCACACCACAGCAGCAATGCCTAACCATTTCTTTCTACTGATGCTTCTGATTCATTCCTCTGCATCTGTGTTGTGATACTGTTTATTAATATTCAGACTCAGGTAGGCCTTACTTTTCTTAGCACAGCATTGGAATAGTTGTCTCAGTCAGCTGTGGGGAATTTGGTGCTTCATAAGTTAGTTTGTCACCTTCCCAGGTCTGTTTGTTTGATGGCATGAGGTTTATGACTTTGGCATTGTTTGTGATGCATTAAAAATATGATACTTAATCTGGACGGTATTGCAGCAGTAGTTGGACTGATATTGACACATTTTGAAATTAGATACATTTCATATAAATAATACATTCAATTGTTGTAGAATGGACACTGAGCAAAATCTTTTAATGTGTGCATTTGTTGGCTTTCTGCTAGCTTCACTTATAGTCTCCTAGAAGACTCATCATGTAAATCCCCTGGTTTCGAAATTGGAGTGACAGGAATGGAGCAGGAGGTGTATTGTTTTGATCCCAGTTGGATGGGGGGGGGTGGAATTTGGGGGAAGGGCGCTGGGAATACGATAGGTGGAAGGTGGTGAGGGTGATAGGCCAGAGAGGGGGTGGGGGCGGAGAGGTCGGGAAGAAGATTGCAGGTCAAGAGGGTGGTGCTGAATCAGAGGGTTGGGACTGAGATAAGATGGGGGGAGGGGAAATGAAGAAGCTGGAGAAATCTACATTCATCCCATGTGGTTGGAGGGTTCCTAGGCGGAAGATGAGGTGCTCTTCCTCCAGGCGTTGTGTTGCCAGGGTCTGGCGATGGAGGAGGCCAAGGACCTGCATGTCCTTGGAATAGTGGGAGGGGGAGTTATAGTGTTCAGCCACGGGGCAGTTGAATTGGTTGGTGCGGGTGTCCCAGAGGTGTTCTCTGAAACGTTCCGCAAGTAGGCGGCCTGTCTCCCCAATGTAGAGGAGACCACATTGGGTGCAGCGGATGCAGTAAATGATGTGTGTGGAGATGCAGGTGAATTTGTGACAGATATGGAAGGATACATTGGGGCCTTGGAGGGAGGTGAGGGGGGAGGTGTGGCTGCAAGTTTTGCACTTCTTGCGGTTGCAGGGGAAGCTGTCGGGAGTGGAGGTTGGGTTGGTGGGGGTTGTGGACCTGACGGAGTGGTCTCTCTGGAACGCTGATAGGGGTGGGGAGGGAAATATATCCCTGGTGGTGGGGTCTGTTTGGAGGTGACAGAAATGACAGAGGATGATATGATGTATCTGGAGGTTGGTGGGGTGGAAGGTGAGGACCAGTGGGGTTCTGTCCTGGTGGTGATTGGAGGGCCGGGGTTCAAGGGCGGAGGTGCGGAAAGTGGAGGAGATGGGATGGAGAGCATCGTCGAACAAGTCGGAGGGGAAATTGCTGTCTTTGAAGGAGGCCATTTGGGCTGTTCAGTAGTGGAATTGGTCCTCCTGGGAGCAGATGCGGCGGAGGTGAAGGAATTAGGAATATGGGATGGCGTTTTTACAGGGGGCAGGGTGGGAGGAGGTGAAATCTCGGTAGCTGTGGGAGTCGGTCGGCTTTTAGTAAATGTCTGTGTTGAGTCGGTCGCCCGAGATAGAAATGGAGAGGTCTTGGAAGGGGAGGGAGGAGTCTGAGACAGTCCAGGTAAATTTGCGGTCGGGGTAGATGGTGTTCGTAAAATGAATGAACTGTTCATCCTCCTCGTGGGAGCACGAGGTAGCGCCACTACAGTCATCGATGTAGTGGAGGAAAAGATGGGGGATGGTGCCAAGTGTAGCTGCGGAAGATGGACTGTTCCACATATCCGACGAAGAAGCAGGCATAGCTGGGCCCCATGCGGATTCCAATGGCTATTCCTTTGGTTTGGAGGAAGTGGGATGATTGGAAGGAGAAGTTGTTCAGAGTGAGGACCAGTTCAGTCAGTGGAAGGAGGACGTCAGTGGAAGGGTACTGGTTGGGTCGCAGGAAAGGAAGATGCGGAGGGCTTGGAGGCCTTCGTGATGGCGGATGCAAGTATATAGGGACTGGATGTCCATGGTGAACATAAGGCGTTGGGAGCCAGGGAAGCGAAAATCATGGAGGAGGTGGAGGGCGTGGGTGGTGTCCCGAACATAGGTGGGGACTTCTTGGACTAAGGGGGACAGGACAGTGTCAAGGCATGTAGAGATGGGTTCGGTGGGGCAGGAGCACGCTGAGACAATGGGTTGGCCGGGGCAGTCCGGTTTGTGGATTTTGGGCAGGAGGTAGAAATGGGCGGTGTGGGGTTGTGGGACTGAGGTTGGAGGCGGTGGATGGGAGATCCCCTGAGGTGATGAGGTTAAGTATGGTCTGGGAGATAGTGATTTGGTGGTGGAAGGTGGGGTCATGGTCAAAGGGGCAGTAGGGGGAGGTGTCCGCGAATTGGCATCTAGCTTCGGCGGTGTAAATATCGGTGCGCCAAACTACCACTGCGCCTCCCTTGTCTGCCGGTTTGATGGTGAGCTTGGGGTTGGACTGGAGGGCTGTGCATTGTGAGGGTGAGAGGTTGGAGTGGGTGGGAGGGGTGGACAGGTTGAGGTAGTCAATGTCGCAGCACTATTTGGATATGACAGAGGGCCCCAGCTATGCCTGCCTCTTCATCGGATATGTGGAACAGTCCATCTTCCGCAGCTACACTGGCACCACCCCCCACCTTTTCCTCCAGTACATCGATGATCGTATCGGTGCTACCTCGTGCTCCCACGAGGAGGTTGAACAGTTCATCCACTTTACTAACACCTTCCACCCCGACCTCAAATTTACCTGGACTGTCTCGGACACCTCCCTCCCCTTCCGAGACCCCTCCATTTCTATCTCGGGCGACCAACTCAACACAGACATTTACTACAAGCCGACTGACTCCCACAGCTACCTAGATTACACCTCCTCCTACCCTGTTCCCTGTAAAAACGCCATCCCATATTCCCAATTCCTTCGCCTGCTCCCAGGAGGACCAATTCCACTACTGAACAGCCCAAATGGCCTCCTTCAAGGACTGCAATTTCCCCTCCGACATGGTCGACGATGCTCTCCACCGCATCTCCTCCACCTCCTGCACCTCTGCCCTTGAACCCCGCCCCTCCAATCGCCACCAGGACAGAACCCCACTGGTCCTCACCTTCCACCCCACCAACCTCCAGAAACATCGTATCATTCTCTGTCATTTCTGCCACCTCTAAACAGACCCCACCACCAAGGATATATTCCCCTCCCCACCCCTATCAGTGTTCCCGAGAGACCACTCCCTCCGCGACTCCCTTGTCAGGTCCACACCCCCCACCAACCCAACCTCCACTCCCGGCACCTTCCCATGCAACCGCAAGAAGTGCAAAACATGTGCCCACACCTCCCCCCTCACCTCCCTCCAAGGCCCCAATGTATCCTTCCATATCCGTCGCAAATTCACCTGCACCTCCACACACATCATTTACTGTATCCACTGCACCCGATGTGGTCTCCTCTACATTGGGGAGACAGGCCGCCTACTTGCAGAACATTTCAGAGAACACCTCTGGGACACCCGCTCCAACCGCCCCATGGCTCAACACTATAACTCCCCTTCCCATTCCGCCAAGGACATGCAGGTCCTTGGCCGCCTCCATCGCCAGACCCTGGCCACACGATGCCTGGAGGAAGAGCGCCTCACCTTCCGCCTAAGAACCCTCCAACCACACGGGATGAATGTAAATTTCTCCAGCTTCCTCATTTCCCCCCCCCCCCCCCCACCTTTTCTCAGTCCCAACCCCTGGATTCAGCACTACCCTCTTGACCTGCAATCATCTTCCTGACCTCTCTGCCCCCACCCCCTTTCCGGCCAATCACCCTCCCCCTCCCCTCCTTTCACCTATCGTATTCCCCCCCAACCTTTTATCTCAGCTGGCTTGGCACACCAGCCTCATTCCTCAAGAAGGGCTTCTACCCGAAACGTCAATTCTGCTGCTCCTCAGATGTTTGGCCTGCTGCTCTTTTCCAGCACCACACTTTTCAACCCTTGAAACAGACAAGGGCAATCTTGCTCAGCCAGACCATTGCTGGATGAATTGGAGGAGGATATTGTAAGTTGTATTGGAACTTGCAGATGTACTGAGAATGATAAATGTAAATAGTGCCATCGTGATTACATTGACATTGGATTTCATTTAATTTTGACCTCTGTCAAGGTCATTGAAGCAAATATGGAAATCTGATTAAAGTTGACCAAATTTCAGTTTACTGGAATGTGATAACACCTACATGGGAAATATCAGAAATATGTGTCAAACATTGGAGAAGGAATGTTGGGGATTGGAGTGCAAGGCTTCAGAAATGGGTTTTATTGTGGATGGGGTTAAGATGACAGATTTCAAATAGTGAGGAAGTCTTTAAAAGCAAAAGCTGGTTTGTATATTGACAGTGGTAAATTTGTGCCCAGGACATGACTTTTGAATGCATTGCAGTAACAGAGTTTTTTGTTTGCAGTTCTGGATATTAGCATCCTTTCATCCCAGGATGTGGTCCGCATGCTGCTATCACTGCAGCCTTTTCTCCAAGATGCCATTCAAAAGAAACGGACTGGAAGGACATGGGACAATATCCAGCATGTGCAAGGACCTCTCACCTGGCAACAATTCCACAAGATAGGCAGAGGATCCTATGGTAAATTCCAGTTTTCATTTTTATACATAGTAAAAGAAAATTCTGAACAATGTTTTGATTATTGCTATTCCTATTTAAGTTGCTTTTCTTGAAGTAATACGGCATTCAACAACGAAGCTTTCAATCCTTCTGTTTCCTGATGATAACAGGAGATTGTTATGCAAATTAAAACATTTTCTAAATTTTGAAGATTCTGCGTGCTCATTTTCCTACTATTTAAAGTATGTACTGTAGAATTATATGAACATGAATGTTAAATAAGACAAATGTTTACAAAGCTCAACATGTGACAAAACAAATTGTGTGGAAAAGTAGAGTTCCATTTAATAGGAGAGTAGACTAATATTGGGAGTTGGATCATTGGGATATTTGTACCTAAACTCCAAAAAAATTGGTTAAACATGATTTCCCTTTCACAAAACCATACTGACTGCCTGATTAACTTGAACTTATCGAAGTACCCTTTTTTTAATATCACTTCTGATTTTCCTTATGTCAAATGTTAAGCTGATTGGCCTGTAGTTCCCTGATTTTTGATATTATGAACAGTTTTCTGCCCCATATATGCGGAAAGACGTGCTGGAGGGAGTCTAGAGGTTTACAGGAATGAAGGGCTTGTATTATGAGGAACTGTTGAGAACTCTGGGTCTGTACTTGACAGAATTTAGAAGGATGAGGGGGGATGTGATTAAAATGTACAGAATATTGAGAACGCTGGATGGAGTGGACGTGGAGAAAATGCTTCCATCCGTAAGACAGACTCCGAATGAAGAGACGACTCTAGAACTGAGATGAGGAATTTCTTCAGCCAGAGGGTCGTTAATCTGTGGAATTCATTACCACAGAGAGTTGGAAGCCAAGTTATTGAGTCTGTTTAAGACAGAGACGGATAAGTTTTTAATTTGGTAAGGGGTTCAAGGGTTACTGGGAAAAGGCAAGAGAGTGGGATTGAGGAACATATCAGCCATAATTGAGGGCCGAATGGCCTAATTCTGCTCCTAATCTTATATTCTTTTTGTCTGTGCCCTTTTTGAATGAAGGAGGTACATTCTCAATTTTCTAATCTAACAGAACCTTCAAAAAAAACTAATTTAATTTTGGAAAGTTTAAATCAGTATATTAATTGTCTCATTCAGTACTGCTTCTAAGACCCAAGGATGACGTCCATTAGGACCTGGGAGCCTGTCAGTTCACAGCTGTCTCAATTTGTTCAGTACGCTGATGATTGTGCTTTCTAAGGTTCCTCCTTCCATTCCATTTCCTGACTTAGAGCTATTTCTGAGCTGTTACTGGTATCCTCACCAGTGAAGACTGATGTAAATTGTCAGTTCAATTCATGTTATTTCCTTTATTAATAATGAGATAATTCTGTTATTAATTCTCCAGATACATTTTCCAAAGAACCAGTGCTCACTTAATGTTTTTGTAAACATTTGCAGAAACTCATAGTTTCAGAATTTATATTTCTAGCTAGCTTTCTCATCTTTTCCCATGCCCCGTTAGTCTTTTGACCATTATTTTCTGTTTCTTCTGCCTAATCCTGTAGCCAGCCATTCACCATTGCATAATTGTGTTTTTTCTTTGTATGATACTATCTTCTAAGTTTTTTAGCTCATGAGAGTGGTGACTATTGTAATAACCCTGGTAGGTTTCGATAATTCTAAATAAACTGACAGGAAGAAGTAGAAAACTTCTAGTTATAGCCTAGAGGAATGTATCTTAGTAGTAGTATTCATAATTTAGTACGGTTGAAGATTAGAATAGTGAGATGATAAGGACAAAAGACTAAGGTAACTTATTCAAAAACTGGGAAATATTTTAATCTGCGATGTTCCCAACTATAAGTATATATTGACTGTTAGAAAATTGCATTTAATTGTACCATAATATGAGGCAAAATGGTTGTGTGAAAGTAGCCCTGGTATTTATAAAATTCTGATATTATCTCAAAAATTAAATGTTCCATAATTGTCTTTTGTTCAGGTTCAGAAGAATCACCAGAGCCACTTCCCATCCCCACACTGCTTCTGGGCTATGATAAAGACTTCCTGATGATCTCTCCTTTTGCACTGCCCTTTTGGGAGAAGCTGCTTCTCGAACCGTATGGTTCTCAGCGTGACGTAGCCTACATTGTGGTCTGTCCAGAAAATGAGGCCTTGCTCACTGGAGCCAAAAATTTCTTCAGGGATCTTAGTGCTGTATATGAGGTCAGAATAAATGCTCAACAGCAACAATGAAATGTATGCAATTGTCCAATGATGCTATTACTATGGAATAAAAACTTAGGATATTGCAAGAATTTTGATTGTTACAAATAAATTAATATCCTTATCTAGTTTTTCAGTATCACTGATGCAAAAAAATTAGTTATTGGTAATTCAGCATGGATAATTCACTGTTTTGGGCTTTCAGAAACTTCTACTAGTGTATTTCACTTGAAGTAATCTTCAGTATTTCAAAGCAAAGCTGAAAAATTGTAATTTGAACCAAGGCTAAGTGGGGAATGCACCTTTTTATATAGTAAATTCAAAGTTGTTCAGGTCAAAATTGCGGATGATTTTTTAAATTGTTACAATTGTGAAGTTCCCCAATTCATTAGAGTTCTCAATTAGATTCCTCAAACTGTTAAGCTTCCAGGATAGGATGGATGAAGACTGATTCTTTCTCTGTTAACCCACCTCTTAATGGTTTGTAACAAGGTTATTTTAAAAAGGATCCTTTGTTCCAGACCTAAATGTCCCTATGTTTTAAAAGGGACGTATTTAACCAGGATATCTTGAATTAACAAATAGTGTATTTATTAATTACTATCTATTTTACAAGAATTAGTAATGCAACAGATACACGCAATCAGATTAGAAATGAGATGAGTTAAAAAAGATAAAAGTTTAATTTAAAAAAAATTAATCTCTGAATAGTTTGCCAAGAGTGGAATTTTGAGTTTTGCAGCTGATGTGGTGGAAGTTGCTGGTGACATTCTTAGTATGTGAACCATTGATATCATGAACCATAATTTTGCAGATTAGTCATGTTTCTGTAGTCCTTGATACCTTTCAATTGTGAATGCAATCCACCATTTGAGCTTTTTGTTGTTCTATTTCCTTTTTAACTGGTTTGAGTTGAGGTGTCTCTGAGGTATCACAGAGGTAACGAAGGGATAGTTCTTTAACTATGATCCTCACAAAATACTAGTTTTAGTCCTCCTTTTAGAAACAATATATTTTGTAATTAAAAGTTTTTTAATAAGTCCATAAATACTTTAGGGTTCTGATCCATCTTCATAACAAAATGTAAACACCATACATGATTAAACAGGAGTAGAATATATCTAGATTTACAAAAGGATAGAAGTTAACATTTTATCACTTGAATGTTTCAAGTGCTTAGTAAGATTTTGTATTGATAATGTAAGGTATCTGTTTATGGAAAGCAGCTGATGAATTTTGAATATATTTAGAATTTCAGGAAATGCAGGTGTGATCAACAATTGTTTGCAATTTAATCAAAAATATTCTAAGTATTTGCATATTGACTTAGATGCTTTTTTGTTGTAACAGACATGCAGACTTGGTGAGCATAGACCGATCTGCAAAGTATTGAGAGATGGAATTATGCGGGTTGGTAAGAGTTCTGCAAAGAAGTTGGCAGATGAATCTGTTGATGAATGGTTCTCCCAAGCTTGGGTTAGCGATGAAAATGACAATCTTGCCAAGTTAAAGCTATATGCTCAAGTCTGTCGCCATCACTTGGGTAAGTAAAATAATTGATATCAATACTTCTGAAAAGAATGAACGATCTGTTCTCATTTAAAGAAGAGCAACCTTGTTCTTGTAATTGATTGATTTTATTTACAGCTTTATTGTAGGGTATTACATTGTATGATACTGACATTGATTTGGTTTTTAGTTTTTTTTAATCAGTGAAGTGCAATTTATGTACATGTTTTCATAAGAAATATTGCTGAAAACCAATTTGGACTTGGTTCTTCAAAGTCTCTTTTTTTTTAATGCCTTTTTCCTTATAATCCAGCACCTTACCTGGCTACACTTCAGTTGGACAACAGCCTGCTGATTCCACCTAAACACCAGCCAGCATCATCTTCTGGTACCCAGGGGCAGGCAACAACTGGAAGCGGTGGGCCGTCATTGGGAACTGGGGTTACTTCTGCACCAGTGACAACTGGCACCACAGCTACTGCCACAACCAGCACTGGCAGTAGCAATGCAACAACTGGCAGCACTGGTGTTGGAAGTGGGTCAACAGGTACCTGCTCCACTTCTACTACCTCCACTACCACCACAACCACTACCCCAGTTTTGCATCAAACAGGTACAATCCCATCCTCTTCAGGATTTGGTGGGACTGTTGGAGCTGCTCAGGTGCAGAGTGGTAGCTCAGGCACCAGTACCGAGAGGCCTCCAGCAAATACACCCAGTGGCAGTGGAGACTCAGATGTCCAGAGTTCTGCACAGCAGCAAGAAGTGCAAGAGAGGTAAGTGTGATGTAAAATAGATATTAGTGACAAACGAATCTATTTATAGGGATTTGTATGCACCTTATAACTCCAGTTAAGAGCTTGTATAATTACTTATTGGGATTTGTGAATAGGCAGCCTAAGGACTCCTGTATTCACAGCAGTGTGAAGTATTTGAACCATGCTAGCTGGCATACTTGGTGTATGTGTGATTTGTAAAATTTGAATAAATAATACAGAGAGATGTGTAGTTACACATAGCTCATTGCGTACTTTCAAAATTTGGAAGCCACCAAAATTTACTTAATCATCTATTGGATATACGTTTTAACAAAATTACACAGTAGCAAATTGATTGTGAAGTACATAATTGGTCTTTGAAAGTTCTTTCTAATAGTTGTTCAATTGAGAATTTTATCAACTCCCTTCAAAGGGAAATACACTGGAGCACATTGGGACACTGAGACCTTGGCGACTGGCTAAATGGAGAAAGATGAGGACAGGACAAGACCAGGCAAAAGCAATCATTGAGGAGCCAAGTTGTATCTGCACCTTGCTCATAGTAATGCCATGGGAGACTGCTAATAACAGAATTATTGCTTTTGAAGTGTGCCTTTTCATTTCAAATGGGACAATATATTAAATTATGGGAAATCATAAATTAATTGAGCAATTGTTTGACTGTAATTTTGTATCATATGTTTTACTATTACAGTACTACAGAAAGGGAACGGATAGGAATTCCTACCGAAGCTGAGTCGGCTGACAGCAATGCATATCCACCAGCTGTCGTCATTTATCTTGTTGACCCTTTTACATATTCCTCAGAAGGCGAGTCATCTTTTACTAGTGGATGGCTGTTAGGCCTGTTAAGGTGCTACATGGAGATGCTGGATAATCTACCAGAGCATATGAGGAATGCATTCACTGTCCAGGTAAATTGAAATTTAATTTTTTTTATACATTGTACAGCAATTTTAAAAATTTGCTAAATGGTCCATAGCACTTCAATTTTTGTTTTTTATTCAACATTTTGGACTAATGCAGAACATTGGAATGGCTAACCTTCATCATACAGAGAAATTAAGTTGTAAATGAGCATGCTTCCCGCAATTTGAAATCTTCTATCATTTAAAGTTGTTACCTAGCAATATGATGCATAGAAGTGTGAAACTTCTGTTTCATTTCAGATTGTGCCTTGCCAGTATCTACTACAACCAGTGAAAGATGATCACACTTTCTATATCCAGCACTTAAAATCACTGGCATTCTCGGTTTACACACAATGTAGACGGCCGCTTCCCACACAGATCCACATTAAATCACTAACTGGCTTTGGTCCTGCTTCCACAATAGATATGACCCTTAAGCATTCAGAGGTGCGTATTAGTTTGTAACTTCTGTTCCTGTTTACTGTTCATGCACTAATTATTGCACATTGCCAGTCTTACTGTATGCATTTTGAGTAAAATTCTTTGAGTAAAAGGTCAGGTGTATACCATTTATAAAATTATTAATTATTCTAACTTTTTGACAACTTGCTGTAGAGTTTGTTTCCATTTACGTCCTCTTTTGATATCTGCTTGTTCCATGCTATCCTAAACGCAAGAGAAATCATCAATACACTGTTTAGTCTTCAGTTCTATTTCCTTCATACTTACAAGTATATTCTAAGCTGATATAGACTGCTTCTGAATCGTCTCATTCCACCCTCACCTGAAATAATTATTTTGTTATAGTGCTGTGGAACCTTTTATCATCTGTAATAATTTAGTGATCAATTATGATTTCTTCTCATTGTGGCCTAATTTGTGTTGAGAGAATAGTAAAACAGCTCGCCTCATGTTCTCTTCTGATGTTGCGTTAACTAATAGAAGCTGATATATACTTTTCTTTAATTATTCCCTCCTTATTGTTAAGAATCTAGCTGTTGTTCAATCTGCTGTCTAAAGTTACTGTTTCTTTAACTATAAAAAGGAGAAACACATTTTCTTTGTACAGGCTGTCAATTTTATTTTTCAATTCCAGCGTCCCCATCCTATCCAGGTATACTCGCCACCTTATATCTTAGCACCAATTAAAGACAAACAAACAGAGCTGGGTGAGACATTTGGAGAGGCAAGCCAGAAGTACAACGTGCTCTTTGTTGGTTATTGTTTATCACATGATCAGAGGTGGCTTCTAGCATCATGTACCGACCTTCACGGGGAATTACTGGAGACATGCATCCTGAACATTGATGTCCCAAACAGGTAACAGTTTAAGTTCAAGTTGACTTTACATTAAGAATCAAATTTACTTCAAGTAGGTCAAAAGTAGTCTGCACAATAGCAACATATTCACTATTTTTTTAACGATTCTTTCCTAAACTGACAAATACTTCAAATTATTTTTTTAAAACAACAATCAGCAGACATTGAACATAAAATAACTGCAACATAATATATTTTGAACATGCTGCTGTGCTGGCAAAATTACAGTTTAGCTTAACATCTATCTTGGGGAAGATGTTAGAAAATATTATTAACAATATCCTAGAAACATCAAGATAATTGGGCAGAGTCTACGTTTTTTTTCTGAAATGGAATAGTGTTTAATCAATTAATGGAGTTCTTTAGAAAGTTATTGCTGTGCATTTATTGTTCTTGGATATCCATGAGGCATTTCGTATGTTATCACATCAAAGATTATTATGGGAAATAAAATCTCAATGTATAGCGGACAATATTTTGGTATGAATGGAATATTAGCCAGTTAACTGAAAACAGTACATTTAAATGGGTTGTTTTCCAGTTGGCACAATGTGTGCCACAGAAGATGTGCCACAGGGTTCAATTTTGGGGCCTCAACATTTTGTAATCTATATAAATTACTTAGAGGAACCAACAAAGGTATGGCTGTTAAATCTGTTGTTGACACAAAGGTAGGTAGGAAAGTCAGTTGTGAAGTGGAAGTAACTAGGCTTCAAAGAGATCAGGATGAGTGGGCAGATAAAGGTCTGCCAAATAGAGTATACTGTGAGAAAATGTGAAATTGTCCATATTGGTAGGAAGAATAAAAATATGTTCTCTCAGATGACAGATTAGAGAGCTCTGTGTTCAAGTAATCAGTTTATTTTTGATCTCATTGAATGACAATAGACTTGAGGGGCCAGGTGACCTACTCCTCCCAACTTGTATGTTTGTTTGTATGTGCTAATTACAGTATGAATCTGTTTCTTTGGAGTTTGGTTTTTGTCACAGTCTGTTTGATAGTTCCTTTCTTTTCAGACTATGAACAAGAAGCTTTAACCCGTTAGTGACTAAATTGACTCAAACATATGAGAGTTCTGGGGCTTGTGTCTAAATGCAGCACTATTGGATTGACTCATAAGCGTTCTGTCTTCTGTAGATGATGCATTTTTATAATGATAAGCAGGTAGTTTAGAAATAATGAAAAGGTTAGAGAGATGTGGCCTCTGCATGCACAGTACAATTCTGTGCTTAGTTTCACTTAAAGAATAGTGTGAATTTATCTTTTAAAAGCAACTGTGGTGCATTCACTCTGAATTTTAATTGATGAGAATTTGGAACGAAATCTGTGTGATAGCACATTATAATATTCATCCGTGTCTGTGCACACTAACAGATACAGGGAGCAACTTAACTTTGCCAGAAATTGTAAGGTACAAAGCTGAAGCATTGAACTAACACAACATAATGTTTTCAGGTCAAGGAGAAGTAAAGTGCCTGCTCGTAAAATTGGCTTGCAGAAGCTATGGGAATGGTGTGTTGGAATTATGCAGATGACATCACTGCCATGGAGAATTGTAATGGGGAGACTTGGAAGAGTAGGTCATGGAGAACTGAAAGGTAGGAAACTTTGAATTAAAGCTGAAATTATTTTTTGACATACCTTAAAACTTCAGAAAATATTTTCGGAAATCATTGTCCATCCTTATTTCTTGTCATGTAACAGTCTTCAAATACGCCAATAATCAGTCAGTTTGTTTGTTATGTTCAAGCGTCAATGAATTTGTACATTCAGTTATTTATCAGACAGTTAAAATGAGAATAAAGTCCCTATATTTGATTCATTTTATACAGTTTAACAAATTATGTATAAAGTATTTGGCAAGTACTTTCTTGCACTTCACTGCTCTACCAATTTGTGATTGAGAGAAAAATGAGGACTGCAGATGGTGGAAAGTCAGTGTCGAAACGTGTGGCACTGGAAAAGCACAGCAAGTCAGTCAGCATCCGAGGAGCAGGAGAATCCATGTTTCAGGCATAAGCCCTTCATTAGGAATGATGAAGGGCTTATGCCCGTAACACTGACTCTCCTGCTCCTCAGATGCTGCCTGACCTGCAGTGTTTTTCCAGCGCCACCCTTTTCAACAGTACCTATTTGTGGGCAGTCATTTTTAAACCATGATGTGGAGGTGCCAGTGTTGGACCGAGATGGACAAAGTCAGAAGTCACGTGGCACCAGATTATAGTCCACCAGGGTTATTTGAAATCACAAGCTTTTGGAGCTTTGCTCCTTCATTCACCTGATGCTGAAGTATTGCTCTGAAAGCTGTTGATTTCAAATAAACCTCTTGAACTACAACCTGGTGTCATGTGACTTCTGACCTCCTTTAAACCAAGCTGTTTTATTCAAGATTTTAAAAAAAGATGTAACGAATTATTGGTTAGAATAGCAGTAAAGTATCCTCAAGTTATGGTGTGTATTAAATGTATGAACAACGATGTGAGTTCTAAAGGGACAGTAACACATTGTTTTGCAAATTGGAGATGTTTTTTTTCCCCTCAAATACATGTCTGACTCTGTGAAGGGTACATTTTAGACACTCAAATGCTTATTGCAATTATCCACCCGTTCATTTTATTGCAAAGTTGTGCTCTTAATTTTCTGATGTATGTGCCCAAAAGGGAAAGTCTTGCATTCTTCTAAAATGCAAAAATAGCTCACTGAGTTTGGCATATATATGGCATTTTAGGTAAATTTGTTTGCTAAATACAGCCTAAAGAAAACTTGGGTTTCCTTTTTTTTACTTAACAAAATTCATCTTTTTGCAGATTGGAGTATCCTAATTGGGCGACGCTCACTACAGTCTACCAGTAAGCAATTGAAGGAGACTTGCACAATGTGTGGTATATCTGCAGCAGATTCTCCCACAATTCTCAGTGCCTGCTTGGTTGCCCTGGAGCCACAGGGTTCATTTGTTGTTATGCCTGGTATGGATTTTATTTTGAAAAGAAATTTTGAATATTTACTGGAACGTGCATTGCATAATAGTTTCAAAGTAATTTCACAATTGGTATCTCATTAAGTTAAACTCGAATTGACAATTATTTGTGTTTTGGAATTCTTAAGATGCTGTCACAATGGGTTCTGTGTTTGGGCGTGGTACAGCTCTCAACTTGCAAACATCTCAGTTGAACACCCCACAAGATGCATCCTGCACGCACATTCTGGTTTTTCCAACATCTGCTGCTACGGTTGTTGCCAATACTGAAGCTTTGGAAGCTCTTGGTAACCAAGGTGAGTTGACCTATTTAATTACTGTAATTGAGTTTATTACAGCTGCAGAATGTGCAATTCCCAATTAACCGTGCTTTGGTGAAGAAGCTGGTTGCAACCAAAAGGTTTTATTATTGTGAAAAGTGAAGAAAACTGATTTGTGTAAAAATATATTCCTGTCAGTTAATGGTGATAGACTTTTCTGCTTAGTGCAAGGACAATACTTTCCAACGAGGACTTGTGTTTTCAGTGCAGAATGAGAAGTAGACAGATTTTTCACTCTTTCCACTCCTTGTTGGACAGCAACAGGTTATTGAATTTTAAAATTGAAAATTTACAAGGATGGTGTATTAGCAGTTGAGTCTGTCCTTGTCACTCTAATTTTTAAGGATTAAGCCAGGCAGGTGAACTCAAATTTAACAAGTTAATTTTATTGTGCTATAACCTATCCAAGTTCCAAGAAACATTAAAAACAAAAATTTGTAAATGCACTCTACTTCTCACTAACAGTTCAACTGAAAAAGCCAAAAATAATATCAAAGTATCAGAGATTAAACAGGACAATGTTTTAAAAATGTATTTTAAGAAAAGGAAAAATCAGTAAGGATTCCTTGTATCCCAATGTGCTAGTTCTTCAACTAAAACAGTGGTTTGATCTTGTGAAACAAGCACAGAAAATGCTCGAGAAATTTAGTAAGTCTGACAACAAATATGGAGAAAGAATCGGACTTCCTCAGAAGTAATATTGGACTCCACGTTAACTTTGTTTCTGTCTCCACAGTGCTCACAGACCTGCTGGGTTTCTGCAGCACTTTGTTTCAGATTTCCAGCGTCCTTAATATTTTGCTTTTATTTAGTTTGGTGTTGTAGCTGGTATGTCTGTTCTCTTATGAAGGGTATATCATTGTAGATCTTCAATGGCTTTCAGTAAAGTTCTGTCTGTTGGAAGCCACTAGACATGTCATATGAGCTTTTAGAATCATAGAGATGTACAGCATGGAAACAGGCCCTTTGGTCTAACCTGTCCATGCCGACCAGATATCCCGCCCCAATCTAGTCCCACCTGACACCATATCCCCCCAAACCCTTCCTATTCATATACCCATCCAAATACCTCTTAAATATTGCAATTGTACCAGCCTCCACCACTTCCTCTGGCAGCTCATTCCATACACGTACCACCCTCTGTGTGAAAACGTTGCCCCTTAGGTCTCTTTTATATCTTTCCCCTCTCACCCTAAACCTATGCCCTCTAGTTCTGGACTCCCTGACCCCAGGGAAAAGACTTTGCCTATTTACCCTATCCATGCCCCTCATAATTTTGTAAACCTCTATAAGATCACCCCTCAACTTCCGACGCTCTAGGGAAAACAGCCCCAGCCTGTTCAGCCTCTCCCTTTAGCTCAAATCCTCCAGCCCTGGAAACACCCTTGTAAATCTTTTCTGAACCCTTTCAAGTTTCACAACATCTTTCCGATAGGAAGGAGACCAGAATTGCATGCAATATTCCAACAGTGACCTAACCAATGTCTTGTACAGCCGCAACATGACCTCCCAACTCCTGTAGTCAATACTCTGACCAATAAAGGAAAGCATACCAAACACCGCCTTCTCTATCCTATCTACCTGCTACTCCACTTTCAAGGAGCTATGAACCTGCACTCCATGGTCTTTTTGTTCAGCAACACTCCCTAGGACCTTACCATTAAGTGTATAAGTCCTGCTAAGATTTGCTTTCCCAAAATGCAGCACCTCGCATTTATCTGAATTAAACTCCATCTGCCACTTCTCAGCCCATTGGCCCATCTGGTCAAGATCTTATTGTAATATGAGGTAACCCTCTTCGCTGTCCACCACACCTCCAATTTTGGTGTCACCTGCAAACTTACTAACTGTGCCTCTTATGCTCGTATACAAATCATTTATGTAAATGACAAAAGGTAGAGGACCCAGCACCGATCCTTGTGGCACTCCACTGGTCACAGGCCTCCAGTCTGAAAAACAACCCTCCACCACCACTCTCTGTCTTCTACCTTTGAGCCAGTTCTGTATCCAAATGACTAGTTCGCCCTGTATTCCATGAGATCTAACCTTGCTAATCAGTCTCCCATGGGGAACCTTGATGAATGTCTTACTGAAGTCTGTCTAGATCACATCTATGCTCTGCCCTCATCAATCTTCTTTGTTCCTTCTTCAAAAAACTCAATCAAGTTTGTGACATGATTTCCCACGCACAAAGTCATGTTGACTATCCCTAAACAGTCCTTGCCTTTCCAAATACATGTATATCCTGTCCCTCAGGATTCCCTCCAACAACGCCCACCATTGACGTCAGGCTCACTGGTCTATAGTTCCCTGGCTTGTCCTTACCACCCTTCTTAAACAGTGGCACCACGTTTGCCAACCTCTAGTCTTCCAGCCCCTCACCTGTGACTATCAAAGATACAAATATCTCAGCAAGAGGCCCAGCAATCACGTCTCTAGCTTCCTACAGAGTTCTCGGGTACACCACATCAGGTCCTGGGGATTTATCCACCTTTACCCGTTTCAAGACATCCAGCACTTCCGCCTCTGTAATCTGGGCATTTTGCAAGATGTCACCATCTATTTCCCTACAGTCTATACCTTCCATATCCTTTTCCACAGTAAATACTGATGCAGAATACTCATTTAGTATCTCCACCATTTTCTGTGGCTCCACACAAAGGCTGCTTTGCTAATCTTTGAGGGGCCCTATTCTCTCCCTAGTTACCCTTTTGTCCTTAATATCTTTGTAAAAAGCCTTTGGATTCTCCTTAATTCTATTTGCCAAAGCTATCTCCTGTCCCTTTTTGCCCTCCTGATTTCCCTCTTAAGTATGCCTCCACTTCATTTATATTCTTCTCAGGATTCACGCGATCTATCCTGTCTATACCTGACATATGCTTCCTTCTTTTTCTTAACCAAACCCACAATTTCTTCAGTCATCCAGCATTCCCTATATCTACCAGCCTTTCCTTTTCACCCTGACAGGAATATACTTTTGGATTCTCGTTATCTCATTTCTGAAGGCTTCCCATTTTCCAACCGTCCCTTTACCTGCGAACATCTGTCCCCAATCAGCTTTTGAAAGTTCTTGCCTAATACTGTCAAAGTTGGCCTTTCTCCAATTTAGAACTTCAACTTTTAGATCTCGTCTATCCTTTTCCATCATTATTTTAAATCTAATAGAATTGTGGCCCCAAAGTGCTCTCCCACTGACACCTCAGTCACCTTATTTCCTAAGAGTAGGTCAAGTTTTGCACCTTCTCTAGTAGGTACATCCACATACTGAATCAGAAAATTGTCTTCTACGCATTTAACAAATTCCTCTCCATCTAAACCTTTAACACTATGGCAGTCCCAGTCGATGTTTGGAAAGTTAAAATCCCCTACCATAACCACTCTATTTATTCTTACAGATAGCTGAGATCTCCTTACAAGTTTGTTTCTCGATTTCACTCTGACCATTCGGGGGTCTATGATACAATCCCAATAAGGTGATCATCCCTTTCTTATTTCTCAGTTCCACCCAAATAACTTCCCTGGATGTATTTCCGGGAATATCCTCCCTCGGTACAGCTGTAATGCTTATCCCTTATCAAAAATGCCACTCCCCCTCCTCTCTTGCCTCCCTTTCTATCCTTCCTGTAGCATTTGTATCCTGGAACATTAAGCTGCCAGTCCTGTCCATCCCTGAGCCATGTTTCCGTAATTGCTATGATATCCCAGTCCCATGTTCCTAACCATGCCCTGAGTTCATCTGCCTTCCCTGTTAGGCCCCTTACATTGAAATAAATGCAGTTTAATTTATTAGTCCTACCTTGTCCCTGCCTGCCCTGACTGTTTGACTTGCTTCTGTTCTCAACTGACCCAGTCCAGATTGATCTCTTTCCTGACTATCTCCCTGGGGTCGCGCCCCCTCCCCCCAACCTTACTAGTTTAAATCCACCCGAGCAGCTCTAGCAAATTTCACTGCCATATGTTAGTCCCTTTCCAATTTAGTTGCAATCCGTCCTTCTTGTACAGGTCACTTCTACCCCAAAAGAGAGTCTAATGATCCAAAAATGTTATAGAGAAATGCTTGTGTGGTATCCAGTCCAAAATTCAAACGTTCACGTAACAGGTTGTGACACATGACTGTTATCCCATTTTTGCTCTGTATTCTAAAACATAGTTGATCAACTTTTGTCTGGCCCAGGTCCTTCAGCCATTAAGTCCTGAATGATCTGTTTTCTATTTTGATAAGAGTGAGTACCACTGTCTCTGTCAGGGTCTCCAAAATGCTGATGTCTCCATAACATGGAATGTGGTTTCACAGATGGAGATTGCTGGCCATAAGCCAGCTTAAGATAAAAACCACCTTTTAAAGAAATGTTGAATCTTGGAAAACAGATGTTGAAATTGCAATTTATTATTTGATACCATGACAGGGTTTGTAAACGAGGCATAAAACATAAAAACAAAGAAGTTATACTAAACTTTATAAGTCAGAGGTTAGCCCTCAGCTGAAGTATTGTGAGCAATTCAGGCCACCACACCTCAGCAAAGCAAGTGTTTTGGGAACGGTGTGGGGTGGTGAGCCAATCAGTTACCAGTGATGAGGTCTGTCCATTGTGAGGGAAAACTTGATAAATTGTGTGATAAGGTGAATAACTGTAAATGGTTAAGAAGTGACCACTGTGATATTTTACATGCAATGGGAGGATTTGACAGAGAAAACAAGTGCATCAATAACTAAAATTCATAAATTTGACACTTGGCAAATGATCTGAAAGGAAGATGAATGTTTTTCAGGGAATTGTTAGGATCTGGAATGCTGTATCTGAAAAGGCAGTAGAAGCTGATTCCACTAATACTTTTTAACAACAGATTAAATAAGGATAAAAGCCATGAATATTGGACTAAGTATAATTGCTCTTTTGAAAGGCCAGTAGAGGCACAATAGACAGGATGGCTTTTGCCTGTGCTTTAATCCTCTGGTTATAGTGCCAAGATTATCTTAACCCCATGATTGCAAAGACATCTGGGAGAAATAATAGTTAGGTACCAATCTGTTGAACCATTCTTGCTCACACCGTAGACTTCCTGATCTTCCATCCACCCATATGAAGAGATGTTTAGAAGCTGAGCACGTGCACACGAACAGCAATGGCCAGGCAACATTTGTGGACCCCTCTACAACCAATGCACCACAACATTAAAGTAGACCTTGGAAAGTTCAATAGAATGATTAGAGCATTACTTTGATTACTTTGTTTGAAATAGCTGGTTCAGAAAGTCAAGCATGCAATATTGATTAGTAACTTTTGGTTAAAGAAAGTGATTTTGTGTCTTTTTGCCTTTATTTTATTTGCTTCCTGTTTATTTTGTTTCTGTTATTATGAACAGATGGTATAGGAATTTTGGAAGAGGATATTTTTGCTGAAGACTTTGACAATGACATTCGGATCCTGATAACTGGTAATCTTCACCCATCTCCCACGTCGTCTCCTGTACTGTCTCCTGGTTCACCTACTGGCACAGGAGCAGGCTCTCATTTTCAACACAGCAGTGAAGCTGGCAGGGTAAGATGGTAATATCAAACCAAAAGCCAATTTTTCTAGGAGAAATGTTCATGACTTTTACGTTCAAAATTGAGTCTCCTTTCAAGTCAGCTTAATGGATGTTTGTGTGGATTGCTTCAGGGTTCTTCGAAAATTTTGTGCACTCTGTGGCAAACATGTTTATCAATATTTTGTCTATCCAAGTTTAATATGATTTTTGTTTTAGTATGCTACTCAACAGTTTCAGATTTTGGAAGTGAATTTGAAATCTTGGCATACTTAGGTTGGCATTACTGAATCATGTTATCTTAGAACCTTAAAATGGATATGCCAAAGACTTTGGTCAAAATGCAGGAGTTTGAAAGTTGTGAAGGACAAATATGAATTGCTTGGTTTTTGTTTTGTACTTGTCCAGTCAATTGTTGAATTTTTACCATTTAAGAGATAAAATATTACCAATATTGTAAATGCCAACTCCTACAAAGTGTGCACATGACAAATTTGCATTTCAAATTTGGTTTATGTGGCATTTTGTTAGGTGCATAATGTGAATTTTAGAGTTCCAATCTGCTCAAACAGGGGATAAACCCCAAATACTGTGTTCTGCATAACATTTGAATATTCACATGCTGCACACAGTAAAAGTGTGTGATATTTGTTTGGTCCTAATTTTTCTGTGTTCCTTATATTTTGCCTGTTGAGAGGTGCATTTTGGTGGATTAAGTAACAACCCAATTAGGGCTAGGTGTAAAGCCAAAAAGGTGACAAAAAAGGTCGTATGATGGACGATAACAGTAATTTCTGAATAATCTAGATAGGCTTCTTTTAAGTTTTATCCTTAGAACAAATTTTTGTTTAAATCATTGCACAGATTTGGCGGAGCGTGTACCATCACAAAGTATACCATGCACAATTTTCCTTGTTTGGGATACTAAAAGCACTAAAGTGGCCATAAAAACTGCTTTTTATTGACTCACTCCTTGCAATTTTGTTTCATTTTAAATGCATTTATTTCTAAGTGTATAATTCAGCTTTGCCAGTCGGGTTCCTCAGACAACTTAAATTCAGATACTGTTCACGTAAGATACCAAAATCTCAACCATATTTCCAAAAGCATCGTGTCGTGTTCAGATTTGAAGAATAAATATTCTTTTTCCTGGAGCAGCGCCACCAAGTGGTATAGTGAAATAAATGCAAAAGCAGTAAATACATAGGAACCTTGATTATCCGGCATTCAATTTTCTGAATTTTGGATTATCCGGCAAGATCACACGGTCCCGATGCTTGGCTAAACTTGTTATCTGGCATTCGATTATCTGACAAAATACTCCCGCCCATGTTGTTTGAGGTTCCTCTGTAGATATTTGAAGAAGTTAAAAAATCACGCAACACCAGGTTTATTTGAAAGTACAAGCTTTCAGAGTGCTGCTCCTTTAGGTAGAACAGACATCTTGTTTCTTAAAGAAACTGGATTAGAAATTATTCTGCAGACACAATTCTGCCTTTTAAATTTAATTAAATATTAAATTATTTCAAAAATTTAAGTGTTAGCTATTCAGAAAACTGTAAGCAACCAAATTTGCTCATTTGAAACTATATTGACTTGTATGCAAATATTGGATCAAATGATGATAAATTACTGGATCTTCAAAGCTAGATTTAATGTGTTAACCCTCCACGCCAAAGCAAGTTCAACAAAATAAGAAACGCTACAAATGCATTTCAGGCCTGCATGGATCCAGGGGGGAGAAAAGTTCGACTGTTTAGTGGAATTTGATTCCCAGTTAAGCAAGATAAAGTGCTCAGTGCCATGTTTTTCAACATGGCAGTTGGAATTTAGTCCTGAAAAGTGAGGTGACAAGTACTCTGTGAATGGCAGGGCACTGGGAAGGTTAGAAGAAGAGATTTTGGCGTGTTTGTCCACAGATCCCTGAAGTTGGCAGGACAGGTTAATAAGGTGGTTATGAAGGCATACAGGCCACTTGTCTTTCTCAGCTGTGGCATAGATTTATAAAAGCTGGGAGGTTATGTTGGATCTGTACAATACTTTTTTTAGGCCACACCGGAGAACTGTGTAACTACATTTCTGGTAACTACAATATAGCAAGGATGTAATTGCATTGGACTGGGTGCAGAGGGGATTCACAAGCATGTTGCCTGGGTTGGGATGTTTTAGCTATGAAGAGAGGCAGATTGGGGTTTTGTTGTCATCTTTAGAGCATATCAGGCTAAGAAGTGAATAGGATTATGATGGGAATGTACAGGGTAGATAGATAACAGCTATACCCCTTAGTTGAAGGATCAATAATCAGAGGGCGTAATTTTAAAGGGCACGAAGTTCAGAGAGGATTTGAGAAATCTTTTTTTCACTGAGGGAATGCATCACCTGAGAGGGTAGAGAAGAAGGGAAACCTTGGAATCTTTAAAAGAAAACATGGATGAGCACTTGAAATGTAGCAACATTCAAGGTTATTGGGGCAAGCATTAGAAAATGGGATTAGTGTAGATTGGCACAGGCTCAGTGGACCAAGGGCGGCTTCTATAGTGTATGACTCTATGCAGATGTGGAATGGGTGAATGGGGTACAGAGGGGGAATTAATTTAGAGAGTAATGCCTGAGCTGACCTTTTACACTCAATTACAAGTGAATTTGTCTGCAAAATATTGACCGGCAGAATATAAAACGTGTATTACACATATCAAGAAATTCAATGAATTGAATGGATTTGAATCACCTGGACAAACTAAATTTAACTCTGACTTGAAATGGATCATGTATTGTTAATATTTTAGAAGTTCAAAAAAGTAAATGATGCATGCAACTCGATAGTAGCAAATTAATTCTGTATCGAGTTGGACCGTACTAGAAACCATCTAACAGTGCTAACTGAAATAATCAAGCATTTTGCAGGATGCCTGTTGATGCCAGCTGAAAAGCATAGAGATTGTTCTGTTAAATTTAAGCTGTGTCTTACAATGTATTGCAATCTTTTTTGGGATTCTGAGAGTAGGTAGCTAAATGTTATTGGGAGAGTGAACTTGATGAATGTTGTCACGGCTCACTGGGGTAGTTCTCTGAAAATCAAGCCCTGTTGTTGCCAAAGTCAACATGAGTTAAATATTTTAAAATAAAGTCCAAAAATTTCCCAATTGACCTGATTTCACTTCAGGTTGCTGGGAAACGCGGGGACCACGTTTCTGGACTTAACAAGAATTACTATTTATTACAAGAAATGAGACTCTAGTTACAGGTAAACAGATATAGACCATCAGCACGGCAAATTAAATTGCTGACTTTCTTTTTTTAAACTCCCCCTATAAACACACACAGAAAATAGGTTATGTGCAGAGGAAAACTGGGAGGCATTTTCGTAGTGTCGGTTCATGTGTTGCTGAGATCTGTATTTTTATGATGGTCCAAATGTTGCTTTTCAGTTGACCTTCTTCAGATGCTCCACTTGCGAGAGATACAAGGTGGCTAGTTAATTTATAAAAGGTTTCTTATCAGTTGAATGTCGCAACTTAAAATAACTGCTGAAGGAAAGATGAACTAGTTTTTTTTTCAGGTTGAAAATGGCTTTTAACTGCAGAGAATAGAGAAACAGTTCCTGTGCAGGTGGAGATCAAATTCTCCTCTGTTACTAGCCCCAAGTTATTCGATTACCTGACAATCAATCACAAAGTTGTTGGAAAGCAAAAAGGCCCTTGTTGTTAATAACTGGTCAGTAGTCTTTGTTATCAACCAAAGCCTCATCTGAATACACACCCATCTGCCCAGAGAATTGCAACAGTTTGCATGTCTTGAAATGAGGTTTTAGTGGTGAAACAGTGTGGGATGTATTGGTATATCCTTAAAATCAATATTATTGGAACTGCAGTCAATTATAGCACCTCTCAAGAATGTTATGATATTTGCTTAGTTCACATCTGATCTGTACCCTAATTCTACCTGCCTTCCTTTGTTCCATATGCTTGTTAGGTTTTTACTAAGTATCACACTCATCCATGGGTATTTCCAAAACGAGTCTCCTAACTAACCAGTTTGGCTTCTTGTTCTGGATGCTATCACAAGAAGAAAAGGTTACTACTACTCCACTAAAATACTTCAGCAAATATCTTAATAATTTTTGGATTAGATTGCCCCAGAGCCATCTAAACTCTAAGGAGTGCAAATGAACCTTGTGTAATTTAACATGTTAAACTGTAGTATGATCCTGTCTTCACGCTTACTTCTTCCTCGGCCAACGTAACTGAGTTTTGTGGCAAAAACTGACCAGTTACATCAGTGGGGGTTAACAGTATTTTGTTAGTTGAAGCATGACTCTATGGTATTCCAAAAAATATTGATTCAAATGAGATCACATTGGGAAACTGTATTTTCTGTAACAACTCTGGTGTTCCAATTGCAAGGGCTCATTGTTTTAAGTAGTATGTCAAAACACATTTATCGTTAAGAGTTTTTTTAGTGACTCTCGTTTATAAGCAATTTCTAAACCTGTTCAACCTCAAAGTGAAAGTAAATGATTTAGTAATTGATTACAAAAGTATTGTTTGTAGATCTAAATGTATAGAAATAAATTAGTCATAATTTAGTCATTTCAGAATATTTGTATGCAATAATAGGGTTTTCTAGAAGTGAAAGCATTGATTATGTACTATTTAATGGAGCACTAACTTTGTGAAAATGCATGTCACGTTATGTTGTTTGAAAGTGAAGCAGAGCATTCAGTGTTCCTCTGTTTAATTGCAGTCTGGCATTGTCTTGTATGCTAAGCAACCCATGTTTTCATAAATGTGTCTTTGCTACACCTGCTCATGATGAATATTACCCATTTGAAATATTTATGACTAGCTTTGTAACTAAGCCTACCAAATATCAGAAAAACACAAGAATATACTTTATTTTCACAATCCAGTTAGACTGGAACTCCATCGACTGCAGTGCATACTACATGAATTGGTAACACATTAAAGAAGGTGTTTCGTAAGTAAATAATCTAATCAACATTATCTTAAAAGTTGATCTTTTTAAATATCTGCATTCTTTCAGGGTCAAGGAGGTGAACGACTCCTCTCCACAGAAGCTCATGAGGAAGTAGCGAATGTATTGCAGCAACCTCTTGCTCTTGGATACTTTGTTTCAACTGCCAAAGCTGAAAATCTCCCTCAGTGGTTCTGGTCTGCCTGTCCCCATGCCCAAAATCAGTGCCCGTTGTTTCTAAAGGTGATTTCTGTGTTTTTCAAATTCAGATTTATCAATCAATCATTTGAAGTGTCTGTCTATCTATCTTTAATGTTTGCCACGGAGCGGAGTAAGATTGTTAAAATGTACATATGGAGGTAACTGTTTTGAGTGCAGGCAAAATATTGGAACATCCATTTGTTTCCATGTTATAGAATCATTCTCACATATTATATACTCTGCTGTCATCAACCTGTACTGATGAGCATTAGTAATATTTATATGCAGCAAATTGAATGAAAGTGTGTTCACTCGCTGGTCCCTCCATTAACTTGTCCTTCGGCAGAAGGAGCATTGAAGACCTTTTCTCACACTCTTCATCCACGTTCTCTGGATCAGATTTGAACTTGTTGCCAGATTAAAGTAGGGCTGAAATGAGTTTGAGCAATAAATGAAGCTTATGTGCACCTTGGCTGGTTCATTATATAAAACTTCCATAAACAATAAACACCTAAAAGCAAATTAAAACCTGCTGGCATTTGAGTTTGAAATAATTAAGTCTATGGTGTTTCACATTGTTTCAAAAACTATTTATAGTTACTATGCTAAACTCGGCTAATCTGTTGTATTCCTTTTTATTTTAGGCCTCATTACATCACCATGTCTCCTTGGCACAATCTGATGAACTACTTCCTGGCAAGCACTCTCATCCTCACCCTCTGGATTCCAATAGAACTTCAGATGTTTTGAGGTTTGTCATAACTCTGTCACCTACTCTTTAACAAAACTCCTCTATTACTAAAATGAATACTAATATGTTGGCTGTTCCTTTTCCAGATTTGTACTAGAACAGTATAATGCCTTATCATGGCTCAACTGCAACCCTGCCACACAAGATCGCCAGTCCTGTCTACCCGTCCACTTTGTGGTGCTTACTCAAATGTACAATGCCATTATGAATTTACTTTGAGACTAGGAGTCGTGTTATACACGGACCTAATCCCTTTCCCTGACCAAGAACATGATGCATCATCAGCTGTATTGCAATGATATGAAGATCTTGTAAGGGAAATTATCAAAATTTGAGCAAGTACCATTTCCAAGAGAATTGAATTCACTCCGTCTAATTTTTTCAAAAGTGTGAGCATTACCTTGCAAAGAACTTTCCTTGGATATTGGTGCATCAGCGGCAAACATTGTAAAGCTCTTCCACATCAGTAAATTTTTTGGAATTTTTATGTTACAGCTTCTGAAACTATACTTGTCATCATTGCTACGACACAGAATTTATTTTTCATGATAAATTGTACATTCTTTAAAAAAAACACAGTATTGTGAAATTGAGGAAAATATAGTGGAGAATATCAACTAGCTAGTGCTTGTAAATGATATTTTATTGTGCATTTGAGTCACCTTTGGTGGCTTCCTTTGTATTGTAGATATAAACCAGATATATGAAAACAGTTTGTATCTATTGTGTACAGTGTAAAATTGACAAATTGCAGTACTATTTTTTCTTAATCAGAAAAATTTCACAAGGCCTTTTGAAGAGGAAAATCAAGATTGTAAAATTGTACAAAAAGTTAACTTGGTGAGAATTGTAAGTAGAAGTTTGTAATTTTTCCATTTTATTGTCATTCTCCCTCCCAAAATTCATCAGCTATGGATGAAAATGGGTTGTTTCGATTTCAAGGCCATTTTTATCTCGGACTTTACTGATGAAGATAAATACTCATCTTCATATTTTTGGAGGTGCAAACTCAGACCTCTGTCATTTTATTTAAGATTTAAGTTAAAAGATTCTGGTGAAGTAATATTTATAGGTTTTTGTGCAAAAAAATAAATAAATGGCAATAGATAAAATCCTATATTATGTACTTCAATGTGAGAAAGTTGTATGTATATTTCTCATGGATATGCATATTTTAGTTGTGGATTTTTAAAAGTTTGAGCATACAAGCCCCAGTTGAACAACAGAATCCCTTAGCAGAAGATTTTCATTTTTCTTCTGTTAGAACACATTTAAGGTTCAGAAATGGCATACCAGTTTGTCTCCCGATAACCTGGATTTGCTAGCATGCTTGTATGTATATTTCAGAACATTTTTAAATGTAAAAGCTGTACATTTCACGCCAATATGAAGTTTTTTCTTCTGAGCATTTTGCTGTGGGCTTCTTTTATATAAAATAAAATAAGTGAAGTTCATTTTAATTCTGTATTGCTGAAACAAATACACTAAAAGCGAGTTTGATAAACCTGCAGGCATTTTAATGTCATTCATATATCTTGTGGATGAGAGCTATACTTTTACACACTTTTCTAGATTAATAAATTATTAAATTATCGAAATACAATCTCCGGGTACATTTCCTTATAGAAACTTTTTTAGTAAGTTACAGTAAGGAGTGCATGATTCAAGTGGATACTTTGTGAATATTGGAAACTTGATGCTGTTCTGTAAGATAAGTCTATTACTGCAAACAACAGAGAAAATTATTTCTTAACTTCTGTGACCTGAG
Organism: Chiloscyllium punctatum; assembly: GCF_047496795.1. Taxonomy (NCBI): domain Eukaryota; kingdom Metazoa; phylum Chordata; class Chondrichthyes; order Orectolobiformes; family Hemiscylliidae; genus Chiloscyllium; species Chiloscyllium punctatum. The sequence goes on from NC_092755.1 coordinate 64,576,205, forward strand.
GGTTTTCATTTCCATGCTGGAGTTAGTGCCTTTGTGCTCTGCAGTTGAATGTTTTTATTAATAGATTATTCTCCTAGTTTTCGCTAATTATGTAGAATCTATTCAAAAACTGTAGGATAGTTTTTAAAAAAGCTTTTTTAAAAGATGATCACTTCCTTAATTCAACATAAAACTGAGGTTTTTTTTTGCTAGTAGGTAAGTTAAAATACATGCAAGAAAATTGTTTTATATGGCAGCAGCAGCCTTTCTTCCAGCAGTCTTTATTCAAGCATCCTTGGTGAACTTTCTGTCAGGTTTCACTAGAACGACTAAAATGCGATTCTGCATTTCTGTATACCCTAGGGCATGTGATTTCCAATCACTGGTGTAAAGGTACCACGGGGTAAATTTCACAGCTGAGAAACATACTTCTGAATTGGCAACTCAGGAGTCTTTTCATTAGCAAGTCTATTGGGCTGTGAACACAGGAATAATATATCCCATGAGAAAACTGAATCTGAAACTAGAATGCCATCATAATGTTTTTTCGCTCCTAATTAAGCTGGAGTTCCCTATCCTGATGGCCATCGTGAACTGTGATGAATGGAAAGGGAGAGAAAATGAAGCTTGCAAAAATAAATGTTCATGCGCTTATTGCAGAAGGATACTTATACTTTGCAACAGGATGCAAATGATCTCACCAATGCAGTTACTTATTACCAGGTAAGCAAAATACTTTAATTTCAAAAAGAAAATTTAAAGTATGTTGATGGGCCCATGCATTTCCTTGTTATTTTGCTCTTGACATCAATGTTATATAAATAGAAATGGAAGTATTTGGAGACCAAGACACTTGATAGTCTCACAATTGACTGCTGTTACATCATTTTTGTCTGCATACCATATTTCTGCCAATCTGCCAAAATTACCATTGCAGAAGCGGAGTAGGGCATAAGAATTCCTGGTGTATTTTAAATGAAAGGATATATTAGCCATTCGCCTGTATTAGTTTCAAGAACATGATGAAAGAATGTTCTTTTAATAGATAATGTGCTGATCCAGAGGTGACTACCTTTGATAAAGGCAAGTTCAAAAGCTAAAGATATGATTTTTAGAGATTCGGTGAAATCTGCAGGAGAGCTAAATTTTTCACAAATTTCATGAAGATTATTTGGACCACTGCATGGCATGGTGGTTCGTAGTCACAAAATATCTGCTTTGATTTTCCTGTATCCATCTCAATCTGAAATGTTTAACACTAGATTTTACAAACAGCTGAAAGTTGAGGAAGATGTTCTGTCATTAGATACCAGTGTCCTAAACCTAGCACAATAAGGTAGGTAAATAGTTGAAACAAAAAGTAGAATCTCAGCAATAATGGTATTTCTATGCAGCAAGTCCATCTATATTAAAGTGGGCAAATTTAAATGCTATCCAGTCAAAAGTAAACTACACTGGGCTAACAAATTATGAAACTCACCAGATGAAACCTAAGAAATTGCAAGTCACCTTCAAAGAAAATCAGCTGTCCAAGCCAGTGCTGGAAGGGATGGCAGCTTACAGAGTTTACCTAATGAATGTTTTGAAGTTGGTTGACCTTCTATTGAGAGCACAGATTTTGAATTTATCTCCACCTTGAAGAGATTGCTACCTCATTGACCCACTTTACTAGAGCATTTGTCTAGCAACACGTTTCTTTTTATTGTACACTGCTGGGGGGGTCAGAGCTTTTAACAGATATTTCTGATGCAGCTATTTGTGTCTGTCATCTGAAGTATAAGTTTAAAATCATTTATAGGAAAAAAAGTCTGCAGAGAGCAGTCAAAATTTGCATCTTCTATAAATATATTTTGAATGTTGTGACGATTAGATTAGATTAGATTATTTACAGTGTGGAAACAGGCCTCCACTGCACTCTCCGTGGCAATGAATTCTACAGGCCCACCACACTCTGGCTGAAGAAATGTCTCTGCATTTCTGTTCTGAATTGATCGCCTCTAATTTTAAGGCTGTACCCACGGGTCCTAGTCTCCCCGCCTAACGGAAACAATTTCTTAGCATCCACCCTTTTCAAGCCATGTATTATCTTGTAAGTTTCTATTAGATCTCCCCTTAACCTTCTAAACTCCAATGAGTACAATCCCAGGATCCTCAGCCGTTCCTCGTATGTTTGACCTACCATTCCAGGGATTATCCATGTGAATCTCCGCTGGACATGCTCCAGTGCCAGTATGTCCCTCCTGAGGTGTGGGGCCCAAAACTGGACACAGTACTCCAAATGGGGCCTAACCAGAGCTTTATAATATCTAACACTACTGGCAATTTAGCATGGCCAATTCACCTAACCTGCATGTTTTTGGACTGTGCGAGGACACCGGAGGAAACCCACGCAGACACTGGGAGAACGTGCAAACTCCACACAGACAGTTGCCTGAGGCGGGAATTGAACCTGGGTCTCTGGCGTTGAGGCAGCAGTGCTAACCACTGTGCCGCCCGTGATAGTTGTCCACTTTGCAGAAATGAATGGGAGAATCCTTGGCTAGACTTGCTTCAAATCTTGTCACCTGGAATTAATGACTCCTGAATTGATTCTATCTTTATCTTGGGAAAATAAATTAATTGTAAGGTCATGATTTGTGATTCATTACGTGGTGGAGTCAGACAGAACAGTTTACTTATAACTTCGATTGTTCTTTGGTATCATGGATGTCTAATATATTATTGGCTTCTTGAGATAATGTGGCTGAAACTTCATGTGGTATTCAACAAACTGGTTACATGCACATAAGGCATTGGACTGATCAGTATTGCAGAGCTAGTCGACTAAATGTGGAGAAACTGGTGGAGGTGGTGGAATGCAATAGGAACTTAAAGCAAGCAATGCTGCTGATAGTGTATGCATCCATTTCCAAAGCTCTGCTAAGTTTGTAGCTTTTCACTATATTTATGAAATGAATTTGAAAGGTAATAGCCACATATTCAAGATTACTGATGATACTTAGGTGTACAGTGAAATGTGTATATTTGCTGACAATTGTGCAAGTATTTTCTTTGCTAAATTGAGTAGGTTCGAGATTTGCTAGAGGCATTACATTGAGGTCGTCATCACTATTTTTAAATGGTGAAGATAGGAACTATGAAGATGCAGAGAGATTTGAGGTTCACGTACAGATAACACAAAGTTAGTCAACAGAAACAAAGTTAAAAGCTGAAATGGAATATTGGCTTTTATCTCACGAGCTGCAGTTCTGAAGTGTTCTGGGGAATGTTAATTATATTAAAGTTCTAAACAATGTTTAATTCTGGGCACTGTGCCTCAAGAATGTTATCCTTGGAAGGTAGAAAAAGCAGATTTTACCAGAGTGATATCTAAGATTGCAAGTTAGCTTTCATTAAAATCTTTTTTTAACCAGGTCTGTGTTCACTTAAATAATGAATGGTCTAATTGAGGTGGTTAAGATGATTAAAGAATTACAGATTGGATGGAGAGGAGCCGCCTTCTGTTTTGAACTAAGGTGGCATAATTTTCAATATTTAGAACGAGGTTGTTTAGTGTGAGGCCAGGGTACACCATAAGGATAATGCAGAAACACATTGTCTAAATTAGATCAGTTGACAAGTGCAAAACTGAGATTTCACAATATTTGTTTTGCAGTTATCTCAAGTGTTTTGGAATCAAGCAGAATGACCGCTAAAGCCATAATCTAATTTGAATGTTCAAACAAGCATGGGCTGGATGAGTCTACATATCACTCCACAGAACCCTTGCCAGGAATTATACCAATTTTGTTACAACTAATGATCCTTAGTAATTGTGTTCATACACTATGTGAAAATGAATATAGTGAACAAAAAAAACTTTTATTTTCGAATCAATGATGATAATAATCAGGAATCCACTACCCAATGACAAGGGACCCCTGAAAGATTAGATGTCGGAACAGAAGGAGGCCATTCAGCCCATAAAGTCTGCTCAGCCATTCCGTGAGATCATGGCTGATTTGATCATCCTTAACTGTACTTTCCTGCGTTTTCCCTATAACTGTTGATTCCCTGACTGTTTCAAAATGTATCTGTCATAGCCTGGAATATACTTAATGACCCAGCCTTGACAGTATAGAATTCTACAGATTCACAACCCTCAGAGAAGAACTTACTCCACGTCTAAAATATGCAAACCCTTACTCTGAGATTATGCTCTCATGTCCTAGCCTCTCTGCAAGGGGGAACAACCTTTGTGTCTACCCTGTCAAGTTCCAGAGAATACTGTATGTTTCAATAAGTTTGCCTCTCCTCCTAAACTCCAAGGAGTACAAACCTAATCTACACAACCTCTCCTCATAAAACAGCTCCTCCATACCTGGTATCAGCCAAGTGGACATTCTGTGAACTGTCTCCAATGCCAGTATATCTTTCTTTAGGTATGGTGTTCATACCTTCACAGTATTCCAGCTGTGGTCTGATTAGTGCCTTGTATAATTTTAGAAAAATCTTCCTACTTTTATACACCACATCCTTTGAAATAAAGGCCAATAATAGACCATAGGTGCAGGAGTAGGCCATTCTGCCCTTCGAGCCTGCACCATCATTCAATATGATCATGGCTGATCATCCTTAATCAGTATCCTGTTCCTGCCTTATCTCCATAACCCTTGATTCCACCATCCTCGAGAGCTCTATCCAACTCTTAAATGAATCCAGAGACTGTGTCTCCACTGCCCTCTGGGGCAGAGCATTCCACACAGCCACCACTCTCTGGGTGAAGAAGTTTCTCCTCATCTCTATCCTAAATGGTCTACCCTGTATTTTGAAGCTGTGTCCTCTGGTTCGGAACTCACCCATCAGCGGAAACATGTTTCCTGCTGCCAGAGTGTCCAATCCTTTAATAATCTTATGTCTCAATCAGATCCCCTCTGTCTTCTAAACTTAAGGGTATACAAGCCCAGTCGCTCCAGTCTTTCAGCGTAATGTAGTCCCGCCATTCCAGGAATTGACCTCGTGAACCTACGCTGCAATCCCTCGATAGCTAGAATGTCTTTCCTCAAATTTGGAGACTAGAACTGCACACAATATTCCAGGTGTGGTCTCACCAGTGCACTGTATAGCTGCAGAAGAACCTCTTTGCTTCTATACTCAATCCCTCTTGTTATGAAGGCCAGCATGCTATTAGCCGCCTTCACTACCTGCTGTACCTGCATGCTTACTTTCATTGACTGGTGTACAAGAACACCCAGATCTCTTTGTACTGCCCCTTTACCTAAATTGATTCCATTTAGCCTTCCTGTTCTTGCCACCAAAGTGGATAACCATACATTTATCCACATTAAACTGCATCTGCCATGCATCTGACCACTCATCTAATCTGTCCAGGTCACCCTGTAATCTCCTAACATCCTCCTCACATTTCACCCTGCCACCCAGCTTAGTATCATCAGCAAATTTGCGAATGTTATTACTAATACCATCTTCTATATCATTAATATATATTGTAAAAAGCTGCGGTCCCAGCACTGATCCCTGCGGTACCCCACTGGTCACTGCCTGCCATTCCGAAATGGAGCAGTGTATCACTGCTTTGTTTCCTGTCAGCCAACCAACTTTCAATCCAAGTTAGGACTTTGCCCCCAATACCATGTGCCCTAATTTTGCTCACTAACCTCCTATGTGGGACTTTATCAAAAGCTTTCTGCAAGTCCAGGTATACTACATCTACTGGATCTCCCTCATCCATCTTCAAAGTTACATCCTCAAAAAATTCCAGAAGGTTCGTCAAGCATGATTTCCCCTTCATAAATCCATGCTGACTCTGTCCTATCCTGTTACTACTATCCAGATGTGTCGTAATTTCATCCTTTATAATAGACTCCAGCATCTTTCCCACCACTGAAGTCAGACTAACTGGTCTATAATTTCCTGCTCTCTCTCTCCCACCTTTCTTAAAAAGTGGTACAAATTAGCCACCCTCCAATCCGCAGGAACTGATCCCGAATCTGTCGAACTCTGGAAAATAATCACCAACGCATCCACGATTTCTCGAGCCACCTCCTTCAGTGCCCTAGGATGTAGACCATTGGGCCCCAGGGACTTATCAACCTTCAGACCTAACAGTCTCTCCAACACCAATTCCTGGCAAATATAAATTCCCTTAAGTTCCGGTCCTTCAGCCACTAACTTCAGGGAGATTGCTTGTGTCTTCCCCAGTGAACACAAATCTGAAGTACCAATTCAATTCTTCTGCCATTTCTTTGTTCCCCGTAATGTATTCCTCTGTTTCTGCCTTCAAGGGCCCAATTTTAGTCTTAACCATTTTTTTGCCTTTCACGTACCTAAAAAAGCTTTTACTATCCTCCTTTATATTCTTGGCCAGTTTACCTTCGTACCTCATTTTTTTCTCTGTGTATTTCCTTCATAGTAATCCTCTGTTGTTCTTTAAAAGCTTCCCAATCCTCCGTTTTCCCACTTTTCTTTGCTATGTTATACTTTTTCTCTTTTAACTTTGTTTCTTAACTTCCCTCGTCAGCCATGGCCACCCATGCCTCCTCCTAGGATCTTTCTTCCTTTTTGGAATGAACTGATCCTGCATCTTCTGCATTATACACAGAAATATCTGCCATTGTTCCTCCACTGTCATCCCTGCTAAGGTATTGCACCACTGAACCTTCGCCAGCTCCTCCCTCATAGCTCCATAGTTCCCTTTATTCAACAGAAATATTGTCACTTCCGATTGTACCCTCTCCCTCTCAAATTGAAGATTGAAGCTTATTGTATTATGGTCACTACTTCCCAATGGCACCTTCAGTTCGAGGTCCCTGATCAATTCTGGTTTGTTGCACAATACTAGATCCAGAATTGCTTTCTCTCTGGTAGGCTCCAGCACCAGCTGTTCTAAGAATCCATCTCGGAGGCACTCCACAGAGTCTCTTTCTTGAGGCCCAATACCATCCTGATTCTCCCAGTTTACCTGCATGTTGAAATCCCCCATAACAACTGTAGTAACATCTTTGCAACAGGCCAATTTCAGCTCCTGATTCAACTTACATCCGACATCCAGACTACTGTTTGGGGGCCTGTAGATAACTCCCAAGCGGGTCTTTTTACCCTTAGAATTTCTCAGCTCTATCCATACTGACTCTCCATCCCCTGATTCTAGGTCCCCCTGCGCAAGGGACTGAATATTATCCCTTACCAACATGGTCACCCCACTCCCTCTGCCCGTCAGTCTGTCCTTACGACAGCACATGTAGCCTTGAATATTCATTTCCCAGGCCCTGTCCACTTGAAGCCACATCTGTTATCCCCACAATATCGTGTCTGCCAATTTTCAAAAGAGCCTCAAGCTCATCCATCTTATTTCTAATGCTTCGTGCATTCATATATCGTATTTTTAATTTGTTACTGCCCTCACCCTTCCCATCAACTCCTATTTCACTCAACTTTACAGCACGATCCCTTTTTGAGTTTTCTGCTTCATTGATACAGTTGTCTTTCTTGACTTCCCTTGTTCTAACTTTCCCTTCAATTTCCTTCTTAATCCGCACCCTCTTTCCCCACCCCCGCCCCCGCCCCCAGCTATTTTGTTTAAACGTAGCTGTGTTGCAGTAGCAAACCTGCCTGCCAGAATGCTGGTCCCTAACCTATTGAGGTGCAAACTGTCTCTCTTGTATAATGTATGCCTACAACAAAACATACCCCAGTGATCCAAGAATTTAAATCCTTGCTTCCCGCACCAGTTCCCCAGCCACATGTTCAAGTCCATTATCTCCCTGTTTCTGGCCTCACCAGCCCGAGGAACTGGAAACAAATCGGAGATAACCACCCTGGACGTCCTGCTTTTCAGCCGCCTTCCTAGTTCTCCGAAGTCCCGCTGTAATATGATCCTCCTCTTCTTCCCGACATCATTTGTGCCGACATGTACCACCACCTCTGGCTCTTCACCCTCGTCCTTGAGGATTTCCTGCACTCTGTCTGTGGTGTCTTTAACCCTGGCACCAGGAAGGCAACGCACCATCCTTAAGTCCTGCCTGCTGTCACAAAAACCCCAGTCAGTTCCTCTCACTATGGAGTCCCCTATTACCACGGCTCTGTGTGATGTCCGACTCTTCTGCTCTGCCTCCACGTGAACGTTTGATTGACAGACCTGGCCGTCTCGCGGACTGGTAGTGTCATCTGTCTCTACTGTTTCCAAAAGATTCAACTTGTTCCTGACAGGTACTTCCCCTGGGGTCTCTTGCACCCGTCTCCTCTCTGCCTTCCTCATTGTCTGCTCTCTTCTGGTATGGTCGGTGTAATAACCTCGCTGAACGTCTTGTCCAGAAAGATCTCATTCTCTCGGATGAGCCTAAGGTCCTCGAGTTCTTTCATCAGTGCTGCAATATGCTCGGTCAGTAGCTGAACGTGCACACACTTTCCACACTGATACGAGCCAGACACACCAGAGTCCTTGACCTCCCACATCAAGCACGTAGCACACTGAACCAGCTTGACAGTCATGTCTTCACCCTCTTCAACTGTGGCATAATCACTTCACTCAACCTCCTTGTCAAAGACTCCTGAGCTAAAGCCTCACTCTTCAATACACAGCAACTTCCTTGGGCCCTCTTTTTGGGGCAAGTCTGTGGACTTTTAATTTAGGTTAGAGGAGGAGGGTGGGAGGGAGGCCCTACTTTGTAGGACCTGGGGTCTAGAACACACCCACTCAAATAACAATCACTTACCTTCCCGACCAGCTTTGCGCTCTGACTTCACTTCCGCCCAACTCCCACCGCTCTCTGCTGCAAAAAAGCTATTTGCTTTATTTACCTGCTGATCCTGAATGCTAGTTTTTTAGAGATTCATGGGCAAAGATGCCCAATCTTGCCGTTCTGCAGCTTTCAGCAGTCTTTTTCCATTTTAAAATAATATTCAGCTCCTGTATTGTTCCAAAGTGCATAACCCCACACTTTCCCACATTATATTCCATCTACCCAAGTTTTGCCCACTCATGTAACCTGTCCATATCCCTCTATAGACTCTGAGCTGAAACATGTGTTGCTGGAAAAGCGCAGCAGGTCAGGCAGCATCCAAGGAGCAGGAGAATCGACGTTTCGGGCAAAAGCTCTTCTTCAGAGCCAATAGATTCTGCCAACCTCACCATTTGCCTTCCCATGTATTTATGTTGGCTGCAAACCTAGCTCTAGTAACTTAACTTTTCTAAATCATTCATATATGTTGTAAATAACTGATTCCAGACTATCTGTCACATTTCATAAGTCACAGGTTTCCATCCTGAAAATGTCCCCTCTTACCGCAAATCAGTTTTAGTTGCCAATTTTCTATCCATGCTTACGTGCTACCTCTACACTATAGGCCTTTAAGAAACTGAATGTGTGATACTTTGTCAAACATCTGAACATCCAAGTACATTACATTTGCTGCTGCTTCATATCTGGCCTACTTGTTACCAGCTCAAAGAATTCTGGTAGATTTTATCAGGCATGACTTTCATGAAGCCACGATGACTGCTTAGTCATTAGTATACATTACTAAATGCTGTGCTATTGCACGTTTTATAATAGACTTAATATTTTCCCTTGGAATAGACATAGGCCAGTTAGCGTATCTTCCTTGCTGATCCAAAGGACTGCAGTGGTTCAAGAAGACAACTCATTCACCACCTTTGAGAGCAATTACGGATGGGCAATAAATGCTGGCCTAACCAGTGTTACCTGCATTCCATAATAATTTTCTTTACAAGTCAAAAGTAATATCTTGAATGAATGTATTCGTAATTCCTACTTTAATTGCTCTTACCAGGTGTCAACTGAGAAGGAGGAAGCCAGCAAAACAGTCAACGGCTGAATAGATCTGTGGCCAAATACTTATGTACACATTTTATTACATATTGTGAATTTGACATTTTTATTCTTCAATACTTCACGTTCATACTGAGAATGTGGTTTGGCTCCTATGTCTTAACATTTTCAAGGAACAGTCCGAGATATTAATCTTTATGCTTTCAGATTGTACCATACTTTTGCATAAGCTATGGACAATTTAGAGGATGCTAGTTGAACTTCTGTAAACCAAAAATGAAATTTGACAGTGTAGTAGATCATGTGCAGACCTGTGGTAACCTCTGCACAACTGGAACAGACAAAGAGGGAATGTGGTAGTTTCTGAAGAGCTGGGAGAGTGGAAGCAGAATTCCACAGAGGACAATGAGGGCATTGAGAAGGAGGAGCATCTCCTTCAGCATGATGTAGTAATGCAGTGTTGTTCACAACAAGCCAGGCACAAGTTAATTGAGACCTGGTTCCAGTAGACATCATTCAGGACTATAAATATGTTGTTTGAAAGCCAAACAGCCCGTTTGTTCCCAGCAACAAATGTGGCCTTTTTTGTTTGTCTTTTTACTTTGTATTTCCTGTTATTCAATAAATGGAGGGCTGTAAATTGCGGAGCAAAAAAATGAATAGCATTGCAATGGCACAAGAGATCATAGGTCCAAATGGAAGTCAGCAGGAGAAGTAAAACTGCCAATGACCATAAGCTCAGCTGAATTTATGTACCAGGGAATGTTGAGATGTGCAAACAAAAAATCTGACTGAATCTTGTCTTCTACAGTATTTTAACTCTCATGTCTGTAACCACATCCAACAAAAAAGTTCATCAACTGTCAGTATGTCGTCAAAATTGCCAGACTGGATATTGAGCAAGTTTAGAATTTGTAAAGTGCAAAGTAACTGCATTTTATATGTTCCCATTTTCAATATGTTTAAACATGCAAAGAAGGGTGTAACAAAATGGAAAAGAAAGGATATTACTCTTCAGGGTTTACAAAAATGCTCAGAATTTTGATAGCGTATTCTCTTATAAATTTAATGAATACTGTTCTGCTGTTTTGCTGAAATATTACTCAAAATTGCAAGTGTTGAGAGATTTGCATTTATATTGCACCTCATCTTTCACAAGCACCACGTGTCTCTGCTTTACAGGGAATGAGCCTTTATTACACTATGGGTACACATCAGGGAATGACTACATATTACCTTGAAAGAACTTTAAAAATAGTTCTGTGATTTCCCAAAGTCCATAACATGTTCATTGTCCCTGGAAAAGTAAAATGTTGCTTTCCCATTGAAAGTTATATGTTGAATGAGTTTTAGAATACATCAAAGAGATCCTTTAGTATACTTTTTATTTATAGAGTGTGGGTGTCTATAGTGAAAAAATAAATGCAAGCTATTTTAATCTTTTTTTGCCCCCTTTGAGATATAAAATGTACTGTTGTAGACTTTAACGTGTTAATTCAGGTTAAAGTTTATTTGCTTTAAGTAATTGAAACAGAACAATACAGGATTTTTTGCACTCAATAAATTTAAGTTGAGCAATAGAAAAGTAGCTTATTAATAGGTTTAGTAGATTTTATATTGGGCTTGTATTCATAACTAGACAAATTTCTGAATAAATCTGAACTTCAGAAGTGAGCTGAGAATAATTGCCAATTACATTAAGGCTATTTGTGCCAGACACTAATTATTTCTAATGAGAGAATCTAGCAATCTCCTTTGACATTCAATTACATTTCCATCACTGAATCCCCCTATCAACAGCTTGGGGATTACTATTGACCAGAAACTGAACTGCATTCAGCCATATAAATATTGTGGCTAAAGAATAGGTCAGATGGTAGGAATCTTGTAATGACTAATGCACTTCCAAACTCCCCAAAGCCTAACTAGTGTCCACAAAGAACAGGTCAGGAATGTGATGGAATATTCACTTGCCAGGATGCATGCAGCTGTAACATCACTCAAGTTTGACATCCTGGACAAAAAAGCCTTATTAGTATTTGCTCTATCCATCACGAAAACATGATCACAGCAGTGTGCGCCATCTGTAAGATGCACTTTAGAAATTCACCAAATGTTTCTAGGCAGCACCTTCAAAACGTATAACTTTGCCATCCAGAAGCACATGGGCAGAATGTGCATGGGAGCACCACCACCCGTCAAGACACCATCTAGACTTGTTAGTATATCACTCTTCCTTCAGTGTTGGTGTGTCAATATCCTGAAACTCCATAACATCTTTGTGACTGGACCTACAGCACATGGACAACAGTTGAAGAAGGCAGCACACCACCACCACCTGAAAGGCAACTAAAGGTTGGGTAATAAATGCTAACCCAGGCAATGATATGCACATTGAATGAGTGATTTTTTTTTCGAAAAACTTATTTGGGTTATTGTTACATTTTTGATTCTACCAAAAAACAGTAGCTAATCAAAATACGTTGCAAAATATAAAGAATCTAATGTGTATGTGACTTAACGTGACTTTATAGACAAATAGAACACATCAACCGAACCTACAGGTCTGCTGTGTCCATGTAGCTTCCAAATAAGGAATCCACATTATTGTTGTCCCAAATATCCTCACTGAGTATATTTACAATCAACTATAATGCAACAGAACCCAGTATGAATTTGTCCTGTATAAAGCTTAATGCATCTCATTTATAGAGTACTGTACACTGCTCAACATGGCAGCACTTTATCCCATGGGCTTGATATAACTGTACACAAATCCACTGTGGCAGCAGAATAAATGTATAATGATTTACAGTTACAATAAAATAGTTGCTGCACCTGAATTGGTGAAAGGCCATCAGTGTCATAGTGTTATCATGTCAGTCAAATGTTTTTCATTGGCTATTGAAAACTGTGGTGCTAGAAAAGTACAGTGGATCAAGCAGCATCAGAGGAGCAGGAGAATCAACATATACCCTTACTGGCATAAAATTCACTGAAGAGGAGGAAAACAACAACAAACTGCCATTCCTAGATGCCACAGCAGAGCGGACATCTAATGGGGAACTTCAAACCAGCGTCTACAGGAAAACAACACATGGACCAAATACTAAACTACTGAAGCAATCACCCCAACATCCACAAACAAAGCTGCATCAGAACATTAATCCAATGAGCCACCACACGCTGCAGCACAGAGGAAGTATGCAGAGCAGAGGGAAATCACCTATGCAGTGTATTCAAAATGAACGGGTACCCAATGAACACAGTCCGCAGATTTCTCAGCAACAAGCCCAAACAAGCAGACAAAATGCATCCAGGAACCTTAGCCACTCTCCTGTACATAAAAGACAACTCAGAAACTATGCCAGACTACTTGGCATCCTGGTAGCCCACAAACCCACCAACACACTAAAACAGCAGCTAATGAACTTGAAAGACTCTACACAGACAACAAGCAAAACTAATATCATTTAGAAAATACTGTACAAGGACTGTAACAAACACTACGTTGGACAAACAGACACAAAACTAGCCACCAGAATACAAGAACATCAACTAGCCACAAAATGACCCTCTGTCACTAGTATCCTTGCATACAGATGAGGAAGGACACCACTTCGACTGTGCCAACACATCCATCCTAGGACAAGCCAAACAGAGACAAACATGAGAATCCCGAGAAGCATGGCATTTCGGAATACTATCAACAAACACGTTGACTTGGACCTGATTTACCACCCCATGAGAAAATGAACAGGAAATGTCAGCACCACAGGAAATGACATCACCAACCCAAAGAAACCCAAACACAAATAGAAAGCAGGAATCATCAGTGCTTTGGCCAGAGGCTCACTGAGGATGCTACCTAATATGGTGATGAAGGGTCTGAAAATGAACCTTCCAGCTCAGCAAGCAAACCCAGAATCAACATTTCAGTAATGTGAAACATCAATTCTCCTGTTCCTCGAATGCTGCTTGACCTATTGTGCTTTTCCAGCGCCACATTTATTTACTCTGATCTCCAGCATCTACAGTCCTCTCCTAGTTTTTCATTGGATATTGAGTCTTGGGATACCCAGAGGGGTGTTATAGGCATGTATCAGTGCAAAGTCTTTTTCTCTCCTTCATACTCCAGAAATGGATGAGCACACCTCAACTTAAATTCGATTAATTGTTAATGACTTGCAATTTTAATTCTCCATCCTCTTGCACTTAGATCCCTCTGACCTTAGTTTCCTGCTGTGTTGCAGTGATGCTTGTCTTTACCTTCTGGCCTCAAACCAATCAACTCCAGTCCTTGACCGCAGTTCTCATTTTCTTGTAAACAAGTGCGAGTAATGTTAGAGTGGATACACCAATGCTGCAAGGAATTGGTGGGAATCTCCTTTGAATAAAGAGTCAGGGGATGGTCTCCGTACTATTGACTGACCTTCAATTTGAAGATGTCAACTTGGGGCATTGAGTTTCTACCATGGGTGTTCATGTGCCTAAAACAGGCTGTTTCTGGACCCTATAGATCATTATATACACAGGCATACAGCATGGAAATAGAACCTTTTGTCCAACCAATCCATGCTGAACATAATCTCGACTAAACCAGCCCTGCCTGCCTGCTCCTGGCCCCAATCCCTGCAAACCTTTCCTATTCATGTCCTTATAAAAATGTCTTTTAAATGTCCACATTCACCACTTTCTCAAGAAGTTCATTCCACACACAAACTACCTTTTGTGTGAAAAAAAACTTGCCCGTCATGTTTTTTTTTGTTTCTTTCTTCTCACCTAAAAATGTGCCCTGAAAATCCACCACCCTAGGGAAAAGACATGTAGCATTAATCCTATCCATACCTCATGATTTTAGAAACTTGTATAAAGTCACCTCTCAACCTTCCACTCTCCAGTGAAAAAAAGTCCCAGTTTATCCAGTCTTTCTTTATAACTCAAACCTTCCATACTTAGCAACAGGCTGGTAGACCTCTTCTGAACCCTCTTTAGCTTAATAATATTCTTTCTATAACTGGGTGACCAGAACTGGACACATTATTCCAGATGAGGCAAGACACTAGGTTCCAGAGTGTAGGATTTGCATCTCCTTCTGTTCAGTGCTGCTGCTGCTCTTCCTTAAGTTGTGACTGCCCTTCACCATTAAAGCTACCTTCATGTAGCTGGTAAGATCTTTGATTCTTTCCATCCTCCAGGTGGAAAATAGGTTGAACTATTGGCTCACCCTCTTTTACGTACTTTGTCCAAGCAATTTTTGAGAAGGTTTGCAGCTCAGGTTGAAGTGCTGGATGTAAGTTTGCTGGCTGAGCTGGAAGATTTGTTGTCAGACTTTGTCACCATACTAGGTAACATCAGTCAGCCTCCAGTGAAGCACTGGTGGTATGTCCCGCTTTCGATTTGTGTTTAGGTTTCTTTGGGTGGGTGATATAAGTTCCTGTTCCTTTTCTCAGAGGTTGGTAGATGGGGCCCAAATCTGTTTATTAATAGAATTCTAGTTGCAATGCCAAGCTTCAAGGAATTCTCGTGCATGTCTCCATTTGACTTGTCCTAGAATTGATATGTTGTCCCAGTTGAAGTGTTTTCCTACTTCATCTGTATGTAAGCATACTAGTGATAGTGGGTCATGTCTTTTTGTGGCTAGTTGATGTTCATGTATCCTAAAAAGCAGGAGAACAACAGCAAACTGCCATTCCTAGTTGTCACAGTAGAACGAATACTCAATGGAGAACTTCAAACCTGTGTTTGAAGGAAAACAGGAAAACAACACATGGACCAAATACTTATCTGCAGAAGCAATCACCCCAACACCCACAAACAAAGCTGCATTAGGACATTATTTCAATGAGCTACCACACACTACAGCACCAAGGATCTATGCAGAGCAGAAGACCCATACCTATACAGCATATTGAAGAAAAATGGGTACCCAGTACAATCTATCAATTCCTCAGCAACAAACTTAAACAAGCAGGCGTAACACACCCAGAAACACTAGCTACTCTACAAAGACATCTCTGAAATGACATCCAGACTCATCAGACCTCTTGGCATCATGGTAGCCGACAAACTTATCAACACACTTAAACAGCAGCTAATGAACTTAAAAGGCCCTATACAAACAACAAACAAACTGAATGAATGTCATTTACAAAATACCTTGCAAGGATTGTAACAAACACTACATCGGACAAACAGGCAGAAAATTAGACAGGAGGACACGAACGTCAATGACCCACTACTACTTATATACAGACAAAGAAGGATACCACTTTGACTGGGACAACACATCCATTCTCTGACAAGCCAAACAGAGACACTCACGAGAATTCCTTGAAGTATGCCATTCCACCTAGAACTCTATGAATAAGCAAATTGATCTGGGCCCCATCTACCATCCTGTGAGAAAAAGAACTGGAAATGACATCATTCATCCAAAGAAACCAAAACACACAAACAGAAATAGGACCATACCACCAGTGCTTCACCGGAGTCTCAGTGATGATGTTGCCCAGTCATGGTGACGAAATGTCTTCCAACTCAGCCAGCAAACTCACATCCACATACTTTTTCCTCCCCACTTCTCTCCTATACAACTCCTTTAGTCATGCATAACCATTTACTCATCTGTGTTTTCCCTAATTGTGGATCATTATTGGTACTATGAACTTCAAGCGCTATATTATAACTTCCTAGAGTGTTGTCTGGTCTGCTTTCTTTTGATTTAACATTTATCCAGGTCTCCAAGTCTAAATGTCATAGGATACCGATTTAAGTGGGTGATAAACCTATTGGTGACATAGATATAACTGGATAGTTGAAAAATTGTATCCATTTATCAATCAACAAAATCTAACTATTTCACCAGGTTGTTTTATTGGCACACTGTACATTTCATGCCTAAATATGCAATATCTTATTGCTAATAATCATTTTTTCCCCTAGATATATTACTATTATGTTTCGTCCTCTACAATCCATTTTGTGAAAAAGTTACGAGTAGATCAGATGCAATGGATGAAAATAAATTCGTGGGAGCCTTTCAGAATGACTGTGTTCTTATGAATAATGCCACGTTGTTAATAGCCGGATTGGCCTCGTTCGGTTTCGAACAAGATTAATTTGCAGCAGGTTAATGGTCCACTTAAGTGTAAAGTGTGCTATTTCTGCGTTCTTAATGTAATCTCTAAGGGAAGGGAAAAGTGTATGCCTTAGAGGCAAGTGTTAGGGATTGTGGCACAAATTAAGAAGTTAGTCATTTTTATTGCAAACACTGAGCAGAACACGTAAACATAATGAGATCATTAGAGTTCTTTAATTTTACTGACACCAAAGGTGTCTAAAGTTGTTTTTTTTCGCATCAAGGTTCTGGCGAAATGTGTTCGCGTAGACAGGATATTGTACTTCACACCACTTCTAGTTAGAAAAAAGAGCACTGCAGCATTTTAAACAGAAAAAAGGAGTAAAACGCGTAATTTAATTCATTTTATTATCGGGTAAACGAGGTAAATAGTTTGACCTTGGAAGCCGAAGTGTTGAATCGATTACCGTTTTCAGGATGGCTGTGGTGGGAACGCAGGGTGTTCAGAGGGAATTGCAACGTCTTTATTTTCATTAGTTAACGATCTCTAATGTATTCTTTTTCTGGATATGTTTGATTTGAATAAATCAGAATGTTCAGTGTTATCAATAAACAACTCACATCCTCAAAGAATTCCCAACCAGTGAAAGTGAGTATTTTCTGAGCGGACTGGACTATGCTAACCGATATATCACACCATCTCGATCCATTTCTTTCTTCTAATTAATAACTTTACCTTTCTCCAACAAAATTTGTCGTTCCTGTGTCTCTTCCCCGCCCCCCTTGTTTATTATCCAAATCCCCTTTATTCCCAACTAAGTTCCTATTCTAGGAGTTCTGCATTTCTGCCTGTGTTTTTCTCTGGTTGGACGTTTACCTGCAGCTCTACATGTGACACTTAAGACATTGGGCAACACCACCATCCCACCCCAATCCGAAAATGAATTGACCCTTTGTTACCCCATTGGGTGGTTCATGATAGTTAGGTGGCAGTTTCGTTGCCAATTTCTTTTTATAGGTAATAAATAGAAGTGTTAAAAAAACCGAAAAATGATTGCTTAATAAGCCCATGAGTTGCTTACAGCCTTGACCGCTATCTTACTAATCCTGAGACATTGACTGTCCTTTTTGTAACCTTTGGGTTTCTTTGCTTCTATTTATTTCTCTATAATGCTCGGAAGTTATGAATATTTCCCCATTTGTATAATAGCATGCATTGTTTGACAATGAGAGAGATTATGCAAAGATCTTTAGATTCGATTTTTACTTCACCTTAAAACCCTGGAGAGCAAAGTGTCAATGAATTACACCAACAAATCGAACAATGCATTGTTGCAGTTGCTATATTTTTCGTTGTAAACTGCCCGCCTGCAGAGTTGCACATAGGTTTTCAAGAGACAATCTGGCAAACTTGTACCCCTTGTCCAGAATTATGTCCAGTGTGTTAGCATTGTACATTCTTCTGTAATAATCACAAAGGTGACACTCTTTTTAAATTATCCAACCGTGTATAACATATCAAACAACAAGTGTTGGAAACTCAAGTCACTCTTTCTCACTCAATGGACACTGACGGATGCGCTGAGTATGTCTAGTAGTTTTGTTTTTATTTCAGCTTTCCAGAAACTACATTGCTTTGCTTTTATAATAAAATATTAACTGGAGTCTATTCTCTCTTTCCCTGTTGTAAAATGATAATTCTGGAGGAAAACAGATTTTGTTTATCTTCATAATGAAAGTTTATAGAATTTACGCATGGATGACTTTAGGCTTTTTCATTTGGATCATCTATAACAATCAAAAACCAGTATCTCTCCAGAGCATATGCTAAACATTGTGTCCAAAAGTTATTTTCTGTTCATATTCTGTCGTCAGCAAACGACTTGGCACATGCCTCAGACTCCTTTTCAATAAGAGACTTTTGTTTTCTGACTATGCATAATAAGTTCTTTGGGAACATTTTTATAAATTTAAAATTGGAAAAAAAAATCAGAAATTGCAGATTTTAAAAGGCCTAATCTGTGATTTCTGACGTGTCAGTCTGGAAAATAAGCACAAGTTTTACATCTGCATCGAAACTCTCTAGAGACTAAATTTATTTGTATGGGATACTTGTTAGTGTAACTTTAAAAGTTTTCATGCATACAATCACGCCATAGAATATGATATATTGTGATAATTGGTGTTAAATGAATTTTCAATCAAGTCAAAACTTCTACCTTTTTTTCAATTATGCTTTGAACTAAAAAGAGCCCATTTAATTCTGTATACTTCTGAGTTTGAGGTTCTGATGCTAAATTTTGCAGAACACATATCCTGCATTGGTACAGAGAGTACTTTTGGTGTACAGATTAAGTTGACCCATAGTGTTGCATTAAGAACTGAAGATCTAGTGCAGCATTGAGAGTGAAGGGGCATGGGGTGGCAAATTGGAGGAGGAGCTGGGAGAAGGGAAAGCGGGTCAAGAAGCAGGTGGATTGGAGGAGAAGTTTAGGAGATGAGGATGGAATGGAGAGAACAAGGGGGATAGAATAGGAAGGGGAGTTGTGAGTCTGAACAAGGATCAGGAACTTGGAAGCGAATATGAAGTGCAGGGTGCCTGCCTGATTTATGTTGATGGGGAAATTTCCTCAGCTCTGTTTTAATGTTGCATGATTGAGGAAGGAGCAGCAGAGTTGAAATGCTGCCATGCGTAAGTTCTATAAACTTTAATTATGAAGATAAACAAAATCTGTTTTCCTCCAGAATTATCATTTTACAACAGGGAAAGAGAGAATAGACTCCAGTTAATATTTTATTATAAAGAGAGAACCAAAAATCTGATTAATAATGTGAGACATGGGTGAAATGCTGCTGAAGGACATATGAATGTACAGGGATCAAAATGCGTGTGTGTGTGTGTGTGTGTGTGTGTTTGTTTGTGTGTGTGTGTCTGCATGTGTGAGGGGTTGAGAGAGTGCAATGGAAGGTAAAAGAGTGAGTGTTCTTTGCAATGATAGGAACCAAGGGTCAAAAGCAGGACAGAATGTACTGAGGGGGTTTGGATGATTAGGAAGTTTCTGGAGGTTGATGACAATTACTCCAATTAGTGGGGTTTAAATTCTAATGTTTTGGGGTGACCTTAATTCTTCTGATATGAGACAGAGGTTCCTGCGCAGTCTAAATTGAATGATTACAGGAGCCTAAAAGCTGCTGGTTTAGTGATGGCAAGGATACTGAGAGGATTCGCAGGAGGGAAATCATTAGTGGGAGTGAGGAAATGGGTGTAATTGACATGGGTTTGGGGAGCACAAACATGAAAGTATTTCTGACAGGGTCAAGAAGATTGCAGAAGTTGGCAGTGTGGGAATTGATGACAGAGTGCAGTGAGTACTGCAGATTTCAGAAATTAAGCTAATGCCACCTTACTGTGTGGAGTGGACTTCCAAATGCACAAGTTGGAGGCTGCTGTTCTCATGAGTGATTGGACGGGCTAGGCAGAAAACAGGCCAAAATGGGCAAGAGGCTTGACAAGTGGAATGGTGGGAGCAATCATTACATCATGAAAGCCATAGGGATGGATGACTGGGCTGCTACAGAGAAGAGGCCATTGAAATCATGGATCCACTGAGGAAAGCAAACCATGTTCAGTGAACTGAATTGAGAGGAAGACCACGCGAAAGGGGGGAAAGAAAAGGCTCGAACAAGTTTAAATCTACTGAAATATCCAGACATACCATGTGTGCACCCATGGCAGTTGTTGAGAAGCCTAAGCTGTGATTGGATCCTCCAGCAATCAGTGCTAGGCTCCTCATTGTTGTTTGTTTAAATAACTTTTTAAAGAGAAATTGAAAATTTGCTTTAGTTCCAACTAAAACTGCAGCCTTTTTCAGTCGTCATTCTTTTGGCTGTAAAAGCAATTTTCTCAGCCAGTTCTTCCTAAGCCAATGACAAACAATAGACAATGACATGCTAACCCTTCAAATATTTTGTAAGGGGAACATACTTTTCCTTGAATTGAAACACCAATTCTGTTTACACGTAACATCAGCTGCTTCTGTTTTATGAAGTGGTGGAAGAGCTCTGTGAATTCTGCCAGTTGTTTGTGGGTGGTTGGGAGGCAAGAGGTCTCTTGTTTTGGCAGAGAAAAGCAGCAGGAAGGGAGCCCACAGCTTCCTGCCACCATGGTAGTTGGAGACTCTGTGTACTAGAGCCCATTAGGTGGGAGTTGAGTTAACCAAAGGTGCAATTAAGGGGCCACCTCCTCCCAACATGGGAATTTATGCTCTGTCAGGCAAACCCATCAGCATTTGGGAAAATAGGTTCTGGGGGAGGCTGGTGATGGAGGGGGTGACAAGCTATCTTGGTGGGTGCTCTATAGTTCACAGTCACCCCAGCAGCAATGACTACTCTTGGACCCAACTTACTGCCTGTGCGTTAAGGCCATCCCAGCACTGGGAGCTACCTGCACTAACTTCCTCCTACCCCCCCCCCCCCCCAAAAAAAATGCATTCCTTGAGGGCACCTTGGTATTGATGTGCCCCTAACCTTGAGCTGCAAGGTCAGTGAGCTGCCAGTCCTCTGGTTGGGCAATTTAGAGCTGGGCAGCAGCAGACTGGCCAGATTGTTGGCTATTGCTGATGAAATGCCACCCGGTGTCTGACCTGCTGCAGTGGGGTTAGCTCCCATGCCCAGCTCTGGCAGTGGGTCTCAGTGTACAGTGTAAATGTTCAGCCCATTCTTGTTTCGTCAATATTCATGTTTGGCATTAAGTCAGGGCTTTGCAAACTGTGGGGCGTGGAGCCAGATTTTATGGTGACGAGCTGTGATGTACCATTGCCTGTTCTCACGCTCAAACTGATCATGGGAGAATCTCTGACCAAAGGGCATAGCATCAGAATAACAGGGGTGCTAACTGAAGATGGAGATACAGAGGGATTTCGTTTGAGGGTTGAAAGTCTTTGGAGCTCCTGCCCCAAAGAGTTGTGGGTGCAGTGTCCTTGTGTATATTTAAGGCTGAGGTATTTTCTTGATCAGGAGGGGAATCAAGGTTAAGGGGATGGAGCAAGAAGGTGAATGTGAGGAATGTTGGATCAGCATGATCCTACTGTATGGTGGAGCAGGCTTGAGGGGCTGAATGGCCGCCTCCTGTTCCTATTACTTAAAGTCTAATAAATGCCTTGTCCATTGAAAAAGTTTGTGTTTTTCTATAGGACAGTGCAGTCTTCACTGATGCCTGATTTCCCCCCCCCCCCCCCCCCCCCCCCAATTTTGAGAGTCATGGGCAAAGGTATCGGTTTATCCACTTTTTCACCAACCGCCCCAATAGAAAAATGGGAGGGGAAGGAGGGTGGGATTTGGGGAGGTAGGGTTTGTGGAGGTGGGGGGGGGGGGGGGGGGGGGGGGGGGGGGGTTGGGAAGAGTGATGAAGGAGAGGGGGAGCTACTTCAAATAAATGTGTTGATCTGTTGATGGATGTAACTAATTACCTAGCAGGTTCAAATTGTAACCAGCTACCAATGACTTTAAATTGCTGATGTTTTTACTTTGAAAATGTGTATTTTCTCCTCCATATGTTGTACCTTAATTAGTTAATGCTTAATAGGTGAGGATTTAGCAATCTTAAATTGTTGGGCTTTTCATTTGTTTTCTGTAGTAAACCCATTGCATAAATTTTTTTGTTATTATTCTTTGTGTGGTGATTAATTGAAATTGTGAGAGTGAGTAGGGGAAGTCAGTCACCTCAGTTGACTTGACGTTAACATTTCTAGAAGAATGCAGAATTCCAGCCCCGTACTAGCAAAGGGGCAGCACGGTGGCTCAGTGGTTAACACTGCTACTCACAGCGCCACGGGCTGGGTTCGATTCCAGCCTCGGGCAACTGTCTGTGTGGCATTTGTACATTTCTCCCTGTGTCTGCGTGGGTTTCCTCCGGGTGCTCCGGTTTCCTCCCACAGTCCAAAGACATGCAGGTTAGGTGGATTGGCCATGCTAAATTGCCCATAGTGTTCAGGGATGTGTCGGTTTGGTGCCTTAGTTAGGGGGAAATGTAGAGAAATAGGGGAATGGGTCTGGATAGGTTACTCTTTTGAGGGTCGGAATGGACTTGCTGGGCCAAACGTCCTGTTTCCACACTGTAGGGATTTGAATTGTAAAAAAAGGTAGGCTTCAAATCTCTCTCCTTATGTTGTCCCATAGTAAATAATTGCGTAAGCCATGGTTCAACAAACCGTGAATAATTGGGGATGTTTATTTGAAGAGCCTGGCTGAATTTGGCATTTTCTGCCCATAATTTGATGAAGCTTGAATAGGTGATGAGCAGGACACTTTTTGCTCTCACACTTTGTGAATTTTCCTGTGGATTTGTGGAGCATGTTGAATCTCAGTGCCCACTATGGCACTGTATTTGGTGACATTGTGGTGACTTCACTCTGATGAACTGGAAGGAACTCCTTTTCAAATAACCAGCAGATGGCAGAAAGGCACTGTCTATAGTGTCTAAAGTCAGTGTAATGTGTTGTCAGAATCTCTACAAATAACGATTCTGAATGTGTAGGCAGGTTGTGAAATGCTGATATTTCAATTCTAAAATGACTTGCACACTACTTTTTCTGTAAACATATTGATCATTTTTCCACAGCCTGCAATCCATTACGTCAATGTTTTTTTAAAAACCAGCTTCTTGCATAACTACAAGCATTCCAATCTCATTGTATCGGGGGGAAGCTGCCTCTGGTCGTGGATTCCACACTTTCAGACACTCTGAGAACAATTGGCGATGAGAGATGTCTATGTTAACTTTTGTGGTACATCCCAGTGACAGTTTTACAACTGATATTGGAAGGTGCTGCTGGCTGGTTATCTGATCACTGGACACGATGTGGGAATGGAGCGACCCAAAAATGATGGAAAACCATTACTTTTGAACAATGTCAGACGTTGTGGGCAACTGGCATGTTTATTAAAGTTCAATGACTAGCATTGGTAAGACAGTTCACCAGCAACATTCAGCCATGAAAAGCTCTTTAATAATGCACAGATGGCCTCACAGCTGAATGCAATTAAGAATGTTGCCACCCTGTTTGTGAAAGTTTCACCACTTTCTTAGCGATCAGTCAGTGGTCTACATTTCAAAGTGGCAGATAGAGAATTTTCATTTTATCGTCCAAACGTGCTCACAGAGCACAATGTTATTTTTCCTTGCTTGGGATTTTGTGGGCATTTTCGTGTCTGTGAAAATAATGTCATACATCATGAAAACTGCTCACTAAATCATGGGTCCAAACTTCAGGAATCTTTCATTTTCACGTGCACACAGTCAGAAAAGCAGCAGACGTTAATATTCATTCTCTCAAAGGTTTAACTCTCCATGTGATGGTGAGCCAAGCTCTGGTGAAATGGGTTGATTGAGCAAGAGAAAGATCTGACCGTAGGTCTCGTCAAATAGGAGCCCCACCTTTTGTGTCCCCTTTTTGATTTTAAGAAATAAAAAGGCACTTGTTTTCATTTGGTTTTGCTTTTCTTCTCTTCCTTCCATTCACAAGGAAGAAAAACAATTCATTCTCAACCAATGCTGCTTGGGACGAAACTGTTGTAGTCTGGAGTGATCTTGTTCCCCCTGCCATGACAGTCCTTCAGAGCTAATGTTCTGTTTTACACTCATCCCTGATAGCAAAGCCCAAGCTCTTGCCACCAGAGTGCAAGGGAGCACAGCAGTACATCCAAGCCTAATACACTGCCTTTAAACAGCAGCGTGCTCCCTCAGCGTGTTGCCTAGTTTCACACCCCTTCAATCAAACAGCAGTTAAAAACACCTAGAGGGCACAACATGCTGCACTGCTCATATCCAACTGCTAGTGTTTGAGTGTAACTATTGCTGTAGAGTAAATGTAGCATGACCGTAGCTGGCTAGATTACATCTTGGATACAGTGAATCACTACTCGCAGGAAGGAAATTCCTGTGCTCCCCTGGGGCGGGGGGCGGGGGGGTGAGGTTACCTGACAAAGGAGTTAATGCAGTATATCACCTCAACATATGAAACTTAAAATGAGAAAATTCATCTCCAAAACATATCATATGTTGTCTACATTTAGTTTTGATCGCACCATTTTGAAGTTGTGACGTTTTGATGGTATATGGCCTTGTAATGGAACATTTCCATTGATCCAATCTATGTACACGTTTGGTAAAGAACGGTTAGTTTTAGCAATTCCTTGGTGAATTTCCCGAATTAATATCTGTACTTCACTGTTCTGTATATCATTTTAGGTGTTTTGAAGAGCGGCCTATGGTTAGTATTTGACTGATTACGAACAAGTGTTTACAACATGTAGATAAAAAAGTCTGTTGGATTGTTATAAATGACAGGAAGCTGAGTTTGCAATATATATCAGCACTGTATCTGGTGGTTTACTTGATTTTCTACAAAAGCCCAGTTGCCTTCAGAGCTCAGAGCTATCCATAAAGCCACATCATCAGCACCCTATCAATCAGGGCACTGTTTCCGTATCCATAATTTGTAAAATGCCCCAGTGGGCTTGATTAATGGAAGCAAAAAGATATTTCTCTGGTGTATACATCTGGTAACCATATTTTGTTCATCTGGAGCACATACTATTGGTATAATAAATGTATTTTTTCATTTTCATAGTGATGCTGTTTGAGCTAACACTCGTTTCAGTAGAGGTTACATGAAAAGGTGTTGAAATTAAATTCTTGAATAGAAGAATCTAAATTGCAGCATTAAACTAAGCATAGATTGCTATCAATCCAAATGTTGTTGAATTAGATGTAACCTGAGAGGTCAGAAAAGATGGTGTAATATTAGTCATCTTGGTGCAACTTTTACTATGTGGTACAACAGATTCTCTGCACTTTTTTATAAATGCTATTTTAAATTTTATAAATGCTATTTTTAATTGTAATAATTGCATCAATGAATGATTATTTTTGTAACTCTTGAACCAATCTTTAAATCAAACCCAGATTAATGAAACACGAGCCTTATCACAGTGTTTGCTGCAAGAATTGCAACAAATGATTAATTTTGGCAGTCAACAGAAATTTTGCTGCACTTATGTTTGAAGTGCAAATTAGTGACACTCCTGTAGTCCCTGAGGAGTCTGGTGTTGGAATGGAAAAATACACTTTGATTTAATTTGGGAGGGAGGTAGGGGTGCTTGTCTAATGTTTGGATTAGAGGAAAACTTTTGAGAGTATAGAAGGATTTTTATTTCTAATTCTTGTACCGATCCAAGAGTGTTTCATTCTAACATTAATGTCAAAGGTGGAAATTTCAACCTTTACTTTCAGCACAAAAAAAGCTATTTCAAGATGACGCAACATGTTGATGCAAACAAACGATTGCTGTGTTGTCATAACATGTCAGCAATTGGGTTCTGCACAGTTGGTCATTCTGCAATTGTCACAGCGTGTGGTACCAGTGAGACAGATCACTCTGAAGGACAAGGTACCATTGCGCTGTGATTTTTCTAATCTAAGGGATGTAGGAGCAGAGCAAGTTGGGCTTATCCATTCTTCTGTCTGAAGAAAGAATAAATGTGCATTTGTACTTTGTCTTTCAGATCTTTTGAAAGCCCAAAGCACTTTGAAGGCAAAGAATTATTTTGTCAGTGTATAATTATTCTTGTATGTAGCATCCCACAAGCACCAAATAAAATGAAGTAAAGGGCATCCTGCGGTACTTTGAATAGTGTTAAAGAATCTTTCCGTACTAACAGGACCAAACAGTTGAGGGTCTAATGCCGTATCCAAAATAAACCACCTCTCTACTCAAAATGTCAACTCAGAATTACGAATGATGTGGGGTGCTGGGATGGATAAGGTCAGAAGTCACATGATACCAGGTTATAGTCCAACAGGTTTATTTGAAATCACAAGCTTTTGGATCACTGCTCCTTCATCTTTTCACCTGACAAAGGAGCAGATTCCTGATGAAGGGCTTATGCCTGAAACGTCGATTCTCCCGCTCCTCAGATGCCGCCTGACTGGCTGTGCTTTTCCAGCACCCCACTCTTGCCTCTGATCTCCAGCATCTGCAGTCCTCACTTTCTCCTAATTCAAATTAATTGTTGGACTATAACCTGGTGTTGCAACATCTGACCTAGAATTAGCAATGGAGATCAGATTGCTAATAATGGAATTGCCTACTTAAGAATGGCAGATCGCTTGGAATAAGCTGACCATGTCGATACTTACTCAGCTGTGAGGGAATAGGGAAGATTCAAAAATACAGTTTGTAAATAAATATAGGGGAAAGCAAACTGATTAGGTTTCTCGAAAATTTTTTTAAAATAAAATAATATCTTAAAGGAACTATATGCTATAATTTGAATAATACTAACAGATTCACAAAGATTCCTTTATCAACAGGATAAATAAAGCTCTACCCAGCAACTTGACTCAGTTCTCAGGATATACACAGTGCTGGAGAATACAATTGTTCCAGTACCTCATCCATCACTGCCAGACTTAAAGATGAAGTGAAAGGAAATTGAGACATTGCATTCCAAGCCCTTAAATCAAATCTTAATTGTGGGTACAAAATATTTTCTTCTCTAGGTCTGCATGGCTACAGAACTCCCATTGATGAGAAGTCATTTCGAGTAACTGTCACCAGGCAACCTCCTAAAGTTGCTGTGAGGGTCGCGAGCAGACCTTTCTCCAAGAACCCTCCCACCGCACGACCGTTGTGAACTCAGCCAAGTGTGAGTGAAGCAGAGTTCCTTTGCTTCGTGGTGATGGTCTTTAGTGAACCAAGAACTGTGCCAGCCAGGCCACCCATAACATAGGAAACTATCCAAAGGTGCTGCAAAAGAAATCCAGTCAAACGAAGGATTGACACCAAACCATGTAACAAACTGTTTAGAAGCATGTTCACTTCACCCTTAGCTGTACAGTTAGTTTTGTGAGGGGGGTCTTAGAGGAGTTTGGAAACCAAATTCCTAAATTCGGGCCCAGTTGGATGACTGCATGGTTAGAGTCTAAAGGACCTACAGCACAGAAACATACCCTTTGGTCCAAACCAACCAGTCCCACCTGCCCGCTCCTGGCTCAGGAAACCTCCCTCAAAAGCTTTCCTATTCATGTAGTTATTGAAATCTCATTTAAACATTGTACCTGCATCTATCACTCCCTCTGGAAGTTCAATCCACTCATGACCCACTCTGTGTAAACAAAAAAAAGTTGCCCCGCGTGTATTTTTAATAAAATCTTTCTCCTCACACCTTCAAAAATGCCCCCTTAGTTTTGAAGCACCCCGACTCTAGGGGCAAAACAAAAATTAGCCATTCACCTTTTCTATGCCATTCATGATTTTATAAATCTTTATAAGGTCAACTCTCAACCTCTCACACTCCAGTGAAAAAATCTCCCAGCCCATTCGGCCTTTCCATACAACTCAAACTCTCTGTTCCTGGTTGCTGATTGTTCAATGAAGTGGATGGAGATGCACAAGAAGCTAGAATTAGAAAAATGCAAAGCCCTTGTAGAATTTTTACAAAAACAATTTATTGACAGGATGTGGGTGTTGCTGGCTAGACCAGCAATTATTGTCCATCCCCAATTGCCCAGAGTCAGCCATGTTGTTGTGTGTTTGGAGGTATACATCGCCAGACCGGGTAAGGATGGCAGTTCCTTTACTTAAAGGACATTAATGAGCTGGGTGAGTGTTTTCGACAATCGACAGTGATTTCATTGTCATTATTCAATTCTTAGTTCCAGATCCTTTGTTGAATTCAAATTCTACCATCTGCTGTGATGGGACTTGAACCTGAATTGCCTGAATATTATCTGAGTTTTTGGATTAATAGTCTGGCAATAATAGAGACTGGGGAGGATGAATTCACGAATGGATTTGATGAGAATTTTAAATGGGTTCATGTCTGTGAATGTATTAAGCATGGTATGTGAGGTTTGTGAATTGCGGGCACAGTTCAGTGCCTATAGGAAAGGTGTGGAAGCTTTTGAGAGGGTGCAGAGGAGATTTACCAGGATGCTGCCTGGACTGGAGGGTGTACCTTATGAAGAAAAGTTGAGGGAGCTAGGACTTTTCTCATTGGAGTGAAGAAGGATGAGAGGTGACTTGATAGAGGTGTACAAGATGTTGAGAGGCGTTGATAGAGTGGATAGCCAGAGACTTGTTTCCCATGGCACAAATGTCTCTCATAAGGGAGTATAATTTTAAGGTGATTGGAGGAAGGTTTAGGGGAGATGACAGAGGTAGGTTCTTTACTCAGAGAGTGCCAGGTATGCGGAATGCATTGTGAGCAGTGGTGGTAGATTCTGATGCATTAGGGACATTTAAGTGACTCTTGAATAGGCACTTGGAAGATAGTACAATGAAGGGTATGTAGGTTAGTCTGATCTTTGATTAGGATGAAAGGCTGGCACAACATTGAGGGCTGATGGGCCTGTACTGTGCTTCTACATTCTATGTTAAGTGTGTAGGAATGTGCTGCCCTCAGTAACAGAGTGGTAAGACTATATAATGAATATTTCTTGTAGGCAAACAAAGACAAGTATTATTGATTAAGTAGTGCAATAGAATGCTAAAGAGAAGGACCAGGCCCAATTCCATTTTGGTTAAGAAATGAAAGATACAAAAACATTGGCTATACTGACCAGTCAGAAAAATGTAGAGGAAGTAATCTGCAGAAAGTTAGAGTTTCAAAAATGATAATGGGGGGTTTTGAATGGCCTGATATAGATTTGAGATAGGGTGGAGGGGGAAGAGCTGCAGAAGTGTTTTCAAGAGAATTTTCCTGATCAGTATGTGCTTGGCTGGACAGTATAGGGCCTGATCGATTGCTGGATCTGGTTTGAGGAATGCAGTTGGTCACATATCAGGAGAAGATCATTTAGGGAAGAAGGTGTGCATGTTAGTCCCTGTCCATGCAGCAGTGCCTGCTCTCTCTAGTTTTCTTGCCCTCATTGGAAGGATTGAGTAACTGGACGTCGATATGTCAGTATGCTGTTTGGATTGTGCAGAACCTTAGAGAAACTGTGGAGTGGCTGTGCGGCTAATAGGAACCATTGGCTCTGACCCTATAGGCAAAAGATAAGGAATTCTCTTTGATCAGCTTTGGTCAGCTGTTGTCCCATGTTACAAAGGACAGTGAGCTGGTTCTCTTTGGTAACTGTCATGCCAGAGTTGGAAAGGATGCAAACGTCTTGAAAAGTGTGATTCAAGTTTCGCAAACCTGGTCAGTGTGGCCGAGTGGGGCCAAAAGGTCTGTTTCTGTGCTAGATGACTGTATGGAAGGAGGGGAGCAAGGGATCTCAAACACTGGCATTGTGACCTTTTTCAAGAAAGACCAATTTCAGAAACTACATATGTGTTTCCCTGCTGTTCATTACTATGGTCATTAAAGGAAAAGTGATCCCGGTATCATAAGATTTTGTTTAACTGTGGTAAAAGACAGGGAACAATCTGGCGTAAACGACTATATGGAATTTGGATTAATTGTAGTGCAGTGAGAAAGGATCTGTCCCAGGTAAATTGAAATCATACATTGGTAGGAAAACTCAATCAAACTAATGGCTGACCTTAGAGGGATTGATTCAGATACTGTTGAGGAATAGTCTATGGAGGAAATGTAGCGCAACCAAAGGCAGAGCTCCCTGGATGATTGAAGAGATGCACAATAAGATAAAGCAGGAAATGGACGGGTACAATATGTGTCAGATGGCTAATCCAGTTGAAGACCAGGATGAATCAAGTAAGTTCAGAGGAGATGTGACAAGCAAAGAAGTAAAGAGACTGTGTTAAGACACCAGCAGTTATAAATCTAAGTATGAGACAGCAACACATAAGGAGACATTACATCTGATGCAAGAAGTAGGTTCTTAAGAACATCTTAAAAGAGGATAGAAGGGTTTAGGGACAAAATTGCAGAGGTTGGCAGCTCAAAGCACTGTCACCCATGGAGTTGCTGAAAGGGCTAGAATTCGAGCAGTGGAGCATATGTTTTGGTGAGACGCATTGGCTTGCATGGGTAAAGAGGGTGAGGATTTGTAAATGAGACTATGAATCTTAAAATGGAGGTCATGCTGGTCAGAGGGCAGAGATGATGAGTGAACAGGATGTGACCTGAATTAGGATATAGACAGAAAAGTGATGGATAGCCTTAGATTTATTGAAGATGGAGAAGGTGGTAGACTGGCCCAAAGTTGATTGGAAATATTTGAGACATTTTTCATACTGCAATGTTTGTGATTTGTTTTGTTTAAAGGGGCTGGGTGGGTAGTTAAGTGTAGATTTAATGGGCTTTGGATATTGGGAAAATGTACAAGGTCAACATACCCAAAGTTCGTGTGTGAACAGATCAAAGAAAATGCAATAGTAATGCATTTCAGGTCAAATCTCATTCTCTGTGTGTTTTTGATGGTCACTGACTAGTGGACTGTAGTTTTATCAGTAAAAGTAAAAAATTAAATCCAGAACACTCAACGTTTTATATGTTCCACGCAGAAAAAGCAAGTGATTACACTTTCCACTGTTTCACAACCAAAAAGTGGAAAATGTGACTATTTTTTTCACTGAAGAGAGCAGTGAATCTGAGAAAAACATTGGATCCATCATGAGGCAACATTCTCTTTATAAATGGAAGTTCCACCTTTGGTGTGATTTGAGAGAGCTTTCAAATAACATGAAGCACTGATATAGTGTTTCAGCTTCATTATGATCCACTTTGTATAGCATGTCAACAAAAGTGGGACAGCTATTATGGTGCTGTAGCCCATTTCACAAATGGGAAGCATGCCTTGTCAGACGCTCCAGGAACTTTCCCATGTTTGCAGTTCTTTCATTATCTCAGGCACAGAGATTTTAGAGCTATTAGCTAAACAGCCTAGGACAGCCAAGCGATTTTTTTTTCAACAAACTGCTGCTCAAAATGGCAGAACTGTGTGAATAGAGTTGAACTAATAGGTTTCTTGAGAGGCAGAGGATTGTGCGGTGGTCTGTGCATTGATCAGAAATGTAAGACACCGACATCAATGCCCATCTGAACTGTAACACCCCCCTGAATATAGGTCAAGTTCAGAAATTAAAACAAAAGGGCAGTAGGTGTGGGGGCAATGGCCAAGATCTTCTGGTTCTACAGGGCTGATGTCAGAGGTTTGGAGAATTCCAAACGTTACCCTTTGTTCATTCTCAGCAACAGGCCAGCCAGTTCCTCCTTAGTAAAGATCTTTGAAATGGCCATCCGAACAAAATTAGCAGCGAGTTGGGTAAGTATAGAGAATTTAGAGACAGCTGGCATGGATCTCTAAAGTGCAAAGCATTTTTGGATGAGGTTCTCAATGAAGTAAGAGAAGGGTAAATAGTGATTATCTGAAAAGCAAAAAATACAGGATTACAGGAATAAGATGGGAGTGGGCCTAGCTGAGTTATTCTTGCAGAGAGCCAGCAAGGACAAAATGGCTGAATGTTCTCAATCCACACTGTGCGGCAGTTCTCTGATACGTTTCAGAGACCGTTACTGCTGCATGAGGGCTATGCATCCTTAACTACATCACTTACTGATAATTTTAACATTGAAATCTGGCCAATAGCTAATTACACAAGCACAAAATATGCGACAAAACTGTTTTAAAATAAACTGCTGCACGTCATCATTTCTTGAACCTTATTTCCTCCCCTGAGTTTCCCCTTCTCCTGAAAGCACTGACTAAGGTCAGGGTTCAGGTCATAACAGCTTGCAACTTCCAGTTCCTTCAATCAGTGGCTGTTCTTTAGCCTCGATACAATTAGTATTGAATACTGGAGGGGAAGCACCACAGCTAAAACATGAATGTTTTCAACTCGTTTTTGGGCAACGATCAGAACAGGGAATTGTCTGTTATTATTCCACCACTGTGTGTTCCTTTTGGGGATACAGAAGCCAATTGCAATAATATTGTGTAGCTGAGGTCTTCTAACTATGCAGAACAGAGACAGTGCCTCGTAATTGTTTCCTCCATATAAGTTCATACCATCAGCCACTCAGCTTGAGCATTGGAGCTCCATAATTTTTTTCTTAAAATGTGTCAATTCTCATTGTCTATTCATATGGTCTGACAGCATCTATGGAGACAAAGCAGAGTTAACATTTCGCGTTCATTGGCCTGTGGATCTTCTGAAGAAGTGTCACTGGACACAAAATGTTAACTCTGCCTTCTCTTCAAAAAATGTCAGATCTGCTGGGTTTCCCCAGCATTTTCCGTTTTTGTTTTAGATCTTCAGCATCTGCAGTTCTTTGTTTTTTATTATGCATTCACGTCTTTGATTCGATTTGGAATCTACTGTCTTTGGATGCAGAGGAGGGAGTGCAACCAACTGACCCAAAACCTGATGAACAGAGTAACTTATCGCAGGAGTTTAGTTTTGTTTAAGAATACATTTGGAAAAGCAAGGACTGAACAGGAAACAGCCAGTCAGCACTTTTTAAAAAGGAGCAAGTGCGCAGTTGTGTACAGGATTCTAGATTTGACAAATGTGGACTGTCTGAAACTTGTATTCATTCGGTGAAGGCTAATATCGTCTGTTATTGTTATTTTTCTCTTGATTCCTTAAATGCTTCTGCTGTCATCTGTGGCACCATGTATGTTTGCCTCTAATGAATTAACAGAAGATGGTTCAAATTTGAGCATATTCAAAGTCTCAGAATATTTATGAGAATGGAAGTTGTTAATTATGTCAAAAATCAACACCGTCATTGGCAGCAGGAAAAACATTGTGACCTTTGGTCTCTCTCTGTGTTGCTGGATGTTTGGTTCGCAATATATTTAACTGTGTCTCCATTTTATTTTTACACTTTTGTTCTTTCAAAGAAATAACTGCCAAGGAGAGAGTGTATAATTTTATTTAAAAGGTTAGGCTTCCAGCAAAAAGTCATATTTCACAACTTAAGAGGGGCCCTTAATATAAAGATTTCCTTTTAGCTGTCCATTGAGAAATCAGCAGTTAGTGTGAAAAATTACTTGGGTTACTGATTGTCAAGATTCAATGTCCCAGTGAATACTGGAACATGCTGCTAACACTTTTCAGACAAGGTGTTTGGGAAAGTTCTGTCAGCACACAGTGCAAAGGTTACAGATGTCAGTAACAGTGTAACCAGAGCATTCCCAATGATATTTGTATGGAGATTGTCATAAATTGTTTATTAGTATGTTTCTCTTTATTCCATTTCTTAATCATCATAGATGCACATTGTGTCATTATGGATTAATACGCCACTAATTACTAGGTATTTTGGCTATTCAGCAATAATTGTCTTTATGGGGCTGTGAAGGAGAGTGAGTCATGGAGTCATAGAGATGTACAGCACGGAAACAGACCCTTCGTTCCAACCCGTCCATACCAACCAGCTATTACAACCCAATCTAGTCCCACCTGCCAGCACCCGGCCCATCTCCCTCCAAACCCTTCCTATTCATATACCCATCCAGATGCCTCTTAAATGTTGCAATTGTACCAGCCTCCACCACTTCCTCTGGCCCATTCCATACATGTACCACCCTCTGTGGGAAATGGTTGCCTCTTAGGTCTCTTTTATATCTTTCCCCTCTCACCCTAAACCTATGCCCTCTAGTTCTGGACTCCCCCACGCCAGGGAAAAGACGTTGTTTATTTATCTTATCCATGCCCCTCATGATTTTATAGACCTCTATATGGTCACCCCTCAGCTTCCGAGGCTCCAGGGAAAACCGCCCTACCCTATTCAACCTCTCTCTATAACTCAAATCCTCCAAGCCTGGCAACATCCTTGTAAATCTTTTCTGAACCCTTTCAAGTTTCACAACATCTTTCCAATAGGAAGGAGATCAGAATTACATGCAATATTCCAACAGTGGCCTAACCAATGTCCTGTACAGCCGCAACATGACCTCCCAATTCCTGTACTCTATACTCTGACCAACAAAGGAAAGCATACCAGACGCCTTCTTCACTATCCTATCTACCTGCATCTCCACTTTCAAGGAGCTATGAACCTGCACTCCAAGGTCTCTTTGTTCAGCAACACTCCCTCTGACCTTACCATTAAGTGTATAAGTCCTGCTAAGATTTGCTTTTCCAAAATGCAACACCTTGCATTTATCTGAGTTAAACTCCATCTGCCACTTCTCAGCCCATTGGCCCATCTGATCAAGAACCCATTGTAACCTCGTTCTGTGTCCACTACACCTCCAATTTTGGTGTCATTGGCAAACTTACTAACGATACCTCTTATGCTCGCATCCAAATCATTTATATAAATGATGAATAGTAGTGGACCCAGCACCGATCCTTGTGGCATTGCACTGGCCACAGGCCTCCAGTCTGAAAAACAATTCTCCTTTTGAGCCCATTCTGTATCCAAATGGTGAGTTCTCACTGTATTCCATGAGATCTAACCTTGCTCACTAGTCTCCCATGGGGAAATTTGTCGAACACCTTACTGAAATCCATATAGATCACATCTACCGCTCTGCCCTCATCAATCTTCTTTGTTACTTCTTCAAAAACCACAGTCAAGTTTGTGAGACATGATTTCCAACGCACAAAGCCATATTGACTATCCCTAGTCAGTCCTTGCCTTTCCAAATACATGTACATCCTGTTCCTCAGGATTCCCTCCAACAACTTGCCCATCACCAATGTCAGATTCACTGGTCTATAGTTCCCTGGCTTGTCCTTACCATCTTTCTTAAACAGTGGCACCACGTTAGCCAACCATCTGGCACCTCACCTGTGATGATTGATGATCCAAATATCTCAGTAAGAGGCCCAGAAATCACATCCCGAGCTTCCCACAGAGTTCTAGGATACACTGATCAGTTCCTGGGGATTTATCCACTTTTATGCATTTCAAGACATCCAGCACTTCCTCCTCTGTGATATGGACACTTTTCAAGATGTTACCATCTATTTCCCTACATTCTATATATTTCATGTCCTTTTCCACAGTAAACACTGATGCAAAATATTCATTTAGTATCTGCCCCATCTCCTGCGCTTCCACACAAAGGCCGCCTTGCTGATCTTTGAGGGACCCTATTCTCTCCCTAGTTACCCTTTTATCCTTAATGTATCTGTAAAAACCCTTTGGATTCTCCTTAATTCTATTTGCCAGAGCTATCTCATGTCCCCGTTTTGCCCTCCTAATTTCTCTCAAGTGTGCTCCTACTTTCTTTATACTCTTCTAAGGATTCACTCGATCTATCCTGTCTATACCTGATATAGGCTTCCTTCTTTTTCTTAACCAAACCCTTATTTTCTTTAGTCTTCCCTCTACCTACCAGCCTTCCCTTTCACCCTAACAGGAATATACTTTCTCTGGACTCTCATTATCTCATTTCTGAAGGCTTCCCATTTTCCAGCCATCCCTTTACCTGCGAACATCTGCTCCCAATCAGCTTTTGAAAATTCTTGCCTAATACCGTCAAAATTAGCATTCCTCCAATTTAGAACTTCAACTTTTAGATCTGGTCTATCCTTTTCCATCACTATTTTAAAAATAATAGAATTATGGTCATTGGCCCCAAGTGCTCCCTCACTGACACCTCAATCACCTGCCTTGCCTTATTACCCATGAATAGGTCAAGTATTGCACCTTCTCTAGTGGGTACATCCACATATGAATCAGAAGATTTTCTTGTACACACTTAACAAATTCCTTTCCATCTAAACCCTTAACACTATGGCAGTCCCACTCTATGTTCGGAAAGTTAAAATCCCCTACTATAACCACTCTATTATTCTTACAGATAGCTGAGATCTCCTTATAAATTTGTTTCTCAATTTCCCTCTGACTATTAGGGGGTCTATAATACAATCCCAATAGGATGATCATGCCTTTCTTATTTCTCAGTTCCATCCAACTAACTTTCCTGGATGTATTTCTGGGAATATTCTCCCTAAGTACAGCTGTAATGCTATCCCTTGTCAAAAAATGCCATCCCTGATCCTCTCTTGCCTCCCTTTCTATCATTCCTGTAGCATTTGTACCCTGGAACATTAAGCTGCCAGTCCTGCCCATCCCTGAGTCATGTTTCTGTAATTGCTATGATATCCTAGTCCCATGTTCCTGACCATGCCCTGAGTTCATCTGCCTTCCCTGTTAGGCCCCTTGCATTGAAATAAATGCAGTTTAATTTACCAGTCCTACTTTGTCCTGACCATTTGACTCGCCTTTCTTCTCAATTGTACCAGTCTCAGTTTGAAATCTTTCCTCACTATCTCCCTGGGTCCCCCCCACTTTACTAATTTAAATCCTCCCAAGCTGCTCTAGCAAATTTCCCTGCCAGTATATTAGTCCCTTTCCAATTTAGGTGCAATCCACCCTTCTTGTACACGTCACTTCTACCCCAAAAGAGAGTCCAATGATCCAAAAATGTGAATCCTTCTCCCGTACACCAGCTCCTCAGCCATGTATTCATCTTCTCTATCCTCCAGTTCCTACCCTCACTAGCTCGCAGCACTGGGAGTAATCCAGATATTATTACTCTCGAGGACCTCCTTTTTAAATTCCTGTCTAACTCTCTGTAATCTCCCCTCAGAATCTTAACCTTTTCCCTTCCTATGTCATTGGTTCCAATATGGACAATGACCTCCTGCTGGCCCCTCTCTCCCGTGAGAACATCCTGCACTGTCTCTGAGGCATCCTTGATCCTGGCACCAGGGAAGCAACACACCATTCTGATTTTTTGTTGTTGGCCACAGAAACGTCTGTCTGTGTTTCAGGCTAGAGAGTCCCCTAACACAATCGATCACTTGGAACCTGACATACCTCTCATTATATTAGAGCCAGTCTCAATACCAGAAACTTGGCTGTTCATGCTACATTCCCCTGAGAATCCATCACCATCTATATTTTCCAAAACAGCATCCTTGTTTGAAATGGGAATAGCCACAGAAGACTCCTGTACTACCTGCCTACTTCTCTTACCTTTCCTAAGTTAACCCATCTATGAGACTTGCCCCCCTTCCTAAAATTGCCATCTAACACATCCCCTTGCTCTTCTAAATTCCTCATTGCCTCTAGCTGCCTCTCCAACCGATCCATTTTAATCTTAAAATGATTTGCAACCAATGGCATTTATTGCAGATATAATCCTCAGTAACCCGTAAACTTTCCCTAAACTCCATATCTGACAAGAAGAGCATATCACTCTACTAAGGGCTATTTTTGCTTCTTTCAATCTACAGACCCAGAAAATAGTACTGTCTTATTCCTCTGCAAAACATTGCTCCAGGTTAAATTAATACTTATGGCTTATTTTGTAAATTTAATCAAGAGACGTAACTCAATAAAACATATAATCAAGAAAGTGCTCACTGCAGCAGACTTAATTTATTTTACTGAAGTTTTGAGAGATGTTCCTTTGAATGAATATTCTTGGTATTCATTGCGCTGTTTGTTAAATTTAAGATGACAGTAAGATAATATTACTTAGGTCAGAAAACAGTAATTACTGTTTTGCTAACATTTTCATCTATGAAACTGATATTTTCCCTATCTTCCACAGCCATAACACCACAGACCATTCTCACAGTGACATCCTAAAACTAGAACCACAGTTTCTCCTGTTGCAGATATAAGAACATCTCAGTGTGAATTTTCCTCCTCCCTCTGACTGCTCCAGTTTGGCAGTATACTGCTGTATCCTGGTGTACACAGTATTCAAGTTCATGGGCTAATAATGGGGCAGTTCCATTACATCTGCAAACCTCCAATATGGGATCCTAATGTTACTGTGCTCTTACCTGAAAACTCTGTAATCTGGTCTCATTTAGATAATTTCTGTCATTGTACGACTGGCCAAGTTCATTTGCTGCTTGTAGTTACTATTTCTCATGATTGTCTATATTTAATTTTTGCATTGTGTTCTGTAATGATTGGATGTGAAGTCCGAAGGTTAGCATTGCAAGGAATTGCATGAAGGTGTGACCATTGACTCTTGTTCTTAAAAAAAAAAAGCTGGGTTTCAACAATTTTAGTTTCAATTCACTTCCCACACCTTTCCTCCTCCCTCAATCTCACTGCCTTTGGAAGATGACTTTTGCTTGTGTAAGTTCTGTAAATGCTGGTCAGCTTTGGGAAATTCCTCCGTGTGGCTAATCTTTGTGTGAATATATACATGTATGCACACCAACAGTCAGCATGAGTTGACTATTCAACCAGTAAAAGGTATCAGAGTTCTCTCAATCCTATTCTCAGCTGACTGCCACATGGGTAGTTTTTCTGCTTGGAGGTTGTCAAGTCAATGCAAAACTGTTATTGATATTTTCAAGCTTTTAATTCCAAATTGCATTTTTGAAAAGAGGATTTCTGCAGGCAAACAAAAGAGTGTGCACTGAATTTATATGCTTTGTGATAAAGTTCTACATGGAGACCATGGAATGTCATAGCTGTGGACTGTCCGGCAAAAGTCAACAAAGAGTGAGATGTAACCAGAAGAAACAATGAGCAGCCTGACTAATTTCCTCTCTCAGAAAGCCACCTCTTGCAGACTTGTTTTTCTGTTTTGTCCTTCCATGGATATTCAAAAATGAGGGTTGAAAAAAAACTGCAACCTTGGTTTTTGTGTATTTGTGGAAAAAGGAATGTCAATGAATTGAGAGACCCATGTGTTCTAGCCTGAGTTAGAGCACTAGTGTGCTGTGAAATTGACAGTCCAAATCCCACCCACTAATCACCCCTGTGTTGTCGGTAAAATAAAGCTCTCACTCCCTGAGTGCTGGAAGCTAACTTGCCAGCAAGACATTGGACTATCAAAAGAAACAGGACAAAACATTTCAATGAACCTTCAAAAACCACAAATTCTGAAATCACCTTTTCAACTACCAGCATTCCAATATCTACTCTTCATAAGCAACCCAAAAGGATGCCTCTACCTATGTTTTTAAAAACTTTTTTTCTTGGACTCCCTTCTTTTTCTCTGTATATGTTGCATTGCTAATTAATTATTTTTGTATTTCATAAGTAATAAGCTCAACCTTTTGCTAACTTGAGCCTAATTCAATTTTTGTTTTATTCATTCTCGAGACGAGGCCATCACTGGTTGGTCAACATTTACTGCCCATCTCTAATTGCCCAGAAGGCAGTTAAAGTCGACCAATCACCACATTCTAAAGCATAACTACATTTGGTCTGGAAGAAAGGCATAGACAAGGGAGGGAACCTTTTCTAAGTTATTGACTAAGTGAATGGCAGGCTAGTAAAGGAGAGAGCCAGATCCTCCTCCTCCTCCTTCGTCTTCGTCTTCGTCTTCGTCTTCGTCTTCGTCTTCGTCTTCGTCTTCGTCTTCGTCTTCGTCTTCGTCTTCGTCTTCTTCTTCTTCATCCTCCCCCCCACCGGGGAATAGCAACGTAGCATTCCATGTCCGGGATTGCAATAACCTGAATGCTGTTCAGAGTCTAGTTGGAAAATGCCCCTTGTCAGTACCTGATGGAGGAATTCCAGCAGATGTCAAAGGATGAGAGGGTCATCACATTGGAGACCGGTTAACTTATGAGTAAGTAGGAATTGAAGCCGACATTATTTGTGCTACACCATCTAATACTCTTCAGATGCTGCCTGACCTGCTGAGCTTGTCCAGTGCCACACTGTTTGACCCTGATCTCCAGCATCTGCAGTCCTCACTTTCTCCCATGAAGATATGTTACAGACATGGAGCAGATGATCGAGAACCACAGGACTGCCTTTAATGTCTTTTATTTTGCTAAATGTGGAAGTGTGGTGAATTTAGGAACAATGTTGGGGGTTTTGTTGTTTTTCAATGGGAAAGAGATTAAATGGATTGCTGTATCATTCACATATTTAACAAGTGTGAGCAACAACACCACTATTACAGGACAAGCCAAACAGAGAACAGCCAGGAAATTCCTAGAGGCATGGCACTCATCCACAGATTCAATCAATAAGCACATCGACCTGGACCCAATATACCGACCACTGCAACGGACAGCTGGAACCGACAACCGGAAGCGGCAGATTCAAACCACTATAAATGCCGGAGGAAACATCACAGAAGTGCTTCACAGGAGGCTGCCAGGCACTGAGGACATCACCTAGACAGGGTACGAAATGTCTGCAACACAAATTCCCAGCTCGGCGAACAGAACCACAACATGTTTTAAACTAGTTGCATTTTGTTTGCATCTCAGCATCAGTGCAATTTCAGTGCCATTCTTTAAAACTCGCCTGTAAATTAACTGAATGACTTGTTTGCCTGAACTAACACGCTGTCGAAGTTCCAGACAGACAGCCTTTCTCAAGGAGGGGGAGGGGGGTGGGTGGTGGCTGATAAGAATCGTGGCTTGGATTGTTCAAGTTTATATGCTTGAATTGAAAAAGATATTTGAGTGAATTGCAATTGGGTTTGTTGTGCAACTTTTCATTTTAAAATCTGAACCTTTTGAAGATGCTCTGAAACATCAGTTTGATTTATTCAGTGCTCAGAAATCCATAGGAATTGCAGGGAAGTGTGTTTTAAGACAGTGCACAGTAGGTCTGTATTTAGTGTTTGGTTTCAGAGGTGATGCCCTGTAAAAAGATTAATTCTAAGAAGAATGAGGAAAAGACTTGTAAAAACAAGATACAAAGAGAATTTCTCTCTCCGGAATTAAATGAAGAGTTTGTTCAAATTGTCGTAAATCATATTTGAAGTCCAGAAGGTTTCTTCATATCTAATGGAGAAAACATCTCACTAATTGGTCTTGTTTGGTAAATGGATAGGTTCACAGGAAACTCTGTTAATATGTTGGCTAGTTTAACCCAAAAAATCATTGCTAGTCTTTCTGAAATTTAAATAATTACATGATGTATGTGGACAATGATAGGCTAAACCATTGGGAAGCCTGTTTAACTCTGAGAGCACAACAAGTGTCATCCTTTGGGGATTGTCTGATTGCTGTGTTTTCTGTGCACTCTCACTGTAATGCACAATTTCTGCATTGATTACACTGACGTTGCCCTTTGCACGTTAGAGCAGAACTGGGGAGCTCGTGGGGGTAAACCACATTTACCAGGGTTTCTCAGACAGGAAGCTTTGATGGCAATGTCCAAGAGAAAATATGCCTCTCAGAAGTAGTTTATACATTTCTGTTTAAGAATGAATGAGGCTATGTTGTGTCACATTATATGTTTTTTTTTCTCAATTCATCTTGGGTGATTTACATTTCCGCACCAGAAAATCCAGAAAAAGGAATAAATAAATGTTTCTGCAATTTAAGATCTAGCGAAAGTATTAATTGCATTTTAGTCTGTTATTTTTCTCATCCTTAACGTATTTCTGTTCCATAATGGATGCTTTTCTTTTCCCGTACGGCTGCTTGCACTTTTGTTTTATTTTCTTTTTTGACCACAGTTATTATTTTATTCCCCCTAAAACTGGTGTGATGCATGTGTAAGGTTGACTTGGCCAGCTGATCTTAGCCTCTGCTCTCATCTGTCTAATTGAGCTAGCCTCGTCTGTCATCCAGTAAATACCAGCCTGAGACCAGAATTCAGTGTTGCTATGTTAGCTGACAGTCCTTGTCTTTGAAAGGGCAGATCTGAGTCTGATGCGATGATGCACATGTATAGAGTTTGTGTGATCCTTACCCATTATTAACTCCCCTCTTTCCCCCTCAGCAGCTAATTTCAGAGCATGGAGATGGTGAGTGAGAATCTTCACTTTGTCCCATTTTGAGCAGGATTGTTTCTAAACTCTTAAAGTTACCTCAAGTACACATGATCAAGTCCTTTTAACATTGGCCTTCAGATTTGGAGTTGTGCAGCAACTGGTGCTAAACAATTTGTCTGAGCTGGTCTTGCTTTGGTTAACCATTGGCTGTCTGTACTTTGATTTTTAAAACTCATTTCATTTTATTCATGAGCTCATCACTCCTTATTTCTGTAACATCCTCCAGCCCAATAACTATACAAGAACTCTCTGCCTCTCCTATTTATTACCTTATGAACCTAAACCTGTACATATTCTGTTCTCTTTTCAGTTACTCTGTAAAATCTTGCTTAGCCTTTAGTCCCCTATTGTATTCTGCTAAAGGCTCTTCCTTTGTAAACAGACAAGAATTAGCACTGAAACGTTCCTGCGAAGTACCTTGGGAAGTTTGTCTCTGTGTTATTGGTCCCTGGGGAGGATTTCACTTGGCTTTTATAGCTAACTTCTTCACCTCAGCCACAATGAGAAATGGCTATCCATCTTCTTGTTAAAGGGGCAAACAAGTCAGATTGTCGGTAATGCCTCTTAGAGTGGAATTTGCTGCTGTATGCCTACCTTCCAAATGATTCTTTTCATGATACCTATTTGAAACCACTTTCCTTCAACATAAGTTGTGGTTCAACTGCAATTGATGAGGTACATTGTGGTGAACTGTTCCCAAGAAAGTTAGAGATGAGCTAATAACTTGGGGTCTCTCATGAATTGTTTTTCTTACCTTTCATACAGGTTTCCACGTGTTTTTATCTTCCTGTACTCCTACTTGGTCTGTGTTTATGGGTCTTGATTGTGTCTAATGGTCAGTTGATAAAATGTTGGACACATGGGGCTACTCAATCTCCAAAGCCTGTGAGGTTATTCCATCTTCAGAAAAGATAATTAACTTCATCTGTAACTTGTGCACTCCAGATAAAATCTTAATCATATGCTATAATTTGGCAATTTAGCTGCCAGTATTGAATTTACAATGCCCACCATTATATTCAAAAGAACTTCTCCAAAGGGCATATGCATAATTCTTCAACTGTTCAGCTATACAAATCCACAAAAAAACCCTGCAATTTTCAGACTCTCAAACATTTAACACAGAATTTTTTGAAGTAATTTTGGTTTGTAATATAACCAAATTAATACTAAAGTTCGGTTAGAAGTTTGAAGATTCAGTGTTTAATTGGCAGAAACCATTTTGTCAAGTTCAGTTTAAATGTTGGGCACAGTTGTGTAGAATGGATGCATTCTGCAAGAAGGGCACTTGGTGTGAAGCACATGGCCTAAAACTCTAACTATTTAAGTTCCCAGGCCCAATATGCAACTACGTCACAGAAATGGAAAAACACGATCCGTGACTCCAGGCTGAGGGTACATCTTTGAAAGACATGCAGGCCCAGTGCGTTTCTAGTTCAGTTTTCGAAAACCATATAGAAAGCAAAATGAGAAATTATATTTATATAACACTTTTCACATCCTTGGGCTGTTGCAAAGCACATCAGGCCAATGAACTAATCTGAGTTTCAGCCACTTATGAAACAACTATGGCAACCAAATTGTATAAGCATGATTTCAAATCACCAAAACAACAGAATGACTAATTAATCTGTTCATGACTGTGGTTAAAAAAAATGTTGATTAGGATATTGGGAGATGTTACATTCACCTTTGAATCTTGGGACCTTCTGCATTTATTTGACCAGGCTTCCATATAACAGCTTATTGAAAGGAGTTCAGAATCCAGCAGCTCTATGTTTTCTGCACAAAAGTAAATTTAGATCAATGGCTTGCAGAAAACACCTTGAACACACAATCTTCCGACTATCAACCAAGTCAATATGACAATGTCTATCTGTCTTGTTTGCTGGACAAGTCATTGTAATGAATTATCCCTTCCTCCGTTGTCAGATCACCAAAACAGGCACCAGCACAGTGCTGAGATACTAGGACTCCAAAAGTAGCCAAGCACATTGTCTTCCCACAAGCATTGTTCATTTACAAATATCTCCACTTTTGTATTCATGCTACATACCAGCTGACATTAAATTCAAATAGCTTCTACTCACCTACTGTCTATTTCTGGTGAAGAACCTCTCAATGAAGTCAAGTTGCTGGTCCTCTATTGCCTAGGTTTTGGCTATTATTGTCTGTTGCAAAGTTATTTGCTGACTTGAGGCATGCCACATGAAAATGTATTTTTATTATTGGTCCACACAACAGTTTGCAAACTTACCCCCACCCGATTGCATCAAT
The DNA here is from genome assembly GCF_047496795.1 of Chiloscyllium punctatum. Lineage (NCBI taxonomy): Eukaryota > Metazoa > Chordata > Chondrichthyes > Orectolobiformes > Hemiscylliidae > Chiloscyllium > Chiloscyllium punctatum. Next base: position 64,620,984 of record NC_092755.1, read on the forward strand.
GCAGCTTGTTGTAAGAGTGGACGCAATGTTAGGATAAAGAAACCAACAGGTAAGAGATTTTTATATTAGTTTTTTATTCATACCGATTTACATTGGGGAAGTACTTAATGCTGAAAGCAGCATTACAACTCAACACCAACTTTCTAAAGACTTTTCTCAAAGATTTAGCTTGGTGCAGATTAAAGGAATCCATTGAATACACAGCAGACAATGCAATAAGACTCTGAACATGGTGTGCAATTTTAAAAGTCTGAAGATGCTGCACTTCACAGTTTTAAAAATTATGTTTAATGCAAGCAGTATTGAGCCATGCTTTTGTTTTCCATGTGAGGGTACAGACCTTTCAAATGGATATATATAAAACCATTTATTGTCACCTTTCTGCTGCCAGACTGCTTTTCTTTTGTAACACAGTGAAAGGCTGGGAAGACCAGGTCGATAACCGTCACCCCCGCTGCAAATACCTGTTCATGGCGCTCTCTCACTCCCTCTGACCTTCCCCATCTTTCAACATTGATCTAGGTCACACCAAATAGTCTGTCACTATTGATCAACTGATCAAACCTGAGTTCAGTTTTGATGTCCTTGTACTTTCTAAAGCAAGAGCCACCTATCACTGCCAACTTTCATCATCCATTATTTAAAAAAAGACTTCGTTCCATTTTACCTCAGCACCTCCAGGCTTGAGTATTCCAATATCCACTTGACTGGGCTCTTGTTCTTTACCACCATAAACTTCAACTACACAAATATTTGCTCAATATTGAGCCATCATTCTACCTACTGTCAGTTAATGATTGATCATTGCTTATTTCCAATGTGAGATTTTGATAAGTCAGTTTGCTGGGACTATAATCAATGCATCGGCTATTACTGAAGGTGGAATATTTCTGTCTTTGTTACACACTACATTTACTCAATGCTTTTGTTATACTTTTACTGATACTTACACAGTCTATGCTTTACCTGTGATTCTTTCTATTCTCTGTGCCCATAGTCCTCATTTCTCACGTGTGCCAGCCCATCTTTTGCATTCCCTTTCTTGTTGTGCAGCCTTCTTCATTTGATGTCTTCCTCTTGTGAGCATGTTCATCATTCTGCTCTGTTTCTTTCCAATCCCCTTGACCAACAGTTAAATAGTCATTAATCTTCCAAGTCTGCCTCAAACAATATCAGACCATTGTCTGCATCATGTATTGTTTCACCTTTACGGTCCTTGCACAATGCAGGGTCGTTTTGCATCTTGTTTTATTGTTGTTTTGCTTCATGGTATCTTAATGTTATTTTTGTGCCAATTCAATCTGTAAACTTCGTCTTAGTCATAGACCAAGGTTCAGTTTGAGGCCCCGATATTGCACTGGAGCATGATACTAAATACTGCTCAGCTGGTCCCAAATCTTGTATGCATGTGATTGTGAAAAGATATGTTTGCAATAGATTATTACTCACAAAACATCCATTAATCAGTTTTCATGTATGTCCAGCTCTACCACAACACTATCTTTATTAACACCTCCCCGTCTCTAAATTGACAGGGTGTTTATCTGACAAACAATACTGGATAAGCAGAGATTTCCTCCAATTAATCATTGTGCTGTATTCAGTCTCTGTCAAAACCTTTGGTTCATCCCTCTACTTGGCAGTTTGCACCAGAAAGTTTGCAATCTGAGTGATGTGATTGACCCTGAGATGCGTTTTCAGATATTCAGAGTAACCAAAAAGCCTGTTTTCACTTTGCATAATACTTGTCTCCTCCCCTGCCTCAGCTCTTCTGCTGAAAAGTCCATTGAATCCTTACCTTACCTTTAGACATCATTAATCCACTGCACTCCCACATTCTGTTAGCTTGAGGTCCTATAAAACTGGACTGCATATGCACAAATATTGTTTGCACATTGTGCCTCTACTAACTGACTTCCAAATAATAACAGTCCCACTTTGAAATTCTCCTCTGTTTTTAAACCCCTCCTTCCTATCTCTGTAATATCCTTCATGATGCAAAATCTCTGTGCTCCTTCAATCTTGGTCTTTTGTGCATCATCATTTAAATAACGGCACCGCCAGTAGCCGGGTCTGACGCATTGCCCTGAACTGTAAAACCTGCGCCCACACCTCCTCCCTCACCTCTATCCAAGGCCCTAAAGGAGCCTTCCACATCCATCAAAGTTTTACTTGCACATCCACTAATATCATTTATTGCATCTGGTGCTCCCGATGTGGTCTCCTCTACACTGGGGAGACTGGGCGCCTCCTAGCAGAGCGCTTTAGGGAACATCTCCGGGACACCCGTATCAATCAACCACACCGCCCCATGGCCCAACATTTCAACTCCCCCTCCCACTCTGCCGAGGACATGGAGGTCCTGGACCTCCTTCACCGCCGCTCCCTCACCACCAGACGCCTGGAGGAAGAACGCCTCATCTTCCGCCTCGGAACACTTCAACCCCAGGGCATCAATGTGGACTTCAACAGTTTCCTCATTTCCCCTTCCCCCACCTCATCCTAGTTCTAAACTTCCAGCTCAGTAACTGTCCCCATAACTTGTCCGGACTTGTCCTACCTGCCTATCTTCTTTTCCACCTATCCACTCCACCCTCTCCTCCTTGACCTATCACCTTCATCCCCTCCCCTACTCACCCATTGTACTCTATGCTACTTTCTCCCCACCCTCACCCTCTTCTAGCTTATCTCTCCACGCTTCAGGCTCACTGCCTTTATTCCTGATGAAGGGCTTTTGCCCAAAACGTCGATTTCGAAGCTACTTGGATGCTGCCTGAACTGCTGTGCTCTTCCAGCACCACTAATCCAATTTCCATCCTCAGCCTGTCCACTCCTCTATCTCTTTTAGCTGTTTAGCTCTGACCAAATCATCTGCTTTAATATTACCAAACGTAGATCGGTATCAAAATTTGTTGTAAAATGCCCCCTCATATGAGAGGTGCTGTACAGGTTACAAATTGTTGTCGTTACAAAGAATAGTTCAGAACATGATCAGATATTATTAAAGTATTAGGTGATTGGATAGGCCTGTAACTCTTGTACAGTCATATGGGTGGAATGCTTCTCCTGTACGTTCAGCCAGTTTACTGTCTTGCATTTTGTGATTCTTTTATATCTCAGATAACAATGATATAAAATCAATGTCTAATTGCTCTGCCATAACAATCCAACACGGGGTATTTAACATGTTAAAGCATGTTCAACATTATTGATTCTAAAATTGTCATAATCTGAAAATTCTGACACAGCTACTCTCACTCTCGCTCCCTCTGGATCTCCTGTGTCTAAGCTAATGCTCGTGTTCTCCCTATGTCGCGCGCGTGCTGAAACGCTCGCTCTCGCTCTCATGCGTGCGCTTGCACTTGTGCTCTCTCTCTCTCTCTCCACTCCTGAGCTGCTGCAGCAGTTAACCTGGGAGCGGACAATGTTATGCTGCAGTGTAAAGTGGGAGCAGCCGCTCACGTAACTGAGAACTTCAATTTGTGGATCAAAGTCACCCGTGGTCAGAGTTTGCACTAAGTTTGTCCCCATGCTTCTGTTTCTGCAAGTTCAATAACTAGGTCAAAGTGGCTGCAAAGTCTCAGTACAAAGACCTGGCCTTTGCTTTGCTGTGTCCTCTGCTATTTGTCAAGGATTGATGTTTGTGGCATTATTGATCGATGGTGGGCTCAGAGGTCCATTTCCTGTGTGTTAACATTCTCTCCCTACAATGGATCTGTGGCACCCGGGGCGAAGCACTTAGATCCACTATAAATCTACCTGCTCAGTATGCAATTGCCTGACCCACTAGTTTAAAGTTAGTTTGTAAAGGCACAATTTAACAAATGAGATACAGTTTGAGGAAGCAAATTAGGGTAAACCTTTCCACTCAGCTTTGTGTCTGAAAAGCTCTGAACTACATTTGGAAATGTCAAAGAAAAAATTACTGAAATCAGGTTTTATTTCTCATGTCATTTAACATGTGAATGCCTTGAGGAGGAAAACTCACTGTGAAATTAACCCTCAGCTTAAGTAGTGGAAACAGGAGAAACAGATCACTGTAACTGAGAAAATCAAATTAATCAGTGATATGCAATGGTGACTAAGTGTCACTTATGTTTGAGTGTTTTGTTTACATTTATTTAAATAATTTATACCTACATTTTTAAACTTTGGAATATCAGAGGAACATGCTTTGTACTGTGTGCGTTATTCATAACATTGTCAAAATGTTGACAAATTGTGGGATTGGGCTTCATAGGAATAAGCGTACTTATGAGTATTTGAAGATGTGTCATGTACTTATAATATTAAATCAAAATTGAAATACTGGAATGCCCACAGTTACTATGTGACCAAGATGGTCAGAAGTCACATTGAAACTATACAAGCAAAGACCATGTATAGGAAATCAATTATAAACACCAATGTGAGGGGAAAATGCTATACAATTATAAATACATCCTTACCAATGCTCCATGTTCTAGTCGGAGAAATTTTTACCCCATAGCAATGTATTTAATGAAGAATCCTTGTAGAGGTTTTAAGTAGGTCGAATATTTACACAGGGGGAACATGTTGGTATTTATCGCATGCTAACATTTGGAAACCTGCCATGATTCCACCTCTGTCCATATCTCCTTTTAGATGATGCTATTGTACTGAATGCCTTCACTTAAAGTTGGGTTTATGTCTTAGTAATTTGACTTTAAGTGAAAAGACTTTAAATGAAGTATTAATTCCCATGCAAATCAATGGTAAACCTGAAGTTTACCATTTAAAATTAAAGTATTTCACCTATGCCCTCTATATTGAAATGCAGTACCACCCATCCTGTAAATGTCTAAATTCCTACATTGGCTAAAATGAGTAATTATCAAAAGTAAAATAAAAATGTGACACTCTACTTTCTGTACTTTTTGTAATGAAACTTCAGAGAATGGAGCCATCCGGCCATTGGGCTACCTCCTATAGTGGGCTTTCAGCTGGTGTTGGATGGTCAGGCTCTCTTGCTCCTCGTTAGAGACAAATAAGCTGCAGATGTTGGAATCTAAAGTAGACAGGCAGGAGGCTGGAAGAACACAGCCAGCCACTCCTGCTGCTGCCTGGCTTGCTATGTTCTTCCAGTCCTCCTGCCTCTCTCTTGCTCCTGGCTGCCATCTGGTGGTATCTTCTTGGAGTTCTCTCTCTCTCTCTCTCTCTCTCTGCCTTTCTTGTTGGCAAACATCACCATCGCCCAGGGTCCGTTCAGGCCATTGCTCAGTGGCACTGCGGTTCGTGATTAGCCGTATGGCCTTGGTTTAGCCAACATTTGTGTCTCAAGCCAGTTGTAGAGTTGCAGTGAAGTTCATCATGAGCTGGGGGAATAACACCTTTATAGCCTGCACGACTCAACATTGAATTTAATTTCAAAGCATGAAATGTTCCTTTCTTTTATATGATCTAGCCCCACAGTCCCAGGCCCTGTCATGAAATGGGTTGATTTCAGCACAGCCAACCCATTTTCACCTTCTCATAGTCTTCATTATCACCCATTTCACTGCTTTTTCTTCCTGACTTGTTATCAATAATTCCTTTCTCACACACACACACACACACACACACACACACACACACACACCATCAGTACCTTTTAGTAGCTGCTCATCAGTTCTGAAGAAGGGTCATTGGACCTGAAACACTAACTCTGTATTTCTCTCCACAGATGCTGCCAGACCAACTTAGTTTCTCCAGCCATTTGTATTTTTGTTTATTTTAGATATCTGGTATCTACAGTTCTTCGTTTTATTTTAGCACTGCGATAGATCGAGTCTTGTTTGGATCTGGTCAGTCTATGTGGCCACAAGGAGTAAAGGGCCAGTCTCTTTCTGTTGTGGGGAGGGGGGAGCTGGTGTTGTTGATAATGTGCATTGGCGAAAGGAGCTGGGGCATGTTAGCGATGGCGGATCTGGTGAAGTGTTGAGAGTAGAGGAGGATGTGGAAGGATTTTGAGAGCAGAGGAGGTGGGGTATGATTGTTGATGGCTTGACAAATGCAAAGCACTACCACCACAACTCTGTGATCGACTTGAGTCTAGCACTGCCAGTTTTGACACCCCTCCCTGAATGTGAACTGGACAGCATCAAATTGCCACCCTGTCATCACCAACACATGGCAGACATGAGGAATGACAGAATACATCCCAGACAGGAAGGACCTGGGACGCATGACAAAATGGCAAGGATGGTTGGTCATCCCATAGATTCTCCATTGATAAGCATTCTCTGAATGAAACACTTGCCTTTTCATGTGTGATGTTTCCACTTGTAGTCTGCATGTAATTCGAAAAAGGAAAGGCATTCAGATTGCTGTTTGGCAAAAAACAATTAATATCCATGTACTGGGGAGGCATTGGTCTAGTGGTATTATTGCTAGACTATTAATCTGGAAATTCAACAGGGGAACTGGGTTCAAATTCCACGACGGCAGAATTCAACAAGACAAAATCTAGAATTAAGAATCTACCAATGAGTATGAAACCATTGCTGATCGTCACAAAAACTAAACTGGTTCATTAATGTCCTTCCAGGAAGGAAATCTGCTATCCTCAACTGGTCGGGCCTACACAGGACTCCAGATCCACAACAATGTGGTTCACTCTCAGCTGTTCTCTGAAATAGCCCAGCAAGCTACTCAGTTCAAGGACAGCTTGGGATGAGTGATAACTTCTGGCCAGCCAGTGACTCCCCCATCCTACAAGTGAATAAAAGTAAGTTGTACTCTGCAGTAGGGCACAAAAATGTGATGATAAAAGTATTTTTTTCAATGGCATAAAGCAGTATTGTGTCAAAAACCTTCCTGAAGTTTCCTAAGCAATAGCAAGTGGCAGGTCAAAGTTCAGTACTTTTATCCTAATAAAGAAGCACTGGACTTTTCATCTGGAAAAATAAGCATTCATCTTGAGATAATCCAATAAGTAAATGAATATTACATTCTTGTGTTTGGCAGCCCAACACCTCACCCATCACCTTCAGCCTTCACTGCCATCACAGTGTCCGTCACCTGCAAGATGGACTGAAGTAACTCACCTTAGACACCACCTCCCAAACTGGTGACCTCTAATACCTTGAAGGAGAAGGGCAGCAGATGAACCCCACCCACTGTAAGTTCTCCCTCAAGTCCCACACCAACCTGACTTGGACCGATATCAACTTTCTTCCATGGTTGCCTGATCAAAATCTTGAACTCCCTGCTTAACGGCAGTGTGTGTGTATCCCTACACCCCAAATGCTGCGGTGGTTCAAGGCAGCACTCTGCCATCACCACCTTCAGGGAAATTAGGAATGGGGTGGAAATGTTGACTCGGTCAACAATACATACACTCCATGAATACATTTTTCAAAACTACATTACAACAGTTCCTACATGTGAAAAGTATTGAACTAACCTGCACATCTCTCAGGATATGTAAAAGGCTCTATATAAATGTGTGCTTTTCATACAATGATCTATCATAGAGTCACACAGGATAGAAAAGGCCCTTCAGCCCATTGAGACCATGCTGCCCAAATTACACAATTGTTGACACTAGTCCCACTTTATTGCATAAGACATAATGCCTTGTATTGTCGAGATGCGCTTCCTTCTTTGGAGGTTATCAAAGAGAACAAAATCAAAGCTGCAAACTCTTTTCAAATGTATAATATCTGTTCAAATGTATAATATCTTGTCAGAATATCTCAAAAGTATCTTTACATTTTTTGATTAGAATTGCTTGATGTTGATTTTGATTTGGTCTGGATGACAGCTGTTAGTGTGTAATACCAACAATGACTGTAAAATTGGAATATACAATTCACTTCCAAGTTTGAAAATTGATTGTTTTTTGGAAATATTAATTCCCACCACAAATGCTCTGGCTTTACCTGTCTTCTCATTTGGGAGTGTATTACTGGCAGTGTGATTGCTTTTGGCTTCAGAACTTACAACACTACAATTGAACTTGCTGAGGAAATTATTGCTTCACATTCACTTTGAAGTATCCGTTGCTTTGTGTGTTCATCAAAATCATCTTGTCACTTGTCATCTGAAGCTTCATATTGAATTCCACTTTGAATTCTGAATCTTATTGAATCTGCAGTTTGAAATCCAAGAGTAAAAGGCTTTAGATTAGCTTTTTTTTTAGCTTACTTACAGTGTGGAAACAGGCCCTTCGGGCCAATAAGTCCACACCGACCCGCCGAAGTGCACCCCACCCACACCCCTATATTTACCCCTTAACCTAACACTACGGGCAATTTAGCATGGCCAATTCACCTAACCTGCACATCTTTGGACTGTGGGAAGAAACCGGAGCACCCGGAGGAAACCCACGCAGACACTGGGAGAATGTGCAAACTCCACACAGTCAGTCGCCTGAGGCGGGAATTGAACCCGGGTCTCTGGAGCTGTGAGGCAGCAGTGCTAACCACTGTGCCACCGTGCCGCTTTAGCTTCCATGCCTCAATGAAAGCCAAGGAGAACCAAGATCAAGTGTATCTGATTGGCACTTCAATGTTACCGCAGTGACAGCAAGTTATCAAGATCACCAAAATAACCACAGAACAGAAATAATTAAATTAGAGCTGTTATGGTGGTAAATGTGTTTCTGCACAGCTCGGGCATGTTTTTTAAAGATGCCTTCACTCATTCAGGTAACAAGTGAAATTCTCAACAGAATATTAGCTGCAAATTAAAATAAAGAACAAAGAGTATCTCAGGGTGACAGGAGAGGATCGGTAAGCAGAAAGTTTTCTAACAACAAATCGAAAAGTATTATTAGTGAGTTTTAAGATTTGTAGCTCAGGTTGAGGTTCTGGTTGTAAGTTTGCTTGCTGAGCTGGAAGGTTCATTTTCAGACATTTCATCACTATACTAGGTAACCTCTTCAGTGAGCCTCCTTTGAAGCTTTACCATTAGTATGATGACGAAACATCTGAAAACAAACCTTCCAGCTCAGCGAGCAAATCTACATCCCAAAAAGTATTATTTACTGAAGTACATTTTCAGAACAGGGATTCAAAGAAACAATGTAGTCAAGTAAACTTTATAACCAATGCTCTAATATAGTTACTGATTTCTGTATCCCCTACATATTGTTCTCAAGTGTCACTTGTAGCTTAGTTGGACAAACTTGGGCAAACTTCGCGACAGAAGCTTATGTGTTCAAATTCTATCCCTACTCCTTCAGCTGAAAAATCTCAGCTGATGGTCCAGTGCAGTAATGAGGGAGTGTTGCACTTTGATACACTCTCTTCAGTCTGAGATGTTATGCTGGGGCCCCTTCTATCATGTTGAGTTGATGTGAAAGAGCTGTTTCCAAATGCAGTTATCCTGTATATCCAAACCAATACTTATTTTTCAGTCAACCCCACAAAGGCGGATGATCTGATCATCATGGCATTGTTTGTGGGAGTTGGCTGCCATGTTTTCGAGATTGTTATAACAGTGACTACCCTTCAGAGATACTTAGTTGTAAAGCATTTTAAGGCAACCTGAGGTTGTGAAAGGTGCTACATAAAGCAAGGTTTTCTTTTTGCAATATAACACGCTTGGGAGTCTAGAATACAGACTACTTTACAAGCATTATTATTGTCAGGAGATGCACTTAATGGGCATAAAAGTTTTTACTCCTAATTATTCTTTTTCAATACCATCTTGCCTCATAAGACACCAGATAAAGAATGACAAAAATACCCTCCCTTTAATGTATAATGAAAAATTATTGCAAATGTTGAAAATTTCAACACTCATACTTCAATTTTTTAAAAAGGTCCTTCATGGGATCAGTGCGTTGCTTACTAGGTCAGCATTTATTGCTCATCCCGACTTGACCTGGAAAAAAGATAGAGGTGAGCTATCTCTTCGAACCATTGCAATCTTTGGGCTGTAGGAACAGAAACATTTCTGTTAGGAAGGGTGTTCTAGAATTTTGACCCTGTGACAGTGAAAAGATTCCACATTAGGATGGTATATTACCTGGGGAAGGACCTGCTGGTGATGGAGTTCCCATGTGTCAATTGCCATTGTATTCTCAGTGATAGAGGTTGTGGGGCTATTGTAAGAACAGCCTTGCTAAGTTACTGCAGTGGACCTTACACATGGTACTCACTGCTGCTACTATGCATTGGTGTAGGGTGTGAATGTTGAAGGATAGATGCCAGCCAAGCAAGCTGCTTTATCCTGGATGGTGTCAAGTTTACTTGTGTTTTTGGAGGTGTGGAAGTTGAGAGAGTCACGTTCCTACGAGTGATGATAACCAACAATCTGTCCTGGTCTTCCCACGTAAATGCAATAGTTAAGAAGGTAGAACAATGCTGCCACTTCCTCAGGCTGCTCAAGGAATTCGGCATGTCTATAAGGACCCTCACCAACGTATACAGATACACCATAGAGATCATGTATCCATGTGCATAATGGCTTGGTATGTCAACGGCTCTGCCCAGGGCTGTAAGAAACCACAGAAGGTTGTATGTACAACCCAGACCATCACAGAAATCAACCTCCCATCCATGGACTCCATTTACTCTTCTAATTGCTGTGGAGATGCTGCCAAGGTCATCAAAGACCCCTCCGACCCTGATAATGCTCTTCTATAACCTCTTCCATCAGAAACTTGAACACACGCACCAGCAGTTTCAGGAACAGCTTTTACCCTGCCATGAATGGACTGATAAATGGTCTCTCAAGTTTCAAATAATGATCTTCTTAATGTTGATCTTGCTTCACGCACCTCCTGTGCAGTGTAACCGGTATGCCTCACTGTCCAAGCACTCTATGATCATTATGTCCTGGCTTATGATGATCTGCTTGCACTGCTCAGAAACAAAGCTTTTCACTGCACTTAGGGACAGATGACAATAAAGCAAATCAAATCAATCCCTAGCACTTGTATCTTTGAAATGTGACTTTCCGCTTATCAGACCAAACCTGGAACTTGTGCAGATGCACATGAACATGAGCTGGATCAATGTCTGAGAAGTTGTGAATGATGCCGAACATTGTACCATCATCCAAGCAAGCAAGCATCCATACTTCTGACATTATGGTGGAGGGAAGGTTAGAGCAGCAAACTCTCAGTTCAAGTCCCACATGCAGCAGGAAAGTGTCACAAATTGGAAACAACAGGTCAATTCAAAATACTTGTAAGGAATGTTATTCATGAACCAGCTGAAGATGGTTGGGACCGGAAAGGGTGCTTGTGGCACAGTGGTAGTGTCCCTTTCTCAGAACTTAGAGGCCTGGGTTCAAGTCCCACTTGCTCTGGAGGTGTACCAGTCTGAGCGGGTTAGAAAATATCGACACTGAGGAGTTCCTATTGGAAAGATGTTGTGAAACTTGAAAGGGTTCAGAAAATATTTGCAAGGATGTTGCCAGTGTTGGAGGATTTGAGCTACAGGTTGGGGCTGTTTTCCCTGGAGCGTCGGAGGCTGAGGAGTGACCTTAGAGGTTTATGAAATCATGAAGAGCATGGATAGGATAAATAGACAAAGTCTTTACCCTGAGGTGGGGAGTCCAGAACTAGAGGGAATAGGTTTAAGGTGAGAGGGGAAAGATATAAAAGAGACCTCAGGGGCAACTTTTTTATGCAGAAGGTGGTGTGTACACAGAATGAACTGCCAGTGGAAGTGGTGGAGGCTAGTACAATTGCAACATTTAAAAGGCATCTGAATGGGTAGATGAACAGGAAGGGTTTACAGGGATATGGGCCAAGTGCTGGCAAATGGGATTACAGTAGGTTGGGATATCTGGTCGGTATGGACGAGTTGGACCGAAGGGTCTTGTTTCCATGCTATACATCTCTATGACTCTATGTCGATTGATTGAGACAATTGACCTCGAACTATCACAGCCATCATCAACAACAAAAACAGAAATTGCTGGAAAAAACTCAGCAGCTCTAATTGGATCTGTGGAGAGAAAAGAGAGTTAATGTTTTGTATATCAGGGTAGACCTTAAATTATAAAAGCAAGCCCAAGTGCTCCCAGCATAAAGTGTGGCTGGTAAAAGGGTGCAAAATGCTGGGAGCTGAGTTTAAGTGTGGGAGTTTAGACAAGTATGGGAGGGAGGCGTTGCTGTGTCTTGTTCCAGCCGTCTTTGCAAGGAGCTCCTTTGTGGTTGAGGTGCTGCTGGTTAGATCAAAGAGGGGGGTCCCAGGCTAATACCGAGCTTTGTTGAAGAAGGCGAGCAGTAACACTGTGATTGTAAGACCTTTCTCCCCCCCCCCCCCCCCCCCCCCCCCCCCCCACCTCCGTCCACTAGCTATTAAAGGGGCAGATATGGCAGTCAGTGGAGTGGTATCCTCCCCCGTCAGATGTGGGAGATTAGGGAGCAGTCAAGTGTTCTTGGTGACTATGCTGCAGGAATTGTGTCCAGCTGCAGCTCCTCTCAGACCCCGTGGATTGATGGGGGTTGGAGAAACTGAGGAGCAGACAGAAGGCAGAGTGTGAGATAGGTAGCAGCTTCAGGGTGGTGGTCACACAGCAGGATGAGGTAAGCAGGTAGTGCTGGAGTCTTCTCTGGTTATCCCCCTTTTGGATTCTGTTGGGGATGGGGTTTGGAATCTTAGGTGGAAATAGCAGCAGCAGCCAGAACTTGGCATCGAGCCAGGCTCTGCTGTAAAACTGGGTATACCAAAGTCCAAGTGAGCAATTGTGATGTGGGGCTATCCAGTCAGGGGCACAGGTAGGCATGTCTGCAGGCGTGAATGAGGTTCCAGGATGGTCTGTTGCCTCCCTGGTGCCAGGAGCGAGGACATTTCAGTGCAATTGCTGCAAATTCTCCAAGTGGTGCATGGCGCAACCGGAGGTGGTTGTATACATTGGTATAACCGACATAGGGAGAGAAAAGGATGAGATCTTGCAGAGTGGATGTAGAGAGTTAGGCAGAAGGTTAAGATGCCAGAACTTAAGGGTAGCAATCTCCTGGTGTCATATGCTAGTGACAGTAGGAATAGGAGGACAGGGCAGATGATTGTGTGGCTGAAGAGCTTGTGCAGAGGGCAGGGATTCTGATTTTTGGATCATTAGGATTTCTTCTGGGGCAGAACTGACTTGTACAAGAGGGGCGGGTTGTACCTGAATTGGAGGGAGAGTAATATTGTAGTGGGGAGATTTGCTAGATGGTTTAAAGTAGTCGGGCTGCGGGATGAGACTCTAAGCAGTAGTGAGGCAAGAGAGAAGGTTGAAACTGATGCAGAAGTTAAAGAGAGCAAGTTACATAGATAAGGCAGGCAAGAGCACAAGGGAAGACTGATGAGTTAAACTGCATTTATTTTAATGCAAGAGGCCTGACAGGTAAGGCAGATAAACTCAGGGCACGAATGGGGACATGGGATTGAGATATCACAGAATCACGCCTGAGGGAACGACAGGACTGACAGCTCAACATTCCAGGGTACAGATGCTATAGGACGGACTGAAGGGGAAGCAAGAGGGGAGGGGGAGTGGCATTTTGATTTGGGGAAACATCATAGCAGTACTTAGTGAGGATATTCTTTGGGGGATTATCCAATGAAGCTGTGTGGATGGAACTGAGAAATAAGAAAGGGGTGATCACTTTGATGGGATTGTACTATAGGTCCCCACAGTAATCAATGGGAAATTGAGGAGCAAATATGTAGGGAGATCACAGATAGCTATAAGAATAGTAGGGTTATAATAGGAGGGGGTTTAAACTTCCCATACGTACACTTAGACTGTCCTAGGGATAAGAGCTTGAATGGGGAGGAATTTATAAAATGTGTTCAAGAAAACTTTCTCAATCAACATGTAAATGGCCCAATTCAAGCAGAGGCAAAACCTAACCTCCTCTCGGGAGATAAGGCAGGGCAAGTGACTGAGGTGTTAGTGGGTGAGCACTTTGGGACCAGTGACCATAACTTAATTAGTTTTAAAGCATTTATGGAAAAGGATGCATGTGGTCTGCAATCCCAAGTTCTAAATTGGGGTAAGGCTAATTTTGATGGTATTCGACAGGAACTGTCAAGAGTTGATTGGGAGAAGCTGTTCGCAGGTAAAAGGACATCTGGTCAGTCAGAGGATTTCAAAAGTGAGATAACAAGAACTCGGGGCACCACATTCCTGTTAGTGTGAAGGGCAAGACTGGCAGAAGTAGGGAAGCACTGGATGACGAGATGTTGAGGCTCTGGTCAAGAACAAGAAGGAGGAATCGATCAGGTATAGACAGCTGGGATCAAGTGAATCCTTTGAGGAGTAAAGGGGGGTAGGAATATACTTAATAGAACATAGAACATAGAAAAATACAGCGCCGTACAGGCCCTTTGGCCCTCAATGTTGCGCCGATCCAAGCCCACCTAACCTACACTAGCCCACTATCCTCCATATGCCTATCCAGTGCCCGTTTAAATGCCCATAAAGAGGGAGAGTCCACCACTGCTACTGGCAGGGCATTCCATGAACTCACGACTCACTGAGTAAAGAATCTACCCCTAACATCAGTCCAAACCTACTTAAGAAGGAAATCAGAAGGGGACATGAGGTAGCTTTGGCAGATACGGTTAAGGAGAATCCAAAAAGATTCTGCAAATATATTCAGGGCAAAAGAGTAAATAGTGAGAGAAAACAATCCCTTAAAAATCAATGAGGCCATATATGTGTGAAACCACAGGAGATGAGTGAATTCCTAAAAAAAATTCACGTCAGTATTTACTGTGGAGAAAGACATGAAAGCTCGAGAACTCGGGGAAATAAATTGTGATGTCTTGAAAGGAGTTCATAAGAGGAGGTGATGAACATCTTAAAATGCATAAATTATATAAATTCTCTAGACCTGATCAAGTACCTCCCAGGACATTATTGGAAGCTAGGGAAGAGATTATGGGGCCCTGAGCAGAGGTATTTGGATCATCGACAGCCATGGATGAGCCATGAAAATTGGAGGGTGACTAATGTGCCATTATTTCAGAAAAGGCTGCAAGAAAAAGCCAAGGAACAATAGACCAGTGAACCTGACCTCAATGGTGGCTAAGTTGTTGAAAGGGATTTCAAGAGGGAGGGCCTACATGCACTTGGAAAGGCAAGGACTGATTAGGGATAGTCAGCATGGCTTTGAGTATAAGAAATCATTTACATTTACCGACCGACTCCCACAGCTACCTAGACTACACCTCCTCCCACCCTGTCCCCTGTAAAAACGCCATCCCATATTCCCAATTCCTTCGTCTCTGCCGCATCTGCTCCCAGGAGGACCAGTTCCAAAACCGTACAACCCAGATGGCCTCCTTCTTCAAAGACCGCAATTTCTTCCCAGACGTGATCGACTATGCTCTCCACCGCATCTCCTCCACTTCCCACACCTCTGCCCTTGAGCCCCGCCCCTCCAATCGCCACCAGGACAGAACCCCACTAGTCCTCACCTACCACCCCACCAACCTCCATTACATCGTATCATCCGTCATCATTTCCGCCACCTCCAAACGGACCCCACTACCAGGGATATATTTCCCTCCCCTCCCCTATCAGCGTTCCGAAAAGACCACTCCCTCCATGACTCCCTCGTCAGGTCCACTCCTGGCACCGTCCCCTGCAACCGCAAGAAATGCAAAACATGTGCCCACACCCCCCCCCCCTTTAATTCCCTCCAAGGCCCCAAGGGATCCTTCCATATCTGCCACAAATTGACCTGCACCTCCATACACATCATTTACTGCATCCGCTGCACCCGATGTGGTCTCCTCTATATTGGGGAGACAGGCCACCTACTTGCGGAACATTTCAGAGAACACCTCTGGGACACCTGGACCAACCAACCCAACCACCCTGTGGCTCAACACTTCAACTCCTCCTCCCACTCCACCAAAGACATGCAGGTCCTTGGACTCCTCCATCGCCAGACCATAGCAACACGACGGCTGGAGGAAGAGCGCCTCATCTTCTGCCTAGGAACCCTCCAACCACAAGGGATGAACTCAGATTTCTCCAGTTTCCTCATTTCCCCTCCCCCCACCTTGTCTCAGTCCCAACCCTTGAACTCAGCACCACCTTCCTAACCTACCATCTTCTTCCTGACCTCTCCGCCCCCACCCCACTCCAGTCTATCTCCCTCACCTTAACCTCCTTCCAGCTATCGCATTTCCAACGCCCCTCCCCCAAGTCCCTCCTCCCTACCTTTTATCTTAGCCTGCTTGACACATTTTCCTCATTCCTGAAGAAGGGCTCATGCCCGAAACGTCGATTCTTTTGCTCCTTGGATGCTGCCTGACCTGCTGCGCTTTTCTAGCAACACATTTTCAGCTCTGATCTCCAGCATCTGCAGTCCTCACTTTCTCCCTGTATATGAAATCATGTCTCACAAATGCGATTGAGTTTGTACAAGAGGTGACCAAGAAGATAGATGAGGGCAGAGCAGTAGATGTTGTCCATATGGACTTTGACAAGATTCCACATGGAATCTAGGGAGAGCTAGCCAATTGGATACAAAATTGGTTTGACAGTAGGAGATAGATAGTGGTAAAGGGTTGTTTTTCCGCCTATGACCAGCTTTTGTTTTCATTTACATATGCAATTTGGATGAGAGTATAGGAGGCATGGTTAAGTAAATTTTAGGATGACACCAAAATTGGTGGCATAGTAGATGTGAGGAAGATTATCTAAGAGTACAGTGGGATCTTAATCAACTGGGCCAGTGGGCTGAGGCATGGCAGATGGAGATTAATTGAGATAAATGTGAGGTGTTGTATTTTGGTAAGACAAACCAGGGCAGGAGGTACGCAGTTAGTGCTGGGCCCTGGGGAGTATTGTCCAACAGAGGGACCTAGGGGTTCAGATACAAGTTCCTTGAAAATGGTGAAACACGTGGTCAGGATGGTGAAGAAGGCATTTGGCACACTTGCCTTCATCAGTCAGAGCACTGTACAGGAGTTGGGGTGTCATGTTATGGCTGTATAAGACATTTGTAATCCTCATTGGAATACTGCATACAATTCTGGTCACCCTACTATAGGATGGATCTTACCAAAACTGGAAAGGATGCAAAAATGTTTTACGTGGATTTTACCAAAACTGGAGGGTTTGAATCATAAGGAGAGGCTGGATAAGCTGGAACTACTTTCCCTGGATTGTAAGAGGCTGAGGAGAGACCTTTTAAAGAGAGTTATAAAATCATGGCGGGGAGAAAAAATAAAGTGAATAGCCAAGGTCTTTTCCCTAGGGTCAGGGAGTCCAAGACTGGAGGGCATAAGGTGAGATGGGAAAAATTTAAAAGGGGCAACTTGTTCATACAGAGGGTGGTGTGTATATGGAGTGAGCTGCCAGAGGAAGTGGTAGAGGTGAGTACAATTACAATATTTAAAAGACATTTGGAACAGGTACATGGATAGGAAAGGTATCGAGTGATATGGGCCAAATGCAGGCAAATGGAACTCTTTCAGTTGAGGAAGCCTGGTCGACATGGACAAATTGGGCTCAAGGGCGTGTTTCCATGCTGTATGACTATATGAGTCTAGTGTCCCTCCTTCAGGAGGTTTGAAGCTGAAGGGTTATCTTTGCTTTCTCTTCATAAATGCTGCCAGACCTGAAGAATGTCTCCAGCAATTTCTGTTTTAGTTTCAGATCTCCATTGGCCACAGTTCTTGGTTTTATCACATTCATGTTAGGGATGACTCCAACCCCGCGTCCCCCCTCTCCCCTGCCCCCCAAGATTGCCATTGATGCTAATTCTGCTAAGACCCCTTGATGTCATGCCCCAATGAATGTTGCCTTGATGTCAAAGGTAGTTACGTTTATGTTTTCTCTGGCATGCAGCTTTTTTTGTCCATGTTTGATCCAATGTTCTAATGAGGTCAGGAGATGAGTGGCCTTGGCAGAGCACTAACTGAACATCAGTGAGTAGGTTGTGTCTTGACAAGTGCCAGTTGAAAGCACTGTGGATGCATCCTTTTGCTGATATTGGGAAGTAGATGATCAGTAGGGGAGTAATTGGTCAATCTGAATTTGTCACTGTTGTAGCTGTAGGAGAGAAGCTCAGTGAGGCATGCAGCTAAACTGGACCACAGGACTTCAGTCCAACTGTCAAAATGATGTCAAGGCCCAGAGCCTTTGCAGTAGCCAGTTGAATGAATTGAATTGGCTGAAGACTGGGGCCTGTGATACTGGGGAACTCCAGAGGATATTGTGATCACTCATTTGCTTGGCTTTTCTGGATGAAGATGTTTGCAAATCTTTCAGTCTTATTGTTTGCACTGATATGTTGGGTCCCTCCATTGAAGATGGGCTATTTGTGGAGAATCAACCTCTAGTGAGTTATCTAATTGTTTGCCACCATTCATAACTTAATGTGGTAAGATTGCAGAGCATAGGTGTGATCCATTGGATTGCTTAGCTCTGTGTACTGCACGCTACTTCCACTGCAAATATTCCTGTGTTTGTAATTTCACCAGATTAACCCTTCGTTATTAGGGAGATTGAAACTTCCCTGGATGCCTTTCTGAACTCTTCATTGAACCAAAGTTGATTGCCTGGCTCGGTACTCATGGTAGAATGGGGGATATTCAGGACCATGAGGTTGCAAACTCTGTCTGAGTACAATTCTACTGCAGTTGTTGGCCCAAAGCGACAACATGGATGCCCAGACTTGCGTTTTTAGATCTGTTTGAAGCCATCTTATTTGGCAGTGTGGGAGTGCCACTTTAGCAGATTGAGGGTAATTTGATGTGAAGCTGGCACTCTGTCTTCACAGTGATTGGGCGATGGTCGCTAACCAATGCTTTCATGAACAGGTGCATCGGGGACAGGAAGATCAGTCGGAATGAGATCAAGTAAGTTTTTCTCCCTTAGTTCCCTGATACCTGCCTCAACCCCAGTGTTATAGACCAGGTCAAATCCCCTCAAAATATGTTAGGATGGTAGCCTAGACTCTAACTTTTCTTATTTAAAAAGCTAGAAGTGAAATGCCGTGTTCCGGATGCTAGGTGCCTGGGCAAAGTACTCGACATTAAGCAAAGTGCAATTTATTCCAACACATTGGTTCAAATACAATAAAAGAAAGAAGAACTTAGTCAGTTAAGTTTTCTAATAAAGTTACTCTAATAGATACAGTAACGAATGCTAATTAACTAATATAGGAACATCCTATGAACACAGTCTTTGGCAAAAAAGGCAAATTCAGACAAATAGATTTGTCTCCCAGGTAACCCAGCAGCAGAAAGAAGTCCCCAGTTTCTAGCTGTAACTGAGAAGGGGAAAGAGAACTTTGACTTCTTCGAAGCTCCAGTGGTTTCTGCTCTATTGAGACTCCAGCCGCAAATGCTGAAAGCTAAACCATTCAGGTGGCTTCTGTTGTTCCAACTTAACAAAAACCCCCAAAGCCTCACTGGCTTGCCAAGGAGACAGCTCAGCACGTCTGGTGGAAAAGCTCTCTTTTTTTAAAGAAAAAAGGTACAAAACAACCTCTTAAAAGCCCACAGCATCACCACAACAGTCTAGCAGTCATGTCCTTTAGGTTTCTGTGAGCCCGGTCTGTAGTACTGCTGCTGTGACCACTCTTGGTGATGGGCATTGAAATTCCTCCCCCAAAGTACATTCTGAACCCTTGCCATTTTTGGTGCTTCTTCTGAGTATTGTTCAATGTTGGGGGAGCATTGACTCATCCATGAGTTGGGGGTGGAAAATGACATTGGCTGATAGTCAGGAAATTTACTTGTCTATCTTCAACGTGATGCTACTGTATAGCGGTCTGTTGCCATTTCAGTTGGGTATGTCCTGCTGGCGAGCCTGAACATTCCCAGGGATGATGGTGTTTCTGTTTGGGACATTTTCTTAAGGTATGATTCTGAGAGTCAAGATTCCTGTTTCAATTTGTTGCTTCACTAGTCTGAGAATCAGCTCTCCAAATTTTAAGACAAATCTCCAGATGGAGGATATTTTGGGATTGACAGGATTAAGTTTGCCATTGTCATTTCCTATGCTGTGATTGATTCCCAGTTGTCCGTCCAGCTTAATTCTTTGCATGAGGCATTGTAGCAATTTTGATTGAACTGAGTGACTTCCTGCATCATTTCAGCAGGCAGTTAAGTGTTCATCACATTATTCTGGATCTGGAATCACACATCGGTCAGACCTGGTAAGGATGGCAGATTTCCTTCCCTAAAATGCGTAAGTAATAAGAACAACAATGGTTACTTGTTGGCATTTTGAATAATAGCTATCTTTTTATTAAATTCAAATTTCATCCTTGATGCAAAGACCATTAGCCTGTGACGCTGGATGATTAGTCCAGTGATAATCGCAGTTAACCCCTGTATCCTTCTGTAGTGTTATAACCGTGTAATTATAACGTTGTACATTTTGTGAAGAAGGCTAATTTAACTTTAACATAACTGACACAGCATGTTAGATATTATCTTCCAGAAGATACAAGGTTGATTCTTGTTGATTCATTTGAGCCAACAGAAAGCAGACAGTATGCTTTTGTGGTTAGCAACCACAAAGAGAACCATTTGGAAATTGTTTAACCTTTCAGACAGCAAAAATGGAATTTTGAAAATGTAAAAATTCACATCATAGACTTAAAAAAAATTCTTGCATTGAATTTGAATGCACCTGACTTTTCTGCATGCGACAATAATTTCGCATTCCTTAATGTGTTGCCATCTTATGATAGATCTTAAAAAGCCATGGAGCCCAAGCTTAAAACCAGAACTCTTGATGTCCCTGATAGACACCATCTCAGTGAAGACAGGCCTCAAATTCAGAGAAAGATTTGCTTCAGGAATCATCTATAGTTTTGCTGAAGGAGTCCAGAAATCTGCAAATGTTGTCACTGCAGAACCAGTGAGGAAGGTAAAAACTTCTCTCTTCTTTCCTTTCTCTCTGTCTTCCCTCCAACCGCTCTTAAAGCCTTACTTTACCTGTAGTGTTTACCTGTACAAGATAACATGACTATCCATCTGCAAAAGCCATGAAGCTACAGGATCTGGCTTCAGTAAGATGCCTTACTGGGGCTTTCTCCTTAAATACTATTTTGCGTGAACTTTGTGTTTTAATATTGCTTTCTTTTTAGCAAATAACTTTACATCATTAGACTTCTGGAGACTGGTGATAGCTTTTATCAAACTAACCTTTAACCTTTTTGAACACAAGCTTCACTGCTGGTCAAATTGAACGTGAATAGTACAAGTATATAAAAAAAGGCTCTAAATGGATCTGTATTTATTCACAGTTCGCTGAGCATGCTCTACAATTGACACATGGTCATGACATGGAGCAAAACCACAGTCAGCTTCCACAAAGAGCAACAAGATAATCTGCTCTTAGTGATAATGGTTAAGTGGTAAATGTTGTCCAGGACATTATGAAGCTCTCTGCTGTTTTTTGAATGATGCCGTGGGATATTTGACATTTACCTAGGAAGGTAATTACTCCTTCGATTTCATTATTTTATTTTGAATCATTTGAAAGATGGCACCTCCAACAGTGTAGCACCCCCTCTGTGCTGCACTGAAATAGCAGCATGAAAAATCAGCTTTAATCTTTGTAGAGGGGTTTCAGTCAGTGTCAAGGGAGTTCCAACTGAGCCAAGGGTAATATTATTTAAGGAGACGCTGAGCTGCGATCCCTGATATCTGCATGTAGCAGCTGTTTAGAGTAAATATCCACTGATGAACAATTTTCAAAATCTGCTTCTAATATTTTGATTGCAGCTGTTATTATCTGGCTAGTATTCTGTCATATATATTCCAATTATGTTATACTTAAAATATTTTTAAATATGTTTGTTTCAGCTAAGTAAAAAGAACAAAAGCTATTTTAGTTTGTATTTGCGTACATGTGCATAAAGATAAAACTGGTCATTAACCTCAAATAAGTTCTGACTGATCAGTGATCAGTATTTGTTGACACTTTTTGCTATCGAGTAGCTAATTCAGAGCAGACTGGCCATAGTACTGGAGACCTTCAGGCTGATGAGGCTCAACCACTCACTGCATTAACAGTTTCCGATGATCTGGTCCACTTGCTGATTGCTGCTGCTGCCAGGTCAGCACTTCTTTTAATGATAATGCATGTCTTTCAAAACTGAAATCATTAAGGCAGCTTCAAATTGTAAATTTTTTATGTTATCTCCAAAGTCAAAATTATGAAGATGCCATTCGAGCACTTCGTCTTATATAAGTCATGATCTCCCCTGAGCTGTTTTTATGCACTTATTATGCACCAGTCTCTATTACTTTGTTTTTAACTTGCCTTGTAAATAATTCACTTGGCATGTGAAGGATTATAGTGATCTTTGCTAATTGTTTTCCCATGGTTTAGCGTAATGCATCTTAACACACCTGGTAATGATGTGTCCATCATTTCGATGAGTCATATATTAGGATTTGTCTCAACCTATGATAGCAAGTTTAATGTAATTTGCCCTGAAGTATTTCTTATTAGCATTTAGGAAATGCTACTTATGCAATTTTCCACATTTATCATCATTTTAGATCCCATAATAATTGACATCAACATGTGAAGCTAAATATTAATGTTCAAATAGTACATTCTACCATTGCCCATGTTCAAATGCAACAAGACCTGAAAAGTGGGAACCAAAATTCGTGTCACACAAGTACCAGGCAATAACTATCTCCAATCAGAGGCAATCTAAGCGCTGCTCTTTGACATTCATTGGGATTGCCATCCCCATATCCCCTGCTGTAAACATTCTGGGGTAGTCATTAACCACAAACAGAGTTAGTCTTTAAATACAATGGGTACAAGAGCAGGTCAGAAGCTAGGAATACTGCAGTGAGTAATTCACCATTTGATTCCCCAAAACCTGTCCAAACAAGGCACAAGTCAGGAGTGTGATGAAATACTCCCCACTTCCCTGAAGAGCTCCAACAGTCCTCAAGAAGCTTGACAATAACGAAGACAAAGCAGACTGTTTGATTGGCACCACATCCCCAAACATCCACTCCCTGCACCACCGACTCTCTGCAGTAGCAGCAATGTGGACTATTTACACGATGCACTGCAGAATTTCATTCAATCTCCTCAGAAAACACCTTCCAAGCCAATGATCAGATCCATCTAGAAAGACTAGGGCAACAGTTACATGGGATTGCCACTATCTGCAAGTGCCCCTCCAAGAAACACACCATCCTGACTCAGAAATATATCACTGTTCCTTCATTGCTGATTCAAAACCCTGGAACTCCCTCCCTAATAACATTGTGGCTCAATCCACAGCACACTGACTGCAGCAGTTCAAGAAGGCAGCTCACTACCACCTTTTCAAGGGCAACTAGGGACAACCAATAAATGCTGGCCCAGCCAGTGACACCCACGTCCCCATGAGTGACTAAAATGAAACATAATTGTTGTTTCTATTTTTGAAGACCCCAACTATCCCTCAAGTAGTTGCAAAACATGTCATTGAAGAGGTCCATGAGAACATTTGTGGTGTCCTTGCCAATCAACATCACAAAACCAGAATCTGCACAATAGCTCTTTGCCACTTGTGGAACTGCATCATGTGCAAGTTACTATCTTATTTCTCTATCGCAGCAGTGACTGTATTTCAAAGCACTTATGCAAATCGATGTCATGAAAAGTACCCAATACTAATTAATGTTGTAACATCCCATAAACACACCCCCTGGCAAAAAGGTAAATTCAGACACCGATCTTTACATGCAGTTCTTTAATCCAGGAGGAGAAAACGTCAAGAGAAAATTCATAGACAATAGTAGCTTGGAAACATTCATTGAAGTTTTCGACTCTTTTGAGATCCTAAAGGCTTCTGATTAACAGTAAACCTAAAACTTAAAAAAAAACTAGAAAGCCTGATCTGTGAGAGCTGTTCCCCCACTCTCTTTCCCCCCCCCCCCAATATTCTTACTGAACTAAGAATTCTTCAAGTATTTTTAGTGACATTATAACTTGAATGATAATGATTTAGTTTTAAAAATTTTCAAAAACTGTTGATTATTAGTTCTAGCAATACACATTTTGCTCATTTGCAAATAGTTACGTTCATTTAAGAATAGGTTAAATTGATAACTAAATCTGACAGTGAAATTAAGAATGAAGAAACAATTCTGTCACTGGGATGATCACATCAAAAGGCAAAGAATATGATAGGTTGCCCTCTCCCTGGCAACATTAAATTCATAAAAGCAATTATAAATTGTAATTTCTTCAAACATTTCCTTGCTTCTCTTGGACTTGGTAAAAGAGCTTTACTGTCCTGATTGTTCATTATTTCACTGATTTGATGCTTTTCCTCTTCCAGTCTTGTAGACAGCAATTGTAAGATGTTTTGTTTGTTTGGGGCATTAAGGACTGTTTTTATTCAATAATATTTTGTGGATTTTTTTGTTCAGCTGCTAAAATGTGACAGTGTGGACTCATAAGCAATGTAAATGATCCCTTATTCTTAGAGTGAGAAAGTGTAGGCTGTTACTATTGGAGAGTGATTTTGGTGGGAATTGCCTTTAACACAACTTAATTGTTTAATTACATAGCAAAATGCAGATTGACACAATCTTTAGTTCACCACTTTACAAATTACATATGTTTTCCTTTCTTCCAGACTAATCTTTTTTTTTTACAGTTCTTTCTTTGAATCAGTCTCAATTGAGTTGTTTTTCCAAAAAAACCTTTCATTTTCTCAGAATTGTATACCAGTTGTTCTGCTATAATGCACGTTTCATTAGTGTAAACTCACTATAACACGATTGACGAATTTGGGGACACTATTCCTAAAGCGCAAACTTTTAAAATGTGTGTTGGCTGTATTGCAATTACATTGCCAATGCTTTAAGTGCTGTTTCTAAAGCATGATTTTTCTCTAATATGGGGTTGCACAAGAACACAGTCATCATGTTCTGGGAGAACTACCTGTAGACGGTTTACGTATTTTATCAAATCCTGAGATGAGAAGCTGTGGAAAGGTATACTGAAGATTGTCTCGGCGCTTCACACTTGGACAGGCTTACTACTTCGCTTTTCCTTGTTGAGTGGTTCAGGTCACGTAGGAGCTGGGATTAAGTAATGAATTGCACTTGGCATTCAGTAAGTATTGTGCCTGGCATCTGAGAGTAAAGGGTTAATACAGATGTGTCACTCCTTTGTCATCCTTGCAATGTGGGGATTGGTGTGATTAAGGATAGACACGGAGGAAGGAAAATTATATGTACTGATAATTTGATTTTATATAATGGTGTTTTAGTAGCTCAAGGATACATAGCACCTTTGGTTCTTTTTGACAGATAGACCAGAGATTTATTTAATGTGTGTTTGCTTTGGAGCTGATATACCTTTCTCTAAACTATGATTTTTAATCTTCTGCTTACTTAGGAATGTTGGTGGCACAGAATGCCAGTAGACCAACATTTTCCTATCAATCTGTGATGCAACTTTAGTGGAGCAGCACTTATCCCCTCTGATTTATGATTCTTCCCCTTAACCTGCTCTTTAAGAAAACACAACTGAATGATATTTGCCTTGCATGTGGTCTTCCTTTGAGTGTAAATTTGATAGCTGTGCTACAGCTCCATCCTGTGGATTGACACAGGGATTTTGCAGCTCTCTTCCTATATTGATAGCTGAATATCCCATTGTCCTTGAGGAATTTTGCAACAATACAAAGTGATATGAGAAAAAATGCTCTGTAATATGAGATGTTTAGTGTATGCATTATATGTCTCAAGTGAAGTCTATCATAATTCATGTTGAGGCTCTTTCAACTTGTATTCTTAAAATGTTAACAATTGGTTTCCTCCTTTCTTTATAGTGAAGTAGAGTGTGCCAAATAAAATTATAATAATCCAGAGCAGATACTATAAATCATGATATATGTTGACCCATTGTATTGGAAGCCTCCATTTTTCTGCTCCAAAAATTATGTTTCTGCATAAGAGGGGATAAGTGCTGCTCCACTAAAGTTGCATCACAGATTGATAGGAAAATGTTGGTCTACTGGCATTCTGTGCCACCAACATTCCTAAGTAAGCAGAAGATTAAAAATCATAGTTTAGAGAAAGGTATATCAGCTCCAAAGCAAACACACATTAAATAAATCTCTGGTCTATCTGTCAAAAAGAACCAAAGGTGCTATGTATCCTTGAGCTACTAAAACACCATTATATAAAATCAAATTATCAGTACATATAATTTTCCTTCCTCCGTGTCTATCCTTAATCACACCAATCCCCACATTGCAAGGATGACAAAGGAGTGACACATCTGTATTGATGTAATGAGTGGATCGCCTTTTTGGCTACAACATTATTGGTAGTCAGCCTCAACTTTTCTCCCCACAGATATGTTTGCGTTATTTATCATTACCTTCCAACTAGGTATAAGGCATCAAGCAGCTGATACAGACTGGGTTAGGAATGTGTGCAGAAGTTGAAGCCATGCCCACTCTTTGGGACAGAAGCAGATGACATTTCAAAATGGTAATTGTCATAGAATTAAACAGTACGGAAACAGACCCTTTGGTCCAACCAGTCCATGCCAAACACAATCCCAAATTCAGCTAGTTCCACCTGGTTCATATCCCTGCAAACATTTCCTACTCATGTATTTATCCAAATGGGTTTCAAATGTTGTAATTGTACCCACATCCACCACTTCCTCAGGAAGTCCATTCGACATGCGAACTACCGTTTGTGTAAAAAAAAATGCCCCTCATGTCTTTTTTAAACCTCTCCCCTCTCACCTTAAAAATGTGCCCTCTTGTCTTGAAATCCCTCATCTTAGGGAAATGATAGCTATCATTAGACCTATTGTTACCCCTCATTACTTTAAAAACTTCTGCCAGGTGCCTCTCAACCTCCTACGCTGCAGTGAAAAATGTCCCAGCATTATCCAGCCTTTCTTTATAACTCCAGCCTTCCATACCTGGCAACATCCTGGTAAATCTCTTCTGAACACTCTCCCTCCACCAATGTTCCTTCTGCAAAGCAGTGTTTACAGCTGCCCTAAGGTTCTGTGCACTCCGATTGGTTTGCTGGCCTGGATTGCAACATTGACTTCTCATGCTGGAAGGCAATGTCACAAGCGGACCTCAGAGATGCATATGCAAATATAATTAGACAGATCACTGTCACCCCCACTGGTTTATCACTTTTATACCAATAGGATTTATACCTAAATGTCAATGCCTATTTGGATGAAGGGATTATTAAAGGCTCTGACTCAATGTTAACATTTATGAAATTTGTTATACGCTTGTTAAAACAGCATAGAATAATACAGTACTGAAGGAATTTCTCAGCCCATCATGTTTGTGTCAACTTTAGAAAAAAGTTATTTGATTTTTTTTTCCATTTCCTGCATATGTTTTCACTTCACAATTTTAATCTAATTCCCCTCTGAAAGTTGATATTGATTATTTTTCCATTGAGGCAAGTGAAATCCATATCACGACAACTCTTGAGGAATTCTCCATCCTCATTACTTCTGGTCCATTTTTCCAATTGCCTTATATCTATGTCTTTTGATTATTCACTCTTCTCAGCGAAAACCAATAGCTTTTCACCTCAAGGAAGATAATTAGTAGAAGTTTAAGAGTGGGAGGTCCATAAGTCAAAGTACAGTCACGGAAGTCATGGAGAAAGACATTCATTGTGTTTCAGTTTTGAAAGGTGGAAGAATTTGTTTTGCCTGTGAGAAGGCAGGAAACCTCGAGTTTGACTGTAAGAAAACTTAGTAAAACCCCAGTAAGCAGGACAGATATACATCATTGCTATATAGCAGAAGGAAAAGTTTCAAAAGAAGGAAGAGAATACAACATTGCTATACTACATGGTTCAAAAGGTTTAAGACAAGGGTAAAAAACAACATTGCTAATTACAACAGGTGAAAATCTTCAAGTGAGGGAGATTACAGTAACATTGAGATACTGTCGAATTGCAAAGTTTTAAATTAGGAATAAAAAAAATCACACGAGAAAGACCTGGATGCGAGCATAAGAGGTACAGTTAGTAAGTTTGCAGATGACACCAAAATTGGAGGCGTGGTGAACAGCGAAGAAGGTTACCTCAGATTACAACAGGATCTTGACCAGATAGGCCAATGGGCTGAGAGGTGGCAGATGGAGAAAAGATTTACAAGGATGTTGCCAGAGTTGGAGGATTTGAGCTATAAGGAGAGGCTGACCAGGCTGGGGTTGTTTTCCCTGGAGTGTCGGAGGCTGAGGGGTGACATTATAGAAGTTTACAAAATTATGAGGTGCACGGATAGGATAAATAGACAAAGTCTTTTACCTGGGGTGGGGGAGTCCAGAGCTAGAGGGCATAGGTTTAGGTTAGAGAGGCAAGATACAAAAGAGACCTAAGGGGCAATTTTTTCATACAGAGGGTGGTACATGTATGGAGTGAGCTGCCAGAGGATGTGGTGGAGGCTGGTACAATTGCAACATTTAAGAGGCATTTGGATGGGTATATGAATAGGAAGGGTTTGGAGGGATATGGGCCAGGTGCTGGCAGGAGGGACTAGATTGGGTTGGGATATCTGGTCAGCATGAATGGGTTGGACCGAAGGGTCTGTTTCCATGCTGAACATCTCTATGATCTGTGACTTCAGGCCAGTGTCATTGCCATAGGTCAGCATTCCTTTGTCACCATTCGAGTTGTTTGGGAAAGGGTCCCTCCCATGTGAGGTTTCCTTATTTCTCCAGAAAGCTGGCAAACCTGTTGGAATCAATGCCAGACAAGGATTGTTTAATCTTGTCTCTGAATTACAAATTATTGTGTCTCCTTACTTGAAGAAGTTTAGATTTATTATATGATATTCCAGTATTTAAAATAAACATGGATTCAAATCTGATTTTGTAAAAACCCACTTACAGAGGAAAGTAAATACAATAACAGAGAAAGTCTGAAAAATATTTAATTAGTTGGAGCTGTGTACAAAATGGAGAAGTGAATTCGAATTTATCTCTTGGAGTATTTGATGAATTTTGATAGAGTTGATTTTGTAAGGTTTTGAGGTTTGTGCAAATAACACTTGATTCTTCTATAGTTTCAGTATTGGGTATGTTGTTGAAAAATCCTTAGACGCCCCTTTTTAGAATGGAGTATGGATAAAGGGTTTAACTATACATTTTCAGTGTCTCAAATGGTTATTGTTGCTTCCGAGTGGAATTCAAGATATGGATGGATTCTGCCATGACAAATTATTTGGGATTTTACAATATTGTAATGAGGTATTTACATTGAGGAATTTGTGGAAGACTGAGTTAGTTGTAGTCAGTGAGTGTGATATGAAGGCTTGTATTGAAAAACAAATGGGAAAAATGTTGATGTTACCTTACTTTTCTAGAGATCTCTAGATCCAGTAAATGTGTGCATGCTTTGGAAAAGTACAAACTTTGCTATTAGTTAAAGCAGTGGAGATAAAGAAGCCAGGAAAATCCTGACGTGTCTTTGTAAACTGGGGGCAATTCTATGGAATCTCATCATTAGGCTGAGGAATGGTGAAGCAGTTGAACAACCTTGATCTGGTGAAATAGTCAGCTTTGGTTTGTGAAGTGTGCCAGACAGGAAAGTGTCCATGGTCCAGTCTATATGA
The DNA here is from genome assembly GCF_047496795.1 of Chiloscyllium punctatum. Lineage (NCBI taxonomy): Eukaryota > Metazoa > Chordata > Chondrichthyes > Orectolobiformes > Hemiscylliidae > Chiloscyllium > Chiloscyllium punctatum. Next base: position 64,650,504 of record NC_092755.1, read on the forward strand.
AGTTTTAGAAATAATTTGGTACGGTTCTGCACAAAAAATAATCAGCGATGAAAGGAAGGAGGTATTGTTTGGATGGGCTGATAAAGGTTTGGGAGGTAGGAGACCAAGCGATACAAAGTGAACTGGATTATGATTGATGGAATGAGACAGGTTAAAAAAAAAGGTGGACTTTCATACCCTCAAGATCTTCGAAGCACTTTACACCCAATGAAATACTTTTGAATTGTTCTCCCTACAGTTGTAAAGCAGGAAATGCTGCAGTCAATTAGTAAACAGTGAGGTCCCACAAATAACAAAGTGACAATGATCGGGTAATTGTTTTATTGATGTTAGTTGAGAAGTAAAGAATGATCAATATTGAAAATAACTTGTATTTTTTTAAACCTCATGTCTTGTCAGTAATTTTATTTAAACTGATTAATTATATAGCACATTGTACAAACAGACAACAATGATGCAATATTGACTGGAAACCTTGTTTTGATAATAGGAGAGTACATCTTGAGTTTTATGGGATAAAGGTTAAGAGACCAACACAAAGTTTAGAAGTGAAGAGTGTGATAGTAAAGGATAGATAGTAGATTATTGATGAGTAACCATTGACTAAACCACCTGCTTTTGTCCTCCAATTTTGAACTTTCCTTTTTCTAATGTTCTACTGGCCCACTAATTCTTCATTTATTGATAGACTTTTTTGGACTGGCCAATTAGCAATGAATCATTTTTAACCTTTTGTTTAGCACTCTGGTGTTCTCATTAAGTCTATCAGGCTAAGCTCATGTTATTTTTCTGTCTAGTTTAATGGTTTAATGATGCAAATTTGGCGAATGCTCTTCTCATATGAAGGTAGAAATGTCAAGATGTGATGGTTCTGTTTTATAATTAGACAATTAGCTGCTTAACTGAGTTTCTGCAAGGAAATGGGCATCAGAGCAGCATCTGTGTGTTTAATACAAGTTGTTTAGAATCTGATGCATTCCTTTAATCTTAATAGGGACTGCCTGTGCCTTAGCTTTACACTCACTGGTGAGATGAACACTAACCAACAATGACGCTGGAATACGTTGATCTTGCTTTTCCGATGCTAAGTTGATAAGACTAATTTTGTGAGGAGGTTATTAAGGATAAAGAGTTTGAGCTGTTGCTGAAATGCCTGACTCTTAATCATAAACCCAATAGTTTCAGTCATTCCAGATTGACCTATTCGTTTATTGTACACGCAATTTCCAAGGGTTGAAATGCTTCCCCTTTGTCCTTCCTCTTGAATGAAAACAGATCAGTTCTAAGTTAAGGAAAACAGTTATTGATTTGTTGCTTATAAAGAGTTGAATGAGTATTTTGTGTGAAGGGATACAAACATGACCATACTGTGTACTTTTTCTTTAACCTTGTTGACAGTCAATGGATGGTACCAGCCAGTTATTGCACCAAAACCTACACCCAGACTTTGTATGGATTTTTACACTGAACCTACTGTCATTAGAAAGCTGTTTTCATGCAGCATCCTCTACAGGTGATTGGGAACTTGTGTGAGCAAGGTAATAAATTGATTTGCGCCTTTATCAATCAGATTAAAGACTTCTTTCTGAGCTAGTGTGCTAAATTTTGCCAGGTGGGTAAGTAGGGAAGACTGGCAAAATAACATGGCAAGGAATGGGTGCCTGACATCTTCCTGTTACCATGCATTTTTGCCAGTGTGGAGCGGTTGGCTGACCAGAGGTCACCTGGCAGTTCAGTTAAGTCAATGATGTATTAGGGAGGCTTACTGCCATATCTCCTCATAGGAGTGCTAAGAGGATTCTGGTAGACTGCTGCTGACTCACGAGGAGAGACACTTCATCATCAGTTGAGGATTCCCCTATCCCTCCCTGGGGCCAAGGTTTCCAGCACGATTTTTTAAAATTGCTCATAGGATTGGGCATTACTGGCTGGGTATTGCCCACCCTTAGTTGCCCTTGAGAAGATGGGGGTGGTGAACTGCTGTCCATTTGGAGAAGTTATCACTACAATGTCAGGAGGGAGGGAATTCCAGGATTTTGACCCAGCAACAAGTGAAGGAACGGTGATATATTTCCAGGTCGGGATGATGAGGTGGCTTGGAAGGGAACTTTCAGCTGGTGGTGTTCCTATGCAGTTGCTGCACCCATCTTTCTAAATGGTAGTGGCTGTCTGCTGTCTAAGGAGCCCCTGTGAATTTCTGCAATGCAACTTGTAGATGATCCGCATTGCTATTATTGTGTTGGCACTGGAGGGAGTTGTGGTGCCAATCAAGCAGATTGTCCTGATAGTGTCAAGCTTCTTGAGTGTCATTGGAACTGCAGTCATCCAGGCAAGTGGGGAGTATTCCATCACAGTCCTGCCATGTGCCTTATAGATGGCTGACAGGCTTTGGGAGTTTAATCAGTGAGTTACTTGCTGCAGAATTCCTGGTTTCTGACCTGTTCTTATAGCTTATGTGTTTGTATGGCTAGTCCAGTTCAGTTACAGGTGAATTGTCATCCTCCGGTTGTTGGTTGTGGGTGATTCCCGGATGCCAATACCATTTAGATATTCTCTTGTTGGAGATTGTCATTGCCTGACTTTTGTGTGGTACAAATGTTTCTTGCTACTTTTCAATCCAAACCTGGATATTGTTCAGATCTTTTTGCATTTGGACTGCTTCATTGTCTAAAGAGTTGTTAATGGTATTGATCATTCTGTTATCAAAAACCAATTTTATTAACATTTTTGGTGAGTTTCCCTACAGTGTGGAAACAGGCCCTTCAGCCCAACAAGTCCACACCGACCCTCCGAAGAGTAACCCACCCAGACCCATTTCCCTCTGACTAATGCACCTAATACCATGGGCAATTTAGCATGGCCAATTCACCTGATTTGCATGCATTTAGACTGTGGGAGGAAACCAGAGCACCCGGAGGAAACCCACGCAAACACTGGGAGAACGTGCAAACTCCACACAGACAGTCGCCTGAGGCTGGAATCAAACCCCAGTTCCTAACGCTGTGAGGCTGCAGTGCTGACCACTGAGCCGCCGTGTTGCCCCCTTAAAGTTTTTATTGTCTTAAAATTTCCAGCAATTACTTAAACCTGAAGGATAGAGACTTGATGCATGTATAAATTGGTTATCAGGATCAGTAAGATTGTTTGACAATAATTAAGACTTATCACACCATTAAATGTATTTAATGTTTACCCATTTCAGTTGATCACTTTCTGAAGGTTCAGCAAGTACCTATAACTGAATTATTTTTTCCATATGTTGAAATGCTGAAGCTCTCCATGAGACAAGGTTGCAGCAGTGCATCTAGAGGAGTAAGAAAGTAACACAGTAATGCCAAGATTCTCCCTCATAATTATACATGTGCAGTCACTGGAAGTTGCTGTTTGATCAGTGAGTGCTTTAATTTTACTCTAGTCTCCTTAACTTTGGAGAGGAATAGACTTGACTAGAAATACTGAACCATCATAAGAACTGATGATTGAACTGCTTCTCTCAAACATTGAATGTAGTCATTTGGCAATCTTTTTCTGATTGTTTGCTTTAATTGTTCACCCTGGAGCCATCGCTCTTGAACAGCTGAATAAAACTCAAGAATTGCTGAAGGATTTGAGCAGATATTCCTAGTGCACACCATACAAGTGCTTGAAATACATGAACTAGGTACACAAATAAGGCTTTGTAACGTTTTAATCTTATCTTTATATGTGCAGGGTGTTAAATAGTTGGATCTTGAAAGGTATTAGGACGTGGCAAGGAGTAGTTAAAGTTTCCCTCTTTTATAACCCCTTTTCAATCAGTTGCTACAAATATTTTTATTTCTTTCTCGCTCTTAGCTATATCGCATGTCAATAAAAACAATGTAGTGATCTGAATCAAAAATTTGGGAGCCAGTTACTTGAGAGAAAGAAGGGAGAATTTTATTACTGTCTAACACTGTGCGGGGGATAAAAAATAAAAACTCAAAATCAAACACATACAAACCGTGGGTGATCATTTTTTATAAAAGGGAAATTGGGCTGGACACCAGGAATAAAGACTATATAGTTTCAAAATCCTTGGAGCCTTTGATGTGTTAGATTTTTAACCTGAGATCCCAGTTGTTTAATTGCTGACTTGTAGCCTCAGCAAAGGTGAAATTTGTAGGTATCTCAGAATTCTCAGTAAATGTTTTGGCCCCAATTTACTTTTCCATCAGATACTGTTTTTTGAGATGATCAGGAACTAGAGAGAAGTCTTTCAGTCCTTGTTATACCAGTTTCTGTTCTTTCTCTCTGATGGTCTACCAAGTAGCTGCTTGAAATATACTTCAATGTATGTTCCTGAGTCTGGTCTCATTGTCCTTTCATGCTGGCTAACTGGCAGGTGAAACTTTTATTTGTCAATATGTTAAATGATCATGCAATTATGAATTGAACAGGAGATGCAATTTTTTTTGATATTGATTCAATTGCTTCATTTAGATGTCTTTCGATAAATTGGTACTTTGAGTGCAGACGGTTTCATTTATGTTATGTTTCCCAAACTTGTCTCAATCTTTGCTGCGGTAATCATGAAAGCCATTTTGGGTCAGTATTTATTCTTTTTTTTAGAAAACAGTGTAGTCCATAAAAGGAATTAAACATAGAAATCGTGATGAACATTAAAATTCAATGACTCCTATTTAGCACTATCAGAACTAAGGGAATGCACAAGCTAAATATGATCCATTATAGTTAGAAAACCATGTTTCCAACATGAAATCTTTGTGAACTGCTCTAGATTCCAAATCAATTTCATCTTTCTGTTTTGCATTGGAGACTCTGAAGATGGGGCCAAGTCATAGAGACCCTACACAGGCCCTTCGGCCCAACAAGTCCACACTGACCCTCTGAAGGGTATCCCACCCTAACCTATTCCCCATCACCCTACATTTACCCCTGACTAATGTGCCTAACCTACACATCCCTGAATACTATGGTCAAATGCCCAAAATGTCATTCAATTAATCTAACCTGCACATCTTTGGTCTGTGGGAGGAAACTGGAGCACCCAGAGGAAACCCATGCAGACATGGGGAGAATGTGCACTGGAGGTTGCACATTCAAGGGTTGGAATTGAACCCAGGTCCCTGGCGCTGTGAGGCAGCAGTGCTAAATGCTGAGCCACCGCGCTGTCTCCAATTGAACAGATACTTCTATTTAAATCAGGATTTGTTCAATTCAGCCAAAGCTTTTGGGCATGTTTAGCAGTTTAGGTAACAACTGTGAGAGAGAAACAGAGTTAACATTTTGGGCTGATGATCTTCAGTCAGAACTGGGAAAGCTGTAGGAAATTTAATAGTTTTTGATCAAGTACGGAGGCAGGGAAAAGGAGATCGTGTAGAAAGATCAAAAAAGGGAAGCTCTGAGGCATGGTGAAGGGGATGATAGTGGAAGATAAAAATGGCAAGAACAAAATTATTAACAGCACTTGCTATCTGCAAAAAAAAAAGTAGGAACAATGGTTATGGTTAGAGATGGTTTAATTCGATGTTGAGTCCAGAATGTTGTAAAGTTTGTCATCCAAAAGCTAAGATGCTGTTCTGTGGTCTTCCATTGAGCTTCATTGTAACAATATAGAAGGCTGAGGGAGAAAGCTAATGTGGGAAAAGGGCTGAGAATTAAAACAGGAAGCAACTGGAAGCCCAAGATCACAACCTGAACAGAGGTATTCAAGAACTATCCACATTACAGTAGTGGTCATCCTCCATAATTCATTGGTCATAAATCACCTTGTGACACCTTGACTCCAGGAACGTGCCTGTACAACTATAAGTCTTACACTCATCCCTATCATTCATCAATTTTCTGATTGCTCATTTAATATGTTTATAGTCCATACCCAGTCAGAAGCTAATGAGTCACTTTTACTTTAAAGAGGAAGTTCGATAGTTCACTGTAATTTTCCAGTGTGTGGAGGTCACACATGTGGTTGCAATGTAAGAGAAGCTCAGAGTGATGGTGGGATATCTTAACGCTGGAATGCAATGAATCTGCTGTGGTGACTCACCTCAGGCCTGTGCCTCAAAAAGCCAAAACACTTGCTTATGAAGCAATGCTAAAGCAAGTTGTTTTTGTCATTCTCTAGGCTAGAGATCCCATTGTATATGAAGAAAACTTAACTGATGAAAGCAAGGCAAAGAGCCCATTTCAAGCTGGAGTGAAAGCCAAGTAAAATGAAAAGAAAATCTGCTGAGTTCACAATCAGGGAGAAAGTGAGGACTGCAGATGCTGGAGATCACAGCTGAAAATGTGTTGCTGGAAAAGCACAGCAGGTCAGGCAGCATCCAAGGAGCAGGAGAATCGACGTTTCAAGCATGAGCCCTTCTTCAGGAATGAGGAAAGTGTTTCAAGCAGGCTAAGATAAAAGATAGGGAGGAGGGACTTCGGGGAGGGGCGTTGGAAGTGTGATAGGTGGAAGGAGGTTAAGGTGAGGGTGATAGACCGGAGTGGGGGCAGAGAGGTCAGGAAGAAGATTGCAGGTTAGGAAGGTGGTGCTGAGTTCGAGGGTTGGGACTGAGACAAGGTGGGGGAGGGGAAATGAGGAAACTCGAGAAATCTGCATTCATCCCTTGTGGTTGGAGGGTTCCCAGGCGGAAGATGAGGCGCTCTTCCTCCAGCCGTCGTGTTGCTATGGTCTGGTGATGGAGGAGTCCAAGGACCTGCATATCCTTTGTGGAGTGGGAGGGGGAGTTGATGTGTTGAGCCACGGGGTGGTTTGGTTGGTTAGTCCAGGTGTCCCAGAGGTGTTCTCTGAAACGTTCCGCAAGTAGGCGGCCTGTCTCCCAATATAGAGGAGGCCACATCGGGTGCAGAAGATGCAGTAAATGATGTGTGTGGAGGTGTAGGTGAATTTGTGGTGGATATGGAAAGATCCCTTGGGGCCTTGGAGGGAAGTAAGGGGGGAGGTGTGGGCACATGTTTTGCATTTCTTGTGGTTGCAGGGGAAGGTACCGGGAATGGACCTGACGAGGGAGTCACGGAGGGAGTGATCTTTTCAGAATGCTGATAGGGGAGGGGAGGGAAATATATCCCTGGTGGTGGGGTCCATTTGGAGGTGGCGGAAATGACGACAGATGATACGATGTAGGTGGTAGGTGAGGACTAGTGGGGTTCTGTCCTGGTGGCGATTGGAGGGGCGGGGCTCAAGGGTGGAGGAGCGGGAAGTGGAGGAGATGTAGTGGAGAGCATCGTCGATCATGTCTAGGGGGAAATTGTGGTCTTTGAAGAAGGAGGCCATCTGGGTTGTATGGTATTAGAAGTAGACTACACCTTCTCCCACCGTGCCCCCTGTAAAAACGCCATCCCATATTCCCAATTCCTCCGTCTCTGCCGCATCTGCTCCCAGGAGGACCAGTTCCCTCCCCTCCCCTATCAGCGTTCCAAAAAGACCACTCCCTCCGTGACTCCCTCGTCAGGTCCACACCCCCCAACCAACCCAACCTCCACTCCCGGCAGCTTCCCCTGCAATCGCAAGGAATGCAAAACTTGAGCCCACACCTCCCCCCTTACTTCCCTCCAAGGACCCAAGGGATCCTTCCATATCTGCCACATATTCACCTGCACCTCCACACACATCATTTACTGCATCTGCTGCACGCGATGTGGTCTCCTCTATATTGGGGAGACAGGCCACCTACTTGCGGAACATTTCAGAGAACACCTCTGGGACACCTGGACCAACCACCCCGTGGCTCAACACTTCAACTCCCCCTCCCACTCCACCAAAGACATGCAGGTCCTTGGACTCCTCCATCGCCAGACCATAGCAACACGACGCCTGGAGGAAGAGCGCCTCATCTTCCGCCTGGGAGCCCTCCAACCACAAGGGATAAACTCAGATTTCTCCAGTTTCCTCATTTCCCCTCCTCCACCTTGTCTCAGTCCCAACCCTCGAACTCAGCACCACCTTCCTAACCTGCAATCTTCTTCCTAACCTCTCTGCCCCCACCCCCACTCCAGCCTATCACCCTCACCTTAACCTCCTTCCACCTAACGCATTTCCAACACCCCTCCCCCAAGTCCCTCCTCCCTACCTTTTATCTTAGCCTGCTTGACACACTTTCCTCATTCCTGAAGAAGGGCTCATGCTTGAAACGTCGATTCTCCTGCTCCTTGGATGCTGCCTGACCTGCTGCGCTTTTCCAGCAACACATTTTCAGCTGAGTTCACAATCAGACTGAGCAACAAAGGGGAAGGGTTGGTGAAGCTTGAAGCACATTATTAAAGTTGACCAGTCTACTGTTTAAAGCTTGTTTGTATGTAGAATTGTGACAGTAATGTCACCTCACCCTCTTTGTGGAAGTACATTTTCTCAGTCCTGGCAATACAAAACCTACCATGTAAACTGGACTTGAATGTTCCAGTTAGACCAAAGTGTTTATTGTGTAAATTGAAACTCTTCATCTTAACTAACATCGAAATCAATTTTTTTTGCAGTTGACCTTTCTCCAACCAAAGCAGAGTTTTTTGGGTTGTGTACAATGATAAAAATGTCAGCATCCTGCACCCTCTGAGGGTGGAGGGTTTACTTGGTGTTTGCTTTGAAACCAATCAAATTGACTGTGAGACTCCACCAGCTACTTTCATGTGGATCATCGCCCCTTCATAGCAATTGCTGGAGCGAGGAATCTGATTGATTGTGCAAATGATCATTGGCATTTAGTATTGAGACATCAATCATAATGCTTTCTTCATAGCCTTAAGTTGTGAAGGTATTCAGGAGATGAGTACAAAGCTACAGAGTAGCCTTCACTGTATGCTGAAGAAAACCTTGACTTGAAGAATCATATTGTCGTGAACTGGGAATTAATCCATCTTTCTTTTGATTCTGGAAGCCATCATCTGTGTAATTTGGAATCAAATTGTGCACTGTGCCTCTACCTTGAATTATGGAAGGTATATAGAAAGGAGATGAGAACACATGTACTTCAGTAATGCTGACTGAACTTTCAAGGCCATTTGTTGTTTCTTCACATATGATCTGTACAAATTGATGTGTTCTGTAAACATACTATGTGAGCTCTTTGAACTATTTCTCACTCTTTTCTCTCCTCTTCCTTCTAAATTTCATCTATGTGTTGCCATTTTGTGACATCACCCAATAACAGTGTGTCGGCTTTCACATGTTACCTGATGGCCCCCAACTCTGTCTAACCACCACTTCTCATTGCTACTCCACTGCTGCTAACTTATCAGACTTCCTTTCAGACATCCCATATGGAAAACCTATTCCCTCATTACCTGTACTATTTCTCTCCCCAACAACAGTCAAAGATTAAACCAATCGGTTTGCAACTCTCTGTGTCATACTTCAACGGATTGTGCTTTTGAAGACATACAGGATATTGTGGTATAACGCGACAGCTGCATTTGTCTGCAACCCTGTGCTATAGCATATCGCGCTGTGAAAACCACTATAGAAAATCACTTTACCTGTTCAGTAGAAAGTTTGCATTATCTAAACAACGTCCACAGTTCTTCAATTGCGTTACAGCTAATTCGTGTTGACAAAATGCACATTATATCAGAGTGACCTGTAGACTACCTACTTCCAATTCCAGCCATGTACCATACCCTGACTTCAGCCCTGTCTCAGCTCATCTGCTGCTGAAGCCCTCATTTGTACATTCTGGTCATTTGGCCATCTTCGATTTTAATTGTTCCACCATTGCCTTTCAGCTGCCTAGGTCTCTAGCTCTGGAATTTCTTTCATACACCTCATCCCTTAAGAATTGCCTTAAAATGCTCTTCTTTGACCAAGATTTTGATAATCTAATATCTCCATATGTACTGTAAGGTTTGAGCTTGGGAAGCATAGGTTACCCAAAAAGTGACTTCAGAATAATTTATTAAGTAAGATCTTAAGATGTAGGAGCAAAAATAGGTCATTCATAATGGCTGATCTGAGAATTCTCAATTCCACTTTGCTGTCTTTTCCCACATGTACTTTATTGAGAATGAATATAGTTCAAATGTAATAGGAGAAAGTGAGGACTGCAGATGCTGGAGATCAGAGCTTAAAAATGTGTTGCTGGAAAAGCGCAGCAGATCAGGCAGCATCAAAGGAACAGGAGAATCGACGTTTCGGGCATAAGCCCTTCTTCAGGAATGAGGGGCTTATGCCCGAAACGTCGATTCACCTGTTCCTTTGATGCTGCCTGACCTGCTGCGCTTTTCCAGCAACACATTTTTAAGTTCAAATATAATGCCAACGCTAAACATACAGGGAAAACATGATCTGTGAGAAGTGAAAACAGTTTACTGGTCTTGGAGGATGGGCAGATGATGCAGAAGGAGTTGATACCTCTACCAAGTTAAAAATCACACAACACCAGGTTATAGTCCAACAGGTTTAATTGGAAGCACTAGCTTTTGGAGCCCTGCTCCTTCATCAGGTGATTGTCAGGTAGAAGGAGCAGTGCTCTGAAAGCTAGTGCTTCCAATTAAACCTGTTGGACTATAACCTGGTGTTGTGTGATTTTTAACTATGTATACTCCAGTCCAACACCGGCATCTCCAAATCATACCTCTACCAACGTCTGGTAGCAGCAGCCCATTCTGCTTAACTGGATTCACAAGATGTTATTCTCCAGCCTTTGGCTATCTGACAGAAGCTGAAACCAGTGAGCATCACTTTGGAAACTTGCTCCTTGCCTAGAGTTTGCCTCTTGTGAGTCTTTTTTGTTGAACCTTTTCTCAGCTAGTTGGCTTGCGCATGGATTATGAGCTCCATCCTTATTAGGAATGTATGAGCTTGGAGACATGTCCTTGGCAGGGATAAGAAACCTCTCCTGTATTTTTCAGCCAACAAGCTGCTATGGAAGCCTTCTTCATAGGGAATGAATTCAACAGGTTCGTGATAATTTTATAAGGCAATTAGAGTAGTGTTTTGTTAGTGTCTCAATGTTTGTCTCATAATGCTCTCGAGAGTGTTGAGAAGTTAATGTGTAGATATAAGCAGTTGTTGTTTCATGGATATTGGCTGCTCCCAGATAAACACACTGGTGTCAATGTTTTCCTGCCCAGGTCTATCTGAATCTAATGCTGCTGGATGATATTGTTCCCATTCTTGCAGTTTGATCTCCATAGCACCTTTTTATTAATTAATTTTGTGGGATGTGGGCATCACTAGCTGGGCCAGCAATTATTGCCTGTCCCTAGTTGCCCTTGAGAAGGTGGTGGTGAGCTGCCTCCTTGAACTGCTGCAGTCCACCTGCTGTAGGGTGACCGACAATACCATTAGGGAATTCCAGTATGTTGACCCAGTGACAGTGAAGGAATGGCAATATATTTCTAAGTCAAGATAGTTAGTGGCTTGGAGGGGAACTTGAAGGTGGCGTTGTTCCTATTTATCTACTGCCCTTATCCTTTTAGATGGAAGTGGTCGTGGGGATTTGGAAGGTGCAGTCTGAGGATCTTTGGTGAATTTCTGCAGTGCATCTTGTAGATAGTACACACTGCTGCTACTGAGCGTCAGTGGTAGAGGGAGTGATTGTTTGTGAATGTGGTGCCAATCACGTGGTCCGCCTTGTACTAGATGGTGTCAAACTTGCTGAGTGTTGTTGGGGCTGCACTCATCCAGACAATTGGGGAGTATTCCATTCCACTCCTTCCTGACTGTGCCTGAAAGCTGATGGACAGACTCTGGGGAGTCAAGAGGTGAGTTACCCGCTGCAATATTCTTAGCCTCTGACCTGCTCTTGTAACTCTTGGTTTATGGTAAAACAGGACGCACATTTTCTCAACAATCAGAAGAAAAGAGAACCATCAAATTGTAATAATGAGGACAAGTTCCTAATTCTTTGCATGAAAGACATGTTTTTCTTTGTGCCTCAGTAAACCCAGTGTTTCTATATTGCAGTGTTGACAGTAAAACTATGGCATGTAGCATGTGATCATTTTACAAATACATCAAAGACAAAAGGGTAACTAGGGAGAGAATAGGGCCCGTCAAAGATCAGCAAGGCGGCCTTTGTGTGGAGCCACAGATAATGGGGGAGATACTAAATGAGTATTTTGCATCAGTATTTACTGTGGAAAAGGATATGGAAGATATAGACTGTAGGGAAATAGGTGGTGACATCTTGCAAAATGTCCATATTACAGAGGAGCAAGTGCTGGACGTCTTGAAGCAGTTTAAAGTGGATAAATCCCCAGGACCTGATCAGGTGTACCTGAGAATTCTGAGGGAAGCTAGGGAAGTGATTGCTGGGCCCCTTGCTGAGATATTTAGAACATAGAACATAGAACATAGAAAAATACAGCGCAGTACAGGCCCTTTGGCCCTCGATGTTGCACCGATCCAAGCCCATCTAACCTACACTAGCCCACTATCCTCCATATGCCTATCCAATGCCCATTTAAATGCCCATAAAGAGGGAGAGTCCACCACTGCTACTGGCAGGGCATTCCATGTTTATATCATCGATGGTCACAGGTGAGGTGCTGGAAGACTGGAGGTTGGTTAAAGTGGTGCCACTATTTAAGAAAGTTGGTAAGGACAAGCCAGGGAACTATTGACCGGTGAGCCTGTTGTGGGCAAGTTGTTGGAAGGAATCCTGAGGGACAGGATGTACATGTATTTGGAAAGGCAAGGACTGATTAGGGATAGTGTGTGGGAAATCATGTCTCACAAACTTGATTGAGTTTTTTGAAGAAGTAACAAAGAGGATTGATGAGGGCAGAGCGGTATATGTGATCTATATGGACTTCAGTAAGGCGTTCGACAAGGTTCCCCATGGGAGACTGATTAGCAAGGTTAGATCTCATGGAATACAGGGAGAACTAGCCATTTGGATACAGAACTGGCTCAAAGGTAGAAGACAGAGGGTGGTGGTGGAGGGTTGTTTTTCAGACTGGAGGCCTGTGACCATTGGAGTGCCACAAGAATCGGTGCCGGGTCCTCTACTTTTTGTCATTTACATAAATGATTTGGATGCGAGCATAAGAGGTACAGTTAATAAGTTTGCAGATGACACCAAATTTGGAGGTGTAGTGGACAGCGAAGAGGGTTACCTCAGATTACAACAGGATCTTGACCAGATAGGCCAATGAGCTGAGAAGTGGCAGATGGAGTTTAATTCAGATAAATGCGAGGTGCTGCATTTTGGGAAAGCAAATCTTAGCAGGACTTATACACTTAATGGTAAGGTCCTAGGGAATCTTGCTGAACCAAGAGACCTTGGAGTGCAGGTTCATAGCTCCTTGAAAGTGGAGTCACAGGTAGATAGGATAGTGAATAAGGCAATTGGTATGCTATCCTTTATTAGTTAGAGTATTGAGTACAGGAGTTGGGAGGTCATGTTGTGGCTGTACAGGACATTGGTTAGGCCACTGTTGGAATATTGTGTGCAATGCTAGTCTCCTTCCTATTGTAAAGATGTTGTGAAACTTGAAAGAGTTCAGAAAAGATTTACAAGGATGTTGCCAGGGTTGGAGGATTTGAGCTATGGGGAGAGGCTGAACAGGCTGGGGCTGTTTTCCCCGGAGCGTCGGAGGCTGAGGGGTGACCTTATAGAGGTTTACAAAATTATGAGGGACATGGAGAGGTTAAATAGACAAAGTCTTTTCCCTGGGGTTGGGGAGTCCTGAACTAGAGGGCATAGATTTCAGGTGAGAGGGGAAAGATATAAAAGAGACGTAAGGGGCAACCTTTTCACTCAGAGGGTGGTGTGTGTATGGAATGAGCTGCCAGAGGAAGTGGTGGAGGCTGGTACAATTGCAACATTTAAGCGGCATTTGGTTGGGTATATGAATAGGAAGGGTTTGGAGGGATATGGGCCGGGTGCTGGCAGGTGGGACTAGATTGGGTTGGGATATTTGGTCGGCATGGATGGGTTGGACCAAAGGGTTACGTTTCCATGCTGTACATCACTATGACTCTATTCCATCTGTTGCAGATACAGGACAGCAGCTAGTATGTTAATTAAAATAATAAACTGCAAACCATTGAGTTCACGCCAAGGTTTGTTTTCTGCGTTTCTTTCTTGCCTTTCCCTCTTGAATATATCAACGATTGCTGAGCTGCTACATACTGCTGACTGCCTCATCTGTGTGGCCTGGCAGTGCCGCTATTTGGCCATGGATAGCTCAACAATTGGCCTTTATCTTGTCATCGCCCAGTCTCCACACTTTACAGGTAGCAGAAGGTTATACTGATTTCTCTTTCACTCTAAATCCCATGCATTGAAGTCAACTGTACTCCTTCCTCTACCTTGTTCAGATCAGCTGGAAGTCCTGGGTGTAAGATATGCAGGATCATGGGTCATGACAAAAAGGCATTTTTATTTTTTAAATGAACAGCAAAAAGTGTGTTGACGGTATGTAAAGGTATAATGCATTAGTGCTGTCCCAGTAAGTGTATTCACAAAGTTGCTACCAGTGAAAGGATAGCAGAGTTTACTATATATTATGTTTTATATATATATATGGCCCAGGATATGCAGAAATATTCTCTGCATGCTTCACTGGAATTAGCTGTTAAGGAAGGCATGTCGTCAGGCAGAAATGTACAGTGAATTGCAGCCTGATGTAGCCTGATCCTCCTTCCCCTGAGACACTACCCATACATTATAGAATATAATCACATGAAAAATGATGACAATTCCTTGCAACTAGTTAATTATCACTGATGAGCACACAGTCTAACCTTACTGATTATATAGAAATTCACAGCTTTACAACCAGATCCACTTAAAAGGAAAGCAAATCTGGCCTTAAGCTGCATGTGGACTGCAGCTTAAATGTGGCTGGGCATTTTAAAATGTTGAAGTGATTAATGTTTCTTTTTAAATTCAGTGTGATGAATATCTTGACTGAGTGCTGATAGATTGAACAGAGGATGTATCACTGATGGCAGCAAATTCATTGTTCGGGGTCTGAGAGGTCAATAAATTGCTGGATAATGAATTCTGAAAACATATTTTAGTGTGAAAATAAAATAAGATTTAAGTACTAGTATTCTGCAATAAATGTAGAAAATATTAGAAAAGCATGGCAAAAACCTGAGGAGTTTGCATCCAAGGGGTTAACGTGCCTATTTCCGTTACTGATATCCTGCTGTGATTTGTAGCATTTTCTGCTTTTATTCCACATCCCACTAGAATTCTTAAGGTGATGGTGATCTTCTGGATTTCATGATTCTCTCTCTCTCTCTCTCTCTCCGTCTCTCTCTCTCTCTCTCTCTCTGTCTCCTTCCCTTTCCCTCTCTCCCTTTGTCTCTCTCTCTCTCTCTCTCTCTCTCTCTCTCTCTCTGTGGAGTAGAACTGCTGGAATACTGTCAATATTGAACTGTTTTTCAAAAGAACTGGAGCTTTTCCTTTAGCTACTGAACTCCTTGAAACTTGCAGAATACTAAAAGACGATCGAGTGGACATGAAGATGATGTTTCCACTTGTAGGACCCAAGGGCACAGCCTCAGAGTAAAGGGAGAGCCCTCTAGAACTGAGATAAGGAGGAATTTCTTCAGTCAGATGCTGGTGTGTTCTTCAGAATAACATCAACAGCAGCTCTTTGATTCCCAATCCAACTGAGGTGGAATCTGCCCCCCTTAATTGGATAAGAGATTTTAAGATCATAAGAGGTCTGGGCAGAATTGACGGGGAGAGACTGATGACACTCACAAGCATATTATGAACCAGACTGCACCTTTCTCTGTTTTTTTTGCAAAGGAAGCAAATGTGAGATGAGGGAAAGACTTGCACACAGTGAGTTGTTAGAGTCTGTTCTTGACCAGGCCAACATCCTCAGCACTGAGGCACTAATTCCCCCACCACCCCCCATGACTGACACGAGATTCCCCAAACAGGCACTCTATGCCCAGTTCCGAAACAGCAGACGAGTCCCCGGTGGATGGAGGAAGTGCTTCAGGGATACCCTCCCGGCCTCACTGACCTCTGGGAATTACCGGCCGATGACCGTCTGAAGTGGAGAAGGGAGATCTGCGAAGGCTTCGAGCACCTCGGGATTTGCCGTCGGGATAAAGTGGAAGCCGAACGAAAACAGCGAAAGGAGCAAGCTGCCACACCAATGCCCCCCAGCCACCCCTTTCCAAGACCGCCGCCTGCCCCAACTGTAGCAGAGCCTGCGGAAGCCATTTTGATCTGTACAGCCACCTACAGACTCACCCTGAGTGGAAGAGAGTCATCCTTGTCTGCGAGGGATCACTAATGGTGATGGTGAGAGTCTAGAATGTACTGGCTGGCAATGCATTGGAGACATGTTCCACTGAAGCATTCCAGAGGAGGTTGGATGATTGTTTAAACAAAAACAAGGTTGTGAAGAGAAGACAGGAGATTGAGCATTTTCACCTGGTACCAAACAGGCTGTTTGACCTCCCCTTTCTCCAGAACAGTTCTGTGATTCTATAATCCTTGCCCTGCCCCGAGACTAGAAGGAAGAAAGCAGGTCCAGTCAATAATGACAGAATGATTTATCACCTCTGAAGTGATATTAGCATTTATGCGCAAGGCCAGAAGATATAGGATCAGAAGTAAGCCATTCAGCCCATCGATTCTGCTCACCACTTGATCATGGCTGATATGTTTCTCAACTCTATTCTCCTGCCTTCTCCACATAATGTTTGATTCCATGAAATTCCTCAGAAATGATATTTTGCCAAATTTGGGAAGGTTCAGCCTATTACATCTGGTCCCCACAATCAAAACATTGAGAAACACCAAGAACATCTGGGGTCCAAGCACTGATCCTTCAAGTATCCCATTAGTCACAGCCTGGCAACCCAAGGATGACCCATTTATTCCCACTTCTATTCACTCCCTGTTAGCCAGCCCATTCTCCCCTCTCCCGTGTATTTTATTTGTGGGAAACAGCACATCTTCAGCATATATACTACCTCGGCCTGGCTACTATCAGTTCTGAAGAAGGGTTACTGGGCTTGAAATGTTAACTCTGCTTTCTTCCCACAGGTGTTACCAGACCTGCAGAGTTTCTCCAGCAATACCTATTTTTACTCCTATGTTGGGACCTTATAAAAAGCATTCTCAAAATCCAAATATACCATATCTATTGACCCGCCTTGATCAATTTTGTCCTCAAAGGTAATGGGTTCATTAAATACAATAACCCAGTCAAAATTCCATGCTAACTATGTCAAATCAGATCATTATTATTCAAGTGTTTATTTATCATGTCCTTTTAAAATAGTCTACCATTTTCCCTCCTGCTAATGTAAGGTTAACAGCTCTGTAGACTCCATCTTTTCTCTTCCTCCCTTAAAGAGTGAGATGAAATTTTCCACCTTCCAATGTGCAGCATCTGTGGGCTGAATCTTAACTTTTTTTGTCTCTGTCCAAATTGTGTTAAGTTTTTGGGAAGTTTTCTTGCCATGAGGCCTAGTGAGCACCAATTAATGCAACCATTGTTGAAGTGAGGTGATAATCATTTATAGCACATTGTTCTTTATTGGTTATTGCTTGGGCCACACAATCACAATGTTTTTCTTCATGCTTCTCTCAAAAACATGAGACTCCCATCTTCAACCAATTTTCTGATGTCATTATAGACCGTCATTATACCAGACCTCATCTATATAAACACATGGAACATAGTAGGAAAACACTGACCATCCACTTAAACCACCACATTTACTTTGCAATCTTGTCAGCCTTTGAATCCTTCCCATCCTTGACCAACAGTATCCCAGAATGGCCAACGAGAAAACACTGCAGTTAATAAAAGGAAAAATATCTGGGAAGTTCCTTTTCCAACACTGGCTGATTCTAGGGATTCAGAAATTAATGACTCCTTAACCTTCAGTCCACAAATTGTATCTTTTTAGAATTTGAATTACTATTTTCTATGGTAACCTTTTGATCCAACGTAATTAAAGGGGATCTATGAAAACCATAGAGGAGTTCACTGTCGTGATGCTTAAATCTGTTGTTGGTCTTAAGAGAGGATGCCATGGTGACTTAGTGGTTAGCACCGTTGCCTCACAGTGCCAGGGACCTGAGTTCAATTCCACCCTCAGGTGACTGTCTGTCTGTGTGAATTTCCTTCAGGTGCTCTGGTTTCCTGCCGCAGTCCAAAGATGTGCAGGTAAGGTGGATTAGCCGTGTTAACGTGCCCATAGCGTCCAGGAATATGCAGGCTAAGTGGGTTATCCATTGGAAATGCAGGGTGACTGGGATAGGGTGGGGGGATGGGTCTGAGTGAGATGCTCTTTGGAGGGTCAGTTTGGATTTGATGTGCCAAATGGCCACCTTCTATGATTCTATGAGAGTTTCCTTTCTCAGTACAAAGAAACGTTTGTACATGTTTTAGAAAGTATTTGTATTGATGAACCCTATACTGAAAATTTATGCTGCTTCATTTTCAATTCTACCTGCAATCTATAGATTAACAGTAAATATTGTTTTCCATAGACCTACTGAGCTAACAATATATATAGCAAGCTCCTTGAGTTCTTGTCATGCTGAGCCTGTGCTCCTACAAGCCTTTGATGGGTCTCACCAGCTGTTTGCTTTTTTAATGTTTAGTTTGAAGCCACACCCCCTTTCAATTTCTGACTGCTACCTCCATTTGATTTTTAAAAATATAATCAGATAATTAATTCCCTTGTCACAGAAAGATATTGTCGAAATGAAGTAATGACAGAGGAGAATGTACTGTCTTCCACACCCCACCACCCACCTCAACCAATGATCAGGTTATTAATTCTGAGAGTCGAAGTTGCAAGATGATGCAGAATACACTGCATGATTGGGACTGAAAGGGACAGATTTAGTCACTTGATGGAAGAACCAGGAGGGAATACATTAGAATTTTTTTTTTGCAGCAAGTTGTTATGAGATGGAATGCAAGTTGACAAGTTGGAGGAGGCAGGTTCAGTTAGAACACTCAGAAGGGACTCTGATATCTCCTCCCTACAGGCAATGTACATATATGGGCTCATTGTAGAGCTCTTTCAAAGATTGTGTTTTAAGTCCCAAAGATGCTTTGCAAAATGTTCTGACTTTGCTGTTTAATGCTGTTTGAACATTTCTCTAGACTCTGTGTTAGATTTAGTGACCTATCCAGAAGCGGTTTGAAATCGTAGGCATTGCACTTTCCACATCTGCTGTTCCACTGATCTATTCCACAGACCTGAAAGCTTAATTCCTTTCCCATGGAAATCCTATATAGACAATTTTTTTGGTTGCATTGTTTGATTGATAACAGGCACTTTAATGTTATTAATTATTCTTGATTTGGAAACATATTGTAGGATTATGATCTCCTTGTGCTTTACTGATTTTGCTGTCTTGCAATGCATTTAATTGACTGTGGTTGTTGAATTTTTGTTGCTGTGCTAATACAACTAAAAGCTGCTAAAGAGTAAACTGCATTTAAAGTGAAATTCAGATTTCCATTACCAAACTTATTATATAGCAAAAGTTCCATTTAAGTCAGGACAGTATACAGAATGTTAAATTAGATTCCCTACAGTGTGGAAACAGGCCCTTCAACCCAACCAGTCCACACAGACCTTCCAAAGAGTAACCCACCCAGACCCGTTTCCCTCTGACTAAAGCACCTAACACTATGGGCAATTTAGAATGGCCAATTCATCTGGCCTGCATATCTTTGGACTGTGGGAGAATGTGCAAACTCCACACAGACAATCACCCGAGGCTGGAATCGAACCTGAATCCCTGGCGCTGTGAGGCAGCAGTGCTAACCACTGAGCCATTGTGCTACCTGTGTGCTTGATTACTTAAAGGACAATATATGTAACTGCTGTCCAATTAATCCATAGCCCTGAACATCTGCCCTTATTGACTATATAATCAAATCACTTTTGAATCTCTTCTCAGAGATTTGTAAAGGTGTTCCTTTCCCAAGTTGGCTAAAGGAATCCTCAAAGATCTGTTGGTTGCACATACTCAAATGGCTTCTCTCAATAAGATACAATGATATTTTTGACTGTATCAGAAATAGCTGCTGGGAGATGATTCACGCCAATTTCTTCTGCATCTGATGTGTTTCTCTGTCAAATTTGATGCTATATGAATAGATTCTTGATCTTTTTCTTTATCTGGGATTTCATGTTTGGAAAAATAAAATTGACGAAGCTTAGTTGTTGAATAAAACTTTGAACTCATCATTCAAACAATCAAAATAATAGATTTCACTATCTTCGTTGTTTGGACTCTGATACTTCAAATTGTAACAGCAATCTTTATTCCAGACTTATTTTTTATGTCTTTGATTGATGTTCTTTAAGCCTGTACCTGAGGAATTGCCTAAAGTTGCTGTTAATTTTTCTTTGATAAACTAGTTCAGAGTTGTGCTTATTCTCTGTTAAATGCCTTAACCATGCCCAGCCTGGATTTTCAGATGAATAAAAACATTTTTTTTTCCTTCCCTTAAGAGTTCAAATCCACTTTAGGTGTCGAATAGTCGACCTCTTTTTCACAGGTATTTGATTTGGCTTTCTCTTCTAAGATCTTGCTGACCTTTCACTGCAGGCATGGATTCTCCCTATTACTGACTGTAAAAGGCTTTTGAGACTGTTTTCTGTGGTGGTTTCTCTGGAGGATTTCTCTGTTCAGAGATGTTTGCTTTCCAACAACTGTTCAGCTCTTCTGACATTTCTGGTTGCTGGCTGGCTTTGAAGCTGCACTAATGATTTTTAAAAAAAATCTTTTCCAGACATTCTCAGGTCTGATTCTTGACCTTCACTGGTGCTATAATTTTCTGGACAGTGAATCTCACAGTTGCCGACATCTTTTATGATGTGGTTTGATTCCAAACTGAGGTTGGAGTGAAGACAGTCTGGCCAAGGAGCAGGGAAAGTCAAGGACTGTTGGAAAGCTAAGATTTCAATGAAGCACTGTTTAATTTTTTAAAATTCACTCATAGGACTTAGAGTCATAGAGATGTACAGCACTGAAACCGACCCTTTGTTTCAGCCCGTCCATGCCGACCAGATATTCTTACCTAATCTAGTCCCATTTGCCAGAACTTGGCCCATATCCCTCCAAACCTATCGTATTCATATACCCATCCAGATGCCTTTTAAATGTAATTTGACCAGCCTTCACTACTTCCTCTGCAACTCATTGCATACATGTACCATCCTCTGTTAATATTTGCCCCATAAGTCCCTTTTATATCTTTCCCCTCCCAGTTTAAGGCTACATCCCCTAGTTCTGGACTCTCCCACCCCAGGGGGAGTCTATTGACCCTGTCCATTCCCTTAATGATTTTATCACCCTTACCCTCCGACCCTCCAAGGAAAGCAGTCCATTCTATTAATCCTCTCCCAGTAACTCAAACCTTCCAACCCTGGCAATATTCTAGTAAATCTTTTCTGAACCCTTTCAAGTTTCACAGCATCCTTCCGATAGGACTGAGATTAGAATTGCACACAATATTCCAAAAGTGGCCTAACCAGTGTCCTGTACAGCTGCAACATGACCTTCCAATTCCTACACTCGATGCTCTCACTAATAAAAGCAAGCATACTAAACATCATCATCATATTCACAAGGATATTGCCAGGGTTGGAGGATTTGAGCTGTAGGGAGAGGCTGAACAGGCTGGGGCTGTTTTCCCTGGAGCATCGGAGGCTGAGGGGTGATCTTATAGAGGTTTACAAAATTATGAGGGGCAGGGATAGGGTAAATAGGCAAAGTCTTTTCCCTGGGGTCGGGGAGTCCAGAACTAGAGGGCATAGGTTTAGGGTGAGAGGGGAAAGATATAAAAGAGACCTAAGGGGGATCTTTTTCACACAGGGTGGCACGGGTATGGAATGAGCTGTCAGAGGAAGTGGTTGAGGCTGGTACAATTGCAACATTTAAAATGCATCTGGATGGGTATATGAATAGGAAGGGTTTGGATGGATATGGGCCGGGTGCTGGCAGGTGGGACGAGACTGGGTTGGGATATTTGGTTGGCATGGACAAGTTGCACAAAAGGGTCTGTTTTCATGCTGTACATCTCTATGACTTGATAATCTGCAACTCCACTTTCAAGGACCTATGAACCTGCACTCCAAGGTCTTGGGAGTTGCTAGCTGCCTAGCATTTACTGCCTCTCCCTATTTGCCCTTGAGAAGGTGGGACTGAGCTGCTTTCTTGAACCACTGCAGTCTGTGTGCTGTAGGTTGACCCATAGTGCTCTTAGAATCCTAGAATCCCTACAGTGTGGAAGCAAGCCATTCATTCAGCTGAGTCCTCGCCAACCCTCTGAAGAGCATCCCAAACAAACCCAGTCCCCAATCCTATCCTCACTACTCCATATTTTTCATGGCTAACCCACTAAGTCTGCACATCCCTGGACACTACGGGGTAATTTAACATGGCTGATCCACCTAACATGCACATCTTTGGACTGAGGGGGGAAACCGGAACACCTGGAGGAAAGCCACGGAGACACAGGGAGAATGTGCAAACCTCACACAGACAGCCACCCGAAGCTGGAATCAAGCTGAATTCTTGGCACTGTTAGGCAGCAGTGCTAACTACCAACTGTTAGGGAGAGAACGCCAGGATTTTGATCCAGCGAGAGTGAAGGAATGGTGATATATTTCCAAGTCAGGATGGTGAGTGGCTTGGATGGGAACATGCAGATAGTGGTGTTCCCAAGTATCTGCTTCCCTTGTCCTATTAGATGGGTTGTGCCTAAGGTTCTTTGAATTTCTGCAGTATATCTTGTAGGTCGTATGCATTGCTGCTACAGACCGTTGGTTGTGGAGGAAATGGATGTTTGTAGATGTGGTGCCAATCAAGCAGGCTGCTTTGCCTTGGATGGTGTCAAGCTTCTCAAGTGTTGTTAGAGTTGCACCTATCCAGGCACATGGGGAGTATTCCATCACACTCCTGACTTGTGCTTTGTAGATGGTGAGCAGGCTTTGGGGAGTCAGGAGATGAGTTACTTGCTGCAGTATTCCTAGCCTCTAACCTGCTCTTGTAGCCACTGTGTTTATATGGTGAGTTCATTTGAGTTTCTGGTCAATTGTAATCTCAGAAATGTTGGTTGCGGGGGTTTCAGTGATAGTAACACCATTGAATGTCAAGAGGTGGTTAGATTGTCTCCTATTAGAAGTAGTCATTGCCTGGCATTTGTGTAGCATGAATATTACTTTGCACTTGACAGCACAAGCTTGGATATTGTCCAAATCGTGTTGAATTTCAACATGTGATCTTCATTATCTGAGAGTCATGAATGATGCTGAACATTGTAAAATCATTGATGAACATCAGCAATTCTGACATGATGGAGAGAAGGTCATTGATGAAGCAGCTGAAGATGGTTGGGTCTGGGACACTAACCTGAGGAACTCCTGCAGAGATGTCCTAGAACTCAGCCATCTTCTGATGCACCGCGTATGACTCCAGCAGAGAGTCTGTCCCGATAGCCTTTGATTCCAGTTTTACTAGGAGTCCTTGATGCCACACTCGGTCGAATGCTGTCACTATCATCTCATCTTGAATTCAACTCTTTTTGAATCAAGGCTGTAATGAGGTTAGAAGCTGATTGGTCCTGGTGGAACCCAAACTGGGCATCACTGAGCAGGTTATTGTTGAGCAGGTGCTGCTTGATGGTTTTGTTGATGACACCTTCCATCACTTCACTGATGGCTGAGAGTAGACTGATGGAGCAGTAATTGGCTGGGTTTGATTTGTCTTACTTTTTGTGTACAGGACAAACTTGGATAATTTTCCACAGTGTCAGGTAGGTGCCATTACTGGACTAAAAAAGCTTGGCTAGGAAAGTGAAAATACTGGAACACTGGTCTCCAGTACTATTGCCAGAACGTTTTCAAGGTCCATGGCCTTTGCAGTATCCAATGTCTCCAAACATTTCTTGATATCCTGTGAGTGAATTGAATTTGTTGACCACTGGTATTTATGATGCTAGGGACCACTGGAGGAGGCCATGATGGCTCACCCATTTGGCACTTCTGGTTGAAGATTGCTGTGAAAGCTTCAGCCTTATCTTTTGCACTGATGTGCTGGGCTCTTCCATCATTGAGGTTGGGGAGATTTGTGGAGTTGCTGCTTCTCCTGAGTTGTTTAATTGTCCATTATCATTCATGATTGGATATTGCAGGACTGTAGAACTTAGATCTGTTCGATATAACCTTGCTTAACTCTGTCCATCACTTATTGCCTGTGGTGTTTGGCATGCATGTGGTCCTGTTTGAAAACTTCACCAGGTTAACGCCTCATTTTTTGGTATATCTGGTGCTGCTCCTGGCATGCTCTCCTTCACCCTCCATCAAACCAGAGTTGATCACCTGGCTAGATGGTAAGGGTTGAGTGGGGGATATAGTCAATGAGTCATATTGCATGGAATGAGATTGTAGATTGTGCTGCAGCACAGTTCTGTTGCTGTTGATGATCCACAGTGCCTCATGGATGCCCAGACCTGACTTGCAAAGTCTATTCAAAGTCTGTCCCATTTAGCATGATGGTAGTGCCACAAAACACGATGGACGGTATTCTCAATGTGAAGGCAGAACTTCATCTCTACAAGGACTGTGCACTGGTCACTCTTCCAGATATGGCCATAGACAGATACACCTGCAGCTGTCAGATTGGTAAGGATGAGGTCAAGTATGTTTTTCTCTTGTTGGTTCCCTCACCACCTGCTGCAGACACAGTCTAGCGGCTATGTCCTTTGGGACCTGGCCAGCTCGATTGGCAGTGTGGCTGCCACTCTTGGTGGTGGATGTTTGAAATCCCCCACCAAGAATACATTTTGCCACCCTCAGTGCTTCCTCCAAATATTGTTCAACGTACATTTAATACTAAATACTTCTGTATATGGGCATCATTGATACACCAGACTCTAACTTTTAGTTACTTTAGGAGAAGACTAAATAAATCTCCTTTTGTATTCATGCCCATGTGCTCATTAAACAAATACATAAGACATAAAGTAGTCCATTCAGCCCATTCAGTGATATGGTGATAATTATTAATTCAATTTTCCTGCTTTACCCCCATAACTCTTGATTCTTTTACTGATGAAAAATCCGACTATCTCAGTCTTGAATGTACTTAATGACCCATGCTCAACCAACCTCTGTGATATAAAAGATTCCAGTTTCAGTACCCTCTTAGACAAAAGAAATCTCCTCATCTATGTTCTAATCAGACAACCCTTTACTCTGCGATTATATCTTCTTGCCATATAAATCTTCTAGAGAGAGTAAGTGTAGTCTAATCTAATTTGGTCTAATCTAATATGGTCTATTGTAACACTATCCACACTGAGCTATATGTGATATCATTGCAACATTGCTCTCGGATCTTGAAACCTTTTCACAGCAGAAACCCGAGGCAAATACTTCATACTTTGCCATTGATTCCTAATTGAGAAATAAAGACATTTGCAATGGTATTTAGAAAATTTTTGGTAAAAACTAACATTGCATTCTTATTTTTGTTTTGTGAAGAATTCAATATGGTGCTTTAAATCATCATAACAAAATGACTGCAGTAGTTTCTGATATCCATTCAGAATTGGTAATTTGGAGCAATACTTGTCCCTCATTGGTGTTTACTGACTCAAACCAACTTCTTTTGGGTCATCAATGTTTTGGTCACTGGATATTTTATGAGTGAATGAACAGATAGATTCTCATTTCACCAATCATTAAATTGTGTGCAGTGTTATATACAACATCTTAGCAAGGCCTAGAATAAGACTTTTGGTTGTATAAATCAGTGTTATAATATCAAATATAATAGAACATCAAACAGAATTAACTTTAAAAAGAATCTTTACTTTAGCATAATAATCCATTATAACTATGCAATATTTTTTCAAATGTCTAATTGCGATATTGTGTGAGAGAACTCTTATCAACTGCATTTCAAGGTCAAACATTCATTTGCAATAGCTTTCTGTGTTTGGCTATCATTTCAACTTAGTTTCCTTGGAGATAATTGTATCTTAAAATATGAAACAAGCATTCAACTGAAATACTCAGATTGGAACAGGAGTCAGGCATTTAAAACAAAATGACTTGTAGGTTTAATGTGCAGAAGCATCTGTGGCCCTATGTATTTGCTGAAACGCTACCTCTATGGTCTTGCTCTGTGCCTCAACCTCAGCCCATTGAAAATAGCAGAAACATGCACACACCGAATATAATTCAATGTAATAAAGTGACACTCATAGTTACTTCTAAATTGATACAGCATTATAGGCCTGAGAAAGGAGCTTGCTCAGGAAGATGGAAGGTCATTAACTGCAATGCTCAACTCCCTTTCAGCCATCTCCCAATTATTAAATGACTATAATTGAAAGAAAGCTCTGCCAAGTCCTAATGGAGTTGCTGTTTTGATAGTCTGGAGTGCAGAACAATATGGACTGTTAAAAGAGCCCCTCGGGTTGTGTGCAAAAGAGGTGTAATTTGGTCTTGCTTTACTGTGATGTGTTTTGAAGTGGTCAGTCCTTGGCTGCTCACTGCAACAGTTTTCCCTCAGAAGGGAAAGGCTAATTTATCTCTGATGGGTTGAAATCCAGCATTTAACTCTTCCTCTTAGACTAAATTCAAATATTTTCAGAACCATTACCTTTCAACAAATGGTTAAGAGCTGACAATTTTTGGAAGGGAGAAGCGAAGGAATATACTAGCCAGATTCTGGAACCTAGCACAACTTTCATTGGTAACAATGAAAAAAAAAAGCTGAGTTTAAAATATAAATTCTACTTAAATACAGTGACTGTGATTTTCATTGTGCTTATAGTTCTGGTATTTCATACATTTGTTTCCCTTAAATATTCCCAGTGCCATAAATTGTTCCAGGTTGCTTAATCATAAACTTTTAATTTCTATCGATGGAAATGCTATTAACTTTGATCAGTTACAAAATTCCAGCTTCTTTGTGATTGTTGAGGCTGTATTCCTGTTACATAGGCTAAGTAAATAAACCAGGTTAAGGGGAAATATATAAAATATATATTTGATTTGTTAAGAGCATTGTAGCAAATTGCAACAATTGTAAATTTTTAGCCCTTGATTTTATATACCTTGATGTTCTCCCTATATCGGTTGCCGCCTCCTCCTATCCCATAACCCTCCAGGATTTCTGTAGATCTCTACTTCTGTCCTTTTACGCATTTCCAGTTTTAATCATTCCACCAATGGTGGCTAAGTCCTAATGTACTTTACCTAATGATTACTATCAATTATGCCTTTAGTTAATCTC
Source organism: Chiloscyllium punctatum (assembly GCF_047496795.1). Lineage (NCBI taxonomy): Eukaryota > Metazoa > Chordata > Chondrichthyes > Orectolobiformes > Hemiscylliidae > Chiloscyllium > Chiloscyllium punctatum. Next base: position 64,677,695 of record NC_092755.1, read on the forward strand.
TGCTGGTTTGTAACAGTATGCGGCACATTGGCACATTCGAGTATTGATGCTATTTGAGCAAACGTGTGATAAAGAAATAACACGTTTTGATAAAAGATTTTTAAAAACTTATTATATAAATACATTTCACTCAATTCTATATGTGACCAGTATGTTTATTACAGAGGTCTCTTATGCAACACTTGATTAATACAATAATCTTCAAACCAAAACCAGCTTTTGCGATGTTACTTTCCTGAATATAAATGATTTTTCATAATCAACTATACTAGTCATCTAACATAATGTATACACACTCATGGTGCAGTCTCAGTTATTCTGTATTACCACCCAAAATAGACGCTTTTGTTTAAGAACAAATTATGCTTTATAGAGGGTTGAATCAAATTTTAGTTGATATAATTTATTTGTGAATTTAAAGTGATGCTGCTGAACAATTTGCACTTTACTGTCAACAGTTGAGCAAAATATTTTGAATGTAACAGGTTTACAGACTAAATTTACAGCTTAACTGTGGATTTTAACATTCAAAATTTCCATCTGAATCAATTACAAGTAATTAGTCAGATACCGGATTAAGATTATACCAAAAGCCCCATGCTATTTGCAAATATGACATCTACTTTTGCTGATTGCCATGGTTTCCTGTGGCCTTGGTAAACAATTTAGCTAATAGATGCTTGGCAAGCGTGCTTAACTTTTGTCAGTGCTCTTTCTTGATTGGATACTTTTGTTTTTGAAGCATCTGATTACAAAATTGCATGGCCATTTGCAAATCATTTAATTACCTTTTCACTGCATGGAATATGAAGCTGCAGGAAAGTAAATAAAATTCTGTCAAGAAAATGGGGCGGCACTGTGGCACAGTGGTTAGCACTGCTGCCTCACAGCGCCAGAGACCTGGGTTCAATTCCCGCCTCAGGCGACTGACTGTGTGGAGTTTGCACGTTCTCCCTGTGTCTGCGTGGGTTTCCTCCGGGTGCTCCGGTTTCCTCCCACAGTCCGAAGATGTGCAGGGCAGGTGAATTGGCCATGCTAAATTGCCCATAGTGTTAGCTAAGGGGTAAATGTAGGGGTATGGGTGGGTTGCGCTTCGGCGGGGCGGTGTGGACTTGTTGGGCCGAAGGGCCTGTTTCCACACTGTAAGTAATCTAATCTAATCTAATCTAAAATTAGTTCAGCCAAATTTGTTTTCAAGACATTTGAAGTAGAGAATTTCTTTGGGATCACCGCAATGATATCAAACATTGATTTGAATCAGATGCATTTATTACCCAGGGTAATGGAATCAGCTCCTGTCTTGAAAATGACATTTGGTAAATACTTGAAAATTAAAAATGAAATTGCAAGCCTCAAAGATATAAGGGAACCACTTGGGAGATAGTCAAAATCCAGTGTAGACCCAATGTGCGAAATGGAGGGGAAAGTGTGGTTGATCCCAAGAGTAAATGTTTGTGTCCTTTTGAAAACTATATGTAATGAAGCTGTCACTGTCAAGGATATTTTTCACTACGTCTCTTCTCAAACTGGATGGTTAGTAAGTTCACGGGTTTGGCATGAAGAAGTGTTCCCATCAAATATTAATGTTTAACTCACCAATTGAATTTATACATGGGACCAAGATACTTTTGTTAATTGAAACAAAGCAAAAGACATCAGTATATCATTAAGATTGCTGAAACTGAATACACCAGCAGGTATTCTATAGATGACCTATCTGAAACACATTTTTTTGAGAGATCTGGAAGCAGTTTTCATTGTGTATATTAAATGATTTATGGAGGCAATGCGATTTAATTGCTTTTTAAAACACTTTTTCAGCTCTTCAATGTACTTTTCATGTTTGATTTCTGTTTTGTACTTTATATGGAAGAAACAAATGGACAGTCTGTTCAGGAGTATAAAACCTGACCTTGTCAAGCTCTGAAATTTAAAAGAAGACTATTATTCATTACTGCACTATTTTTCCCAAAGAACCTCGTGTATCGATTGTTCTTAGGTTGACTTATGGCAATGTATTCCACTTTATCAATATATTTTCAAGGTAAACTCATCAGGGATAGAGGCTCATGAGTATCTCAAACAATGTTTCTCCACTAGGAGTCATAATATATTATAACTTCACTTTGAAGTTGACTGAAATTAAACTATGATACATTGATATGCCAGAACTAAATGTCTGTAATCCAATTGTAGTAATGTTGTTTCACCAGTGAAGTAAAAATTGTGTGTAACTTGTTGCTTTGCCTAATACAAAAGGCAATGTTATATCTGCAAATATTAGTTTTGAGGTTTGAAAAAGTATACTTACAATGGAATAGTTTGTTTGAGTCACTTAATGTGCCAAAGGGATCATATTTAAATAAGAGAAGATTAAATATGAGCCATACAGCACATTATTCCTTGAAGAGTCAATGATGTAATGACATTTAGTTTGAAATAGTGATGCCTCATGATTGTAATTATCCAAAATTTAACACTCATCATTGAACCTACCAAAATATGAACACAACTTTATTTCTCAGTGCTTACAGTGCTGGGGACCCAGTTTCGATTCCAGCCTTGAGCCACTGTATGTGTGGAGTTTGTATAGTCTCCCCATGTCTGCGTGGGTTTCCTCTGGGTGTTCTGGTTTCTTCCCACAATCCAAAAATGATGCAGGTCAGGTGGATTGGCCATGGTAAAAACTCGAGCTGGGTGGGGTTATGGGGGTGAGGGGAAGGAGTGGATCTGGGTTCAATGCTTTTTGGAAAGTCGGTGCAGACTAAATGGTTTGAAAAGCCTCTTTCTGCACTGTAAGGATTTTATTCTATGAATCTTCCTAAAGTCTATATTGGTATTCCTCTGCTGTCTCACCCCAAGGGATCATTTTGTGTGACGATTAATGGTACAAATTGGTGAATTATTGAGATGAATTTGATTTTTTTTCCTTATCAAAACCTATATCCTCCAGCAGGACTGTTTTGGATTGTAATTGAGGATTAGATACATTTGTCAATCCCTCCTTCGATAAGAGTTAGTACTGAGGTAAATCAGAGTGTCCATATCATTACACTGCTGTGGTTATGTTATACAAAGCAGACTCTGGAATAGAAGTTGTTTTCTTCAAATTTCAAAATGGCAACTGAAATGACAGTAGTGCAGTAATTCATGGTTTAGCTTTGAGGGGATTGAGCTTGCAGTGTTTTATAAGCGCAACCGATTAATTAATACCCTTCAGGAAAAAGATTCTGCCCAGTCTAATCAATAAATTTGCTTTAGTCTAGTGATATTTGGATGCCTCAGGTACCCTCTGAAATAACCCATTGAGTCATAAAATGCTTCAAGAAGAGATGCCATTGGTTTTTCAGAGCAATGAGGAATGAGCATCAAGTAATGGTTATCCCAATGCAGAAAGATACAATGTAATCCAATGAACGGATTCCCCAGTTCAGGAATGACCATAATTGCTAATAGATTTCCCTGTGCCTGAAACCTGGAGTTTTGCTATAATGCATCAGTGCAGAAAGAAGAGGAATGTGGGTAGGGAAGATGTGCTGGTGGGCTGTATACTTTTTTCACCTATTTAATAAATTGGTGGAAAATCAGATTTCACAAGTGGCATTATTTTCTTCCTTGAATGATTTTCTCTTATTCACACTGTCCAGATGATTCAAAAGAATTGGTAGTCAAGCAAGAAAAATCCACTTCCTCCTCCACCTTCCTGCTCAATGGATCTGTCTTCACTCAATGTTCCTGCTTATTCCAGAATATCATCAGAAATGACTTCTCTTCCCAAACTTGCAATCACTACAATATCTATTATTTTCTTATTTACACACGGTGCTCCTTGGCAACACCACCTGAAGACTCGGGATAGTTTCTACAGTTATACTGCCAATTCCCAGATCTATCTCTCCCCCACTTTTCTCAACTCTTCCAATAGTTATATAGTTGCACTGCTTGACTGTTATACACCTACTGGAGAATAATAATTATGTTTGATATTTTTGCCATTTGGTTTTAAATTTCTATTTCAGGAAAAGTTTCCAAATTTCTAATGTAGTATATAGAGTTCATATAAATGGTAACTCAGATAAAGGAACCATATAGTCTTCAACTCCTTTTTCTTATTTTAGTAAATGAGGAAGCAGTGCTAATTATATGGGTGATAATATTGTGGCTTTTTCTGTTTACTTTTAATTGACTTCCAGAATAGATATTTCAAATTTCAGTGTCTCAGACAGGAACTTACTGATTTTAGGTTATAAAAATTTGACCTGTTTAACTTGGAGATTAACACCATTTTCAGCCCTCAGAGGTGAGGCTTGAGGCTAGTTATATCATTGTTTAAGTGTTTTGCATCCACTCAGAGCAAAAATGTGTTGCAAAGTATGACATTTTTTATTGAGGTAAAAGTAATGACTGCAGATGCTGGAAACCAGATTTTGGATTAATGGTGCTGGAAGAGCACAGCAGTTCAGGCAGCATCCGAGGAGCAGCAAAATCGACGTTTCGGGCAGAAGCCCTTCATCAGGAATAAAGGCAGAGAGCCTGAAGCGTGGAGAGACAAGCTAGAGGAGGGTGGGGGTGGGGAGAAAGTAGCATAGAGTACCATAGGTGAGTGGGGGAGGGGATGAAGGTGATAGGTCAGGGAGGAGGGTGGAGTGGATAGATGGAAAAGAAGGTAGGCAGGTCGGACAAGTCATGGGGACAGTGCTGAGCTGGAAGTTTGGACCTAGGGTGAGGTGGGGGAAGGGGAAATGAGGAAACTGTTGAAGTCCACATTGATGCCCTGGGGTTGAAGTGTTCCATACGTTTTCAGGGTGGAGTTGGCTGGCATTTTATTTTCCCAAGTATTGCTGGTTTGGATAAAAACTTGTGAATCTAAACTAATGTTCATTATTTTGTACACATTGTGGTGTCAACAAGTCAATAAAAATATTGTCACTACTTTTAATTCAGTGCGTACACTTACTACAGAGAGAAAACTAAAGCAAATGAACTGCTCTGCTTTAGAAAGTGTCAGTCTGCAATTTGCATTATCTATTTATTTTATTACTATTGTGCCAATCTGGCTCAGTTTCTAGTCATTTCCCTTCTGAGTCACAAGGTATGTGTTCGAGTGCACTCCAGTTGTTTGGACATGTAATTCTAGGCTGACACTTTGCAGCAGAAATACCAACTTTTGCTTTTTCAGATGCATGTAAGGTATGCCATAGTGTTACTTCAGCAATGAACGGGAGATTTGTCTAGTACCCTGGCCAATGTTTACTCCTCAACTAATTTCACAAAATGGGTTAGCGCTGGTAGGTTTCATTATTCTCTTCATTGGCACTTGCAGCACGAAAATGTAGTTGCTGGATTTCCATGTTACAACAGTGACTGCATATAAAGTATCACATTGGTTGTGAAGTATTTTCAGACATCTCTTTGTTGTGAAAGGCTTATACAAATGCAAGTCTTCCTTTTATCCGTAAACTTGTACTATACACTTCTGATCTTGTTTCAGTTTTGTAGTTGAGAGCTGTTTGAACGCAATTACTAGCTCAGTGACTACTGTCATCATCTCTGGAAAGTCTCATTTACTCCAAACATCGATTTTCTGTGCTGACGTTTGGAAATTATTGTCCTGCCCATTGTGGTCACAGGTGCAGACACAATATTCACACTCAAGATCACAAAGCCTTTATTTGTAAGCAGCAAGAGAAAAGAATTAATCTGTCTTTGCCCAAGAACCTTGAATGGTATCTGCTTCATTAGTGCTGTCTGTAACCTTGGTCACATATTGAGAAGGAAACTTGCTGATACCCTAATTGTGTGTTTGGTTGCTATAGTAATAAATGCTGTTTTCAATATGAAAACCATACTGTACTAATTTATTTTGAGAGGGCTGAAGGCTTGAATAATGTCTTTTATCTCTCTCTGTGTGCCAGTTACATTTTCAACTCAGCCACAAACGTGCTGTGACATTTCAGAACAATCTGATAGCCTTCTTTCACATTCCATAATATCTAAAATTAGTAATTATCAGGTCATTTATCAAAAGTGGGCTGGTGGTTATGGAAAGTTTATTGAAAGCCATGACTTGGGAAGTTTCAGCATTTTGAAGTCATGCTGATGGAATTATTAAAGACACTTTGTTTTTGAGTACTTCAAAGCATGTGGTTCATTTGATTTCTTCACTCTGGTGAGTGCCATTTGAAAAGAAAAGTTAACTTTGTGTTGTGTGATTGCACAAAGCATCCTTTCCTGTTGGATCAGAAAGGAATCCTGCGCAATCTTTTCAATTTCCATTGCCTGCTCCCCTTTCACACTCTCACCCTGCCAGTTCATGTGAACTCTCCCATACTTTTGATTCCATCCTTTTTCCATTTCATGTATCTGCTAACATATTTATTTCTCCATATCATCTCCAATAATTGGGCAGCATGGTGGCTCAGTGGTTAGCCCTGCTGCCTCCGAGTGCCAGGGACCCAGGTTTGATTTCAGCCTCAGGTGACTGTCTGTGTGGAGTTTGTGCATTCTCCCCGTATCTGCATGGGTTTCCTCCCACAATCCAAAAATGTGCAGATTAGGTGAAGTGACCATGCTAAATTGCCCATAGTGTTCAGGAACGTGTAGATTAGGTGCATTAGTCAGGGGAAATGTAGTGTGATAGGGTAGGGAAATGGGTTTGGTTGGGATACTCTTCAGAGGGTTGGTTTGGACTCGTTGGGCCAAATGGCCTGTTTCCATACTGTAGGGATTCTATGATTCTATTTGCAAATAGCCCCAATATTGTGACTGATACCTGAAATCAAAGCAAATGGATCCTTTTTCAGTCTCAAAGATTGACCCTCTCTGGCTGCTGCCATTGTTTTTTCTGATTATCTCCACCCCTTCTTCCTTCTCTATCATTTCAAAAGACATAGCTTACCGAATACTGTTCTGTGACTCAACTGGTTGGCCCCTAATGACTGACTCCCAATGTTTTGGATTCAAGTAGGGCTCAATCAGAAAAATCATAATTGTCGAGTAGTGAAGGTGTACTAGAATGTTAGAGGTGCAGTCTTTCCAATAAGACATTAAACAGAATCCTATCTGCCTGCTGAGATCGAAGCACCTGATTCCAAGGAAAAAGAACAAGAGAGTTGGCCTAAATGTCCTGGCCAATATTTATCCTTCAATCAGAAACAGAACATCTCATCATTGTTACACTGCTGTTTGCAGGAGCTGTGTGCAAATTGGCTGCTGTATTTCTTAGATTATAATAGTTTCTGTATCTCAAAGTAGTTCATTGGTAATGAAGCCCTGAGAGATATTCTTAGGTTGTGGAAAGAGCCATTCAAATGCAAGCTTTTTCTTCCCCATTTAATTAATTCTGTCCCTTCTGCAACTAATTTTCATTAACCCTTTTCGATTTGAATATTACTGAAAAGAGAGACATGATGCCAAAGCTTTTTATTTGCACTCATCAAGACAAATGCAAGAAGTCAAATTTCAAACGCTTACAACAATTTATACCGCAGAAGGAAAGGTTGCTCATTGTTTGGCAAGTTGACTTTCATTGGTTGAACTGCTCCCATGGAGAATTGCTTAAAGATTGCATGCTTCCAGGTCATTTCAAAAATGCAAGATTCAAATATATCCCTTTTGTTTGCAGAGAGCTGGTTCCTGCCTACAAAGGTATATCACTTTAAACAAGGAAATGAGCCATGTTATGTGTTTGTTAACCCTGAGCTAGTGTAATCCACACCATAGACCCGTGAGTATAGTTTTCTATGCAGTCTCAGCATCCAGAGTTTCCTACATTCTACAATCTTGAGGTATTGTCTGTTTTGTCATTGTCTATATTGTTTAATTGATGTGCGGCAGTGAATTCTTTATGTGCTTATTGCATGAACTGATTCATCTTTAATACTAAATTACAGTTAATAGATGCTGTGTTGCTGTCTTTGCTATCGGCAGGTGAGTTTAAGATATTATCTTCACGCAAGGAGTTTGGTTCAAACTCAAAGAGAAACAGAAATTGCTGGAAAAATTCAGCAGGTCTGGTAGCATCTGTGAAGAGAAATCAGAGTTAATATTTTGGTTTAATTAAACTCAATATTGATAAAACAGTTGAGCAGAATACCTATGTTCCACCTGCAACAAATGACCCTGAGCTTCCAGTTGCCTTCAACACCCTGCCATGTTTCCTGGCCAGCATCTCTGTCTCAGGCTTGCTGCAGTGCTCCAGCGAAGCTCAATGCAAGTTAGAAGAAAAGCATCTCATTTCCCATTTAGAGACTGCAGCCTTTGGGATTCAAAAGTACTCTCTCCCATGTCCTTACCCTAACCCCCACACACACCAGGCCTCATCATCACATGGGCTGCTTTCAGAACAATCCATTGCCAGTCATTAATAGTCCCCATTAGCAGCTGTTCATTCTCCTTGGCTGACTATGGCCCATTCCTTTGTCCGTCCAACAGGTTTTCTCTCTTTGGGCTCTATGTCCACCTCCTCCCACCACATCATCTGCATAAATACCAACCTTTTTCCAAGCAACCATCACTTCTGAAGAAGGGCCACTTGACCTGAAGTGTTAACTTTGCTTTCTCTTCAAATTTACCCCCAAACCAGCTGAGCTTTTCCAGCAATTTCAGCTTTCACTTCCAGCACCTGCAATTCTTTAGGTTTTTTTGTTTGGTTCAAACTGTTAGATTCAAGACATTTGGAAAACCTGGTACTTTATAAGTGTTTTTGAATTCTTGTTTCTATGACAACCATGCAAATCAAATCATCTTTGCTCCAAGACCATTAAGAGTTAGTAAAGTGACAATCTTAGACAACATGACTGTACTGATGATGATAACGAAGGTCTGTCTTTGCTAGTATCTGTATTGAACCTTAGGCAAAGTATCTCAAAGCTCTCCACATCATGACAATTATATAGATAGGCAGATCATGACTTTCTTTTAAAACAAAAATGTTTTATGGCAAATACCGATTGCAAAGTAACTATAGCAATTGTAAAAATCAGAGGGATCCCTGTCTCTTCAAGAGACATTTCCTCTAGATCTCAAATGACCTTTTACTGATTGCGTTTTCTATGAGCTGCTGTTCTTTTAGCCATCGTTGTGGATTACTTGCCTCAGATGTGATTGGTGCATGCTGCCTCTCACTGAGAGAACACAAAGGCACTAACAGAACTGAGTACCCACTGAGGATATCAAAATGTAGCAGGACAAAATATATAGCAAGCTCATAACTTGTCACAAACAAGATTTGTGATTCAGAAGCAATAGTGCCAGACTATGTTTAGTGTACATGTAATATAAAGCTTTTGGATATCTTTTCATTTTTATATTGCTTCGTTCATAGGCTATTCTTTGGGATTAACGATGACTTTCACATTGATGCCTTGCATTGTGAATATCTGGGATAGCACCGTTTTTGAGTTATCTCCAATAGGAGGAATATCTGTCGCCATTACTTTTCTTTTCTGTTATATGTATGGCTACCATTCCCTTGCCATTTACAAAGAGATCACTGCACACAAAGGCAGTTCAATATTGTCTGTGGTGGGAGCATTTATTCTCCCATTCAAAAACACTTATAAAGTACCAGGTTTTCCAAATGTCTTGAATCTAACAGTTTGAACCAAACAAAAAAGCCTAAAGAATTGCAGGTGCTGGAAGTGAAAGCTGAAATTGCTGGAAAAGCTCAGCTGGTTTGGGGGTAAATTTGAAGAGAAAGCAAAGTTAACACTTCAGGTCCAGTGGCCCTTCTTCAGAAGTGATGGTTGCTTGGAAAAAGGTTGGTATTTATGCAGAAGATGTGGTGGGAGGAGGTGGACATAGAGCCCAAAGAGAGAATACCTGTGTATTCCTATTGTACCGATCTGTGTATTTATACTGTTACCAACCTGTGTATTTATACTCTTACCAACCTGTGTATTTATACTGTTACCAGCCTGTGTATTTCAGTCAACAGCAGCTAGAATTCTGCAGAGACTTTCTCCTTCTGTGGGACATGCTAATGGGCACCTTCCCAAACAGCCCAGACAATATAAGTGTTTATACAGTATTTTGAATCCTCATTTAACAATGACCCGTTGATTAGCACGCCTCATTGTAACTGTGGCGAATGGGGGTTGTCCTAAATAGTGGATCCATTTGATGTTTCAGTATTCTGCACTGGAAAGTTTGGATGCCAAGCCTAGTTACCACTATTCTGTTGAGAAACGGAATAACAGCAAATAGTTGCTCTAACTCTTCAAGCCCTTTACAGCAATAATGCTGTGCAACGCAAAGCTTGATGACATCCATTTTACAGGTAGGTTTAAATGACCTTTAAAATCAAGAAACATTTGACCCGAGTGGTGGTCCCAAGAGATGTTTGCAAGACAGCCATTTAGGACACTCTGCACCTGCTTCTCGGATGCTGCCTGACCTGCTGTGCTTTTCCAGCACCACTCTAATCTAGACATCTTTATCAAATACTATTGCTTCACCTTTTCCACCAAGAGATATGTAGTTTGTCAGAGATATGCTCAACTTTGTGTTGGAATATAGCAGATAATGTGGTCTCAAGACGTGTTGATGTAAGCACACAGTAGGTGGGGCCAGGTTAGTGAGACTAACAGTTAAAGATCTACTGATCCTTTATAACGTGTCCCACAATTGCCTTGATGAGAAATGCTTGATGGAAGTTGGAGGGCACCGTAATGATACCTTGTACAGAGGGATAGCTGCATGTACAAGATTGGGTCATCCAGTGACAAAAAAATCATTTGGTTGAAAATTTCTCTTGAAAGATCTTTTGCATATAAATACTGCATGACTACAATGTTGTTAAGGCACTTTAGATGCATTAGGAAGCTTTCTGTAACTTTCACGTGGATTTGTACACATGATGTGCACAAGCTGTCATATGACATTTGGGAACCAACTATTATGGTGCTGAATAGACTCAGAGCTACCAAACCCTTGCAGCTGTACAGTCCAAGGCAAGGTGCCTTGCAGTACTCCCTACCTTGTTTTCAATGGGTTTTCACCCTTTCTGTGAGTGGGTGTTACTTTATAATACAACAGTTATTCAGTAAATATTTTTCATGCACAATAATTTCATTGTGTGCTAGTGTGTCAGGTTCTCCGCTGTATGTTTGTTAGTTTTCAAATGTGTGAGCTCACATCCTTAATTTAATCTTCCTCCAGGAGACACTAACTGCATTGACATGCTCTTTTCTCGTTTTGTGTTTCAGTTTCACTTTTAGCATTGTCAGTTTGCTTCTACAAATTGGGTTTAAATGTCATTTTATATTTTGTGTTTTTGTGGCCCCTTCATCATCGAATTGTTAGCATGATGTTCTATGACAATAACAAGTTTGTTGTTTGATACAAAGTGTTTAATTTCCCTTCACTTCAAACCGATTGGATGGCCATTTCTTTGTTGAACTGTCCTAAGGACGTTAAATCCTTATCAATGCTTCTGATGAAATCTTAGTTGAAAGAGCTAAAAATGATGCCTAAAGGGTCAAAGAGGAAATTTTTAGTGCTTTCCAGCTGAAGTACCTTTTGCAAGGCCAACACATTTTTTTAAAAAGATTGATCATAAATAGAGTAAACGAAGGATAAGTTTACTTGAAGAATCCAGAATTCTGCATTTAAAGGAAAGTCATTTGCATTACTCATACTATGCAGATCTTACTGTTCCATAATTTGACAGTAAGAAGACCAACTCAGGACTGCTGCTGCTTCCTGAATAGTGGTGCATGATAACAGCAGCTGAGCTGTGTGATGTCAAAAACCATCACTCATGCAGCTAACTGATGAGAATGTCAACCTCTGCGGGGATTATGTCTTCAACTGGTGAATCAAGTGCATTGTTATTTTGTTGCTGGGCCTTGCTTATGTTAAGTCTGAACTTTACATCATCCTTCGCACCTTAAGGATCGCTCAGACTCATTCTGGTGAATGCAGCACCCATTGTAGCCTCTGCAGCAGTCCTCACAACATACCTCACAAAGAACGCTAAGAGAAATCATCAGATAATCTATTTCAGTAATGTTGGTTGATGGATAAATGTGGGCAAGATACTGGGAGAAGGGGCTAGCTAATGTTTGAATATTTTAATTAGATCTTCTTTGTCCACCTTTGTTGCAGCTTATCTAAAAGGCAGCCAATGAAGTTCTAGCATAGAAGTGTCAGCCTGGATAACGTGCTCAACTACTGAGGTCTATGAACCCACTTTGTTCTGACTCAGTTAAATGCAGCATGGTTGAGCTAAGGGCTGACACTTGGATGGGAGATTTTTGTAACAGACTGTATTTGACATGTCAGCTTGATATTAATAAGGGCAGAGGTGGTGACGTGATCTATCAGACATTAAAAGGGTCCTGATATTTAGACAACAATAGCATAACTATAACTTGTTATTCCTCGGAGCCAGGAGGTCCCACTTGCTCCAGAGATGTATAATAATATCTTTGACAGGTTGATTTGAAAATATCTGTACTTGGTTTGGCGTGTTTAGTTGTAATTATTATGTTGCATTTGTCTATATCCTTCGATAGTTAATTAATGTTATATCTTGCATTTCAGTTGCTAATATTGCTTGAAGACGAACTTTGGAATTCTGAACACACAGTCATAGTGCCTCAGAGAAAAATGTTATTGATCTGAGAAAGACACTTGTTTTTAAAAATCAATGACTAATGAAATTTTCTATATGCCACTGAATCATGTGGGAGTCTGTAGGCAGAAAATATTTCCATGTAGTATTAAACAGAGTTGAAAAAAATAAGGTGAAGCACATGACATTGCTTATGACTGCATCAGTTGACCTCCAGGGAATGGTTTCAGTTCGAGGCTAAGCAAATACACAGGAGACTAAAAAGATTTGCTTCCTCACTCACTAGATCATTAACAGCAGAACATCTGCAATCCCTGCAAGTGCTAACGGTCAACCTAAAGGAAGTGATTCAGTCAGTATGAAAATTTGCTTTTGTGAAAGTTCATCACATGTTTGCATGTTGTCCAATGGTCCATAATGCATTTTGTAAACTCTTACGGTACTTGATGTTGAAGTGCTTCTGCATCTTGAGAATTCAATTTTGTATTGTGCCTACCCCTGCCCTGTATTTAGAGAAGCGTATTTTTCCCACTGTCACAGGAAGAAGTGAAAGCTTCTGTCCCTGAAATTTCAATTCTCCAACCTGATGTCACTCCGAGGATATTGGATCTGCACTTCCAGTGTGGGCAAAACAGATTACATTTATACACTTCCCTCATTCAAAACCATGGCCTGTTTTGCTTTGCTGGGAGAGAAGGGGACACTCTGTACGAAGCATTTAAGGGAGCGACTGTGACATATGAAAGAACAACATTTGGTGAAACTTTTGAAGGAGGAAGACAGATTGACACAAAAAGGCTTAGGAAGAGGTTTCCAGAGACTTATAGGCAGCAGATTCAAGCAAGAGGAGTAGTGAATGGAAACTGGAACATTGCACTGGAGACACGGGTTAGAGTAAGACCATGGGGACGCTTAGAGAGGAAGACTAGAATTTTAACATGGAGGCTGAGAGATCAAAGAGATGATGGTGAAGACGGGATGATGGATGTGATGTATGTGGTAAGATATGGGTCAAGGAATATAGATAATTTACAATTTATGCTTGGGGAATTACAAAGGAGAACTTGGAGGAATTGAGCCTGAAAGGAAAAGGAAAAGTAAGGGGATTGATAAGGGGAAAGGGGATTGAAAAGCAACTATATTTCAAGATGTAAGTAAGGTGGAACTTGAACCTAGCAGGACATTGAGGTTACATTCCAGCAGGCTCTGTCTGAGATGTAATTTATGCCTGTCAGGATCTGGACAAGATGAGTTTGTTTTGCTATTAATTACAGCCCATCCCTGAGCATGGGCTTCCAATTTATTACCATCTTTGGTGAGGAGGGAAGAATTAACTGCTCTTCTTTATTCAACCCCCTCTGTCTGTAGGTCACAATATGATTAACTTAAAGGAGTTATGCAGTTCACTGTGGCTTTTGACTGGTCACTTGTTCCCAGGAATCAGAGGGAGATTTTGCACTCCTTTCCTTTTTAACATGCAAGCATACAGGTGTCAAGTAGGTACTCTTCAGCTATAGCCTTCATAGCACACTCTCATCCAGTGGCACACTGACTCTGGAACTCTGGACTAGAACATGCGTGCACTGAAAGTGCAGTAAGTTTTCAACCCCTTTTCCTGTGTATACATGACAAGGTAAACACAGACATTTCTTTTTCAAGAGAGATTTATTTTACCTCACGTTATATCCACTATCTGGGAACGTGACTCTCAGACTCTGGTCTAGGTTTTGCATCATACCTCTTCCTTAAAAATGTCTCTTTCAAGTTCCTTGCCACCTTTCTGGATGTTGCATTTTATGCTGTCACTCCTGAGGCTGAATAATCCATACAGGAATGTTCCAGACAGTCACTGAGCTGCATTATTAGGTATCTCTGTTTTGTATGTTGTTTTAGAAAAAAAAGTCTTACTAAAAAGTTTAGTATGTCTATGTAATTTAGAACTTTGATCTATTGTCATGACAATATTGAGTACAAGAATAACAGCTTATATTTATAAAGCAAACATTCCCAACAAAAGCATTATAAGCAAAATTTGACACAACTATCTGAGATGATATTAGGACAGATGGTTAAAAGGTTGGTTGAAGACCTAGATTATAAGAAGAGTCTGAAAAGAGGAAAGAGACGTGAAGAAAGATTTGTGCAGAGCCTATGAAACTGAAAGCGAACTCAGCAATGGTGATACTAACAAGGTTGGAGATGCTGAAGGTATGAATTAGGTGAGTGCACACACCATTAAGGATAGATACCCAGAACAAACTTGTGGAGCAATGCAGGAGTTGGAAAAGAAAAGATTGCAGGCGATTCTCAGACTGTTTAGAGAGAGAAAAATGGGACAAGTCGATTGTAGTCCAAGCCAGCTGGACAATGTCAAAAGGGTGTTGAAGGAGACTGGGGTGATCAACCTCCCAAAAGCTGTGGGCCAATTTGAAAGGAATGAAGAGGAAGAGGTGAATGAGAAAGTGTTACTGCAGAGTCAAACAATCTTCTGTTCTCAGCGTTTAGATTTCTGCAAGAATTCTGATAATCATCAGATTTGTTAATATCTATTTCCAAAGAATCATTTCCAACCTTCTTTCTCCAAACTAACCTCATCGTTCAGATGTTTTATTCTTGCAAAAGAAGGTACACATCTGCAGTGAAAACATTTGGAAAGGAATTCTTTTCATCCTCCAGCTAGTTTTAACTAACTTGTAAAAGCAAATTTCTAAATATTGTTCAGCTCCTTAAACAAAAGAGAATTGATGCTACAGCAATGTCCTTCCGTCGAATTGAAATGTGGAAAGGAAACATCGGACATTAGAGTAAGATTTGGATGATTCTGTCAGAAAGTGAAGAAAGTCTAGAAAGTGAGACCAGGATTAATAAAACTCTTCGAATATAATCAGCTTTGATGCAATTTCCTCTAGATAGGGACTCAGCGATGAAAATTCATTGATTCAAAAGATCACTTAACAGGGGGAAGAAAAATTATTAGAGAAATGGGGATATAATGATGTGGAAAGTGGCCACCATGTGTACAGAGTCAAGATTAGAGTGTTGCTGGAAAAGCACAGCAGATCAGGCAGCATCCGAGGAGCAGAAAAATCGACATTTCAGGCAAAAGCCCTTCTCAAACGTCGATTTTCCTGCTCCTCGGTTGCTGCCTGACCTGCTGTGCTTTTCCAGCCCCACTCTAATCCTGACTCTGATCTCCAGCATCTGCAGTCCTCACTTTCACCAAGTGTACAGATGCAACTTTAACAAGATATACCATGCAATGAAATCTGATGATTCTCGAGAAGCCACCCCAAGCACTAGAAAGGAGGCAATGCAGAATGAAGGTGAATAAACGTGTAATGCTTTTGTGTGCTGCGCACAGCTTTACACTTCTTTAATGAGAATGAAGTACTGCAAAAAAGTACTCAAATGGAAATAAACAATGGACCCATTACTTTTGACTTGATCTACTCCCTCAAAAAGAATTCCAGTGCCTTCAATTGCTTCATAAGGAAATGTACCATGTGGTACTGTACTAAGTTAGTTGCTAGCCTGGTTGAAGGTACAATCCCTTTTTTCTGTTGAATTTGGATGTGAATGTGACAACTGTTACCTCAAGGTTAGAGAGGGAATCAAATAGCTTTCTCTTCTAACTGCTGTCAAGTAATTTCTGCAAAGGTCTTGGATGTGGACAGTAGGTCAGTCCAGAATTAGGTTCAATTTTGATGCCTTTTATGATTGGATGAATTCATGAATGCCGCAGGAATGATAAAAAGTTGATAAAGTCTGGCTTCAACTTAAAGTTACCAGAGATGACAGCAGTGAGTGTGAGAAGCAATGACATGCTTCAACATGTACTTACACCTGTCAAAAGGACAATGTAGAGGTGCATGTAAGTAAACAAATTCAGGAAGATTATGCCATTTGACTGTGTCACCTGATAGGATTTCAGTCCTGTTCCAAATGTTTGTGTTCAATGATTATCTCTGCTTTGCGATGAGTATTGTGGGCCGTCAAAAAATATCATTTATTTCTTGACAGAATTTAATAAATGCTGCTGCCAAATCTAAAACCATTATCTGACTCATAGAAAATTTCACATTGTTAGTGGCTTTCCCAAGAGCTTTTGTGATGCAATGGTATTTCCCATCAGATACTCTTTCTTTATCATAAATTTACAAATTTGTTGTGTCTAATTTCATCAGTCTAACTAGAGCACAGATACTGCACCAACAAATGAGATTTAAAATGTAAGGTCAGATAAACCTGATTGTATAATTAAAGATTTATTACAAAGTAGAATATAATTTGTAATTGCTTCCATTAGAGTGTATCCCTTTAATATGCGATTTAGTGCCCCATTTAAGAAATGGGAAACTTGACATGAGATAGATGACGTCATCTGTTTTCTTGCTTCAAATAGAGGATCAAAGATATTAAACTAGAGTCTGAGCTGTAGATATTCCCAGGCACTGGAGGAAGGGACAATTCTCGGGACATTTATTTCTCTAGGAGATAGTTACACTCCTTTGGTTAAATACAACATTAGAGTTGGTTAGTGATCAGGAATAGGATGGAGTGATTGCGAGTCCAACAGGTAGGGGGAATCTAGGATTATCTTATCTCCTCATCCCTTTGACCAGGAGGTAAGGGTTACTTGTATCCATGTAAATGAATGAGGATTGCAGGGTTACTTGGGCAAACTGACATGGCATAATGTTGTAGGACCCCATTCAAGTCGGGAGACTGATGAGGAATGTTAAAGTTACAGGGTAGATCTGAAATCATAACTTTAAATTCTTAAGGTTGTATTGCCTGTCGGGTGCCTGGGTTAAAGGCGTCTCGTCACAGTTGAAAGTGAATTGGACAGTCCAGTTGCTATGATCTACATTGGAACCAAAGATATACATTGAACTAGGAATGATGTTCTGTGCAAAGTGATTGAGGAGTTAGAGTACAAATTAAAATACTGATTTTTAAAGGTAATAATCCGTGGATTGCTCCCTGAGCAATCCATCCATTGGCATAAGGTTAAACAGGTAAAGAATTATATCATGTCTCAGAGTGGTGTTTGAATATGGGGTGTTGACTGATTGGCATCTGCAATGGAGAGCGAGGCACCTATCCTTTGGTGGAGGGCTCCAATTAAACTTTAGAAATCTAAAGGGGCAGTCAAGTCATGTAACAATTTGAGTAAGGGCAAGGAAATGAACAGAAAGGGTCAAAAGAAATTAATGGTAAGAGTAGATTAGCAAACACATTTAGTGCAAAGAATCATAAAGGAATAAAATCAAAGATTCTATCTGATGGCATGAAGCATTTGTTTTAAGGTCAATGAACTCATGGCATGAAGAAAGATAAAATTGAGACATTGCAAGATGATGAAAGAAAAATAAATATTACACAGTACATAACATTTTTGTAAAAAAAAGAACAAAATGGAGAAGGAGGAGGAGTTGCCCTTGGACAGCAATGAAAAAGATTCTTGGCTCAGAAGATCAAGAAAATAGATTCAGTTGGAGAACAAGAAAAATAAACATCAGGAAATGTGAGTGGGAACAATTATAGACCCTCTAACAGCAATTACTACATCAGGCACAGCATTAAGCAAAAAAACTATTTGAACTTGTAAAACTGAGAGTGTGGTAATTGAGGAATATCAAGCTTTATATAGATTGGACAAATCAAATTAGTAGTTAATCTGAAAAATGAAATTGCAGAATGTTGTTGCGATAGCTTCCTAGAACTTTGCATTGAGGAATCAATGAAGGGATCAAGCTACTTTAGATTTAGTATTGCGTGATGAGGCAGGAAGGATTTGTAACCTTATGGTAAAAGATCTTATGCGAGAAAGTGATTGCAATGCATTTGAATTCCATTGAGATACAATGACACAAATCCTTGGATTCTGGAGAAGTAATTGAGGATTGGAAAACTGCAGATGTGACACCCCTATTCAAAACATGAGGAAGGCAACTGTAGGTTGATTAGCCTAACATCTATTATTGGAAAAAGATTGTGATCAATTATTAAGGAAACAATAGCAGAACATTTAGAAAATCATAATCTAACCAAGCAGAGTCAGCATGGCTTCATAAAAAGGAAGTTGTGTCTGACAAATTTATTAGGGTGTTTCAAAGAAGTATGAAACAGATTCAAGAGAGGGGAACTATTAGATACGGTGTATTTGATAAGGTACCTCACAAAAACTTAAATCATAAGAGCCCATGCTGTTGGAGATAGTATATTGGAATGGCTAGAGAATTGACTGGTGGGCAGGAAACAGCAAATGGGGATAAAGGATTCTTTTTTCAGATTGGCAACTTGTGACCAGTGGGGTTCCACCGGGATGAGTGCAGGGACCACAACTCTTTACAATATACAAGAATGACTTGGAAGAAGGAAGCAAATGTACTGTAGCCAAATTTGCAGACAACCCAAAAATAGGTATAAAGGCAATTTGTGAGATGGATACAAAGAATTGGCAGAGATATGATAGGTTAAGTAAGTGTACATATAAATTGATAAATAAAGTATAATGTGGCTAAATGTGAAGTTGTTTAATTTGGAAAGTAAAACAAACAAGTGGTATTATTTAAATGGCAAAAATGAACTTGGAGGTACTTGTGCACAAAACATAACTTGCAAACAGGTGCAACAGGTAATCGGGAAGACTAACAGAAAGGAGGGCCTTATTTCAAGGAGAAATAAGGGAAATCTTCCTGTAACTGTGCAAGATGCTGGTGAGACCATATCTGGATCATTGTGGCAGTTTTGATCCTCTTATTTAAGAGAAGATATTATTTCATTGGAGGTAGTTCAAAGAAGGTTCACTTGGATGATCCCCAATGTGGAGGCATTATCTTATGAATAATGATAAACAGGATAGAACTCTACTGATTGATATGTAAGAATCCTGTATGTCTTAATGAGAGAGCTTCTCATTCTTGTAAAGTTTATGGTGTCCTTGACTTCCCTCTGGTCCTAGACACACATGAGGGGAGGCAAATTTCCAGCATTTATCCTGACCTATAAGAATCCAATATGCCTCAGCGGAGGTTCCCCTCATCAGAGATTCAAAGGTCTGAGGAGATAATGAAATGAGGGACACCATTCAATGTGGCGAAGCTCAGTGGGCAGCTAGAGGATTGGAAAGCCTTTAAAAACTAGCAGAGGACAACTAAAAAGTCACTAAGTGGAGAAGAAGTTGAAATTTGAGGGTAAGCAGGCTAGTATTATAAAAGAAGATTGCGCAAGTTTTTGTTTAGAAACTTAAAAGATAGAAGAGAGGCAAGAATGGACATTGGACCATTGGGGGAGTAGAAATGGGAAAGGAACCAAATAGATACTTTGCATCAGTTTTCACAGTAGAAGATACAAGCGATGTTCCAGAACTTCGAGAGACAGGCAGAGGTGAGTGTAGTGACCATCACTAAGGCAAAGGCACTGAAGAAGCTGAAAGGTCTAAAGGTGCATAAATCACATGGACCAAATGGACTACAGCCCAGAGTTCTGAAGGAGATAGCTGAAGAGATTGTAAAGGCATTGGTCGTGATCTTTTGTTTGAATCAGGGAGGGACCTAGATGACTGGAAATGGTTCATGTAATGTCTCTGTTTCAGAAGAGAGTAAGGCAGAAGAGGAAAATTACAAGTCATTGGTAAGGTTTTAGAGTTCAATATTAAGGATGAGATTGTGGAGTACTTGGAAGTGCATGATAAAATAGGGCCGAGTCAGCATGGCATAGTGAAGGGGAGGTCATGCCTGACAGATCTGTTAGAACTCTCTCTCTCAGGAGGTAATGAGCAATTTGATCAAAAGAGAGCCAGTTGATTTGGATTTCCAGAAGGCCTTTGACAAGGTGCTGTTCAGGAGGCTGCTAACTAAGATAACAGTCCATATGTTAAGGACAAGATACTGGATGGATAGAGGATTGGCTGACTGGTAGAAGGCAGAGAGTGGGGACAAAGCAGTCTTTTTCAGGATGGCAATCAGTAACTAGTGGAGTTCCGCATAGGGCAGTGTTGGCGTCATAACTATTGACGGTGTGCATTAATGATCTGGACAAAGGAACTGAGTTTTGCAAAGTTTGTTGTTGACACAAAGATAGATGGAGGGCCAGGCAGTGTTGAGGCCGTGGAGAGGCTGCAGTAGATCTTGGAAAGGCTAGGAGAGTGGGCAAAGAAGTGGCAAATGGAATTCAATGCAAGAAAAAGTGCATACTAGTAGGAAGAATAAAGGTGTAGAGTCTTTTCTCAATAGGGAAAGGCTTCAGAAATCTTAAAGGGACTTGGGAGTTCTGGTTCAGGATTCTCTTAAGGTTAACCTGCTGATTCACTTCAGTTAAGAAGGCAAATACAATGTTTAAATTTCATTTCGGAGACCTAGAATACAAGAGCAGCCATGGGCCGTATAAAGTTCTGGTCAGACAGCATCTAAGTATTGTGAGCAGTTTTGGACCCTGTGTCTAAGGGAAGATGTGTTGGCTTTTGGTGAAGGTTCTGAAGAATGATTCCAGGCATGAAAGGCTTGTCATAAGAGGAGTGGAGGAGAATCTTGGGTCTGTATTTGATGGACTTTAGAAGAATGCGGGGGTGGGGGGCGGGGGGGTGGTGGTAGTGCTGGTGGTGGAGTCTGATTCAATCTTACAGAATATTGAGAGACCTGGATAAAATGGACATGGAGAATATGTTTTCACTAGTAGGAGAGACTAGGATCTGAGGACACAGCCTCCAAATGAAGGGACAATGTTTTGGATCTGAGATGAGGAAGAATCCGTCCTTTCAGAGGGTGATGAAGCTGTGGGACTCATTGCCACAGAATGCTGAGGAGGCCAAATAATTGAATGTATTTAAGGCAGTGATAGGTTCTTGATTGGTAAGGTGATTAAAGGTTATGGAGGAGAAGGCAGGAAAATGTGGTTGAGAAAAACATCAGCCACGATTGAATGGCAGAGCAGATTGGATGGTCTAATTCTATTCCTTCATCTTATGGTCTTATCATTACTGAGCAGGTGCTGCTTAATAGCACTGTTCCATCACTTTACTGATTGTGAGTAGACTGATGGAGTAGTAATCGCCCAGGCTGGATTTGTCCTGCATTTTGTGTACAGGACATTGTCAGGTACATGTTAGTCTTGTAGCTGTACTGGAACAGCTTGGCTGGGGGAGCACAAGTCTTCAGTACTATTGCTGGAATGTTGTCAGGGTACACAGCCTTTGCAGTGTCCAGTGCCTCTGACTGTTTCTTGAAATCACATGAAGTGAATTGAATTGGCTGAAGATTGGTATTTGTGATGCTGGGGACCACTGAAGGAGGCCGAGATGGATCCATCCACTTAGAACTTTTGGCTGAAGATTGCTGCAAAATCTTCAGCCTTATCTTTTGCCCTGACGTGCTGGGTTCTTCCAGCATTGCGGATGGGAATATTTGCAGAGTTTTGTCCTCGGGTGAGTTGTTTAATTGTCCACCACCACTCACGACTGGATGTGGCAGGAATGGTAGATGGAGTTTAATTTGGATAAATGTGAAGTGTTACATTTTGGGAAGACAAGCCAGGGCAGGATCTATACAGTTAATGGTCGGGCTCTGGGAAGTGTTGCCGAACAAAAAGACCTATGGGTGCAAATGCATTTTTCCTTGAAAATGGAGTCGTACGTAGACAGGGTAGTGAAGAAGGAATTTGGTATGCGTGCCTTTATTGGTCAGTGCAATGAGTATAGGAGTTAGGAGGACTGGAGTTTAATTTGGGTAAATGTGAGGTTTAAATTTGAAAGGGTTCAGAAAGGATTTGCAAGGATGTTGCTGGAACTGGAGGGTTTGAGTTATAGGCAGAGGCTGAATAGGCTCTTTTCCCTGGAGCGTCAGAGGCTGAGGGGTGACCTTATAGAGATTTATAAAATCATGAGGGGCATGGTTAGGGTGAATAGGTAAAGGTTTTATTTTCAGGTGGGGGAGTCCAGAACTAGAGGGCATAGGTTTAAGGTGACAGGGGAAAGATTTAAAAGGGAACTAAGGGGCAACTTCTTTGCAGAGGGTGGTGAGTGTATGGAATGAGCTGCCAAAGAAAGTGCTGGATGCTGGTACAATTGCAACATTTTAAAAAGCATCTAGATGGGTATATGAATAGGAAGGATTTAAAGGAATATAGGCCAAATGCTGGCAAATTGGATGAAGTCAGACTGGGGTGTCTGGTCAGCATTGACGAGTTGGACTGAAGGGTCTCTTTCTGTGCTGTATGACACTGAGTCTATGACTTCAGAGCTTAGATCTGATCGGTTGGTTGTGGAATCATTTAACTATGCTATCACTTGCTGTTTTTGCTTTTGGCTTGCAAGTGGTCCTGTTTGAGAGCTTCACGAAGTTGACATCTCATTTTTAGCTATACCTGTTCCTGCTATGCTCTTCTGCACTGTCCATTGAACCAGTATGGATGGGAATAGCTGAATGGTGATTATGCCAGGCTATGAGGTTGCAGATTGTGCTGAAGTACAATTCTACTGCTGATGATTGCCCACAGCATCTCTTGGATGGCCAGGCTTGAGCTACCAGATGAGTTCAAAGTCTGTCTCATTTACACGATCATGGACAATTGCATCTGTAGCTAGCAAATTGGTAAGAATGAGGTCAAGTATGTTTTGCCCTGTTGATGGTTCCTTCACTAACTGCTGCAGATCTAGTCTAGCAACTATATCCATTAGGACCTGACCAGCTCACTAATGTTCTTCACAGAAGGAAATCGGTCTTCCTCATCTTGTCTGGCCTCCATGCGATTCCAGAGCCACATTTGCCCTCCGAAATAGCCTAGCAGTTGTTTCAATCACTATAGTATCTCAATGAAGTAAGTCTGCCAGATGGACCACTTGGCATCTATCTGGTCACTGGAAAAGACAATGGCAAAAACAGCTCTGTTGACCCTGCAAAGTCCTCCTTGCTAACGTTTGGGGCCTGGTCCCACGATTGGGAGAGCTGTCCCACAGACTGGTCAAGCAACAGCCTGACATCTCCTGTTCTCACAGAATCCTATCTGACATGCCACGTCCCAGACACCATTCTCACATCCCTGAATATGTCCTGTCCCACTAGCAGAATAGACCCAGCGGAGGTGGTGGCACAATGGCATACAGTTGGGAGGAAGTTACCCTGGAAATCTTCAACATTGTCTGCATGGGCAAGGAAAGCACCTACTGGTTACCGCATACTGTCATCCCTCTGCTGATGAATCAGTACTCCTCATTGTTGAACAACATTTGGAGGAAGCAAGTGGCTCCAACCAGAACTCTATCAACAAACATATTGACTTGGATCCTATTTACTACCCCCTGAGAAGAAGCACAGGAAATGACATCACCTCAGGAAATGACATCACCAACCCAAGGGAACCTAAACACATAGATAGAAAGTGGGCAATGCCACCAGTACTTCATCCGGAGGCTCACTGATGATGTTACCTAGTATGGTGACAAAACGTCTGAAAACGAACCTTCCAGCTCAGCGAGCAAACCTACATCCAGAACCTCAAGCTAACATACAAATCCTCTCAAAATTGGGAGAATTATCCACTCCCCTTTCATTGTATGAATGTTTTTTTTTCTGAAAGCTTGAAAGCCTTTTGCTTGAAGCAGTATCTGTTAGTTATAATCAAATTGGCCCTAAAACCCACCCAAGCTAGACTTTTCAGAATCACTACTTTTACAACCTCTCTGAACAAAACCCAAGGACAACATAACCTTGTACAAGGAGCAGCATTATCACACCAAAAGCAGAGAGTAAATGAGAGCTGATCAGAGTTAACTTTTTAAAGTAATCAGTATCAATTGATAAATGGCATTTTAGAACCTTCAGAGACAAAGATCTCTCCAATCCCAACAATATAATCGCCTACACCTTTGGCTCTAAAAGTGGGAGCTGTTGAGATCCTTAACTTGTACAAATATATGGCATTGAAGGACGCTATTCAGCCCATCATATCTCTGCTGACTCGCGAGGAGCCATTTAGCCCATTGTCACTTTGTGCAAAGCTATATGTGTAGGTTAAATGAATGTCAGATGCAGTGTAAAAGCACCGTGGAACAATTAATCTCAATCAGAAGCAAAATGTAGAATGTTGTGTATGAACAAATATTAACATAGATTTTGAGATGCCAGTGTTGGATTGGGGTGGACAAAGTTGAAATTCACACAACACTAGTCCAACAGATTTATTTGGAGGCACTAGCTTTCAAAGCGCTGTTTCTTCAATAGGTGCCAACCACTGGTGTTGTGTAATTTTTAACTATTAGTGTAGAGGATAGCAAGTAATTAGGAAAGCAATTGCCTTGTTGGATTTTATTGCAAGAGGGTTGGAGTGCAAGATTAATGAACATTTTTAAAATTATACAAGCTATGCTGAGATAATTCCTGGAGTACTTTCTGCAATTTTTGTCCCCATATTTCAGGAAGGATATACTTAGTTTTTAAAAGGGTATGATGAAGGTTCACTAGGTTGGCCAAATTGAAGAGGTTTAAGCTCTGTGAAGAGATCTCTTTGAAATATACATGATTATTGAAATGATTTTTTTTGCACACTGGTTACTTCTCCTGGCTATGGAGAGTGGTGTTCCCAAGTGCTGCTGCTGTGTTAAACATTCCTGCTTGGATCAGTGAACCTCTGGGACTTAAGATCATTCTGTTCTCTGAATAGATGGTGAGATCACCGTTTCCTGCCTGCAGTGAAGGATCAGCTTCTCCAGTATGTATACGTTGTGAAGTTGTATCTGTTTTTCACATTCATTACATATTGCTGAGGTGACAGCTCCTCCGGACAGGTCCTGAGTTGCCAAACGGACTGAATTTTGTTGAGTGCATTGAGTATCTGCACTCGGACAGGCTCCCTTATCAAAGTCAAATTTGGCTTTTTGCTATTTCACCTAGATTTTGCGAGTCAATGTTTCACTATTTCTAACTTTAGTGGTTTGTTACAATAGGAGGAGTTTTTTAGTCCAGTATCGTAGCACTCTTTGGGCTAGACTACTTCCCAGACCTTCAGGGGGTGCATTTGTCCTTTCGGGGATTGCCTTGTATAGATCAATGTTGGATATTCTCAATTCTTTCTGGTCCCTTTGGTGTGTATCACTGCCAATTCAGCCTTTCCATTTGAGTGCCAACAGTGTAAAGCTGATGTATGCTGTTGAGTTTCTCAATCTTTTATGAAGCTCCTGAAGGTCTCATTTGTGCATTATAGTTTATTATAACTCATCACAATGTGTGAATGCATATGTTGGACATTATTCAACCCTGGTAGCTGGTTTGATTCCTAGTAGTCAGAATGATATTTAATGGTGATAAGATAATCTGTTCCTATGGGAATGACTCCAAGCATCATCTATGTGCTGGTGGGACATCATTTGTCATAAACAGCTTGTTTTGCATGGTATTAATTGAAGCACTGCACTGGTTGATGTGGCCCTTAACCTCATTGATCATGTTTGGTCAGTAGAGCACTTACTCTCCTCAGATTAGACTAAATTCCTTGATTACTTACATGATATGCTTCAGCATTTCTCTTCCCATCTCTTTATAGATAATGACACTATTTCCTGTGAATTGGTTACCCATCCTCAGGTATAGTTACTCTCTGAAAGCCCAATGTTATCTTATAACAACATGGCGTGATTTCGATACATTCAGTCCATCCTTTCATCATCACTTTCTGCACCATTTGGTGAATTACATCTTGTTGTAATGTTTATTTGACTTGAGCAAGGTGCTTGCAGACTTAGTTTCTCTGCTGGGTTGATGACCACCAGACCATGTCGAGCTATTGCTGCTTGTCAAGGTGGGAAGATTTCACACTGACTATCTAATACATTGATACTCTTCTGAAGCAGTCCAACAAGACAAAGAGCATGTTCAACTATTTGTATTTGCTGAATGATGTCCAGCACAATATTAGAAAGCCAGATGTACTTGGCAGTAAGCATGCTTCCCCTTGAACACAGTAAAGACTTGGCAAGCTTGAGCAACATTTCTTTGATGGTTGTTGTGGGGCAGTGAGATCTTTTTAAACTTTTGTTGCGATCCCTTGCATCTCTACATTCTCTCAGTTTTCCACATTTCTTTTTCACTACCATGCTGCTAATCCAGTCTGCAGGAGTTGTTATTTTCTTAACTACTCCTACCTTTTCTACTTCCTCTATCTTGCCTGTCAGATTGGATTTGACAGTCGAAGAAACTGTCCTCGGCAGATGTGGCATTGCTGTCAGCCATTTGTCCACTTTGAGATGATAACCATGAGAAATACATACAAGAGCCCTGATGCTCCGCACTGCATATCCTTCCTTTTTCTTTAATGTGATGTCTTGCACAATACTTACTTCTGTTTTATAGCCTTGATCTTGCAAGCTTCTCTGTAAATAATTCCTAATTTTCCCCAAACCCTTATTCTCATTTGGTCTGGAGCGTAATGCAAAAGCCTTGTATTGCTTCATGAACATCCCCTGGCTAATGATTGATGATCTTGGAGATTCTGTACATGTTGCTAGCTTTCTTGAGAGTGAATTTCTCCCATCTTAGCTGATGTGCTCTAACTGCAGGCTCGCATATGTCCAAGACAGTCCTATCCCTGATGGAGTCATCTTTCAGTTGTCCAAACTCTCAGCACCTACCTACACACATCAGCATAGTCATATGCCAGTCAGTAGTCATCTGCTGCCCATGAAGTCTGATGTTGAACAAGTACTGTTCGTAATATTATTGCTTTCAAAGTTGCCTGCTGAGTTGTAAATCTCTGCAGTCTGGCGTTTCCATTGCTCACTGAGAGCTAGTTTAATCAAGCTTGTAGCACTCATTTCCTAGCACTGATAACAGGTTTAGTGCTCTAATTTGTTCTACTTTGACTATAATTATATAACTCTTTTATTTTTTGGCAGTCAGAATGGAAGAAATTTCAATTCTACCTCAATACTTTTCATGCCCAATAATTTTGACCCTAAGCAATTCAAATGCAGAAATTTTTGTGCTAATTGCTTGTTATTTATTTCAGTAGAAGGTTCTTACAACTCTGAAAATCCACATGTAAGCTGTACCTTTTCGAATCGTAGAATCCCGACAGTGTGGAAGCAGGCCATTCGGCTCATCGAGTCCTCAGTGACCCTCCAAATAGCATCCCACCCTAATCCAGCCCCTTAATCTATTCCTTTAACCCTGCATTTCCCAGGGCTAATCCACCTAACCTGCACATCTTTGGACTGTGGGAGGAAACTGGAGCACCTGGAGGAAACACACGCAGATACAGGGAGAATGTCTATGTGGAGTTTGCACAGTTGCCCAAGGCTGGAATCGAACCTGGGGTCCCTGATGCTGTGAGGCAGCAGTGCCAGCCATTGTGCTCCCTAATTACTGATTCCATAAGTGATGTGGCGTAACTAGCTACCAGGGACAGTACACGCAGGTGCTCACAGCAGAGGTAGCAGTCAGGTGTTGTGATCAGTCTCTGGGAGAGGGTCCCTAATACATTATAGTCCCACGTGAGAAGAACTGAAGTGGCTTCCCTTCTTTATTTAACCCCTGTCTCAGTTGGTCACAACTGTATTAATTTATAAACATTCTTTCTCGCCTGGATGTCTTTTTCCAGCCCAAATGTATTTCTGTTTTAAAAGGAATCAATTTAACCAGGCTCTCTTGAGTTAAAGTATGAGTGAGTGTACGAGCTACTGAAATGCAAGAAAAGACAATACACTCAGATTAGTAGTGAATGATGATTCCAAAAAGTAAAAGACAATAACTGTACAAACCAATCTTGAATTGGCCCATGATGAATAAATAGTGCAATGTTGTGGCTGTAAAGGTAGCACTGACTTTGGCAGTTGAGTAGCGGTTTGGAGATTCACAACTCAGCAATTGGCTAAAAGGAGTTTATTCTATTTCCTTCAACAATGATGTCGCTGGCTTGATTTGGTTTCCAGCAATCAGCAAAATTTTATTTCTGCTTACCTGCACACATAGGTATGCAGAAGGAGCTTTCATCTGTTGCCCTTCACATCTTACTTTAATATAGTAGAATTTAAACTAGAGACGAGCACATTAGCACACAGTGACCGGGGATTTTCGGTGCTGTTACCCTCTATTTTTTAATATGTTTCTGGTTTTTTTTGGCTTGTATGTCTTTCTTTTAAAAGCACATGTGCTTAAAGGTTGAATATATCCAAAGTAATTTGGGGTTATGATACATTATTATGACACTTCTCCTACATGATGAATGAAATGAAATTTTTTATTCATTCATGGGGTAAGGGTGTTTCTGGCTAGGCCAGCATTTATTGCCCATCCCTAGTTGCCCAGAGGGCAGTTCAGAGTCAACCACATTACTGTGTGTCCGATGTCACATGTAGGCCAGCCCAGGTGGCAGTTTCCTCCCCTAAAGGACATTTTAGTGAACCAGATGGGGTTTTCCAACAATTAGCAATGGATTCATGGTCATCACTGGATTCTTAATTCCATATTTTCATTGAATTGAACTTTACCTGGGTCTCCAGGTTAACAGTCCAGCAATAATACCACTAGGCCACTGCCTTCCTGCTCAATCTCATTTAATTACAAAAGGAGGAAATGGTTAAGTATAAAGCACAGACACCTTCATTCATACTCCCAGCTTCAGTCGGTATTATCTCTCACATTATCTTAAGCAGCATTAAAAATTGATCATTTTCTAGAACTTTCTCATAACTAATTCCAAACTGTCGATTCCCTGTATTTCAATATTTTCCAATGTAAATAGTGCAGCGCAAAAGGGATAAAGAATTACTAACTGGAATAATAGAGTGAATGGATAAGATGCATTGATTTTTATCACCATTGGCCCAAAAGTGTCACCACTGGCAAGTGTCCCCATCGGAGATTGGGAAACATCCCCTATAACGATATGAAAGAGGCCCATTAAATAATTTGGATCTCATTTTCTTAATAAGCTAACCATGTACAGTACCATATAGGAGACAAGATCCAGAACTATCCAGCTGCCTAGAAGTTTCTCACTTCTCTGGACCTTAGCATGATACAAGTTATTTTGTGTATCATTTTCACTTTAATATTTAATTTAAAAACATGCACAGCACTAGTGTCTTAAATTTACAGACACAAAGGAGTACATTTCTTTTAAGTGTACAACAAACTTCTATTTCCTCCATGCCTGAATCCAACTTTGGAGCCATCATATTCAAAGGTTTCATGTTTGCATTGAATGATTCCTTTCACAGGACTGCTCATTGTAAACTGTGTTGGGGTTTCGTTACTTGACGTCACAGCTTTTCATGGAATTTTGTCTGTTGCTTGGAAATTTAAAAAAGTTAGTCCAGAAAAGTATGATATTTCTTAAATGACTAATATCGTGTGTTTTATAACTACCTCTTTACAGTATTGACACTTGCCTATTGTCTTGAGTGCGCTCAGCTGGTTGAAGGCTGGAATGTTGGAGCCTGGAATTATATCCCTCCTGGGTTTGTATTTCAGATGCTAGTGAATGAAATGAATACCACATGGAGAGCAGGAGACTTCAGACAATGTGTGTATAGTGCTTTTCTCCTTGTTACAACTACAGAATTTAACTTCTAACTATTGGGAATGTAGATTATAGACAATGGTGCCTCATGCTGCCACCTAGTGTCTGGGAGACCAGTTGGTTGGAAGGTCTGTTTTGGGAACATGGTCAAGTGATGTGTCTGGAAATGGCTACAGTACCAAATAGATTAAATGGATCTCTGCAGTTGGGCTTTGTTGGCATGCTTTTAGCTAGCAACAGGATCAAACTGGCCAAAATCACAGCTGTTTATTGCAACATATTCTTTAGTGCATTAATATACTTTTCTCATTTCACTCATTTCAATCAATATTTGATCGCAGTATTAAACTGATATGAACTGTGTTAATTCATTGAGTGGCAGTGATAGTTTAATGGGTTTTGTTGGCACTCAGCCTCAAAGTTGTTGATGACTTGTTGATGAATACAAACTGCCAGGATTAGACTATAATTTCCATTTTGATTTGATATGGTTACTCAGATGGAGAAATCCATCAAGATTCATTCTCCTGATTGGCTAAAAGGGATTCCCCTGAGAAGGATTTGAATTTGCGCAGATTGCTGTGTAACATGAGGATCAGGAATACTGTTTAAGATTGAAACTCCAAAGAGGAATATAAGTATTGAAAAGGAGTAGCTAGGTAATTAATAATACAAATGTTTAAATTCTAATAGTAGAAAGTATAATGAAGAAAGTGAGAATAGAACTGAAAATAGAGCAGGACGAGAGGTCTGTGGTTGGCAATACTGAATGCTACAGATGAGGGAGAGATAAATTGAGTTATTATATTGTTCTTCTCTTCTGTCGGTGAACAGAGGTGTTTTATTTTAGCAGAAGTCTTATTCTTTTTCCCTTCTGAAAAAACACCTTTGAACTGTGTTAACTGGTGCCCCAAAAACAAAAGCTAATTTTTGTAGTGTGGTTTATTCATGCACTCAAACCCAGAGTATGACTGTCATAACGCATGCTTACATATACACATGCATATATTTTAAAACTCAAAGGTACACACCATTAATTCAAATGACCTTTGACTGAGACCAGAAAGTCCACATTCAGTTGAAGTTCTTTTCTGCAGGCATTCGAGTTCAGATGGATAAAATTGGCTGGAAGGATAGAACTCCTTTAAAGTTTACAAAGTCACAGAGGGATTCTGTTGGTGTCCATTTTACCAGGTTTCCTCCAAAGCTAGATTTTAAAGGAGTTTTAGATAACAGCCAAGCATAGCTAAGCCTGCATTCTGGCAGCTGTGTTCTGCGTTCTGACGCTAGTTCCTTAGTAGAGTGACTCCTATGGAACAGGTACTAACAGAAGGCCATCCAGATGTTACAATTCTTCTCTCCAAAAGCAAAAAGATTTTGTTCATCTGACTGTTCTTGGAGTTTGACCTATCGAGGTGTTTCTATGTTTCTGCTCAGGATGGTTGTTTACTTGTGTGTGATCTGTTTTGACATTGATGAGAGGAAAGGGCTCAGGTCTCATGACTCCAGCTGCCATACCAGCAGTATAAATGTTTATTGAATCACTGAAATGGTTGATTTATCTCTCTTTTGTATTATACTCAGAATAAAAGGAATGGCCAACAGGCCTTTTTCAAATGAGCTCTAAAGTAACTCATTTATTGTAGGCAAAAGCTATTCCTTAAACAAATGCCAAAATGGTCAACAGTTAAGCTACTAGTGGTTGGCACAGTGGCACAGTGGTTAGCACTGCTGCCTCACAGCACCAGAGACCCGGGTTCAATTTCCGCCTCAGGCGACTCTCTGTGTGGAGTTTGCATGTTCTCCCCGTGTCTGCGTGGGTTTCCACCAGGTGCTCCGGTTTCCTCCCACAATCAAAAAATGTGCAGGTTAGGTGAATCGGCCATGCTAAATTGCCGGAAGTGTTAGGTGAAGGGGTAAATGTAGTGGAATGGGTCTGGGTGCGTTGCGCCTTGGCGGGTCGGTTTGGACTTGTTGGGCTGAAGGGCTTGTTTCCACACTGTAAGTAATCCATTCCAATCTATGCAAAATTAAAATATATCCCCTAAATACCAATCACACACATTCATAAACAAATAAGACAACACAGCTCTGCGAAGAGAGTTTTTAAAAAAAAACAGCATATAAGGAACAACACACCTCTGGGTCAGAAGTGTACGAATTCAGAAGTTAGAATAGATTTACTTCTCTGTTCTTCAACTCACTGAAAACAAAATCGACTGCTGATAATCACAATTGATGGGAGATTTTCAGAGCAGATTTCAGATTCAGATGGAACTGGTTAGAAGTCCTGATCTTTGAAACTTTGTCAGATTTTCAGACTATTTCACCAAGAGAGAGCTGTCAGCTGGTTTTGTTTTAAGATTTGTCACTTACAGATCGAGGGATGCCTTCTACTCCAATCTGTCTCAACAACCGTCCACATTAAACTCTGAAAACACACTGGTGCCTCCATCCACAGGCTGTTATGAAGCAATGGACAGTACTGATTCCAATGGACAGTACTGGTTCCAATGGACAGTCCTGATTCCAATGAACAGTACTGATTCCAATGTTTTCCAAGAATGCTAGTCCAGAAATTAAGGACCATATAATTCACCTTTTATCTTTCTCAAAGGCTCCATTGGATTCTTCCCACAATTATTTGCATTCCATTAAATAGCAGATAACAAATAGTTCTCTTTGACCTTTTGACTTTTCATCATAATCCAAAGCCTCTTCAGGCCAAAAATGTTCAAACGATCTCATACTCTGGTTTCTCATTGGAATGCATATATATTGCCTTAAAAAAAACAATGGTGGGTTGTTAACTTCAGTTCAGATGCAATACATTTCACAAGTTCACATTTGTTCAGAATTGACTGGGGAAACATCTTGTATGCTGGTCTTTTGGTGTTTGTAGACCAAACTGTCCACACATTGCAAATGTATGACATTCCAGGAAGATGAAATAAGCCCTGTCCTGTTTACTGCTGATCAGAACTTTCTAGAAGTGTAATCCATGTGCATCATGTGATAAGTAGCAGCCACCTTTTAGTCCAGTAAAGTTTGTTTTAAAGTTTAGATGAGCAAGTGTACTTTATAAGCCAATTTATGATCTATCTTTATGTGTGGATGTGACACTGAGGAAATGATCTGCTCTTTGAATGTGTCAGTCAGTACCATCTCCAGGCTCCCAGAATCCCATTTTACAGTCAGCACAGCTCCTCACGAGATCTTCCTGAAGATGGACAACTGAAAGTTTACCTCTCAGTTTGCCATCCAGTTAAAGATGGCGGCCAAATCCTTGAGGTTATAGGTTTAGTCAGCAGCCAAGAGAGGAGGCTGTCACTGCTGAAGGGCTAACGTGTGGTGCCCTCTGAAGCAGTCCAAATGTAACTAGGTAAATAATAACTTCAGCTAGGAAGGCAGGAAATGATGGTTGGGGGAGAATCCTGAGTCTGGAAGGGATGGGGCAGGGAGGGCAGTTCAAACTGAAGTTGTATGGGATGCCTCAGGCCAGCAGCTGGCAGACTGCTCCAGGCATCTGCTGGGCCTGGCCCTCAGCTGGGTGCATGTTTGCTGATTAAAAACTTTCAGATGGTCTGACCCCAGTCACTTCACAAATTGGAACTTAGTTCGAACGTAAAGTCACTTTATTCTTACCAAAATACAGGGTCGCTCTTTTGTTAGAAAGAGAAATATGATTGGTGGTGGTTTAACCTGAGGATGACCACATCTCAGGCGAGGGGAGAGGTTGAGAAGGAGAGTCCTTCATGCTGATGCAGCGATTACGCTGGCATTGCAAACCAGCCATTCAACTAACCGAGCTAACTGACCGCTGCAGATTATGCAGATTGACTGTCCAGGTCTGCTGGTGCTGACTCACCTCCAGATAGCTGGCTTTATATTTCTCTGAAATTTTGCATTGAAGTCCCCATCCACATTTTTGGAAAAATGTACCTGGTAATTCTCTTTCTCTGCACAGATTTTTCCAGACCTGTTGAGTATTTCCAGCATTTTCAGTATTTGCTCCTTTTTTCCAACATCTGTAGTTTGTTCCTTCTTTACTAGAGCAGAAGTAACAGTAGTAGCAGCAGAACAGCAATATAACTTGAATATTAAGTGATTTCAAGAGTCTTTTAAATGTTGCATTGTGTGAGCAGAGAGCTTTAAAAGCAGTTACTGTAGTAGCTTGCGAGTTCCCCAGAATGGTCATTCATTTTTAGTATAAATCCTCGTTGGAACTGATGTTTGACTTAATTAATTTGTTTTTATGTTAAGTTAGTGAATTAAATTCTCTGACAGTCTGCCTAGATGGGAAAATCGTATGCTTTTAAGTATTCATTTTCTTACTAATAAGATTTTTCAAGTTATCAGCCATTCACAGTGAGAGAACAACCTATGTCCCCCACCCTTTTGAAGTGTTTCAAACAACACCCCATGCCTGTTTACCATGACTCTAAGAGCCATTCTTAAAAATACAGGCTCTTCCAATTAAATCACAACAGTTTAATTATTCAATTATTAATTTTCCATTCCAAAGCTACTTTCCTAAATTATTTATGTTGTTACATTCGAATTGATGGCAAGTTCAAAAGTGACCGAATTGTCAGTAGAAAGTGGATGAAGGAAAATAATATTTTATTGGGGGAAACAGCTCTTCCCTGTCCATTCTATCCAAACCGTGCAATATTGCGTACACCTTAATTATGTCAGCTTGTCGGCGTCCTCTATTCTATGGAAAGCAATCCTTGCTTATCAAATCTTCCCCTCATAGTTGTAAACACCAAGCGATGGCAGCATTCTTGTCAATCTCCTGTCGATTCTTTCTGCAGTAATTCTATCCTTCCAGTAATGTTTATATGTGCAATTCCAGCTGTGTCCTAACCAGTCTCTTATGTAGTTCCAACATTACATTCATGCTTTTGTATTCAGTGCTTCACCCAATGAAGGAAAGGATCCCAGACGCCGCCTTTGTCATCTTATTGACCTGTCCTATCACCTTCAGAGTTTTGATTTTAAGGGGTTTGTGAATCACAGTTATCTAATATACACAGTTGCTGATTTGTTGCAATTTTCTGAATTTATTGAAAGTAGCAGTTTAGAAATGGTACATTAATTAGACAAAGAAGAGAAATATATGACAGATAACAGAAGTGAACACTTCCCTGATTGCAGAGTTGTTCTTTAGAATGTGGCGGCACACTTCCATATCCCACTACTCTAATCCCCTTTGTCGTGATCTCTGATGGGATCAATGTTGACAGCTTTGTTCATCCCTCAGGTTGATGCAGGGGAACTTCTGGTCAGGTGTGGCTCATCTCCCTGGATTTTTCTGCAACTTCCTCCTCTCATGTTCCTGGTTCTTTACCTCATTTTGGAGGCTGGACATCAATGCTATGTCAATCACCTGTCTAGCTCCTCCTCAGGCCACTGGCCATTGGACAGCTTCTCATGACGTCACTGATCATTGTCCCCTTGACTGCCTTACATGAAGGTTAGTTGACCATTCTTTCTCATAACAAATGCTTACTTTTGAAATAGGGTGATAATAGGCTGATAATAGGGTGCATGTAACACCAGATAAATTGTTTGTTCAATGGCCACAATGACCTCCATGTTCCTTCCCTTTGTTTACACATGCTAGAATTTTGGAAAGCTAAGTACTGTTGAATGATGTCTCAGATTGCACAGTAAACGTTAGAAAAGTTCAGTTTGTAAGGGATCTAAGGACATGCACCCCATGGTGTTTTGCTTCCCCTACACCTCTCAATCGTCAGTGTAGTGTTTTTGGATCTGAGTCAAGCCAGCAGGAGATGCCAAAGACAGTGTCAGAATTCCTGAGTTGGGATCAATAAAAATCACAGTAGGTCCCATTTAATTCTGAGCGGTGAGTTCCCAAAGGAAGTGCTTGTGTGTCGATGGTGGATAAGGACAAGTTGGGATTTTCATTGTGTGTGTGTGTGTGTGTGTAGCTCTGTCAAAGAGTTTTGCGATCCATTTTCAGATGCAGTGATGAAGCTTTTGTGTAAAAGGCTCTGACCACTTAAAAATTAAATAAACCACTAATGGGATTTATGTACCAGTTGTCAATCTGTATTAGTATGTGATTGAAATAATGTATTCACACAATTTTGTTATACCAATTTTATTTTTGAAAAGCTTGCCACTTGGTTAATGTGACTGATGCAGAGATGGTTGGTCTACTCTGCAGACCCTCAATCCCCATACTCTTAGCTAACAGAGGATAATATTTGGTAGAGCCCACATCAGGAAGGCATATACTATTTTGAATGTGAAATTATTCTTTAACAATGAAGTTACAGACATGAAACAGCTAAATTTGAGGCTATTTTTGATGTTGATACTTGATTGGATGCTTGTCACACAATTCTGCTTTTTCAGTTTTTACATCTGTACATTTTATATCACGTGTGTGTGTGTGTGTGTGTGTGTGTGTGTGTATGCCCTATTTAAATTCCTGCACCTCTCACCTTGAAACATTGCTGCGTTATATTTGCAGTCTATTGAAATTAACCACTAATGGCTTGAAAACATTAAGAGTACACACCCAGGTTCTGGATTGATTTCTGTTACGGTGTTGGTAACCCTGGGTGATGAATTCTCGACAGCTGCCACTTGCATCAACATTGAGCTTTCATGCTTTTGGAAAATTACACCTGCTTTTTAGAAGGACGTATTGCTTTGCTAAAAGGTCTGCTTGTATAAATAAGAACTTTGCCTTTTAGCAGTCAAACGCCAAAGACTAATACGCAGTCGCCAGTGTTGCACATAGCCTGCACTGAATACAAAGCCTGATCAAGCTCTCTCTCACTACTGCCATCACCTGAGATAAAGATGACTCTGAATTCTGCATCCATGAAATTCAGAAAAGGTTCTCACACTTCAGCCTTCAACTGTTTACTTACATAAACTGTCTGTTATTTCAAAATCTGTTTGAATCACCTGAGGGGAAAGGTTGTGGATTAATTTTTAAAAAGGACATTTAATTCCACATGAATGTGCAGCATCATTTAGACTACCCATTTTCATCTTCCTGACAATGCATAATTTGTCACAGTTTGTTTATAAAAACACAGTTATGGAAATCAAACAATGAGATCTACAGAAAAAGAATAACAAAGGAATTTCACTTGTATGGCGCCTTTTTATGTTGTCAGTACATTCTAAAGTATTTCGCAGTCACTGAGTTCCATTTTGGTTTGTGAGCACAGGTATTTTACATGTCAGCTATGCAGCAAATTTGTGGACAGCAAAGTTGCACAAACTGCAATGAGTTAAATCTTCAACTAACTTGGAGGTTTGGGTTGAAGGTGGTTGTTGGCTAAGAGAGAGTCCTCCCCTTCTCCCCTTGGAATTATGCCACAGAACCTTTTAGAGGCACTTGAGCAGGTCCGCTGGGATCTTGTCTCAGTGCATTTTCTGAAAGACAGCACCTCTGACAATGCAGCACTGACCTGAAGTACCAGCCTCTACATCGTTCTCAAAACAGTCGAGTGGAAATCATGGGCATCTGAGTCAGAACTGACAACCCTGCCACTGAGTGAAGTTGACAGTAGTTGGGCTTCATTAAATTTTCAAGTTGAGAGACATTAGATTATTAAAATGGCCACTGCAGGTTAAAACACCATTTGAATCAACAGTAGTAACTTTTATGTAATTTTCTGCCTGCACAGTGTGGGAATTGTGGGAAGGTTAGGAAATATGATCAGAATAAAAACATCAGATTCTTGACATAAATAAAAAGACCCTTTGGGTTTAAACAGCAAGTTCTCAATCTCACTACAGCATGCTGACTGCCTTACGTCCATGTAATTGCTTCTCTGTATTAGCTAAGCTTGCCTTGTTTCTCTGCATCTCCGAGTTCTCCCTTCCTTCTCCAAGAAGCTGTACAGCACCTAATCCCCCGTCTGCATGTCAGGCCGGTTACTTGGCAGCAGTATCTCTGACCCTTCACTTGGCAGATATACTATAACATGGGAAAATTTGTGCGTATGCAATTTGGCAGGAAGAAATAAGAGCTGAATACCATTTAAATGGAAAAAGACTGCACAAAGCTGTAGCACAGGAGGTTTTGTCAGTCCTCCTGCATAAACCATAAAACTAGCGCGCAGGTTTCCCAGATAATAGGGAAGGTCAGTGGGTGTGTTGGCCTTTATTTCAAGGGAATGGAATATAAAAGTAGGAAAATCTTGCTAAAATTATACAAGGCCATACCTAGAATACAGCTTTGTTCTCCTTATCGAAGAAGGATATACTGGCATTGGAGGCAGTCCAGATAAAGGTCACTGGTTTGATCCTGTGTATGGAGAGGTTGAGTAGATTGGGCATGTAATCACGAGAGTTTAGAAAAATGAGAGGAAACCTTTTTGAAACATATATGGTTCTTGGATGGCTTGACAGGGTAGATGTGGAGAAGTTGTTTCCCATTGTGGAAGAGTCTAAGACCAAAAGGCGTAATCTCAGAGTAAGGAGTGACTCATTTAAAACAGTGATAAGGACGAATTTTGTTTCTTAGATCATGGTCAATCTGTGGAATTCTTTACACATAGGGCTAGACTGGTCATTAAGTACATTCAAGACTGAGAGAGACTGACAGACTTTTAATGAGTAAGGGAATCAAGGTTATGGGGCAAGTGAGGATTATGAGATTAGTCATGATCTCTTGAATAGTGGGGCTGTCTGAATGGGCTGAATGGCCTACTTATGCTCCTACTTCTTATGGCCTTATTGTCCTGAGCATTTCAATGACTAAGCTTCCACAGTCCACTGGGGCACTGAACATGTTCACTGGCTCTTTTCTTATAGCGTGCCTCTACCAATCCAAATCGAAATGTCAATACAATATAATTTTCTGTTCCTTTTTGAAATCTGATATTCTTGTGAATCTGTCCTGATGAATATAAGACAATAATCTTCAACAGCATGTCACTTTTTAGAGCAATAATCAAGTTCTACACCATCAAACAACTAATATTCGTGCTTCTGTCCCTTTTCCAAAAGTGGATTGAGCAAAAATTATCTGTGAAACCATTGTTGAAAGTTTCAGTGCCAGTTTAGTACCCAGGTTGTACTATGACTTCAATGTTGAACTTGTATGTCTGGATAGAGATATTGAATTTCACTCAGTGATATCCCCAGTGAAATCCACTCTCTGTTGTAGTGTTGCAGTGGATCATTATCATGCTGTCAACACTGCCACTATCATGGGATTGAGTGAGTGTGTGTAGTGACTTGTTATTGAGTTATGAGTGTGAACTCTCCATGTAGAGTTAATCTTAATTTGATTTCTAATGGATCAATGGTTTCAATGGTGTCAAAAACTGATACCTTTGCACTGTGGTCACACTCTTCCTTGGGTCAGAATTGAAGTGTTGACAGTATAGTAATTTATTCTTACATGTATTTATGAAAATACAATAAAATGTGTATATGTTGCTATAATTAACCTAGTGTCATTTTAATTACATAAATAACAAAAAGGAAATAATACATACAAAAGTTAAAACAGGTTACATTTTTTATTCCAATTCCTTGATTTCCGAAGTGGCCATGGGACGCCACATTCCACAGCCACCAAATTATTCCCTCAGGGCATAGTACCAAGGAGGAAGCACTCTGAAACAGACCTCCACAACCGCTGACCGGACCCAGAACATCACTGCTGCTAAAGCTGCTTCATTGCTGCCATTACGCAAGCTGTTGCCACAGCCAGGAGACTGTCCCAGCCGATGGACCAAACAAATGAACTCCCAAGGATTGAGGGATCATTCACTCCGCTGTTGTAGCAGATGCCACTGAAATGCCTGAGGTAAAGAATGGGACCCCAATTCATCTATACCGGAGACATTAGGAATGACCCAGATCCACTGTTCCCTACAACCTTTCTCCTCCACCACCATCGTAGATGGAAGAAAAGTTGAATTTGATTCAAAAGTTAAATGCAAAAAATAATAGTAGAGAGGTTGGTGTCTTTCCACTGCTTTGATTCCATTGATGCAACTGTGGTAGGTCATGTCAGATGGGAGTGAATACTCCTCACAATCACCCTTCTCTACCCCAATGCCCACATGTGGGTGTTTCTGGATTCCCAACAGCCATGCTGCCAGAGGGCCCAATAGGTGCCCATGGCTTCAGAGAGGGGTAATGTTGCCATTCTGGTCTGGCTAGGAAGACATGACTAGCCACCTGAGAGATTGACTATCACTTAAGTTGTTAGAATCATAAAATCCATACAGTGTGGAAGCAATCCATTTGACCCATTGAGTCCACACTGAAAAGCATCCTACCCAGACACCCCCATCCTGTCCTTGTATCCCTGCACTTAACCTTGCAATCCAGCTAGCCCATTCATCACTGGACACTTTGGGCAATTTAGCATAATCAATCCACCTAACCTTCACATCTTTGGACTGTTGGAGGAAACCGGAGCACCCGGAGGAAATTCACACAGACACGGGGAGAACATGCAAACTCCACACAGACAGTTGCCCGAGGCTGGAATCTGAACCTGGGTCCCTGGCACTGTGAGGCAGTAGTACTAACCACTAAGCTACTGTGCCACCCGCATTGTTGGCCCCCTGCTGAGGGAGCAGTGCCTAGGATTGTGAGCTAACAGACCAAAATCCTGTTGCTTATGAATAATGTGGTTTTGCACCCCTAAAATCAAAAAAAACATTGATTTCTTTCCAACCAACCTTTGGGCTGGGACCATGGTGGTACCATAGTAACTACCTAGTTACTTTTATAATGCTCATATTCTTCATATCTACTGGAAAATAATTACTTAGTCAAATAACTTCAGGTCAGAAATGGTTAAAAAGGCACCTTGCATTTAGGAAGGTGAACACACCTTTTCAAATTGTGTCTGTCCTCCTCCTCCTCCACTGCATACAGTGAGGAGGGTATTCATTGTCCTGTAGTTTTGAGAGTGAAGGCAGAAGATGGAGAAATAGGCGGCAGCTGTGTTGGGACTACTGCCCACTGGATTTCCACTCTCAAAGAATTATACAGAGGCAGGTGCATCCCTGCTGGTGGTGGTGGGAATTGAGGAGGCTGATTTGGGCAAGTAGTTCATCCATTCCTGATGGCCTCGTTCCTGTTGACAGGCTTTTGCCCGAAACGTCGATTTTCCTGCTCCTCGGATGCTGCCTGACCTGCTGTGCTTTTCCAGCACCACTCTAATCTAGACTCTGATCTCCAGCATCTGCAGTACCCACTTTTGCCTAGTTGATTTTAACCTTGCAAGATGCCCACCTTGAAGAAATTCTCCTCCTCTCTCTACAAGGATTTCAGTGAACTTCTCTCTCACTACAACCCCCAGGTCAGGCCTCACTCCTGATTAAGGGCTTTTGCCTGAAAAGTTGATTTTCCTGCTCCTCGGATGCTGCCTGACCTGCTAAGATTTTCCAGCACCACTCTAATCTCGACTCTGATCTCCAGCATCTGCAATCCTCACTTTTGTCAAATAGTTCATCCAGTCAGGTTCCAGGAAGTGCCAACTCAAGGGTTCCATTTGGTCTTGACATCTGTGTCTCCAAGCCCATGAGGAAAATCTGGTCCCTGTTTTGATCAACATTGACTGTCTCCACAATAAACACACTTTGTAAATACAAAACTAAAGCGGTACAGGGTCTCCAATGTAGGGGCTAATTGTCTGATTGCTTAAAATATTAGTTTTATTTCATAACAGGAATGAAAAAAAGAACAAAATATGGCCTGCGTAAAGATGAAGATTATTGAAGACTGCAAACCTGGCAAAATGTCCAAACAGCAGTGTGTACAGCTTGTCAAGCAAGGTTAGTGATAAGCACAACCGGCCAGTTGTCATCTAGGCAACTCAGTAAGTTAGATAATTGATGATGCACGAGCAGAGTGTTGCAAACATAAGGCTGTGTGAAACTGTCTACTGCTGTGGAAGAAGCAGATAGATGAGACTTAAATAAGGATCAATACTAGTCACTCTCTATACTGTTTACTTTTTTGTAGGTTATTATTTTATTAAGAATAAGAGAGCTTTTCAGATTCATCTCAGCTAAAACTCCAATATGGAATCCTTCTCCCACTTCAATTTGAATACGAAGCATTTTTTTATTGGAAGAAAATGCACAGCTACCTAAAAATCATACCGCACAGAAACAGGCCCTTTGGCCCACTATGTCTATGCTGACCAACAAACACCAAGTTACTCTCAACCGCTTTACCTGCACTTGGTCCAGAGCCTGTTATTCCCTGGTATGTTAAATACTCGTCCAGAGGTTTATTCAATGTTGCATGGGTACTTGTCTCCACCATCCTTTCAGGCATTAACATCAATCTACCATCCTCTGGTGGTTTGTTTTCTCAATCTCCTCGAAACTACTAGTTCTGCACTTTAAACTTAAGTCCTCTGGGTCTTCAACACATTGACCATGGGGAATACATTCTCATGATCTACTCTTGTCTACACCTCTTAAAGGCACTATATAAATGCAGGTTAACGTTCTCAATGCCACGTTCATGTTTGTGAATATTTATCTGAAAACAGGACTGCTGGGCAGCAAAATCCACCTTCACCTTCTTAAAGCCTTTCATTTGCATGTCTGCACTTTTATGCTATCACTAAAATGAATGTAACATGACACAATCCAAAGGACTTGGCATTTGCAAGGAAGATACAACATAAAAGTCGAAAGCCTGCTGTTACAGAATCTGATGAATATGTAACTAACAAGCAGCACCAATCCACTGATAAACCACCGGTCACAGGCTTCCAAATAGGGGTTAAAGTGTGATGGTGGAAGGTTCCTGATGAAGGGCTGTTTGGATCCTGTTTGCTAACTTACCTTGGATCCCATTGGTTTGTACCTTTTGGGCCAGCCTTCCATGTGGGACCTTGTCAAAGCCCTTTCTAAAGTCCCTGTAAAACACATCAGCTGCACTATCTTCATCAATATAGTTAGTCACCTCTTAAAGAAAAAACTCAATTAAATTAGACAGACAGGATCTCCTTCTTAACAAATATGTGCTGACTCCCCTTGATCAATCCCTGCCTTTCTAAATATTGACTAATCTTGTCCTTCAGAATTTTTTCCAA
Organism: Chiloscyllium punctatum; assembly: GCF_047496795.1. Classification (NCBI taxonomy): domain Eukaryota; kingdom Metazoa; phylum Chordata; class Chondrichthyes; order Orectolobiformes; family Hemiscylliidae; genus Chiloscyllium; species Chiloscyllium punctatum. The sequence continues at coordinate 64,720,864 of NC_092755.1, forward strand.
TAATTTCCCTTCCACTGACATCAGACTAAATGTCCTTACCTGGCCAATGCCTTCTGTTCTCCTTGAACAAAGGAACCGCATTAACTATCCTTTCATCGTCTGGCACTTTGCCTGTGACGTATTAAATATATCTGCTAGGGCCCAGAATCTCCTCCCTTGCTCTAAGTCACCACAGATACCAGTGTCTATTTTTTCAAAGAATACCAATGATTGACATAATAGATTAGAAATTGTAATGTAGTCTGCAGTTGTACAGATGTCTTTCAGTCCTGTTTGTTTGAGCATTTTTCTTTCCAAGTAAAACACAAAGTTCCACATAGACACAAATGAATTGATGGACATTCGTCTAATGGAATATTTAGTTAAAAAGGAACATTACTTTGGCACTGGCTTCATCACTATATAGACTGAAGTAAGTTGAGTGGTTTATAGGTACATTTTGGACTCAGCTTGTTGCCTTTATAGGTGTGATTCTACGTCAGATTTGCAACTAATTTATTCTTGGAATAGTGTTTACATATAGTCAAGCAAGCACTGTGACCCTTTAGCAATGAATCATGATAAAGTTTTCATACATTTTGTTTGACTAGACATGACTAAATAGATCTTACACAACTTTCATGCAAGTAAAGTTCTTAGTTCCTGCAAGATATGTTATTTCTAATGGAAATGGGCATTTACTTTGTAAGAAAGATTAAATGAAGAACATTTTTTCACTCAACAGTTCAGTGGCCCAGGAATGCATCTTTATCCTGTGGTAAAGCAACCTGTCTACAAGTTAACTTAGGTAATACAAGATTAAATTTGGCAATGACTAGGCATTTAAAATATTCATCAGATCCTATAACAGCACGCTTTCGACTTTTATATTGTACCTTTCTTGCAAATGCCAAGTCCATTGGATTGTGTGATCGTACATTCATTTCAGTGATAGCATAAAAGTGCAGAAATGCAAATAGAGTCATAGAGATGTACAGCATGGAAACAGATCCTTCGGTCCAACCCGTCCATGCCAACCAGATATCCCAACCCAATCTAGTCCCACCTGCCCATATCCCTCCAAACCCTTCCTATTCATATACCCATCCAAATGCCTCTTAAATGTTGCAATTGTACCAGCCTCCACCACATCTTCTGGCAGCTCATTCCATACACGTACCACCCTCTGCAAGAAAGCGTTACCTCTTAGGTCTCTTTTATATCTTTCCCCTCTCACCTAAACCTATGCCCTCTAGTTCTGGACTCCCCGAATCCAGAGAAAAGACTTTGTCTATTTATCCTCTCCATGCCCCTCATAATTTTGTAAACTTCTATAAGGTCACCCCTCAGCCTCCGATGCTCCAGGGAAAACAGCCCCAGTCTGTTCAGTCTCTCCCTGTAGCTCAGATCCTCCAACCCTGGCAACATCCTTGTAAATCTTTTCTGAACTCTTTCAAGTTTCACAACATCTTTCCGATAGGAAGGAGACCAGAATTGCACGCAATATTCCAACAGTGGCCTAACCAATGTCCTGTACAGCCGCAACATGACCTCCCAACTCCAGTACTCAATACTCTGACCAATAAAGGAAAGCATACCAAATGCCTTCTTCACTATCCTATCTACCTGCGATCCACTTTCAAGGAGCTATGAACCTGCACTCCAAGGTCTCTTTGTTCAGCAACACTCCCTAGGACCTTACCATTAAGTGTATAAGTCCTGCTAAGATTTTCTTTCCCAAAATGCAGCACCTCGCATTTATCTGAATTAAATTCCATCTGCCACTTCTCAGCCCACTGGCCCATTTGGTTCAGAGCCTGTTGTAATCTGAGGTAACCCTCTTCGCTGTCCACTATACCTCCAATTTTGGTATCATCTGCAAACTTACTAATTGTATCTCTTATGCTCGCATCCAAATCATTTATGTAAATGACAAAAAGTAGAGGGCCCAGCACCGATCCTTGTAGCACTCCATTGGTCACAGGCCTCCAGTCTGAAAAACAACCTTCCACCACCACCCTCTGTCTTCTACCTTTGAGCCAGTTCTGTATCCAAATGGCTAGTTCTCCCTTTATTCTGTGAGATCTAACCTTGCTAATCAGTCTCCCATGGGGAACCTTGTCGAACGCCTTACTGAAGTCCATATAGATCACATCTGCTACTCTGCCCTCATCAATCTTCTTTGTTACTTCTTCAAAGAAATCAATGAAGTTTGTAAGACATGATTTCCCACGCACAAAGCCATATTGACTATCCCTAATCAGTCCTTGCCTTTCCAAATACATGTACATCCTGTTCCTCAGGATTCCCTCCAACAACTTGCCCACCAAAGAGGTCAGGCTCACCGGTGTATAGTTCCCTGGCGAATCTTTACCGCCCTTCTTAAACAGTGGCACCATGTTTTCCAACCTCCAGTCTTCCGGCACCTCACCTGTGACTATCGATGATACAAATATTTCAGCAAGAGGCCCAGCAATCACTTCTCTAGCTTCCCACAGAGTTCTCAGGTACACCTGATCAGGTCCTGGGGATTTATCCACCTTTAACCGTTTCAAGACATCTAGCACTTCATCCTCTGTAATCTGGACATTTTGCAAGATGTCACCGTCTATTTCCCTACAGTCTATATCTTCCATATCCTTTTCCACAATAAATACTGATGCAAAATATTCATGTAGTATCTCCCCCATTATCTGTGGCTCCACACAAAGACCACCTTGCTGATCTTTGAGGGGCCCTATTCTCTCCCTAGTTACCCTTTTGTCCTTAATATCTTTGTAAAAACCCTTTGGATTCTCCTTAATTCTATTTGCCAAAGCTATCTCATGTCCCCAATTGCCCTTCAGATTTCCCTCTTAAGTATACTCCTACTTCCTTTATACTCTTCTAAGGATTCACTCGATCTATCCTGTCTATACCTGACAAATGCTTTCTTCTTCTTAACCAAACCCTCAATTTCTTTTGTCATCCAGCATTCTCTATAGTTACCAGCCTTTCCTTTCACCCTGACAGGAATATACTTTCTCTGGATTCTTGTTATCTCTTTTCTGAAGGCTTCCCATTTTCCAGCCGTTCCTTTACCTGCGAACATTCGCCTCCAATCAGCTTTCGAAAGTTCTTGCTTAGTACCGTCAAAATTGGCCTTTCTCCAATTTAGAACTTCAACTTTTAGATCTGGTCTATCCTTTTCCATCACTATTTTAAAACGAATAGAATTATGGTCGCTGGCCCCAAAGTGCTCCCCCACTGACACCTCAGTCACCTGCCCTGCCTTATTTCCCAAGAGTAGGTCAAGTTTTGGACCTTATCTAGTAGGTACATCCACATCCTGAATCAGAAAATTGTCTTGTACTCACTTAACAAATTCCTCTCCATCTAAACCTTTAACACTATGGCAGTCCCAATCGATGTTTGGAAAGTTAAAATCCCCTACCATAACTACCCTATTATTCTTACAGATAGCTGAGATCTCCTTACAAGTTTGTTTCTCAGTTTCCCTCTGGCTATTGGGAGTCTATAATACAATCCCAATATGGTGATCATCCTTTTTTTACTTCTCAGTTCCACCCAAATAACTTCCCTGGATGTACTTCCGGGAATATCCTCCCTCAGTACAGCTGTAATGCTATCCCTTATCAAAAATGCTACTCCCCCTCCTCTCTTGCCTCCCTTTCTATCCTCCCTGTAGCATTTGTATCCTGGAACATTAAGCTGCCAGTCCTGCCCATCCCTGAGCCATGTTTCAGTAATTGCTATGATATCCCAGTCCCATGTTCCTAACCATGCCCTGAGTTCATCTGCCTTCCCTGTTAGGCCCCTTGCATTGAAATAAATGCAGTTTAATTTATTAGTCCGACCTTGTCCCTGCCTGCCCTGAACGTTTGACTCACTTCTGTTCTCCGCTGTACCCGTCTCAGATCGATCTCTTTCCTCACTATCTGCCTGGGTCCCACCCCCCCACCAACTAGTTTAAATCCTCCCGAGCAGCTTTAGCAAATTTATCTGCCAGTATATTAGTCCCCTTCCAATTTAGGTGCAATCCATCCTTCTTGTACAAGTCACTTCTATCCCAAAAGAGATTCCAATGATCCAAAAATGTGAATCCTTCTCCCATACACCAGCTCCTCAGCCATGCATTCATCTGCTCTCTCCTCCTATTCCTGCCCTCACTAGCCCGTACCACCGGGAGTAATCCAGATATTATTACCCAGGAGGACCTCCTTTTTAAATTTCTCTCTAATTCTCTGTAATCTCCCCTCAGAATCTCAACCTTTTCCCTTCCTATGTCATTCGTTCCAATGTGGACAATGACCTCCTCTGGCCCCTCTCCCCCGTGAGAACATTCTGCACCCTCTCTGAGACATCCTAGATCCTGGCACCAGGGAAAAGCTTTAAGAAGGTGAAGGTGGATTTTGCTGCCCAGTAGGTCCTGGTTTTGGATAAATATTCATAAACAGGAACTTGGCATTGAGAACCTTAACTGCATTTATATAGTGCCTTTAAAATAGTAAATCATCCCATGGTGTTTCACAGGAGCATTGTCAAGTAGAATATGACACCAAGACACAAAGGGTATTGGAGCTGGTGGAGAAAAGTTAGGTTTTAAAGTAGAGAGAGAGAGAGAGAAAGAGAGACAGAGACAATGGTGATGTTTAGAGAGAGAATTCAAGAGAAGAAGGTTTAGGCTGCTGAAGGTACACCTGTCAAATGGAATGAAGAGGGTAATGTGATATGCCCTGAATTCTGCCCGAGTTTGCCTAGCTTGGTAGCTAAATGTTAAAAGGCAACCAGAATTGATTTGCTGATAAGGTAATTAAAATATTCATACTTCTAGATTATGGCAAGAGTATACATGCTGGTTCTTCAGATCTCTCAGGGAAGTGTTAAGAATGTCAGGTTTAAAAAATGGTTCTCACTTAAACTATCTATGTAATCCTAAGCTAGAACTGATCTGCGGGTTTAGATTTTGGTTATTAACATTTCCGCTTGGATACATGAACCACATGAATCACATTGCCATAGAGATGGGCTATGAGACAGGAAGAAGTCATAGCAAGCCATTGTAGTATTGAGTTATAGGGTAAAGGAGGTATAGGAGTCTTCAGTGCTCTGGGAGAGGGAGAAGAGAGTTAAGAGGAAGCCACATCTGCAGTTCAGAAACCCCAAATTTATTATTCACCACACAGAATATGTGTAGGAACTTGCAACTGTGGTTGAACAGAGAGAAGTTCATGAAGAATTAAATGAGATAACTTTGGGTAAACTAGGAAGAGGAATCTTGAGGGTAACCTTCAACGTGAAATTCTCTTCAGAAATTAGATGGGAAGGGAGAAAGGAAGCAGTCAGAAGGAATTGAGAGCAAATTCACCTTGGTTCCAAAAGGGTTAAGTATCTGCTTAAGAAACTGAAGTAAAACAGCGGTGAGAGATTTATAGTTATTTCAAAAACTAGATGTGGGGACCTCTTCTGTAATGGGCAATGTTGATTTTCATTTATTTGTTATGGTAAAAATCTTAAAACTTGATAACCTGTCAATGTGATTCTTTACTTAAGTGACTGGAAATTCAACTATCATTTAATGAACTATTGGTCCCGAGTAATTATGATAATGGGAAAAGATTAGCAATGGGTTATATTTTATTCTGTCCCTTACATCAACACTGTATTGTCCTTCAGCCAGTCCAAAGCTATTCCCTGCTCTAATTGGTTGATTCCTTTTCATTTTTTGAGGAGGTTGTGGAAATCCATACCCTCCCGTGTTCAAACATTGTATCCTGCAGTTCTCTCAAAAGCACAACAAAAGCAGGCACTGACTCAGTTATGCCAAAGTTTGGAATCAGATCTGCAACCTGCTGTAAGAATGAGTACAGCATTGCCCGAGGAATCCAAGCTGAAGCCATAAATTAGTTCAGTCTGGCTCTGCAGCAGGAGAGAATTGTAACCTTATTCAGGCAGCAGTCCCTGCTTGCATCAATAACTGCACATATATCTTTAAATAATAGAAGGAAATATTTTCTCCTAAGTGCATGGATACTTGTGTTTTTTTTAAATTCAATCTTGGTATCTGGGTGTCTCTGTTGAGGCCAATATTTGTTGCCCATCCCTAATTGCTCTTAAAATGCTGATCTGCCTGGTTAAGGGAGGGAGATCCAGCATTTTGACACAATGTAAGCGAAGAAATGGTGATATATTTCCAGATCAAGGTAGTGATCAAGTTGGCTTAGAGAGTAAGTTGCACTGATGTGTTCCAATGCATCTGCTGCCCTTGTCCTTGTAGCTGATAAAGTTTGCAGGTTTGGAAGGTGCTACGTAACGAGTATTTGAGAGTTGTTGCAATGCTTAAATGGTATGCACTGCTGCCATTCTGTATTGGTGGGAGAGAGATTGAATGATGAAGGTGCTACATAGAGTGCCAAGCAAGTGGCTGCTTTGTCCTGGGCGATTTGATGTTCTTGGGTGTTGTTGGAACTGCACGCATTCAGGACATTCAATGAATTGGTATGATTGATGAAGGGGGGGAAGGATGGTGATTGGAGTAGACATTAAATTGGCATAGGTTAGGATAGCCCATAGGATGGGCAGAGGGCATTAGTTTGCATTGGTGAGGCATGAATGGGAATGATGGCTGGTGGAGGGTTGCATATATTTTCCCTTCGGAGAGATACAATGCCCACTTCTAATCTCATCCTTTCGGATTGTGAAGAGTTATGTTTGTGTGTAAAATGTGCATAAATGTGTTTGGACTTGCAAAGTTCTCAAAATTTTCCAGAAAATAATGTGTTGTCAATGATAGTCAGGCACTCTTGAATACTTTGCGCTATGTAAAACTATTTTAGAATTTGAACTGTGTGACTGATTTTCCCAAACTACCAATCTCCCAAGGTTAAAAATCACACAACACCAGGTTATAGTCCAACGAGCTTTCGGAGCGTCGCTCCTTCATCAAGTGATAGTGTTGGACTATAACCTGGTGTTATGTGATTTTTAACTTTATACACCCCAGTCCAACACCGGCATCTCAAAATCAATCTCCCAAGGGAGGGTCTATTGATGGATAACTCCACTTGCTTATTGAATGGATATGTATTCTGGAATAAAGTTGTTGCGGTTTTGCAGGAGTACTGCAAAACTGAGTACAGTTCTGTACGCCCAGTTTTAGAAAGGATATTCTCATGCTGGAGAGGGTTCAGAAGAGATTTACCAGGATGTTACCAGGTGTGGAAAGCTTGAGTTATAAAGAAAGACTGGATAGGCTGGCACATTTTTCACTGGAGCCTAGGAGGTTGACAAGTGACCTGATAGAAATTTATAAAATAATGAGAGGTATCGATAAAGTTATTGGTAATTGTCTTTTTCCGAAGGTGGGGGATTTCAAGACAAGGGGGCACATTTTTAAGGTGAGAGGAGAGAGACTAAAGAAAGCCATGAGGCAAACGTTTTACACAGATGGTGGTTTGCATGTGGAAAGACTATCCTGAGGAAGTGGTGGATGTGGGTGCAATTACAACATTTAAAAAACAGTTGGATGGATAGGAAAAGTTTAGATGGATATGGGCCAGGAGCATGCAGGTGGGACTAGTTTAGTTTGGGATTATGTTCGGTATGGACTGGTTGAACCGAACGGTTGGTTTCTGTAATGTCTGACTCTATGACTTATGTAATCCTTTGTTTACATAGGGATATGTTGGCTGTATTGGATGTTTGGTTAGTATCAGATTTGAGGGTTTTGTTTTCAAAAAGGACATAACCAATTGATTAACAATAATCTCTGTCATTGTGCCTCTTGATGAATATTAATGCTGGATAAAAGGTAAATTGACAGGAAGAGGGAAGGGCAAAGAATTTTTGGTGGAAGATGTGAGTTAGTATTGCATTGATATAAGGGCTATAAAGGACCAAGGTGACAGTTTGGATGTATGAGATATAAGGAACCATGGGAGATGGGTGTAGGTTGGCTTAGGGGCCATGGAAATTGGTGGATGGGTGTGAAAGGGGCCAGAGAGGATGCACAGATTGGGAGGTATAAGGGGTCTTGGGGGTTCAGAGGGGTGGGGTTATACAGGTAATTCTCCCACAATGCATATTTATGAAACACAATTTGTCTGTAACGTGATTTGTGAATTGCCGACTTTTTTTAATAAAGCAAACTCCGATTTGCTGTTACGTGATTCTCATCTCTGTCACTAGGTGTCATGGTGTGCGGAGGACTGGACGCCATGTCAGTGTCACGTGATCACGTGCGCTTTCTCATGATGAGCTTCGTGGAAGGTATGGTGACATGTTTGTGCTAGTGGACTTGGAAAAGCATCATGAAAATGTCTCTATAGCCTGAGGACATGAAGCTGGGAGTAATCTATTAATTTAAAACCTTAAAGAGTTGAGATAAGAGTGAAATTTCACTGGAATTGACTGACAGTCAAAGGATTATGTTGAGGAGCAGTTTGAAAAATCATGACTAGTGTCCAGTCCGTTGTAGCTGGTTTCTGACTGCTGATGGAGCTGGCTTCAAAAAGAACACTCTCATTTGCCAACAGTTTGCCAATTGAATCTCAAGGACCTGGAGAATTACAGTTAGCTTTATTGTCACATGTGCACACATGTACAGTGAAAGGTTTACAAGTCGCCACTTACAGTATCAAGATACACATTCTTAAGAACAAATTAGAAAAATAAAGAAATAAGAAGTCCAGCATTACAGACCTTCATGCCATTTAGGTAGAAAAGTGTAAAATCATAGGAGTAAATTATGAAAAATAAAGAAATAATAAGTTCAAAATAATATCATCATTCTTCATCAAAGTTCAATCTTTCGTCGGCATGGACCAGTTTAGGCCAAACCACCCTGACTCTGTGCTGTAGGACTCTATGACTCTATGCGTAGTCTTTCCAACCTAGTCCACATTGGCACTATGCTCTACTTTTAAGATTATGTTTCTTGTTCTGGATTTACCCTCCAAATACCCTACATAATCTGACCCTCGTTTTGATCAAATCATCCTTCAGCCTTATGAAGCAAATGATTGCATTCATGCAACTTGTCTTCAACATTTTAACTCTTGAGTGCTGGCACAATTCAGGTGAATCTGCAATCCAGTTTTTCTACTGCTCCTTGATGCCATACTGGGCGGCACGGTGGCACAGTGGTTAGCACTGCTGCCTCACAGCGCCAGAGATCCGGGTTCAATTCCCGCCTCAGGCGACTAACTGTGTGGAGTTTGCACGTTCTCCCTGTGTCTGCTTGGGTTTCCTCCGGGTGCTCCGGTTTCCTCCCACGGTCCAAAGATGTGCAGGTCAGGTGAATTGGCCATGCTAAATTGCCCGTAGTGTTAGGTAAGGGGTAAATGTAGGGGTATGGGTGGGTTGCGCTTCGGTGGGGCGGTGTGGACTTGTTGGGCCGAAGGGCCTGTTTCCACACTGTAAAGTAATCTAATCTAATCTAATCTAGGTCAAATGTCGCCTTGACCTCAAGGGTTGTCACTCTCACAACATCTCTGGAATTCAGCTCTTTTGTCCATGTGTGAACCAAGGCTGTAATGAGATCAAGAACTGAGTGGCCCTGGCAGAACCCAAACAGCGCTTCACTGAGCAGGTGCTACTTGATAGCACTGCTGATGACACCTTCTGACTCTTCACTGATGGTCAAAAGTTGATTAATGGAGTGGTAATTGGCCAAGTTGGATTTGTCCAGCTTTTTGTGTATAAGGTGTACCCATCTACGTTGTCGAGTAGATGCCAGTGTTGTAGCTATATGGTAAAGCTTGGCTAGGGATCTGGCAAGTTCTGAAGCACAAGTCTTCGCTACTATTGCTAAGATGTTGTTGGGCCCCATGGTCTTTGCAATATCCGGTGCCTCCAACTGCATGAATGCAAAAGCCGTATGAATCCTCTTTGATTCACCAATGCTGCTGTCAGACCTAAAAAAAATGCATATACACAAAGTACACAGTTTAACTTTGTCTTTATTAGTATTTTTGTCTTTAGTTGATAGCTTATTGCCTATCACAAATTCAGAATAGGATTCATTTATTTTAATTACACAAATAAAATAACAGCATTGTATTTTGGTGAATGGCTTAATTTTCTCTTCCTCGCAAGTGAGAATGAGCAGCAGGTTAAAAAAAAAGTCACAGAACAGGTCAAAGTGGTTCTTAGTTGTTGTGTTTCACCCATGGCCTTCAAATGGTCAGAGATCTGAAAGATCACACAGGATTTAATTTTACATAGTCTCTAAACCCTGTTTACTGCTCTGTAAATCCTCATTTATGGGTAGTTTGCAGTGGATGTGTGATTGAGTAGTTAGGATTTATTATTGAAAAACATTTATACTTGTCCCTTTGAACTTCCTTGGATTGACTGAATGCCTATTAGCCATTTTATCAGTGAGACAGAAATTGCTGTTCTAAATATGTCTGTATTGTAGTTCTGTGCAGATTTAACCGAATTGAACAATACAGTTAACATGGTGGCCTATTCTTCCCTTTCTTAAATTACCATACTGGTGAACCTCTGTTGAACTCAATCAGGGAAAAAAAAACAGGAAGACATCTGCTTTGTTACTGGGGGTTATTAAAGTAATTATATTTTATAAGGCTGTTACAGTGCATAAATAAGGCCTACTTTGGGCTTTGATACTATAAGGCAAAGTGCCTAATAAATATGGCAGCAAAGGGATGTAAAAGGTTCAGTAGTTAGAGCTGATGTCATGCAGGGACTCACTCAGCTACACTTCCAGCTGGCAGCAGGCACAGGTCACTAGAGTTGTACAATGCGGTAGGCACGGCATTTTTATTAATCATGATATAGTGTTGCTAATTCCTTTAATCTGGGCTTTACTTAGATTTGCAACCCACAGCCTTGGTATTGAATTACTTTGATCAAAGCAAAAGCTTTGGTGGCCTGTGAAAGCTATTTTTTTTTTGAAGACACGATAATGTAAGGCTTCAGACTTGCATCTAACATTTGTTACTACTGGAAGGCAGGAAAATGCGTTTGTATAAATGGGAAGGCCATTTAATATAATACAAATGGGAAATACTGCTAAGTATTTCCCCTTTCTCTTTAAATGAGTAAAATTCCTAGTGTTGTTTATTTTCATAAGTAGAGAGCGATCTGTATTAAAATCTTTCAGACGTTTACATCAAACTTTCAGCACTTTCATAGTTTCACATGCGTGCAGTTGTCTAGCTGGCAATTGCCTGCTGTGGGAGGTTCATGGCTGAAGGACCCAAAAAGTATTTTACAAATATAGCAATTGTGGCTCTGATAACTATGAGGGATAGAACATGAAATAAAAGACGTAGAACGCCTTTTTAACTGCGACATTTTATAGAAAACCTTAGTTTGTTTTAATCAGCCTTGGTAATTTTGATTTGAACAAAATTATCTTATCCCTTCTATTTAAATTACTTCACGGTTTTGGAATGAAAGCAGTATGAAATTCTGAACACTTAGCACTTGTGCCGTGCTGCTTTACAACCTCCTTCCAGTCCCTGTAATACATCTGATCGGGTTCTGGAAAGAACAGTAATAAAGGCCAATTTACAATCTTTTAAAATAAACTTTACACCCAGTACAATTTTAGAAGTAATATGCCTTAAGTAGTTAGAGGACGGCTAGTGACCCAACTAATAATCTACGCTTCAGCTAACCCTCAAAAACTTTCTGTTTTTATAAGTTTCTTAGGTAAGTTTGCAACTTGTGTTTGGGACCCTGCCGAGAAAAACATTTATTTGTGTCGCAATATCATTATTTGTATTATATGTATGATCTCGTTGAAATATGTAAGGTTCTGAGGGGGCTTGACAGAATGGTTGCTAAAAGGCTGTTTCCCCTCAGCTGGAGAGTCTGGAACAAGGGAGCTTATTCTGAGGTGATGCAGTTGATCATTTAGAACTGAAATGCAGAATTCTTTCCATTTAAAGCTTTGTGAATCCTTAGAATCCTCTACCCTGGCGGGTTATGGATGTTCAGTGGTTGAGTTGTACTCAACAATGAGAGTTACAGTCAAGGCTGAGATTGATAGATACTTCAGACTCTACAGGAATGAAAGGGGATATAAAAAGCTGTTGGCATGGTCAAAGGCCAGCCATGATGGTAATGAATGACAGGGTAAGCAAGCGGGCCGAATGGTTTACTTCTACTCCCATTTCTTTTGTTTATTTTTGTCATAATGTGTAAACTTAAATGCCTACGTTTTGAAATAGGGCCAAAACATTATTTAGGTTTCAAATTAATGTCTTGTATTCAGCTTATTCTAAAGAATTTTGCTTATTATGACATCAATTGAAGCCACTAAGTCAGTTTACAGAAAGATGGGGTAAGGAAGCATTGTATGATGGGATGCAGTTGAAAAATGCAAGAAAACAAACTGGCAGATAGCACAGGAGTATGTATTCAGCACTGAGCTCACTACCGTCTCACCCACCTCCATCCTGTTCTGCACGATGTAGGTGAGAGCAATAGTGTGGGAATTGAAAACTAGGACACCCCACCTTAGGCCTCTTGAAGCACTTACCTGCTTAATTAACTAAGGCAGGTAACCACCAGAATCGACCGGAAAGTGTTGGGCAGTGGCGGATGGGGCAAAATGCAACAGCCACTTTTGAAGTTATTTCTCTGAAACAATAGGAGGTGGGTGAATGAGGAGGGAATCATTCAAAGTTTCTCCCTGGCAATGCCTTACAATCCAGGCGGAGGGACAGATAATACACTGGGAAAGGGCTAACCAGGTCAAGGGCCTGATAGTATGCTGGGAAAGGGCTATACAGGCTGAGGGTCTGATAATACACTGGGAAAGGGCTAACCAGGCGTCCTGTTTAGTCCTTTCCCAGTGTATTATCAGACCCTCGGCCTGGTTAGCCCTTTCTTGATGTTTTATCAGACCCTCGGCCTGGTTAGCCCTTTCTTGATGTTTTATCAGACCATCGGCCTGGTTAGCCCTTTCTTGATGTTTTATCAGACCCTCGGCCTGGTTAGCCCTTTCCCAGTGTACTATCAGACCCTCGGCCTGTTTAGTCCTTTCCCAGTGTATTATCAGACCCTCCACCTGGTTGGCCCTTTCCCAGTGTATTATCAGACCCTCGGCCTGTTTAGTCCTTTCCCAGTGTATTATCAGACCTTCCGCCTGGTTGGCCCTTTCCCAGTGTATTATCAGACCCTCGGCCTGGTTAGCCCTTTCTTGATGTTTGATCAGACCCTCGGCCTGGTTAGCCCTTTCTTGATGTTTTATCAGACCATCGGCCTGGTTAGCCCTTTCTTGATGTTTTATCAGACCCTCGGCCTGGTTAGCCCTTTCCCAGTGTACTATCAGACCCTCGGCCTGTTTAGTCCTTTCCCAGTGTATTATCAGACCTTCCGCCTGGTTGGCCCTTTCCCAGTGTATTATCAGACCCTCGGCCTGGTTAGCCCTTTCTTGATGTTTTATCAGACCCTCGGCCTGGTTAGCCCTTTCTTGATGTTTTATCAGACCATCGGCCTGGTTAGCCCTTTCTTGATGTTTTATCAGACCCTCGGCCTGGTTAGCCCTTTCCCAGTGTACTATCAGACCCTCGGCCTGTTTAGCCCTTTCCCAGTGTATTATCAGTCCCTCGCCTGGTTAGCCCTTTCCCAGTGTATTATCCGACCCTCGGCCTGGTTAGCCCTTTCTTGATGTTTTATCAGACCCTCGGCCTGGTTAGCCCTTTCCCAGTGTATTATCAGACCCACGGCCCGGTTAGCCCTTTCCCAGTGTATTATCAGACCCTTGGCCTGTTTAGTCCTTTCCCAGTGTATTATCAGACCCTCGGCCTGTTTAGTCCTTTCCCAGTGTATTATCAGACCCTCGGCCTGTTTAGCCCTTTCCCAGTGTATTATCAGACCCACGGCCTGGTTAGCCCTTTCCCAGTGTATTATCAGACCCTTGGCCTGTTTAGTCCTTTCCCAGTGTCTTAACAGACCTTCACACTAGAAAAGCAATTAACTGACAGAAGGTCTGTTGAGACCAAGGATACTATCAGATCCACCGACATACAGCAACTTGTTGCACAAACTATCATGGAGATTAACGGAGTAGTGGCAATTAATGATGGACTTCTGTTCATTTTCCTCCCACAGCTATTATGAAATACCCTTCCTTTCTTTCCCCAGAGTATTCACCTGCAATTTGCTGACAAAATAGCAGTGATGTGAATTGTAATCAGGGTGTATTCTGTACAAATGCTGCAGCAATTCAGGCAAGAGTCAGAGATGTGATTCAATAGGGAAATCCAAAATCTGTTCTGATGTATCATTCAGTCATTAGCTTTATGAAAATGCCACCATGCTGTCTAACCCATCATTGAAATGTTGTGTGAAATTGCTACAATTGTGTAGTTTGCAATCTAAACTTGCCACAGAGTGTTAGAAAATAAAACAGGAAGGGTCCTTCTGAGGAAGGGTCACTGGACCCTAAAAGTCTGCTGTCTTTGCACAGATAATGCCAGACCTGCTGAGTTCTTCCAGTAATTTCTGCTTTTGTTTCGATTTTTAGCATCCACAGTTTTTTTTTGTTTTTGTTGCACAGAAAGTTAGAACTGGACTGAATTGACTTAAGAACAATACAGCACAGGAGCAGGCCCTTCGGCCCTCCAAGCCTGAGCTGACGCATTTTGCCCTTCCATGCTAAAACTGTCTTCACTTACAGGATCCGTATCCCTCTATTTCTTTCCTATTCATGTATTCGTCCAGATGCTTCTTGAATGCTGCTATTATGTTTGCTTCCACCTCCTCTGGCAGTGCTTTCTATGTGTCTGTTTTGGAGCCATTTAACTTCTAAGCATATTTAATTAAGCCTAGAATTACTGTCGGAGATAATAACATGCTAGTTGTTAATTACTTGCAATTAAATGCTCTGGCATTGAAAATGATATGTAATGTTTCCTTCAGGATTAAATTGCTACCCAATATTTTAAAACTTGAAATGCAAAAATTTTTTTGAGTTCTCTGTCTCTCTTTCTTCTACCTTAATCTAGTCTTTTTATTCTCCTCTCACTATTTCTCCTCCTGTACCTGATTTTGTATTGAATTCGCCCAGTCTAATTTGCATTTCCTGCATGGTCTGACAACTTCACACCCTATTAATCTCTTTGCTTCAGGGGCTAGACAGTTACTCACCCTGTTAATTCATGTTGCCAATGTCCAGTTTCTTTTCTGTGTGGGTATCAGCTTTCACGTTTAGTAACTCGTTATGTGAAGTATCTTCAAGATCAAACAGGAAAGGAAAAGACTAACTAATGGCAGACTCCATTAGATTCATTCCTACAGTAATTTATGGCCAATATCTTTGGAACGGATTGAACAATTCATACTGTAGATGGACACCTAACAATATCTGCCTTTTTACTTGAGATGCCCCTTCAAATTTCAGCCCACAAAGTATAAGAAATTGGCCACAAAGAAAACCCTCCTTAACCACTGAAATTTAAGGATTGTGAAACAAACCCAGGGAGGTTTGAGAACAAAGCTGATTTTAAAAAGAATCAGTTCAATGTCAAATAAGCTGCTGAAACAAAGGTATAATTTTATACTTGGGATCTCTCCTGAAATTTTCAAAGGCAAGGAAATACTTGTATTTATGTGACCGATTTTAGGGTCACTCGTTGTTTCAAAGTGCTTTATAGTCATGAAGGACATTATTGTAATGTTGAAATGTTTCATCCATAATTTGATAGCTCTGACAGTGCAGTGCTCCATCCACATTGCATTGGATTGTCAGCTTCATTTTCTTTTGCTTAAACTCTGGAATTTAATCCAGAAACCTCTGAGTGAGAAGTAAGCGCTACCAACCAAACCAGGAAAGTAGGAAGGAACAAGATTTCATTCATTTAAAAGCTTATTTTTGATGCTAGAAATTGACGTGAATAACACTTCTAGCATTAAAAGGGTCTTGACACAAGTAATGACAATAATTAATTTGGAGTTGAGTTGAATGGGCAATTAATATAGTAAATGCATTCTAAATTAGTACAAACAATACTAAGCTGGGTGGCAGTGTGTGCTGTGAGGAGGATGCTCAGACGCTGTAGGATGGTTTGAACAGGCTGGCTGAGCAGGCAAATTCTTGCAATACACTGCGGATAAATGTGCGGTTATCCACTTTAGTGGCAAAGCCAGGAAGGCAGATTATGGTCTGAATGGTGGCAATTTAAGAAAGGGTGAGGTGCAATGAGACCTGAGTGTCATGGTGGAACAATTGCTGAAGGTTGGCATGCAGATATAGCAGGCAGTGAGGAAAGGTAATAGCATGCTGGCCTTCATAGTGAGAGGATTTGACTTTCGGAGTAGGGATGACTTGCTGCAGTTATACAGGGCCCTTAGTGAGGCCACATCTTGAGTCCTGTTTTGGTCCCCTAGTCTGAGGAAGGTCATTCTTGCTTTTGAGGGAGTCCAGCGAAGATTCACCAGACTGATTCCCGGGATGGCGGGACTGATGTACGAGGAAGGACTGGATTGACTGGGCTCTGGGATTCACTGGAATTTAGAAGAATGAGGGAGAAGTCTCTTAAAACATATAAAATCCTGATGGGACTGGACATGTCAGATGTGGGAAGAATGTTCCTACTGTTGGGGAAGTCCAGAGCTTAGGGGGGTCAAGGTCTAAGAATAAGGGGTGAGCCATTCAGGACTGAAATGAAGAAGAATTTCTTCACCCAGAGAGCTATGAACCTGTGGAATTCTCTCCCACAGGAAGCTGATGGGGCCAGTTCATTAGATATATTCGAGTGGGAGCTGGGCCTGGCCCTTGCAGCTAAAGGGATCAAAGGGTATGGGGACAAAACTGGAATGGGATACTGAGAGTGCACTATTCGTATTGAATGGTGGGGTAGGCTCAAAGGGCCAAATGGCCTACTCCTGCACCTAGTTTCTAAACTTCTATGTTAACTGAAAGAAAGCTAAAGGTGGGATGCCATTTTATCAAAGCGAACAGACAACAGTGCAAAGTCGATAGCAACTTTTGGATTTTCACATTTAACTTTACCTGTCAGTAGTTACCTATATCATTGACCCACGAATAATGGCAAGCACCAAAAAAAAACTTCCCACTGAGTATACGGCAAACTCAAAGACTACTCTCTGGTTATTTTCTTTGTAAATTCTCTGCCTGAAAGCAAATCCAACCTACAGTGCCATGACCTCCATTATAGGCAAGGTAGTGGGGAAGATTCTGAATCCACTGCAGCTGAAGTAGGGAGTGAACCCTTTGCTGTTTGCACCAATTTGATTCAAACTGGTCAGCTAGCCATCTCCCCGAGGAGTCTGAGTGGCAACATGCACTTTTATATAAATGCATGTTTAGTCTGGAGCATCGGTGGGGTGCCAATTTCTTTCTATTATATGGCTGACTAGCAGGTCATTGACGTATGTTGAAAGAATTTACAAGTTGATTGTAAATGTATTTTTTGGCCATTGAGTCCTGGAATGAGACTTGAACTTCTAAGCTTCTGCTTAGAGGCAGGGATTCTTATCACTGCACCACAAGTTCTCTGGCTACGTTAGCTATTATGAAAAGTTAGTTTTCAGTCACAGTCATTTTCATTAGAGGGCTGGAAGCCTTGGCACAAGCTATAAACAACTAATCATATTTATCAATTTTAATACACGATTGTGGGCGGCACGGTGGCACAGTGGTTAGCACTGCTGCCTCACAGTGCCAGAGACCCGGGTTCACTTCCCGCCTCAGGCGACTGACTGTGTGGAGTTTGCACGTTCTCCCTGTGTCTGCGTGGGTTTCCTCTGGGTGCTCCGGTTTCCTCCCACAGTCCAAAGATGTGCAGGTCAGGTGAATTGGCCATGCTAAATTGCCCGTAGTGTTAGGTAAGGGGTAAATGTAGGGGTATGGGTGGGTTGTGCTTCGGCGGGGCGGTGTGGACTTGTTGGGCCGAAGGGCCTGTTTCCACACTGTAATGTAATCTAAAATCTAATCTAATGTAATGTAATCTAAAAACAATTGGAAATCTGAATATATAACTGCATGCTGGGAACTACACTTTGGTTTATCTTTTCAGAAAGTTGTTTTCGGGCTGTGCACAAGGTGTTTAAATCCTACGTATATGTATGGAAGATATTATTAGTCAAAATTTTATTACAGGGAAAGGTTACTCATTTCCTTACACATTTGTAAAGTTTTGTTGTTCAACCTTAGAGTTATAAAATCATAGAGATATACAGTATGGAGACAGACCCTTCAGTCCAAATTGTCTATGCCGACCAGGTAATCTAAATTAATCTAATCCCGTTTGCCAGCATTTGGTCCATAACCTCTTAAACCCTTCCTATTCATATACTCATCCAGGTGCCTTTTAAATGTTGGAATTGTACCAGCCTCCACCACTTCCACTGGCAGCTCATTCCATACATGCACCACCCTCTGCGTGAAAAGGTCACCCCTTAAGGTCCTTCTTAAATCTTTCCCCTCTCACCCTAAACCTATGCCCTCTAATTTTGGACTCCCCTACCATAGGGTAGAGACCCCATCTATTTACCCTATCCATGTCCCTCATGATTTTATATACCTCTATAAGGTCACCCCTCAGCCTCCGACCCTCCAGGGAAAACAGCCCCTACCTTTCAGCCTCTACTTATAACTCAAATCCTCCAACCCTGGCAATATCTTTGTAAATACTTTTTGAACTCTTTCAAGTTTCACAACGGCCTTCCTATAGCAGGGAGATCAGAATTGCATGCAGTATTCCAATAGTGGGCTAACCAATGTCCTGTATAGCCGCAGCATGACCTCCCAACTCCTATCCTCAATGCACTGACTAATGAAGGCAAGCATACCAAACGTCGCCTTCATTATCCTATCTACCTGTGACTCCATTTTCAAGGAACCATGAATCTGCACTCCAAGGTCTCACCTTTCAATAGTGGGCCAAAAAATTCTTTTGTGGAAAGTATTTCTTGATGAAACTATGGAGTGCCAGATTAGCCTTCAGGTAGGCCTTCCAGATACAACATTGCACAGAAACTAATTCCATCAGTCAGAACAAAAACAATGAGAGAAGCATTTCTAAATATTTCTCTGGTCCATAGACAGACCTATCAAATACACACGACCAAAACCATTGGCTGGAAATTTCTTCAGAGACAGAATAATTGCAGATGCTGGAATCCAATGTAGTCAAGCAGTGGGCTGGAAGAACACAGCAAGCCAGGCAGCATCAGGAGGTGGAGAAGCCAACATTTTGGGTGTAACCCTTCTTCAGGACTGAGGGTTGGTGTAGGGGGGAGCTGCAGATAAAGGGCGTGGGGTGGCAGGGTGGTGAAGTGAGGATAGGTGAAGACAGGTAGAGGGTATGACCTGGCTGGTCAATGGGAGGAATGTATCAGGGGGTGGCAGGGAGGAGTGGAAGGGAGGGGGAGGGGCTGGGAAGGGAGCCAAGGGATAGGAAGGCAGATTATTTGAAATTGGAAAATTGAATGTTGAGTCCTCCGGGCTCTAGGCTGCCCAAGTGGAAAGTGAGGTGTTCCTCCAATTTGCAGTCTGATTTGTTGTGGCAATGGAGGAGGCCAAGGATGGTCATGTTGGAATGGGACTGGGAAGGGGATTTAAAATGAGTAGTGACTAAGTAGTCAGGTCAGTCCCTGTGGGCCCGGCTGAGATGCTCGGTGAAACGTGCCCTGTTTACATTTGGTCTCCCTAATGTGGAGAAGACCATATTGGAAGCACCTGATACAGTAAACTAGGCTTGAAGAGAGAACCTCTGGAAGAACTGTTTGAGGCCCTGGATGGAGGTGCGAGAGGTAGTGTGCCAGCAGGTTTTGCATCTTGTACAGCAGGGGAAATTTCCTCAGGGTTTCTCTCTCCTCACTAGAAATGGCGGATGCTCAGTTGATATCCCATTTATGCAGGCCAGTAGGGCTTAAGCTTACTTTCTAGTGATAATCACAGAAATAGCATGTTGAAGAGCAAGTGTTTGGATGTTCTTGGGTTTGGATGCGTCAATTGCTATTTAAATACTTGAACAAAATGCCCAGGTAATGACCACCTTGATTGATAAACTGTAATGTGTGGCATGCCAGGGACATCAACTAATTACAATCTAGACTCACGACTTGGATTAGATTAGATTACATTACATTACAGTGTGGAAACAGGTCCTTCGGCCCAACAAGTCCACACCGACCCGCCGAAGCACAACCCACCCATACCCATACATTTACCCCTTACCTAACACTACAGGCAATTTAGAATGGCCAATTCACCTAACCTGCACATCTTTGGACCGTGGGAGGAAACCGGAGCACCCGGAGGAAACCCACGCAGACACAGGGAGAACGTGCAAACTCCACACAGTCAGTCGCCTGAGGCGGGAATTGAACCCGGGTCTCTGGCGCTGTGAGGCAGCAGTGCTAACCACTGTGCCACCGTGCTGTCCACATGCCACTGTGCCATCGTGGATGAAGAGACCAACTCGAGAGTGTGGTGCTGGAAAAGCACAGCCGGTCAGGCAGCATCCGAGGAGCAGGAGAATCGATGTTTCGGGCATAAGCCCTTCATCAGGATGCTGCCTGACCAGCTGTGCTTTTCCAGCACCACACTCTCCACTCTGGATCTCCAGCACCTGCGGTCTTCACTTTCTACTACCTGAAGAGACCAACAGTGTGATAGCCAAATTTGCAGATGTAAGTAGGAAAGCAAATTACGAGGAAGACATAAAGGGCCTGTAAAGGGCTGTGGATGGGTCAAACACTTACAGTGAGCGAAGACAATTACAGCTGGAGTATAATGTTGGAAAATGTGAGATTGCCAACTTTGCAAAAAATTATTTAAATGTACCATTGAATCTGTTCAAAGCTGAGATTGACAGATTCTTATTTATAAGGTGATCACAGGATTTTGTGGACAGATTGAAAGTTAGAATTCAGTCATGATCTTGAATGGCACAACAGGCTCAAGGGGCCAAATAATAAATGACTACGTGCTGCTTCTATTTCATATGATCTTTTGCAATGAGATATTTGGTATGGGAGATCTTTTACGTAACACAGGACAGTGAATAAAGAGCCTGGGAGTCTTTGATTTTGCGAGATGCATTTAAAATTTTACAACATTGGTGTTATGGGTAAATCCTGTATGATTAATGAATCTATATTTTGAACTAATATATGCTCTGAGACAGTACAGAAGACTCAGTTTAGTAAATTATGCTAAGAGCCATTACTGAATAACAAAGATATTCAAGAATCTTTATGCTCGTATTTGTTTAAAAGTTGTTCAAAATTCTTAGCTCTGTGGCTCAGTGGTTAGCACTGCTACCTCACAGCAGCAGGGGCTTGGGTTCGACTGTCTGTGTGGCGTTTGCATGTTCTCCCTGTGTCTGCGTGGCGTTTGCATGTTCTCCCTGTGTCTGCGTGGCATTTGCATGTTCTCCCTGTGTCTGCGTGGGTTTCGTCCAGGTGCTCCGCTTTCCTCCCACAGTCCAAAAATGTGCATGTTAGGTGGATTGGCCCTGGTATCCAGGGATGTGCAAGGTAGGTGGGTTAGCCATGGGAAATGCAGGGTTACAGGCTTAAGTAAGGGGGTGGGTGTGGGTGGGTTGCTCTTTGAAGGGTTAGTGTGGACTCGATGGGCCAAGTGGTCTGCTGCCCCACTGTAGGGATTCTATAATTGTAACCTTCCCAAAAATAAACACAAAGATGATCCACAACTCAATATGCCTCCAAATTTGAAGGATAAAACATTTGCATAAACTACAAACATTTGTCTTTCTTACATTCGGAAATCCAGCTTGCTTTTACATTTTTAACATTGTCTTTTAAAACCAAAATCGTGAATTTTAGCTGCAAGGAAATAGGATATACTTAATTATGTTTCTGCCCTAATTTGTTTTTCTAAGTTAAATGAATGTAGCTGCACACTGAATATCAGGTTCAAAGGTTGATGAAGAATCAAAGAGAACAATTTAATGGCATAAAATGTGAAATATCCAGAATGTGCCCTTTTTTGTTTAATCTACTGGGTGGCGCTGTTGACACATCACTTGAGCAGCAATCATCAGTTTGTCGGAGGCAGCATTTACACGATCAGTTTCCTTAAGTTTCCTTTCACCAGCAATTGGCAAAAGATGATCTGAAAGTCTGGTCTTTGACTCTATCAACAAAATTTATTCATTGTTTAAGGCACTGACATTTTTAACTGATCAACCCCAAGCCCCATTTCAGAGGATTTCAACGTGATTTGCTCCTGAAGTCAAAGTTCAGTCTGCCTAAATATCAGCTGTCGGCAGCTGGAAGGCATTAAGGTGGCATTTACTGTTTTAAAGAAATATAAGATTAAGACAAGGGGTAGTTACTGGGTTGGCAAGTCCATTAGCATACAGCAAGGAAATGAAATCATGAAGGGGGAAGACACTGGCATGAAGGAGGTGAACACATAAAAGCAAGATGGAAGTTGTATTGTGAAGTGCTGATTTTAGATATTGAGTATCTGTTCTACCCAGAAACGTAATGATTCCTGCTGGTACTATTTCTAGAAAGTTTTAGACATGAGATTCACATGTAAGCTGTATTTCCATTACCATAAATCACAGCCTAAGCATTTCCAGATTTTGGAGAGCAGCAACAGTTTAGATTAATGGGTTAAAACAAAGTTCATATAAATTATAGGCTCGGCAATATCTCTGTTTTTACTTAATATTCTGATATTATTTCTGAAGCTTTGGTTCACATTTATCGTGTTCTAAAAGTGACGGCCATTAAAAAAAAAACATTACTAACAGCTCTACTTCAATTAATTAGTGAGAGTGTAATGTGAACTTGCACAGGATTTAACATAAACTTTTTAAATGCAGAAATACTTATTCAATGCCACCAATTATCTAAGAATGTAAAAATTCATACATGCTAAACTTAGTCTTAATGGATTAAACAGGAAAAGAAACTTTTTTAGTCCAATGGTTGTGTAAATTGTGTAATTTGCAGTTGAACTAAAACATCTATCCAGTTAAAATATGTTAGCCACTTCTGAGAGTTTAACAGATGCAAACAAAAAATGTCATTAGATTCCCTACAGTATGGAAACAACTCCTTGGCCCAACAAGTCCACACCGACCCTCCAAAGAGTAGCCCACCCAGACCCATGCCCCTATCTATATTTGCCCCGATTTGGCAATTTAGCATGGCCACTTCACCTAACCTGCACATCTTTTGGATTGTGGGAGGAAACTGGATTACCTGGAGGAAACCCACGCAGACACGGGGAGAATGTGCAAACTCCACACAGACAGTTGCCCGAGGTGGGAATTGAACCCGGGTCACTGGTGCTGTCAGGCAACAATGCTAACCACTGAGCCATCATGCTGTAAACGGGTTTCAGTTTTGATTTAATCTTTTTTAATATTGCTATGTTTTTGATTCTCGTTTTAGCAGTGAGAAGTCCAGCGAAGGCTGGTGGCTTAGAATACTAAATTTCTTACTGTGTATTATCACCAAGTTTGAAGTGAATAGGACAAGTGAGATCAATAGGAAGGCAGAGTTGGGTGGCATTGAGCATGTTGCAAATCTGGGAGAATTTGTCTGAAAAAAGCAATGAGTACTTATTTCATTAAAGAAATAGATTTAGCAATTGTTTCAATCTCATTTCAAGAACACCTGAAATCTATTTGAATTTAGGTGCTGTTAAGGACACAACAATGTTTCTCAAGTGAGATTTTAACAAGGTGTTATACAAGTATTTGGCATCAAAATGTAAATATCTTGATTTCTGAAGTTTGTACACAAGTAATATATTTGGTATACATTCCTGTACAGGTTATTTCAACAAAGACACTGAAAATTAGTGCACTGGAAACAAATGTGATTTTTAGATGCACTGTTCCCAATCTTTTGTTTTGTTGTGAGCATGTAATAACCAAATTTATGTTTGAAAATTTCAGCTTATTCAAAAATTACCCAAGGTTCTCAAATGTTATAATTATATTTTGACCCCATTCTGAAATATTAAAATTTAAGCAACTATGGCTGGAAGTTGAATTTAGCTTTTAATCATGGAAGATAAATCAAGCTCCATTTTTCTTTAAGTGCACACTTGCTCCGAAATGAGTTTGTGGATCAGTATTGTAGAATGAATAATGTCCACCTCAGCAACACGATAATAGCAGCCGAATAAGACAGTTGTGAATAAGACCTATCCTATTGTCGTTATAAAGCATATGAATAAGAAACCTGAGTAATCATTAATGTGCCTGAATCCTAAGAAGTACCCTGTTTTGAAACCAATTCTATTTTTTGGTAGATTTAATTGGAAAACTACTGTTGAAATTTATCCACTCGTTATTTAGTTGGAAATAAAATTGTGCACAAGGCAGGAAATCTCTCGTGCTGCTTTTATGCTGAGTGGCAAGTTAAAAATCATGTCAACCAAGTTACAGTTTTGATCCTTTTTCTCTGCCATTATTTTGGATCAGGAAGTGGTGTGATGGTCAGGATCAATGTGTAAGATACTGCACATCTACTGATATATGTTACCCTTGCTGAAGCATTGGCAATTATTATATAATCATTGCAAACTTAGTACGTGATAATCTCCAAATGATTACACCAAGTATCAGAAAGTAAACCAGACAGTATATAATAAAGGAAGAATGCACAATGGTGAGTGTCAGTTTATCTCCAAATGAAAGGGTAGCATGACCCTAGGCTCAATATCTCACAAATGTCGTGGGCTGGAGCACATTAATGGGTCTAAGTTAAAAGGCTCTTTGCCTTAAGATAAATTGCTTCTTCAAACACTGTTCATCAATATGACACCATTCATCCCGTGGAAAGCCACTGTTTTTTCCCTTAAAAGTGCTGTGCAGAAGGTAATGTTGATCAGACAGTACCAAACAGTGAGAACTCATTTACTATTTTAAATGTGGTGTTCTCGCAGTTTATGATCATCTGAACCATATGAATTCACACCTATCCAAAGAAAAAAAATGTAGAGGCGTGGAAAGGTTTTAGGAGGGAGCGGTAGGGCTTCCAGCTGAGGCAGTTGAAGACACAGCAACCCCCACACCCAGCACGATGGAAGGAGGCAACTCGTGATTACCCATGAAGCTAGAATTGGAGGTGCAGAGTTTCTTAGGGGAGGGGGGAGTAGGACTGAAAGTGATTCAAGAGTTGGGTAGCGATGAGGCCATGAAGAATTTGCAATCAAGGATGAGGGTTTTTAAATAGAGGTGTTCTTAAACGGGAAGCCAGTGTAGGGTCAGTGAGGATAGGAGTGCTAGTGAGGTGGAAGTAAGCTGTCAGTACCCCTTGTTAAGCTGGTTCCAGCACCAGGAGACATCATCCTGGAACTTCAGATGTACTTACAGTGGCTATGATTTCTCCTTTGCTCGGGAAAAGTTTAATGATCTGCATTGACTGTATTTCCTTCTAATGAACTATAAATAAACAATTGATAGACTTATAATGAATACAGTACATCTTGAATTCCTCTGCACAATATATAATGATGCATGAACCACAAATAGTATCTGCATAGATAGATAGTGATTTTGTGTGATACTCCTCATACTGGCAGTATGAATAAACCCAATGCAACTAGAGTAATGTACATAGTGAATAGCTGGCATCCTAGCATTGATCCTGATAGTTCCCCACTAGTCACTGACTGCCACTCAGAACATGACCCTTTATTCCTACCCTTTTATTTCTGCCTGCCAGCCATTTCTCTATCCATATCAGTACACTACTCCCAATCCTATGTATTTTAATTTTAATTTTAACCGCTAATCTCATACATCGGTCCTTACTGATGTGGTTTACTGAAGATCCCAGTAAACCACATCCTCTAGCTCCCCTTATCAACTCTACTAGTTATGTCCTCAAAGGATTCCAATTGATGTGTCAAGCATAATTTCCCTTTCGTAAATTCATGCTTGCTCAATCCAATCCTGCTGCTTTTTTTCCAAATGCTCTGCTATTACGTCTTTTATAATGGACTCCAGCATTTTTCCAGTACCGATGTCAGGCTAAACAGCTAATCCCCTAGCTTCTTGGTAATGTGCATCTCCCTGGACAGTAACCACTAACCTTCAAGCCTTGGAACTTATTTCCATTGCAACATTAGTTTGAAACTTGGAAGTTGCAGCAAGCAAAGGAGACAGGAGAGCAGTGTGACCAGAAGGCTGTTTAGACTGTGGGGTTTTAATCTAAAACGCATGTAACTTTTCACTGGGTCTTTTCAGGACAGGAATCAGGTCTGAAAGATCAGTCATTTAGGTGGTTCTTAGTATTCAAAAACATCTGAACAATTCAAGGAATCTTGCAGCTGTTAGCACGTGGATGTTGTACCATAGCAGCCATTTCTGCCTCGGACTTCGCAGCACCAAAACTCGGGTTGCAACCCACACTTTGGGTTGCCTTGTTCTAGTAAGCATCAGTGTGGATGATTGCAATTAGCTAAACAATAGCTGTTTCATTTGTCTCCATATGATCTGGTTCACTAATCTCCTTTACAGAGGGCAATCTCTTATCCTTACCTGGTCTGGGCTACATATGACTCCAGATGCACAGAAATGCATTGACTCTTCAATTCTTTCTAAAATGGTCTGACAAACCACGTAGTTGTACTGAACCACTGCAGCAATGTTGCAAAATGCACTAAAACTACCTAGACATTTCACCCAGTGTTGAGTAGGCAATAGAAGTTACTACAGCACACCCAACTATGTGACACTACAACTTGCTTCTTACTTATATCTGGGGTTTTATGCCAAAATTGGGACAGTCATTCAACTGGGGAGGCAAGCAACAGGCGGGCATTGTAAGGGATCATTCCATGAGTGTCACTATGTCCCAGGCACCATCACCACCATCTCTGGGTATGTCCTGGTCCCACTGTCAGTGCAGCCTCACCAGAGATGGTGGCACAGTGGTACATAATGTGCAGGGAGTTGTGCTGAGTTTGCTCAACTTTGATTGTGGACCACTTGAAGTCTTGTGCTATCAAGTCAAATATAGGCGAGGAAATCTTCTACAAAGATTAGATTACATACAGTGTGGAAACAGGCCCTTTGGCCCAACAAGTCCACACCGACCCACCGAAGCGTAACCAACCCAGACCCAGTCCCCTACATTTACCCCTTCACCTAACACTACGGGCAATTTAGCATGGCCAATTCACCTAACCTGCACGTTTTTTTTGGATTGTGGGAGGAAACTGGAGTACCCAGAGGAAACCCACGCAGACACGGGGAGAATGTGCAAACTCCACACAGACAGTCGCCTGAGGCGGGAATTGAACCCAGGTCTCTGGCGCTGTGAGGTAGCAGTGCTGTGCCACCGTGCTGCCCACTAATAGCCCCCTATCAGTTCCCCTCCTGTCAGCCAATGAATTGCCATTCCTCCAAGTCAAGCACCACCAGGAGGAAGCACTGAGTGCGGCAAGGAAATAAAATATACCAACGACTCACCAAAAGTGGCTCAGTGGCTCCACAAGTGCATGTACTGACTCAGTCCTGAAGGATGTAATGAGTCAGTCTGGAACTGTGACAACTGTTGGGGAAAGCAACAAGAGAATTAAAATGACAATATCTTGTTCTCACCAACTTTTTTTTAATTTCAAAAATATACTTTATTCATAAAATTATTTTGATATCTATACAACTGGTGATGCCATACATACATATACATTCCCTTTCTTTGCATACAGAGATCAGGATTAATCATTCGTAAATACAGGTCTGGACATTTACCATCCAGGTATTTTACTGAGGCATCAGTGGGGCCCAAATGACTGCGTCGGCTCCCTGTTCTTCTTAGGCAGACAGGCCTTACACGGTGGTCTTTCCCCACCGTGCCTTGGCAGCAGCTGCCCCAAGCTTCAGCGCGTCCCTCAACACATAGTCCTGGACCTTGGAATGTGTCAGTCTGCAACACTCAGTCAGGGTCAACTCCTTCAGCTGGAAGAACAACAGGTTTCGGACAGACCAAAGAGTGTCTTTGACTGAGTTGATGATCCTCCAGTTGATGTTTGTCTCAGTGTGCGTCCCGGGGAACAGACCGTAGAGCACAGAGTCCCACGTCACAGCGCTGCTCGGGATGAACCTCGTCAAACACCACTGCATTTGTCTCCACACTTCCTTTGCGTAGGAACATTCTAGAAGGTGGTGTGTGACAGTCTCGTTCCCTCCACAGCTGCTTTGATGGCAGCGTGTGGTGCGGCTGAAAGTCCGGGCGTGCATAACGGATCTCACAGGCAGAGCCCTTCTCACCACCAGCCAAGCCATGCCTTGGTGCTTGTTTGAAAGTTCTGGCAATGAGGCATTCTGCCAAATGACTTTGACAGTCTGCTCAGGGAACCGCTCGATAGAATCCACCCTCTCCTTTTCCCGAAGGGTCTCAAGGACACTACGTGCTGACCACTTCCTGATGGACTTGTGGTCAAAGGTGCTTTTCTTCTTAAATTTCTCCACGAAGGACAGGTGACATGGAATGGTCCAACTACTTGGAGCGTTCCATGGCAGCGAGGCCAGGCCCATCCTCCGCAACACCTGGAGGATCATCAACCTACCTGTCGCAGGTACATCTATCCTTGACAGTACAGATAGAATGGCCACTACACAGCTTTTTTGAAGTCCAAGTCCTGTCTTCACATTGAGGGTACCCTCCATTGTGTCGTGTGACACTGGCGTCATGCCAAATGGGGTTGATTTCAAATAGATATAGCAGCTCAAAACCGGACATCCATGAGGCACTGTGAGCCACCAGGAACAGCAGAACTGTATTCAACTACATTCCATAAGCTAATGACTCATTGTACAGCCCATTCTAACAAGGGATCAACCCTGATTCAATGAATAATATAAAGGAGTAGCATGGAGTATCACCAACAAGGTGTCAATCTGGCAAAACTATTACACAGGGCTACTTGCATGCTAAACAGCAAGTCATAGAGATAGACAGCACAGAAAGAGTCTACAGTCCACTCGTCTATGCTGATCAAATATCTTAAATTAATCTAGTCCCATTTGCCAGCATTTGGCCTATATCCCTCTAAACCCTTCCTATTCGTATACCCACCCAGATCCCTTCTAAATGTTTTCATTGTACCCAGCTTCACCACTTCCTGTGGCAGCTCATTCCATACATGCACCAGCCTCTGCATGAAAATGTTCCCTGTTAGTCTGCTTTTAAATCTTTCCCCTTTCACATTAACCTATGCCCTCTAGTTTTGGACTCCTCTACCCTGGGGACAGATCTTGGCTGTTTATATCCTATCCATGCTCTTCATGATTTCACAAACTTCTGTCTGGTCACCCCTCAGCCTCTGATGCTCCAGGGAGAGCCCCAGCCTATTCAGTGATGGACAGAGATAACCAATCCAAAAACCAACAGATTTTATACATGCAAGTAGGCCTGTCACCATACAGGGTGAGAACCTCATCTCACTGTTTGATATTTGATTGGAAAATGGGAGCTTTTCTCTCAACATTGTAAAACTTCTCACTGGCTATTCTTCACACTATTCTGTCAACTCTATCACCAATGCTCACAACATTCAGTGGCTGAAAAACAAACTCTGTATTGTTTGTAATATCGATCATAAAAGTTAGTTTACTTCTGTCTGAAAGCACAATCTGATATTAGATATATTCAAATCATTGTATTGACTGGCATATTAGGCATTAATAAATAGCTGATATGTCAACATTGACAGTCAATAGTTAATTCAATAAGAATTTGTTGTAAAAGATTTGATGCTGAGCCAGTGACACCCAACTCACAGAAGGATGAGATACAAAACATTGGTACATTAATTATTGAAACAGACTTGTATTCTGACAGTAAGCCTTTTCAACCTGAGAGATTCCCCTTACAATGATAGTAGGAAAAAAGGTTTCTGATCATTTACCCAGGAGGAATTATTCTCAGGTTTGGTAACTGACGCTGTAATAGAGTTTGCATATTCTTTTAAAGTTTAAAGTATATTGATGTAAGTCAAAAAGATACAGTGATATAAAAATATTAAATGTTAATAAACTGTGTTATGGTCTGTTCTGATGTAATACTGAACAGTCAGATTCCAGAGTGTAACCGGATGTGAAGGACCCGAAGTTTAATATTGCTATTTATTCACTGTGAAGATCAGTTACTCCACATATCCATGGTGGCATGTGGGCGGCACGGTGGCACTGTTGCCTCACAGCACCAGAGACCCGGGTTCAATTCCTGCCTCAGGCAACTGACTGTATGGAGTTTGCACATTCTCCCAGTGTCTGTGTGGGTTTCCTCCAGGTGTTCCAGTTTTCTCCCACAGTCCAAAAATGTGCAGGTCAGGTGAGTTGGCCACGCTAAATTGCCCGTAGTGGTAGCTGAAAGGGTAAATGTAGGGGAATGGGTCTGGGTGGGTAGCTCTTCGGAGGGTCGGTGTGGTCTTGTTGGGCCTGTTTCCACACTGTAAGTAATCTAATCCAATTATACAAAACCAATTTGAACTGTCTTATTATAAATATCGGAAAAAAATCAACCCTTTTACCCCTACAACAACCTCAGAGACACTTAAATCTCAGTGAAAGATCATCTGTCTCTACCATGAAACTGCTGATTAATTAGCTGTACTTAGTTTCATTTTCAGAAAACTTTTGTGCATTCACTTGATGTTACTTTCTTCATTTAGTTAATGTATTTTTCTGATATCCTTAAACAACTTACTGACTCAACATGTGTTACTTAAACTCATGAGTTCAATTAGCTTAGAGAATGCCTTTCATTCTGATACCTCAATAACCGCCTTGTTTTGGAACTTTTCTCTGACTAGCTTTGAAGGTCTTCAGGACTACTTCTTATCCCATTCTGCTTGGAGGTTTTTAATAACAGCCCCGCTGTTGTCAGGGACCTCTTCTCCCTGAATGAACATTCACACTGCCTGACTTCTTCTGGATTTGTTTGTCCTAACTATCCCTTTCTCAATTTCTGTTATGGGATTCCTGTTTTTCTCTTTGACTTTATTTTTTCTAATACACTGAACTGTTCACCTCAAATGTTTAAGAACTTATTTAAGTACATACAAACAAATCTCCACACCCCCCCATACCAATCACAGAACAAATTTAAAATGAAATTAAAAACTTTGTCTTCCCTTCCTTAACACAAGATAAAATAAAATTCAACTTAAAGCTACACATCATTCCTCCCCTGTAAAATCCTTGTTGTCAGACCATACTAATGCAGTATGAAGCTTCATCACAACTGCATAAAAGTTAAAATCACATCAAAAATCAATATAAGACCTTAAGGCCACAATCGGAGTATTGTATTCAGATTGTACTCCGTGCGTTAGGAAGGGGATTGGGATTGCAGAGAGATTGAAACATAGCTTTTCTGTAATAGCATCGAGTGAAAAAACACAAATGCAAAAACTTGGGTATATTTTCATTTGTAGGATATTAAGGGATGATTTGAAAAGATATGACTTGATAATTGGTCCATCATCAACAAGGATACTGGTAGAGTAAGGGGCAATGAGGGACGAATGTTCCTAAATTCCTTTCAGAATAATGTGCCTAGTTCAACAAAAATAATACACCAACATACCCAGTTCTTAGAAATGAGATGGATCAAGTATATTAAATGTCAGTGGTGGGACATTTAGGAGACGGTGATCATTGGATTGTAAGGTTTATAATGATGTTGTGAAATTACAATGGTCAACCCATAGTAAGAAAACTCAATTGACAGAGTGAACTTCAACAGGACAAGAATGAAGGTGGGCAGGATAGACTGAGAAGAAAGATTGACGTGAAAGGCTGTAGTTGAGCAATGAGCTACCTTCAAAGAGCTAGTCCAGGTATGACATATTTCCTGAAAAGGGATAGTTAGGACAAACAAATCCAGAGCTCGTTGGATGATGAAGGAGATAGAAATAAGATAAAGAAGGCAAATTGTGTATATGATGGGTGTATATAATTAAAAACCAAAAGAAATTCAGAAGATTCAGAGTGGAGGTGATAAAATGTATAAGGGACGTAAACAAGAATTATGAGTAAAGACTGTTTAATCGACATAAAGGGAAATTCCAAAGTCTTGGACAGGTGTATAAACAGTAAAAGAGTGGTAAAAGCAGGAGGAGCTCCAATTAAGGGCCAAAAAGGGAATTTACTCATCGAAGCAAGAGGCATGGCCAAGCTGTTAAATGAATACTTCAGCAGCTACTGCCTTGGTAATGCTGAATGCATACAGATCATGATGACAGAGGACGAATCTCTGTCACTAGAAGGATGACCTACCAGTGCTGTGCAATCACCTACCTGCCGTTTATGAGTGTGAAGCAATATGCAAGATTATTTTAACTAATTTGAAAGAGGTTATTTTAGGGGAGGTGGCTTCAGTGTTAGAAATTACTACAGATATGATAACTGAATGGTGTACCTCAGAAAGTTAACATGCAGAATAGTACTGAGTTGTCACTGGGTTCATTGTTAAAACTGTTACTCCTTCCAACATTAAAGAGGACTATGCAAAACTTAAATACACAACCTCCCTACGTGGAGATGTATGTATCTGTGGTTAATTGGCTGGGTTGTCACCAAGACAACAAATGACAGCCATTGGCTTGGTATTCCCAAACTAGGAAGGAGCTGAAACATTCAGTGTTTCTGTCCTGACTGCTACCATGTGGTCTTTTCTCAGAAGTCCACAAATATGAGGGCAGGATCGGATTTGACTGTGATGTTTCTGCGGTCAAAGAGCCTGCTGAAACTTAGCCTCCTGCTCAAGGAGGAGGTAAACATAATATTTCATTATAAGATAAATAGTGGAATTTTACTAATTGCATAGAGAGTTCAACATGTATCATAATACAAGATCCAGTGGTCAATTTGCAGGCTTCACTGGTATTGGATTAATTCTGCTGACTTCATCCTCATAAAGAAATGAGCAATCTTAAGGTTCAATCTCGTGACCATGGAAGTGCTACATTGCCTGACTCCTCTTCAGATTCACTTTGGAACCGTACCTGCCTGACTGAGTTAAATTTGCAGCTTGCAATCATAGAATCAAATCTGATTAAATCAATGCCTCCAGCAGAAAGGAGAAAATGAAAGGGAAGGGGCAGGGTGGGAAGTGAAACTACAAATAAAGGACATTCCTGTGAGGAAATTGCATTCAAAGCAGAGGTGGCTGCTTTTCATTTTAAATTATTCCTTCAGAAAACAAGCAGCTTATGTGGAACTGTGTAGTCTACAATTTTTAATGTAGCAGTTGTATAAATAAAAAGTGTTTTGGTGATAATCATCAGGAGTGTTGATATAATATGCTTTTATATTCTGTAAAACAATATCACTGAATTATGATCAAATAAATAGGAACTGTTTTAATTCAGGTTTGATTTGGAATATCAATAACTCCCTTGGGTTGGTTGAACTGGGATCTCTCTGGATTAGTTTAACCATGGCCCTGCTGGATTCTTTTAAAGAGACATTTCAGTTGCATGATTAACCTGTTTACTATCACAGGCAGCTTAAGCTTTCAACAACAATTTGCAAAAGAGCAATTTGTCCTTGGTACATTTCTGTCTAAAGAGACGTTCAATGCATCTGTAAACAGAATTATTTTACTATTTGCTTTTGTGGAATGTTGCCAATTGAAATGAGGAGGGGTTAAAGCATTGTAACAGAAGAGTCAGTGGTCAGATCAATTAGCAGATGAAAGGAGGCTTAATTGGCATTGGCCTTCTTTGGGTTTTTGCTGTCTCCATGCTCATAAAGAAATTAGTGACCTAAAGCTTCAGTGTCATGACCATGTAAGTGCTACATTTCCTAACTCCTCTCATTTGACAATCCACTGAGCCAGACTTCCAGTGCAACTTTCGAGAATACCCAGTGGAGTGACTCCAACACAAAGAAAATATAAAAGTTCTTGACTTGGCTTTTTCTACGCTTACTTACACTTACGCTTACAAGCAAGTATCAGGGGGATAATAAGCTTTGTGTGCGGAAATCCATTTGAAAGCTAGGGTTAGTTCAGAGTGTTATTAAAAAGCAGAAGCAGACACCTTGGGGAGGAACGGCCTGATCCTGTGTGCATTCTGCAGAATGTCTACCCAGCTGTAAAGTGTGCTTATGGCAGCTCTGAAAGGAAGGAACAAAATGAACATGATAGCAATTGCTTCCAAACAAAGATCCAAATGTTGAAAAAATATTGATTGCAGAGTAGCCGAGGGTAATTAAGAAAAAAACAGGCTTCCTTTTGATTTAAGACATGCCTTTAACTTACATTATTTTGTTTACTTTAGCTTGATGTGATTTGGATGAATTCAGGCAATTGTGGACCTCATCAATTTATAAGCCAAATTTGTGAAATGCAGAGTACGCTCAGGCTCAACTGGTGGGCTTCAAGCGTTCAATGCAATGTGAGTTGGTGCCTGATTCTCTTCAGTACAATGGGTATTAGTTATCGTGTTACCTCTTTCACTCCACTAACTCCCTTGTAGGAGAATTCATATTTTGTTACATCGACTTGGACTATCCAATTCAAGACCGAACTACACGGTAAATGGAAAAGTCCTGGGGAAAGTTGATGTACAGAGAGATGTGGGTGTTCAGGTCCATTGTTCCCTGAAGGTGGCAACGCAGGTCAATACTGGCCAAGAAGGCATACGGCATGCTTACCTTCATCGGACAGGGTATTGAGTACAAGAATTGGCTGGTCACGTTACAGTTGTTTGGTAACACTTCAGGACTTTGGTTCAGCCACATTTGGAATACTGTGTACAGTTCTGGTCGCCGCATTACCAAAAGGATGTGGATGCTTTGGAGAGGGTACAGAGGAGATTCACCAGGATGTTGCCTGGTATGGAGAGCGCTAGCTATGTAGAGAGGTTGAGTGGATCAGGATTATTTTCATTAGAAAGATGGAGGTTGAGGGGGGGCCTGATTGTGGTCTACAAAATCATGAGAGGTATAGACGGGGGGGGACACTCAATTACTAAGCGTCATGAGTTCAAAGTGGGAGGGGAAATGTTTAGGAGAGATATGTGTGGAAAGTTCATTATGCAAAGGATGGTGGGTGCCTGGAATGTATTGCCAGCATGATAGCATCATTTAAGACGTTGGGAGCAGAGGGATACAGACCCTTAGAAAATAGGCGACAGTTTTAGATAGAGGATGTGGATCAGAGCAGGCTTGGAGGGCTGAAGGGCCTGTTCCTGTGCTGTCATTTTCTTTGTCCTTTTCTTTTTGATAGTCAGCTGTTTTCAGTCATTTAGCAAAAATCAAATTGCAGTTCAAAATTGGCCCAAAGGATTTAAAAAACTAGTAAAACTAGTGAATGAGATATATTAGTCTGACTTGTGGAGGTCCAATAAGGCCAGTATGCTCATTTCAAGGTTTTTCTTTGTTGTTTTTTCTCCTGTGGGTGGGAGTCGTAGAAAGAAATGGGGAGAAGGGTTTAAGCTGAACTAACATATGCAAACACGTTACCCATTTCACAGCCAACAGGATCAGGCTTCTCAGTCACGTTCAGCTCATCTCCTGCACTTTGACCTCACCCCTTCCCCTTCGACCCAGAATAAGAGTAGACCATAACACGCAAGGGGGGAGGTAGGCCAGTTGGCCCATGAAATCCATTCTGCCATTCACTAAATTCATGGCTGATCTAATGATCCTCAACTCCACTTTCCTGCATTTTTCCCATGACCTTTAATTCCCTTACTGATTTTTTTAAAAAACTCTTCTATCTCAGCCTTGAATATTCTTAATGATCTAGCCTTGATAGCTCTCTACAGTAAAGCATTCCACACAGTCACTACTCTGAGAGAGGAAATTTCTCTTATCTCTGTCTTAAATGACCAAGTACATATTCTGAGATAATGCCGAAGAGTGTGCTGCTGGTTTTGAGATAATGCCATCTGGTTCTGGACGTGACACAAAGCTGGGTGGAAGAGTGTGCAGTGAGGAGGATACAGAGATGTTTCAGTGTGATTTGGACAAGTTGAGTGAGTAGGCAAATATGTGACAGATGAAGTAGAATGGGGATAAATGTAAGATGTAAAGAAGGTATATGGCATGCTTGCCTTTATTGGTCGGGGAATTGGGTACAAGAGTCAGGATGTCATGTTACAGCTTTACAAGACTTTCGTTAGGCACACTTAGAGTATTGTGTTCAATTCTGGTCTCCACATTAGGGGAAGGATGTGGAGAGGGTGCAGAACTAGGATGCTGCCTGGTTTCGAGGGTATGAGTTATAAGGAGAGGCTAGAAAAACTCAGGGGGGTGGAGGGGGGGGGGAGCGTGGGGTGTGGTGTGACAGCAGATATGATGGAGTTTAAGGGATTTTTAGATAAATACATGAATATGTAAGGAAGGGAGGGATATGGGCCAAGGGCAGGCAGAAGGGAATAGTTAAGCTTGGCATCATGTTCGGGCATGACATGTGCTGTACTGTTCAATGTTCTGCGTTCTACTATTCACCTTGGCAGCAAAAGCAGGAAGATAGATTATTATCTGAGTGGTGATAGATTGGTAAAGAGGGGTGTGTGATGAAATCTGGGTGTTCTTGTATACCAGTCTCTGAAAATAAGCGCCAGCTGCAGCAGGTGGTGAAGGGGCAAATAGTATGTTGGTCTTGACAGAGAGAGAATTCAAGGACAGGAGCAGGAATGGCTTGCTACAATTGTGCATAACACCTGAGTATTGTGTATAGTCTGCTGATCTGAGGAAGGATGTTATATCTATGGAGAGAGTTTGCTGGACTGATTCCCGGAATGGCAAGACTAATGTAAGAAACGAGACTGGTTTGTTTAGGAATATATTTATTAGAGTTTAGATGAGGGAGGGTGGGTGTCTGAAATCTGTAAAATCCTAACAGGACTAGATAGGGTAAATGCAGGAAGGATGAGCAGGGCAGCCCAGAACAATGGGCACAGTCTGAAGATAAGGGATTAACCATTTAGGACAGAGATGAGGAGAAATTTCTACACCCAGAGAGCGTTGTGCCTATGGAATTCTCTGCCACAGATAACTGTTCTGACCAGAACATGAAATATTTTCAAAAAGGAGTTATATATAGTTCTTCAGGCAGAAGGGATCAAAATATATGGGCAGAAAGTAGAAATAGGGTACTGAGTGGAATGGTCAGTCATAAGCATAATGAGAGGCTGAATGGCCTACTCCTCCTATTTTCTGTGTTTCTGGACTCTTACACAAGGGAAACAAACTCTAAGCATCTAGCCTGTTCAGCTCCCTAAGAAACGTAAGGTTCCCCTTGTCCTCACATTTCACCGCAATAACCTCCGCATTCAAAGGGTCATCCTTCACTAATTCCATATCCTCCAGCATAAAACACATCCTCCCCTCCATTCACTTATCACAATTCCCCAGGACTCTTCCATCCAT
Source organism: Chiloscyllium punctatum (assembly GCF_047496795.1). NCBI lineage: Eukaryota > Metazoa > Chordata > Chondrichthyes > Orectolobiformes > Hemiscylliidae > Chiloscyllium > Chiloscyllium punctatum. Next base: position 64,758,183 of record NC_092755.1, read on the forward strand.
GATATCATTTATAAGGGAGGTTGGATAAGCTGGGACTTTTTCACTGGATTGTAGGAGATTGAGGGGTGACCGTATAGAGGTTTATAAAATCATGAGGGGCATAGTTAAGGTGAATAGCAAAGTCTTTTTCCCTTGGGTTGGGGAATTCAAAACTAGACGCTATAATTTTACAGTGAGAGGAGAAAGATTTAAAAAGGACCCAAGGGGCAACATTTTCACATAGAGGGTGGTTTGTATGTGGAATGAACTTCCAGAGGACATGGTGGAGGCAGGTACAATTACAATATTTAAAAGACGTTTGGACAGGTACATGAGTAGAGGTTTAGAGGCTAATGGGCCAAGTGCTGACAAATGGGACTGGTTTAGATTGGGAAAGTTAGCTGGCACGGACAAGTTGAACAGAAGGCTCTGTTCCTGTGCCATGTGACTCTATGATTCGATATACCGAAACCTGTTTCCTCTCAATTACATTAAACATAGAATGATACAACACACAAGGAGTCTGTTCAGTCCATCTTGTCTGCTGCAGCTCTTTGCTAGAGCTTTCCAATTAATCTGATGTCACTGTTCTTTCCACTAAGCTCTGTAGTTTCCTTTTGGATTTGATCAAACTGAACATTGCAAATCTGCTTGTAGTTCGAAATTTCTGCCTCAAACCTTATGTTCAGGATGCACTTTAATTGTCCTGTGTTGAGTCCAAGTATCTTAACTTTCTTTGATCCTCCCTTTGTCAGCACTTCATACGGTGAGGCACCACGGTAACAAAAATGATAAGCTGAGCATGTTTGAGGTCATGTCTGTTTTCCCATGCCCTGTAGTTTTAGCCTGAATTTCCATCCCTAGATCCTTCCTTGTTGATTCAATTATTCCACTCCAATACAAATGGAAAATCCTGGAAATACACAGTAGAAAAAGCACTATATGTAGTGAGGACCTTTGGTAGAACTCAAGGAAGTTGGATGTTTAATAATTTTCATGCAAGTATACAGGAAAGGGAAGAGAGAGGAACACAAGAGAGGGTCGTCAGTGAGCGTGCAGGTATGATGCAATGACCAAAGGGATGATGGTGCAAGGTAAAACCTGTTGGTTTACTCAAGTAAAGTAGGTATTCCTTGGTATTATAGAACTTGAATTGTGTTGAAAAGGGTGTCATGTTGTTCAAGCTTTTCATTTTGCACTAATCAGGACAAATGCAAAAATAGAATGCCAAATTTTAAACAATCACTATTTATCCTCGAGAAGAAAAGGGAGCTGGGTTGCTTGGAAAGGTGACTGTGTCTGAAATGTTGCCATGGGCAAAAACTCCCCAATTCCCAAGAAATTCAAAGAAGATCCAAGGCTTAAATATGAGGTCTACTGTGTATTGACGTGTACTGACAGAATAAAAACAGAAATTGTAAGGGCACTGCTTGTCACTGGCCACTCGGGTGTTTTCCTATCTTCCTGGTGGTGGAAATTGAATAAAGATTTGTGCACTTTGTGTCTCGCACTGTGTCTCACACCTGTACACACACACACACACACACACACACACACCATGGGTGCTGGGGAAAAAATAAACACTACCGCAGTTAGGCAGTAGTGTGGGGGTTAAAAAGAAAAAAAAAGAACAGGACTTCACACAGCATTAAAATAAAATAAAAACAGAAATTGTGCAGAAAAAAAAGTTTATCTAACCCAGTAAGCTTATTTCAATGTTTTCTACTTTTATTTCAGATTTCCAGCATCAATGATATTTCACTTTGCCTGTGAGGTGTTTGTGAGCATCTTTATTATAACCTGTTCCATCTTTTCACCAGGAACTGAAAGTTTTATCTTTACTGATATCACGGGGTTTCATTGGGATGTTTTCAGTGATGAGAATAACCCTCAATGAACAACTGAAAAGAAAGTGGAGAAAATTAGTCAGCAGTAAGGAATCTTTTCAATTTGTCTCTTCATACACAATGAGGCCCTAGTCAGTTTGGTTCTCTGTTCATGTCTGTTGACTACCTTGTTGCTATTGTTGAGAGCCATCAATGCTAGATGCAGCAGATTGCTATCTGAGCTGTTGGTAGATGCCAGAAAGGAAAGATGCCTGAAAATGTTCAATATCCAATTTACACATAGCTCTGGGATTGAGCTGCTTTGATTTTCCTTTCACCTCATGCAATCATTTTCCTTTCACCTCAATGGGCATAAGTGGAGAGGGGGGGTCCTTACTTGAATGTTTCATCTGAAAGACAGTACTTACAACAAAATTGCAGTGCTCCAGCTGGATCTAGAGTTTCATTCCACCTTATGCAATCGGTGCTGATTGTAGAGCCTTAATGTCTCAGGAATTGACACATTATGCATGGTGTAGTCACATTTTTTAACATAAGAGCATAAGAAATAGGAGCAGGAAAATGCCATCTGGCCTGTCGAGCCTGCTCCACCATTTAATAAGTTCAAGGCTTATCTTGTCATAGTCTCAGCTCCACTGACCCACCTGTTCACCATAGCCCTTAATTCCTTTCCTGTTCAAAACTCGATGTATGTTTGATTAGATTAGATTACATTACAGTGTGGAAACAGGCCCTTCGGCCCAACAAGTCCACACTGCCCCGCCGAAGCGCAACCCACCCATACCCCTACATTTGCCCCTTACCTAACACTACAGGCATTTTAGCAAGGCCAATTCACCTGGCCTGCACATCTTTGGACTGTGGGAGGAAACCGGAGCATCCGGAGGAAACCCACGCAGATACAGGGAGAACATGCAAACTCCACACAGTCAGTCGCCTGAGGCAGGAATTGAACCCAGATCTCCGGCGCTGTGAGGCAGCAGTGCTAACCATTGTGCCACCATGCCGCCCACTACCTTAAAGACATTCAATGAAATAGCCTCAACTGCTTTACTGGGCAGGGAATTCCACAGATTCACAACCCTTTGGTGAAGATACGACCATAAGATCTATCCATCTCTGCCTTGAAGACACTTAGCGTCCCGGCCTCCATAAAGTATTCATTTAGCGTTTCCCCTATGTCATTAGATTCCACACACAACTTCCCACTACTATCTTTGATGGCCCTAATCTTACTCTAGTCATTCTCTTATTCCTGATATACCTATAGAAGGCCTTGGAGTTTTAGATTAGATTACCTACAGTATGGAAACTAGGCCCTTCGGCCCAACAAGTCCACACCGCCCCGCCGAAGCGCAACCCACCCTTACCCCTTACCCAACACTACGGGCAATTTAGCATGGCCAATTCACCTGGCCTGCACATCTTTGGACTGTGGGAGGAAACCGGAGCACCCGGAGAAAACCCGCGCAGACACGGGGAGAACATGCAAACTCCACAAAGTCAGTCGCCTGAGGCGGGAATTGAACCCAGGTCTCTGGCACTGTGAGGCAGCAGTGCTAACCACTGTGCCACCGTGCCGCCCTCCTCAACTCAGTCCTAAATCTGCTCCCCCTTATTTTGTGGTCTTTGTCACATTTGTGGATTTTGTGGATATAATTCAGAAGTATAATTGCTTTATTGATTGCTGGAGGCTCTGCAAAGATTAATTTTAGGAGAACTAAGAAATGTCTCTTCTAACAGCTGACATCCAATTGTAAAATATAGACTTTTAATCTTTAATTCCAGCAACTGATCTAATACTTATTTGGAAGAAAACAACTTTAAATGACCTCAGGTTCTGTTTTAAAATAGCTGCAATGGTAACTTGACTTAAATAGAGAGACCAAGTTTCTCAAAAGAAATCTCTGATGTGGATTAACTGTCAACATGTCAGGGCACTTCCACTGTAGAATTTCACCCTTGCTATTGTTTGAACTATCTGAAAAAGAATAAGAATAATAAGAAAGAGCTAATGTATCTGCACTAACAGCTTGAGACAAAGAAAATCTAACAAGCCCATTATGCAAAAGGGCGCTGAAGACACCCCTATTTGTTTCAATGGCATCTTGATAGCTTTGACAATGGGAGAACCAAGCCCTTCTTTGTTGGCGTGAATTGTCTAATTGTGTGACAATATGGTTAATTACCACATAACAAAGTCTCCTTTGTGAAAAGTTATGATAATATGTTTATATATTGATTCAGAAGTGAAAGTCACCATTGTACCTCGGACCACTGGCTACTCTTGTCATCAGAGATGGAGACGTGTTGCTGGAAAAGCGCAGCAGGTCAGGCAGCAACCAAGGAGCAGGAGAATCAATGTTTTGGGCATGAGCCCTTCTTCTCCTGCTCCTTGGATGCTGCCTGACCTGCTGCGCTTTTCCAGCAACACATTTTCAGCTCTGATCTCCAGCATCTGCAGTCCTCACTTTCTCCCATCAGAGATGGAGAGACAACTAGTCGTCAATTTAACCTGAGGGTTACTATGCCGCAGGGGAGGGGGTGATGTTGAGAAGGCAGGGCCTTCATGGTAACTTCAGCTAGTATGGGAATTGAACCCACGCAATTGGTGTGAGTCTGCATCAGAGATCAGCTGTTCAGCCAACTGAGCTAGCTAGCCCCAATTGTAGAAGGGAGTAACATCAAAAAGGTCTGCAGAATGGGAATGAGAGGGACCGTATCTCTTTTACAAGTTGGAATACATCACGAAGACTAACAATTTAAAAATAGAAGACACTTCTATTGCACCCACTCTGGAAAAGGGCAGGTTGGAATTTAAAGGAGACTGCATCCTGAAGAGTTAAGTAAATTACATTGTCACAATCCCACTGGCGCTGTAAGATCACCAAAGAAACATTGGGATATATAAAATTCTTGTAGCTCATGAACGTGGAAATTGGGATGTTTTCTTTTTGATAAGTATGCTTTTTTAGTAAGTTTCTACTTTTCCTTGAGTGAATCCTACTTCGAAGACTCAAGATCAATGAACTTACTTCTTCATATGGCTTTCCCACTGATAAAGTCTACAGTGAATTAAGAAGTCATATCTTTCAAAGTTTGGAATATTGTGTCCAGTTCTTTGAGCTGGAGAGGGTTCAGAAGAGATTTGCCAGGATGTTGCCAACTATGAAAGGTTTGAGTTATAAAGAAAGGCTGGATAGACTGGGACTCTTTTCACTGGAGTTTGAGACGTGACTTTATAGAAGTTGATAAAATTATGAGTCGTCTTTTCCCTGGGATGGAAGATTTCAAGACTAAGGGGCACATTTTCAAGGTGAGAAGAGAGAGAGATTTAAAAAAACGTGAAAGGGGCAAAGTTTTTACATGGAGGGTGGTTCCTGTGTAGAATGAACTTCCAGAGGACGTGTAGGTACAATTACAATGTTTAAAAGACATTTGGAGAAGTACTTGAATAGGAAAGGTATGGGCCAGGAGCAGGCAGGTGGGACTACTTTAGTTTGGGATTATGTTTGGCATGGTCTGGTTGGACTGAAGGGTCTATTCTCATGCAGTATGACTCTATTAGCCCAGTTAGCTGGGTGGCTGCGTTGTGATGTAGGGTGATGCCAACAACGTGAGTTCAATTCCCACATTTACCAAGAAGGACTCTCCTCCTCAACCTTTCCCCTTACCTGAGGTGTGGTGACCCTCAGGTTAAACCACCACTAGTCATCTTTCCCTAATGAAACAGCAGCTCTGTGGTCTGTTGAAACTATTAAAAAATATACCTTTAGTGATGGTCAGCTGTTGGATAAATATCCTTTTTTCTGTTGTTCATATATTTTACTTTCCATTATTATTGTAAAATATTTACAATGAAATTTGTATACCTGTTGTATTTACATCAAATGAAATACATTTTAAATTGTTCTTTCCTTTGAGTTTTAGTGAACAAGAATCCTTGCTTTCTTCTTGATTTATCTTGTATGGTTTTTCTGGTTGGCCTGTATTATCACTAAGTCTGAATCTGAAATATTGAGTTGCTATTGGTGACGATACATTTATCTCTCACTTTCCTCAGACAGTTGTTCCTATGAAAAATGTAGACAAGATAAGCCTTAGGTAGCTACCTTGCTATGGTTGGAACAAACCTGTCCCCAGTGGATCCAGTCTACTTTGGGGGGATGCTCATTCTAAACTGCACACATGTTTGTATCTCTGAGCAAGGTTCCTGTTTTCCCTTTTCTTCACGCTGATCCTGGTTTTTGAAGCATTTCCTGCCTGTCCTTACAACTAAGATCATTGCTCTTAGAATATTATTCATCTGGGCTTTCCCAAGGCTAGCACTGTCCTCATTTGTCTCATCTGTTAAATTGCTTTGTGTGACAACTGGCAAAAAAAAATTGACTAGGAGAAAGTGAGGACTGCAGATGCTGGAGATCAGAGCTGAAAATGTGTTGCTGGAAAAGCGCAGCAGGCCTCATTCCTGAAGAAGGGCTCATGCCCAAACGTCGATTCTCCTGCTCCTTGGATGCTGCCTGACCTGCTGCGTTTTTTAGGATTCAGGATGATCTAGGTAATGATTACAGACGCTCACAACAGACTACACAAATACAGACAAGAAATTGCGCGCCAAAAATCATTAATTTCAAAAACCACCAATCAGGAATGGACCCGGACCATAGAACAGGCCGTCACCATAGGACAGAACAGGACAACACACTGCAAAAAAAATGGCACTAAAAGAAAAAATGGCCAAACTAACGCACAATGAAGAGGACACCACAACACACACCTGGGTTAAAAACCTCTCCCACAGACAGCTCACAGACACGGAAAGAACAATACTGGCCAAGGGACTCAACTACAATCACAGGGACGCCAAGACAGCAGACTTCCTAGCAGCACTAGAATGCACACTCAGGAACAATGGACTGACAGAAGAGACACAACAAACTGTGAGACAAAGTATCGTACCGCTGATAACAAGAAAAAGACAAACACATAACCTCAACACCAAGGAGAGGGAATCACTAAGAAACGATAAGAACATAATCATACTACCAGCAGACAAAGGCAGAATGACGGTCATCCTGGACAAAAAGCAGAGTACATCCAAAAAGCACAACAACTACTTGCAGATACCAACACCTACCAAAAGAGGGAGTTTGACCCCACCCCACAGCTCACCAATAGGATAAACAACACACTGAGGAATCTACAAAAAAACGGACAGATAACCAGGTCTGACCCACAAAGAATGAAACTTGAAAGCAACAACACCCTCAGATTCTATGGACTACCCAAAGTGCACAAACCAGACATCCCACTCAGACCCATAGTATCACTACCAGAAACACCATCACACAAACTGGCTAAAGAACTACAGCAGAAACTGAAACACCTGATCAGCGGATCCAGACAATCTATACAATCGACACAGGAATTCTTGGACATCATCAGAAATATACACATAGACAAGGAAGAAACTATGGTCTCATTCGATGTAACAGCACTGTTCACCTCTATCGACAAAACCCTAGCCAGAGGAACAATAGCCGACCTGCTGGACAGACATAACAGACAACAGGGCGTTGAACCTATCAACAAAGACGGCATACTTAAACTACTGGACTTGTGCCTCACAACACACTTCACATTCAACAACCAGATATACGAACAAATCAACAGAACACTCATGGGCTCACCCATCTCTGGACTCATAGCAGAAGCAGTAATGCAAAAGTTAGAACAAACAGTCTTACCGCAAATTCAACCCAAACTCTGGGTCAGATATGTGAATGACTCCTTTGTAATAATTAAAAACACAGAAATAGAGAACACACACCAGATCACCAACGCCACACTCACAGGAATCCGATTCACTAGAGAGGAAGAAAAGGACAACCAACTCCCATTCCTAGACGTGATGGTACAGAGAATACCGAACGGAGAATTCACCACAAAGGTTTACAGGAAAGCCACACACACAGACCAAGTCCTAAACTATGAAAGCAACCACCCTAACACACACAAACGAAGTTGCATCAAGACACTATTCAAAAGGGCCACAACACACTGCAGCACACCAGAACTACAAAAAGAGGAAGAAGAATACCTATACAATGTATTCACCAAAAACGGATACCCTCGCAATTTCATCAACAGATGCCTAAGGGAGAGACAACGGAACGAGGACATGCCGCAACCCAAAGGACTAGCCCACTACCATACATCAGGAGCATTTCCGAACTGACAGCCAGACTACTGCGACCACTAGGACTCATAACAGCACACAAACCAACAGCCACTCTCAGACAACAACTCACCAGAACAAAGGACCCGATACCCAACATGAGCAAAACCAATGTAGTGTACAAAATCCCATGCAAGGGCTGCACAAAACACTACATAGGACAAACAGGAAGACAGCTAACGATCCGTATCCATGAACACCAACTAGCCATGAAACGACACGACCAGCTATCCTTAGTAGCCACACACACAGATGACAAGCAACATGAATTCAACTGGGACAACACTACCATTATAGGGCAAGCCAAACAGAGAACAGCCAGGGAATTCCTAGAGGCATGGCACTCATCCACAGATTCTATCAACAAACACATCGACCTGGACCCAATATACCGGCCACTACAGCGGACAGCTGGAACTGACAACCGGAAACGGCAGAGACAAATCACTATAAATGCCGGAGGAAACATCACAGAAGCGCTTCACATGAGGCTCCCAAGCACTGAGGATGTCACCTAGACAGGGGGCGAAACGTTTGCAAGACAAATTCCCAGCTTGGCGAACAGAACCACAACATATAATTTTAAAATCTATGCAAGTTTCTCTTACAGGTGCATTAATTCAAGGTTCAAACTCATGCAAATCAATCACAGACTTGGGAGAACAGATTTGACTTTGACTGTCAAAGCAATTTAAAGGTGTGAACAAATGATTTATCTGTACTTGCGGTTACATTGGCAACGGAGTTGAATTCCTTTCAGATCTAACTGCGGCACTTTGATAGTCAAAACCAGCAAAGAGAATTCAAAGTTTGAAAGTTCTCTGGAGAAAAGCAAGAACCCACTCAATGTCTTGCTCCTTTAGGGTTTCAGTTGCTCATCCTGTTCTGCAGAGAAAACACAAAAATGGCTAGTTGGTTTGTTACATGACTTTCTTTCTCCAACAGACTAGTGACTCAGCTATGGTCATAGCTGGCTGGTGTATTCTTGTTGCTTGGTTTACATGATGAGATTACAGCTGTGCCTTTCATACCCACAATCCCATTGTTCTCGTGGACAATGGTCAATTGTTTAATGGTTTGTCTCCACCCAATTGAGTATCCAGTTGATCGTCCTGAAGCTTTGCTAATAATTTGCTAATGAGCTGGCTCCCATTCATACTTCTGCAGGGCAAGTGTACTTATCTCTTTTTTATTATTTGTTCATTGGATGTAGACATCTCTGGCAAGGCCATCATTTGTTGCCTACCCTACTTCCCTGAGGAATGTAGTGATGTGCTGCCTCCTTGAACTACTCCAGTCCTTGGAATGTTAGAATACTCCTCGGAAAGGACACAATGACAGCAATGGGACAGCAATATAATTCCAAGTCAGGATGGTATGTGGATTGCAGGGGCGCTTGAAGGTGGTGGTGTACCCATGTATTCACTGCCCTTGGCCTTCGGGATAGTAGAGGTTAGAGATTTGGAAAGTGTTGTTGAAGGTACCTGGGTGAATTGCCACAGTGCAGCTTTTGGATGTTGCACCCTGCTGTCATGTATGTCGTTGGTGAAGGGAGTGCATGGAGAAAATGGTGGATGGGTTCCCATTCAAATGGACTGCTTTGTTCTCGAGGATGGGGAAATTCCACTTATCCAGGCAAGTGCATCCACCACACTTGTTGGGCAGGCGCTGGGGAAACAAGAGGTGAGTCACATAGGTGCAGGCTTCCTAGCTTTTGATATACTCTTGTAGCCATAGTATTTATGGTTCATTTCAGATTATGGTCAATAGTAACCCACAGTAAATAGGTAGGATGGATCCAGCAACTTCAGTGCCATTGGATGTCAAAGGTTAGATTCTCTTATTTGAAATGGTCATTGTCTGTTAATTGTGTGGCGTTTTTACCTTGGTGTTTCTGTCTTTGCTGTGTGTCAACGTAGTTTATTTCTATCACTAGGCAGTCATGAATGGTGCTGAACCTTGTACAATAATCAGCAAACATCCCACTTCTAATGTTATGATAGAGGGAAGGTCGTTGATGAAGCAGTTGATGATGGTTGGCCCTGGGACATTACCAAGAGGAACTCCTGCAGAGATGTCCTGGAGATGAGATGATTGAAGCCCAGCACCCACAACCATATTCCTTAATGCTAGGTATGACTCTTATCAGTGGAAGGTGTTCCCAAATTCTTACTGATTCTAGTTTGCAAAGGCTCCATGATGGAACACTCAGTCAAATGTGGTGTTGATTTCAATTTCACTGCATCTCTGGAGATGAGCTGTTTGGTCCATGTTTGGACCAAGGCTACAATGAGGTCAGGGTCTTAGTGGCCCCTGGCAAACCCAAACTGAGTGCCAGTGAACAGGTTAATTCTTTACAAGTGCCATTAGATAATGCTGTCTTTTCCATCATTTTATTAATGATCAAGAGTAGAGGGATGGGATGGGAATTGGCTGGGTTGGATTTTTCCTGCTGTTTGGAGAAGATTTTCAGACAGATTGCTTCCATATCAATGGGGTTGACACGGAGAGCTAAATTAGGGATTTCCAACCAGTAAATTTTCAATTTGTGTTTATAATGCAATGCTTCATAGCCCTCTCCAATGGGTTTCATGATCATTACCCACTTTGGACAAATTGGTTTGGGCTGCTCTGTTCTCAGCACCTGCTGTGCTTTTCCAGCTCCTGTGCTGTACTTTTTGACTCTGTTGTCACCCAATTACGACTGAGATTCTGAAACTTGTAAAGAAAGCATGTTCATCAGACACAGCATGACTTTACTTAAAAGTAAAATACTGTAGATGCTGGGGAGCTGAAATTAAAAACAAAAGATGCTGGAGAAACTCTAGCAATATCTCTGGAGAGAGAAGCAGAGTTAAAGAGCTGAATCTTATATTTGTTGTCGAGAGTGAGGTACTGGAAAAAGCACAGCAGGTCAGGCAGCATCCGCGAAACAGGAGAATTGAAGTTTCGGGTAAGAGCCCTTCATCAGGAATTCCTGACAAAGGGATTATGCCTGAAACATCGATTCTCCTGCTCCTCGAAGGCTTCCTGACCTGCTGTGCTTTTCCAGCACCCCACTCTTGACTCTGACCCACTCTTGACTCCGGTCTCTAGCATCTGCAGTCCTCAATTTCTCTTATATTTGTTGGCTCAGTATAAATTGCAGTAATGTTTTTGAAGGGTTTTTCATTGCAAGGCCTAGCACGGGTTCCCACACCGTATCTTAACAAACATATCTTACCACTACCATTCCCAGAACAACACGCCACTCTTTTGTTACCCCAGAATTGACCAGCATTTCTTGCGTTTGCACCATCCTTAGTGCTTGTTTGTGTGCATAAGGACTTATCAGTCCAGACCATCCCTTCATGGTACCTGACATTTGCCACGGACATGGCAGACTGAGGAATATGGTGCCCCACTCTGGAGATCCAGCTGTATAAAGAGGTGGACAGGCAGGACTTTCTCATCCCCCAAGACCATGAGTAGAGGCCAGGGCATCAATCTATGTCAGCTTTGTCTGAGGTTAATGCAGACTCAGCCGTCTGAAGGAATATGCAGGATGATAGGATAAAAGTGAATTCTCTTCTTCACTCATTTGGCATAAGTACCACCATCTTCTCTCTGATACCTCATACTTGCTGTATCTCTACTACTGTAGCCATCTCCTTCAAGTGTCATGCTGTACCACTCTCATTATTGCCTTCACCATCTTCCTGCACTTGCAGTCACCTATCCCAACTCTGACACCAATAACCCTGCATGCCCTCTGCATTGTCTGCTCACTGGCCTGGGACACCACCCAAACTGCACCAACCTTAACATCTGTGACACCCACTTAAGCATTTAGCATCCATGCCTTCATTGCTTGGACCACTGAGTACAGGAATTGGGATGTCATGTTGAGATTGTACAGGACATTGGTGAGGCCACCTTTTGGAGTACTGTGTACAGTTCTGGTCACCCTGCCATAGAAGGGATTTTATTAAATTGGAAAGGGTTCAGAAAAGATTTACCAGGATGTTGCCAAGACTGGAGGGTTTGAGTTAGAACAAGAGACCGGATAGGACAGAAGATCTTTTCACTGGAGCGTAGAAGGTTGAGGGGTGATGTTATAGGGTTTATAAAATCACAAGGGGCATAGATATGGTGAATAGCAAAGGTCTTTTCCTTAGGGTGGGGGAGTTCAAAACTAGGAGGCATATTTTAAGGTGAGGGAAGAAAGATTTAAAAGGGACCTGATGGGGCAACATTTATTTACAGTAAGAGTGGTTTGTATGTGGAATGAATTGGTAGATGCACAGGTACATGAACAGGAAGGTTTGGAAGGATATGGGCCAAATGCAGGCAAGTGGGACTAGGATTGTTTGGGAAACTTGGTCAGTATGGATGAGTAGGACCAAAGGGTCTGTTTCCATGCTGTGAGACTTGATGACTCTCTGCCTCTGTCTCTCATTCCAGGAGATAAAGAGCCCAGAGAACAGAAAGAGTCAAGTTGGGTGATGGGTTTCCTGACCATCGTCTCCTCACCCCTTATTAGAGAGTACCCTTTCTTGGATTGCCCTGAGAAGACCCTGGACTGGTTTTGGAGAGTGCCCGTGACTAATTGTGCTGAGCAAAATCTATCCCTTTGATTTGACTGAGACTTGCTGACAACTATGGCAAGCTTTCTTCTTTAGCGGCTGCGCTAAAAGGCGACACAAGACAGAAGTAATGTGAGCATCCAGGAACTCCGTATGAGTGAGTACTATGACAGTGAGTGAAGAGCCTGGAGTTGCAGCCTGGCCCAGTACATGAGTTAGGTACATGTCCCTGAGGTGCACAATGTCTTTGCAGCACTATTACAGTCATACTTGCAGATGCACTGCTGAGATGCAGAAAAAAGTGCCATGTATGTGCATCAGAGATGTGCCATGACAGTTCTTAAAGGCACAAATCAATGTCAACATCACTGAATGTGGGCTGCGAATGGACTATAACCACGGTTTACGCCACGATATATTGTGACCCAGTGTCCACCATGGAGGTCCTTCAGAGCAGGTTGAATAATTGGACACCTGGTCTAGTTTCAGACACCTCTATCAGACGCCTACTCTAGGTTCAGACACCTTCATCGGACGCCTACTCTAGGTTCAGACACCTTCATCGGACGCTTACTCTAGGTTCAGTCACGTACATCGGAAGCCGACTCTAGGTTCAGACACCTACATCAGACGCCTACTCTAGGTTCAGACACCCACATTGGACACTTACACGAGGTTCAGTCACCTACATCGGGTGCTTAATCTAGTTTCAGACACCTACATCGGGTGCCTACTCGAGGCTCAGACACCTACATCGGACGTCTACTGTAGTTTCAGACACCTTCATCGGACACCTACTCTAGGTTCAGACGCCTACATCGGGTGCCTGCTGTAGGCTCAGGCACCTTCATCGGACGCCTACTCTCGGTTCAGACACCTACATCGGGTGCCTACACTAGGTTCAGACACCTACATCGGATGCTTACACTAGGTTCAGACACCTTCATCGGACGTTTACTCTGGTTTCAGACACCTTCAGCAGACGCCTACACTAGGTTCAGACACCTACATTGGGTGACTATTCCACGTTCAGACACCTTCGTCGGATGGCTACCCTAGGTTCAGACACCTACATCGGGTGCCCACTCTAGGTTCAGACACCTACAACGGACGCCTACTCTAGGTTCAGACACCTACATCGGACGCCTACTCTAGGTTCAGACACCTTCATCAGACGCCTACTCTAGGTTCAGATGCCTTCATCGGACGTTTACTCTAGGTTCAGACACCCACATCGGATACTTACTCGAGCTTCAGACATCTACATGGGATGCCTACTCTAGTTTCAGACACCTATATCGGGTCCCTACTCTAGGTTCAGACACCTACATTGGACACCGATTCTAGGTTCAGACACCTTCATCGGACGCCTTCTCTAGGTTCAGACACTTATATCGGACACCTACTCTAGGTTCAGACACCTTCATTGGGTGCCTACTCTAGGCTAAGACACCTTCATCGGGTGCCTACACTAGGTTCAGACACCTACATTGGACACCGACTCTAGGTTCAGACACCTTCATCGGGTGCCTACTCTAGGTTCAGACACCTTCATCGGGTGCCTACACTAGGTTCAGACACCTACATCGGACCCCTACTCTAGTTTCAAACACCTACATCGGACACCTACTCTAGGCTCAGACACCTTCGTCAGACACCAACACTAGTTTCAGACACCTACCATGGACATCTACTCAAGGTTCTGACACCTACATCGGACATCTACTCTAGGTTCAAACAACTTCATCGGATGCCATTCTCTAGTTTCAGACACTTGTATTGGACGCCTACTCTAGGTTCAGACATCGACATCAGATGCCTACTCTAGGCTCAGACACCTTCGTCAGACGCCAACTCTAGTTTCGGACACTTACATTGGACACCTACTCTAGGTTCAGATACCTACATCGGACGCCTTCTCTAGTTTCAGACACCTACATCGGACACCTACTCAAGGTTCTGACACCTACATCGGACACCTACTCTAGTTTCAGACACCTTCATCGGACGCCTCCTCTAGGTTCAGACACTTATATCGGGTGCCTAAACTAGGTTCAGACACCTACATCGGACACCTACTCTAGGTTCAGACACCTTCATTGGGTGCCTACTCTAGGTTCAGACACCTTCATCGGGTGCCTACACTAGGTTCAGACACCTACATCGGACCCCTACTCTAGTTTCAAACACCTACATTGGACACCTACTCTAGGCTCAGACCCCTTCGTCAGACGCCAACTCTAGTTTCAGACACCTACCATGGACACCTACTCAAGGTTCTGACACCTACATCGGACATCTACTCTAGGTTCAAACAACTTCATTGGACGCCATTCTCTAGTTTCATACACTTATATTGGACGCCTACTCTAGGTTCAGACATCGACATCTGGTGCCTACTCTAGGTTCAGACACCTATATCGGAGGCCTACTCTAGGTTTGACACCTACATTGGATGCTTACTCTAGTTTCAGACACCTTCGTCAGATGCTCACTCTCGTTTCAGACACCCTCATCGGACAGCTACTCTAGGTCCAGACACCTACAACGTACGTCTACTCTAGGTTCAGACACCGACATCGGGTGCCGACACAAGGTTCAGACATCTACATCGGACGCCTACTCTAGGTTCAGACACCTACTTTGGGTGCATACTCTAGGTTCAGACACCTTCATCGGACGCCGACTCTAGGTTCAGACACGTACCATAAGACCATAAGACATAGGAGGGGAAGTAAGGCCATTCGGCCCATCGAGTCCACTCCGCCATTCAATCATGGCTGATGCGCATTTCAGCTCCACTTACCAGCGTTCTCCCCGTCGCCCTTAATTCTTCTAGACAACAAGAATCTATCAATCTCGGCCTTGAAGACATTTAGCATCCCGGCTTCCACTGCACTCCGTGGCAATGAATTCCACAGGCCCACCACTCTCTGGCTGAAGAAATGTCTCCGCATTTCTGTTCTGAAATGACCCCCTCTAATTCTAAGGCTGTGTCCACGGGTCCTAGTCTCCTCGTCTAACGGAAACAATTTTCCAAGCCATGTATTATTTTGTACGTCTCTATTAAGTCTCCCCTTAATCTTCTAAACTCCAACGAATACAATCCCAGTATCCTCAGCCGTTCCTCATATGCTAGACCTGTCATTCCAGGGATCATCCGTGTGAATCTCCGCTGGACAAGTTCCAGTGCCAGTATGTCCTTCCTGAGGTGTGGGGACCAAAACTGGACACAGTACTCCAAATGGGGCCTAACCAGAGCTTTCTCAAGTCTTCGTAGT
This sequence comes from Chiloscyllium punctatum, assembly GCF_047496795.1. Classification (NCBI taxonomy): domain Eukaryota; kingdom Metazoa; phylum Chordata; class Chondrichthyes; order Orectolobiformes; family Hemiscylliidae; genus Chiloscyllium; species Chiloscyllium punctatum. Next base: position 64,774,093 of record NC_092755.1, read on the forward strand.
ACATCTCTGCTTTTATATTCCAACCCTCTTGAGATAAGAGACAACATTGCATTCGCTTTCTTAATCACAGACTCAATCTGCATGTTTACCTTTAGAGAATCCTCGACTAGCACTCCCAGATCCCTTTGTGCTTTGGCTTGATTAATTTTCTCACCATTTAGAAAGTAGTCCATGCTTTTATTCTTTTTGCCAAAGTGCAAGACCTCGCACTTGCTCACGTTAAATTCCATCAGCCATTTCCTGGACCACTCTCCCAACCTGTCTAGATCCTTCTGTAGCCTCCCCACTTCCTCAGTACTACCTGCCTGTCCACCTAACTTCGTAACATCGGCAAACTTCGCTAGAGTTCCCCCGGTTCCCTCATCCAAATCATTAATATATAATGCGAACAGCTGTGGCCCCAGCACCGAACCCTGCGGGACACCGCTCGGGAGCCTACTCTAGGTACATCGGGAGCCTACTCTAGGTTCAGACATCTTCATCGGGTGCCTACTGTAGGCTCAGGCACCTTCATCGGACGCCTACTCTAGGTTCAGACACCTTCATCGGATGTTTACTCTAGGTTCAGACATCTACTTTGGGTGCATACTCTAGGTTCAGACACCTTCATCGGACGCCTACTCGAGGTTCAGACACCTACATCGGGAGCCTACTCTAGGTTCAGACACCTTCATCGGGTGCCTACTGTTGGCTCAGGCACCTTCATTGGACGCCTACTCTCGGTTCAGACACCTACATCGGACGCCTTCACTAGTTTCAGACACCTACATCGGACACCTACTCTAGTTTCAGACACCTTCGTCAGACGCCAACTCTAGTTTCAGACACCTGCATTGGACACCTACTCAAGGTTCAGACACTTTCCTCGGACGCCTACTCTATGTTCAGACACCGATATCAGATGCCTACTCTAGGTGCAGACACCCACATCAGACACTAACTCGAGGTTCAGACACCTACATCGGACACCTATTCTAGGCTCAGACACCTTCGTCAGACGCCAACTCTAGTTTCAGACACCTACATTGGACACCTACTCAAGGTTCTGACACCTACATTGGACGCCTACTCTAGGTTCAAACAACTTCATCGGATGCCATTCTCTAGTTTCAGACATCTTCATTGGACACCTACTGTAGGTTCAGACACCTTCATCGGGTGCCTGCTCTAGCATCAGACACTGACATCGGATGCCTACGCTAGTTTCAGACACATTCAGTGGACGCTCACTCTAGTTTCAGACACCTTCATCGGACACCTACGGTAGGTTCAGACGCCTACATCGGGTGCCTACTCCAGGATCAGACGCCTTCATCGGACGCCTAGTCTAGGTTCAGACGCCTTCATCGGATGCCTACTCTAGTTTCAGACACCTTCGTTGGACACCAACTCGAGTTTCAGAAACCTACATTGGATGCCTACTTGAGGTTCAGACACCTTCATCGGACACCTACTGTAGGTTCAAACAACTTCATCGGACGCCATTCTCTAGTTTCAGACACCTACATCGGACACCTACTCCAGGTTCAGACGCCTTCATCGGACGCCTACTCTAGGTTCGGACGCCTTCATTGGACACCTACTGTAGGTTCAGACACCTACATCGGGTGCCTACTCTAGCATCAGACACCGACATCGGATGCCTACGCTAGTTTCAGACACCTTCATTGGACAGCTAGTCTAGGTTCAGACATCTACATCGGGTGCCTACACTAGGTTCAGACACCTATATTGGACGCTTACTCTAGGTTCAGACACCTTCATCGGACGCCTACTCTAGGTTCAGACACCTATATTGGACGCTTACTCTAGGTTCAGACACCTTCATCGGACGCCTACTCTAGGTTCAGACACCTATATTGGACGCTTACTCTAGGTTCAGACACCTTCATCGGACGCCTACTCTAGGTTCAGACACCTATATTGGACGCTTACTCTAGGTTCAGACACCTTCATCGGACGCCTACTCTAGGTTCAGACGCCTTCATCGGACGTTTACTCTAGGTTCAGGCACCCACATCGGACACTTACCCGAGCTTCAGACATCTACAAGGGATACCTACTCTAGTTTCAGACACCTACATTGGGGGGCCTACACTAGGTTCAGACACCTACATCGGACCCTACTCTAGTTTCAGACACCTACATCGGACACCTATTCTAGGCTCAGACACCTTCGTCAGACGCCAACTCTAGTTCCAGACACCTACATTGGACACCTACTCAAGGTTCTGACACCTCCATCGGACACCTACTCTAGGTTCAAACAACTTCATCGGACGCCATTCTCTAGTTTCAGACACTTGTATTGGACGCCTACTCTAGGTTCAGACATTGACATCTGGTGCCTACTCTAGACTCAGACACCTTCGTCAGATGCCAACTCTAGTTTCAGACACCTACATCGGACCCCTACTCTAGTTTCAGACACCTACATCGGACACCTACTCTAGGTTCAGACACCTTCGTCAGACACCAACTCTAGTTTCAGACACCTACATTGGACACCTACTCAAGTTTCTGACACCTACATCGGACGCCTACTCTAGCTTCAAACAACTTCATCGGATGCCATTCTCTAGTTTCAGACACCTTCATCGGATACCTACTCTATGCTCAGACACCTTCGTCAAATGCCTACTCTAGTTTCAGACACCTACATTGGGCACCTACTCTAGGTTCAGACACCTACGTCGGACGCCTACTCTAGGTTCAAACAACTTCATCGGACACCATTCTGTAGTTTCAGACACCTTCATCGGACACCTACTGTAGGTTCAGACATCGACATCGGACGCCTACTCTAGGCTCAGACACCTTCATCGGACACCTACTCCCGGTTCAGACTCCTTCATCGGACGCCTACTCTAGGTTCGGATGCCTTCATCGGACACCTACTGTCGGTTCAGACACCTACATCGGGTGCGTGCTCTAGGATCAGACACCGACATCGGATGCCTACGCTAGTTTCAGACACCTTCATTGGACACCAACTCTAGTTTCAGACACCTATATCGGACGGCTATTCTAGGTTCAGACATCTACATCGGGTGCCTACACTAGGTTCAAACAACTTCATCGGACGCCATTCTCTAGTTTCAGACACCTTCATCGGACACCTATGCGAGGTTCAGACATTGACACCTACTCTATGCTCAGACACCTTCGTCAAATGCCTACTCTAGTTTCAGACACCTACATTGGGCACCTACTCTAGGTTCAGACACCTACGTCGGACGCCTACTCTAGGTTCAAACAACTTCATCGGACACCATTCTGTAGTTTCAGACACCTTCATCGGACACCTACTGTAGGTTCAGACATCGACATCGGACGCCTACTCTAGGCTCAGACACCTTCATCGGACACCTACTCCCGGTTCAGACTCCTTCATCGGACGCCTACTCTAGGTTCGGATGCCTTCATCGGACACCTACTGTCGGTTCAGACACCTACATCGGGTGCGTGCTCTAGGATCAGACACCGACATCGGATGCCTACGCTAGTTTCAGACACCTTCATTGGACACCAACTCTAGTTTCAGACACCTATATCGGACGGCTATTCTAGGTTCAGACATCTACATCGGGTGCCTACACTAGGTTCAAACAACTTCATCGGACGCCATTCTCTAGTTTCAGACACCTTCATCGGACACCTATGCGAGGTTCAGACATTGACACCTACTCTATGCTCAGACACCTTCGTCAAATGCCTACTCTAGTTTCAGACACCTACATTGGACACCTACTCAAGGTTCTGACACCGACATCGGACGCCTACTCTAGGTTCAAACAACTTCAGCGGACGCCATTCTCTAGTTTCAGACACCTACATCGGACACCTACGCTAGGTTCAGACATTGACATCGGGTGCCAAATCTAGGTTCAGAGATCTATATCAGGTGCCTACTCTAGTTTCAGACACCTACATCGGACGCCTACTCTACGTTCAGACACCTTCATCAGACTCCTACTCTAGGTTCAGCCACCCACATCGGGTGCCAAATCTAGGTTCAGACACCTTCATCGGACACTTACTCAAGGTTCTGACACCTCCATCGGGTGCCTACTCTAGGTTCAAACAACGTCATTGGACGCCATTCTCTAGTTTCAGACACCTTCATCGGACAACTACTCTAGGTTTAGACACCCACATCGGGTGCCAAATCTAGGTTCAGACACCTACATCGGACCCTTACTCTAGTTTCAGATACCTACATTGGACGCTTTCTCTACTTTCAGACACCTACACTGGACACCTACTCAAGGTTCTGACACCTATATCGGAGGCCTACTCTAGGTTTGACACCTACATCGGATGCTTACTCTAGATTCAGACACCTTAATCGGACACCTACTCCAGGTTCAGACACCTTCATCGGACAGCTACTCTAGGTTCAGACACCTACATCGGGTGCCTACAGTAGGTCAGACACCTACATCGGACGCTTACTTTAGGTTCAGACACCTTCATCGGACGGCTACTCTAGGTTCAGACACCGACATCGGGTGCCAACACAAGGTTCAGATATCTACATCGGACGCCTACTCTAGGTTCAGACAACTACATCGGGAGCCTACTCTAGGTTCAGATACGTTCATCAGGTGCCTACTCTAGGTTCAGACACTTTAATCGGGTGCCTACTCTAGGTTCAGACACCGACATCGGGTGCCTACTCTAGTTTCAGACACCTACATCGGGGGCCTTCACTAGGTTCTGACACCTACATCAGATGCCTATGCTAGTTTCAGACACCTACATTGGACGCCTTCTCTAGTTTCAGACACCTTCATTGGAGACCTACTCTAGGTTCAGACACTGAGATCAGATGCCTACTCTAGGTGCAGACACCCACATCAGACACTTACTCGAGGTTCAGACACCTACATCGGGTGTCTATTCTAGGTTCAGACACCTACATCGGGTCCCTGCTCTAGCATCAGACACCGACATCAGATGCCTACGCTAGTTTCAGACACCTTCATTGGACGCCTACTCAAAGTTCAGACACCTACATTGGACACCTACTCAAGGATCTGACACCTCCATCAGGTGCCTACTCTAGATTCAAACAACTTCATCGGACGCCATTCTCTAGTTTCAGACACCTACATCGGACACCTACTCTAGGTTTAGACACCCACATCGGACACCTACTCTAGGTTTAGACACCCACATCGGGTGCCAACTCTAGGTTCAGACATCTACATCAGATGCCTACTCTCGTTTCAGACACCTACATTGGGGGCCCACACTAGGTTCTGACACCTACATCGGACGCCTACTCTACTTTCAGACACCTACATTGGACCCCTTCTCTAGTTTCAGACACCAACATCGGACGCCTACTCGAGGTTCAGACACCTTCATCGGACGCCTACTCGAGGTTCAGATGCCTTCATCGGATGCCTACTCTAGGTTTAGACATCTACATCGGGTGTCTGCTCTAGCATCAGACACCAACATCGGATGCCTACGCTAGTTTTAGACACCTTCATTGGACACCAACTCTAGTTTCAGACACCTACATCGGACGCCTACTCTAGGTTCAGACACCTAAATCAGGTGCCTACTCTAGGTTCAGACACCTACATTGGACACCTAGTCTCAGTTCAGACACCTCCATCGGGTGCCTACTCTAGGTTCAAACAACTTCATCAGACGCCATTCTCTAGTTTCAGACACCTTCATTGGACACCAACTCTAGTTTCAGACACCGACATCGGACGCCTACTCGAGGTTCAGACACCTTCATCGGATGCCTACTCTAGGTTCAGACACCTAAATCAGGTGCCTACTCTATGGTAAGGCACCTCCATCCGGTGCCTACTCTAGATTCAAACAACTTTATCGGACGCCATTCTCTAGTTTCAGACACGCTCATCGGACACCTACTCTTGGCTCAGACACCTTCGTCAAATGCCTACTCTAGGTTCAGACACCTACATCGGACGCCAACTCTAGGTTCAAACAACTTCATCGGACGCCATTCTCTAGTTTAAGACACCTTCATCGGGCACCTACTGTAGGTTCAGACACCTACATCAGACACCTACTCTAGGTTCAGACGCCTTCATCGGATGCCTACTCTAGGTTCAGACACCTACATCGGGTGCCTACTCTAGCATCAGACACCGACGTCGGACGCCTACGCTAGTTTCAGACACCTTCATTGGACAGCTAGTCTAGGTTCAGACATCTACATCGGGTGCCTACACTAGGTTCAGACACCTATATTGGACGCTTACTCTAGGTTCAGACACCTTCATCGGACGCCTACTCTAGGTTCAGACACCTATATTGGACGCTTACTCTAGGTTCAGACACCTTCATCGGACGCCTACTCTAGGTTCAGACACCTATATTGGACGCTTACTCTAGGTTCAGACACCTTCATCGGACGCCTACTCTAGGTTCAGACGCCTTCATCGGACGTTTACTCTAGGTTCAGGCACCCACATCGGACACTTACCCGAGCTTCAGACATCTACAAGGGATACCTACTCTAGTTTCAGACACCTACATTGGGGGGCCTACACTAGGTTCAGACACCTACATCGGACCCTACTCTAGTTTCAGACACCTACATCGGACACCTATTCTAGGCTCAGACACCTTCGTCAGACGCCAACTCTAGTTTCAGACACCTACATTGGACACCTACTCAAGGTTCTGACACCTCCATCGGACACCTACTCTAGGTTCAAACAACTTCATCGGACGCCATTCTCTAGTTTAAGACACCTTCATCGGGCACCTACTGTAGGTTCAGACACCTACATCAGACACCTACTCTAGGTTCAGACGCCTTCATCGGATGCCTACTCTAGTTTCAGACACCTTCATTGGACACTAACTCTAGTTTCAGACACCTACATCGGACCCCTACTCTAGGTTCAGACACCAATATCAGGTGCCTACTCTAGGCGAAGGCACATCCATCGGGTGCCTACTCTAGGTTCAGACATCTATATCGGACGCCTCCTCTAGGTTCAGACGCCTTATCGGATGTTTACTCTAGTTTCAGACACCTACAACGGACGCCTTCTCTAGTTTCAAACACCTACATTGGACACCTACTCAAGGTTCAGTCACCTTCATCGGACGCCTACTCTAGGTTCAGGCACCTACATCAGACGCCTACTCTAGGTTCAGACACCTACATCGGGTGCTACTCTAGGTTCAGACACCTACATCTGACACCTATTCTATGTTCAGACATCTACATCGGGTGCCTGCTCTAGCATCAGACACCGACATCGGATGCCTACACTAGTTTCAGACACATTCATTGGACACCAACTCTAGTTTCAGACACCTACATCGGATGCCTACTCTAGGTTCAGACACCTACATCGGACGCTTACACTAGGTTCAGACACCTTCATCGGACGTTTACTCTAGTTACAGACACCTTCATCGGACGCCTACTCTAGGCTCAGACACCTACATCGGGTCCCTACTCTAGTTTCAGACACCTACATTGGACACCTACTCAAGGTTCTGACACCTACATCGGACGCCTACTCTAGGTTCAAACAACTTCATCGGATGCCATTCTCTAGTTTCAGACACCTACATCGGACGCTTACTCGAGGTTCAGACGCCTTCATCGGATGCGCATTCTAGGTTCAGACACCTACATCGGGTGCGTGCTCTAGGATCAGACACCGACATCGGATGCCTATGCTCGTTTCAGACACCTTCATTGGACACCAACTCTAGTTTCAGACACCTACATCGGACGCCTACTCTAGGTTCAAACAACTTCATCAGACGCCATTCTCTAGTTTCAGACACCTTCATCGGACACCTACTGTAGGTTCAGACATCTTCATCGGACACCTACTGTAGGTTCAGACACCTACACTGGACGCCTATTATAGGTTCAGACACCTACATCGGGTGCCTGCTCTAGCAACAGACACCGACATCGGACGCCGACTCGAGGTTCAGACACCTACATCGGGTGCCTACTCTAGATTCAAACAACTTTATCGGACGCCATTCTCTAGTTTCAGACACGCTCATCGGACACCTACTCTTGGCTCAGACACCTTCGTCAAATGCCTACTCTAGGTTCAGACACCTACATCGGACGCCAACTCTAGGTTCAAACAACTTCATCGGACGCCATTGTCTAGTTTAAGACACCTTCATCAGACACCTACTGTAGGTTCAGACACCTACATTGGGTGCCTACTCTAGGCTCAGACACTTTTATCGGACACCTACTCCAGGTTCAGACGCCTTCATCGGATGCCTACTCTAGGTTAAGACACCTACATCGGGTGCACGCTCTAGCATCAGACACCGAATTCGGACGCCTACTCTAGGTTCAGACACATTCATCGGACTGCTACTTTAGGTTCAGACACCTTCATCGGATGCCTACTCCAGGTTCAGACACCTACATCGGATTCCTACTCTAGGTTCAGGCACCTACATCCGACAGCTACTCTCGGTTCAGACATCTACATCGGACGCCTACTCTGTGTTCAGACACCTACATCGGACGCCTCTTCTAGGTTCAGACACATACATCGAATGCTTAGTCGAGGTTCAGACACCTTCATCGGACGCCTACTCTAGGTTCAGGCGTCTTATCTGGCGTTTACTCTAGTTTCAGACACCTATAACGGACGCCTTCTATAGTTTCAGACACCTACATTGGACAGCTACTCTAGGCTCAGACACCTTCGTCAGACCCCTACTCTAGTTTCAAACACCTACATTGGACACCTACTCTAGTTTCAGACACCTACATCGGACGCCTACTCGAGGTTCAGACACCTACATCGGGTGCCTACTCTAGGCTCAGACATCTTCATCGGACGCCTATTCTAGGTTCAGACACCTACATCGGGTGCCTACACTAGGTTTAGACACCTACATCGGACGCCTACTCTAGGTTCCGACACCTTCATCGGACGCCTACTCTAGGCTCAGACGCCTTCATCGGACGTTGACTCTAGTTTCAGACACCTACATCGGATGCCTACACTAGATTCAGACAACTACATTGGACACCTACTCAAGGTTGTGTCATCTACATCGGACGCCTACTCTAGGTTCAAACAACTTCATCAGACGCCTATTCTAGGTTCAGACACCTACATCGGGTGCCTACACTAGGTTCAGACATCTACATCGGGTGCCTACACTAGGTTTAGACACCTACATCGGACGCCTACTCTAGGTTCCGACACCTTCATCGGACGCCTACTCTAGGTTCAGACGCCTTCATCGGACGTTGACTCTAGTTTCAGACACCTTCATCGGAAGCCTACTCTAGGTTCAGACACCTACATTGGACACCTACTCAAGGTTGTGTCATCAACATCGGACGCCTACTCTAGGTTCAAACAACTTCATCAGACGCCTATTCTAGGTTCAGACGCCTACATCGGGTGCCTACACTAGGTTCAGACACCTTCATCGGACGCCGACTATAGGCTCAGACACCTACATTGGGTGCCTACTCTAGGCTCAGACACCTACATCGGACACCTACTCTAGGCTCAGACACCTTCGTCAGACGCCAACTCTAGTCTCAGACACCTACATTGGACACCTACTCAAGGTTCTGACCCCTACATCAGACGCCTACTCTAGGTTCAAACAACTTCATCGGACACCTACTCGAGTTTCAGACACTTACATCGGGTGCCAACTCTAGGGTCAGACACCTACATCGGACGCCTACGCTACGTTCAGACACCTTCATCGGACTCCTACTCTAGGTTCAGACACCTTCATCGGGTGCCTACTCTAGGTTCAGACACCCACATCGAGTGCCTCCTCTCGGTTCAGACACCTTCATCAGGACCACTCTAGGTTCAGACACCTTCATCGGACGCTTTCTCTAGGTTAAGACACCTTCATCGGACGCCTACTCCAGGTTCAGCTGCCTTCATCGGACGTTTACTCTAGGTTCAGACGCCTACATCGGACACTTACTCGAGCTTCAGACATCTACATGGGATGCCTTCTCTAGTTTCAGACACCTACATCGGACACCTACTCTAGGCTCAGACACCTTCATCAGACGCCAACTCTAGGTTCAGACACCTTCATCGGACACTTACTCAAGGTTCTGACACCTACATTGGACGCCTATTCTAGTTTCAGAAACCTTCATCGGACACCTACTCTAGGCTCAGACACCTTCATCGGACACTTACTCGAGGTTCAGATGCCTTCATTGGATGCCTACTCTAGGTTTAGACACCTACATCGGGTGACTGCTCTAGCATCAGACACCGACATCGGATGCCTACGCTAGTTTCAGACACCTTCATTGGACACCAACTCGAGGTTCAGACACCTAAATCAGGTGCCTACTCTAGGCTAAGGCACCTTCATCGGGTGCCTACTCTAGGTTCAAATAACATTATCAGACGCCATTCATCGGACACCTACGCTAGGTTCAGACATTGACATCGGGTGCCAAATCTAGGTTCAGAGATCTATATCGGGTGCCTACTCTCGGTTCAGACACCTACATCGGACGCCTACTCTACGTTCAGACACCTTCATCAGACTCCTACTCTAGGTTCAGCCACCCATATCGGGTGCCTACTCTAGGCTAAGACACCTTCATCGGACTCCTACTCTAGGTTCAGACATCTACATCGGGTGCCTACTCTAGGCTAAGACACCTTCATCAGACTCCTACTCTAGGTTCAGCCACCCACATCGGGTGCCTACTCTAGGCTAAGACACCTTCATCGGACTCCTACTCTAGGTTCAGACACCTAAATCGGGTGCCTACTCTAGGTTCAGACACCCACATCGAGTGCCTCCTCTCGGTTCAGACACCTACATCGGACGCTTACTCTAGGTTCAGACACCTTCATCGGACGCCTCCTTTAGGTTCAGCTGCCTTCATTGGACCTTTACTCTAGGTTCAGACACCTACATCTGACGCCTTCTCTAGTTTCAGACACCTACATCGGACACCTACTCTCGGCTCAGACACCTTCGTCAGACGCCAACTCTAGTTTCAGACACCTTCATCGGACACTTACTCTAGGTTCTGACACCTCCATCGGGTGCCTACTCTAGGTTCAAACAACTTCAGCGGACGCCATTCTCTAGTTTCAGATGCCATTCATCGGACACCTACGCTAGGTTCAGACATTGACATCGGGTGCCTACTCTAGGTTCAGACACCTACATCGGGTGCCTACTCTAGGTTCAGACACCGACATCAGGGGCCAACTCTAGGTTCAGACACCTACATCGGGTGCCTCCTCTAGGTTCAGACACCCACATCGAGTGCCTCCTCTCGGTTCAGACACCTTCATTGGGACCACTCTAGGTTCAGACACCTTCATCGGATCCTTTCTCTAGGTTCAGACACCTTCATCGGGTGCCTCCTCTAGGTTCTGACACCTACATCGGACGCCTACTCTAGGTTCAAACAACTTCATCGGACGCCATTCTCTAGTTTCAGACAACTTCATCAGACGCCTACTCTTGGTTCAGCTGCCTTCATCGGACGTTTACTCTAGGTTCAGACGCCCACATCGGACACTTACTCGAGCTTCAGACATCTACATGGGATGCCTTCTCTAGTTTCAGACACCTACATTGGACACCTACTCTAGGCTCAGACACCTTCGTCAGACGCCAACTCTAGTTTCAGACACCCACATTGGACACCTACTCAAGGTTCTGACACCTACATCGGATGCCTATTCTAGGTTCAAACAACTTCATCGGATGCCATTCTCTAGTTTCAGACAACTTCATCGGACACCTACTCTAGGTTCAGACACTTACATCGAGTGCCAAATCTCGGTTCAGACATCTACATCGGGTGCCTACTCTAGTTTCAGACACCTTCATTGGACGCCTACTCAAGGTTCTGACACCTATATCGGAGGCCTACTCTAGGTTTGACACCTACATCGGATGCTTACTCTAGGTTCAGACACCTTCATCGGACACCTACTCCAGGTTCAGACACCTTCATCGGGTGCCTACAGTAGGTCAGACACCTACATCGGACGCTTACTCTAGGTTCAGACACCTTCATCGGACGCCTACTCTAGGTTCAGACACCTACATCGGACGCCTACTCTAGGCTAAGGCACCTCCATCGGGTGCCTACACTAGGTTCAAACAACTTCATCGGACGCCATTCTCTAGTTTTAGACACCTTCATTGGACACCTACTGTAGGTTCAGACACCTTCATCGGACACCTACTCTAGGCTCAGACACCTTCGTCAAATGCCTACTCTAGTTTCAGACACCTACATTGGGCACCTACTCTAGGTTCAGACACCTACATCGGACGCCTACTCTAGGTTCAAACAACTTCATCGGACACCATTGTATAGTTTCAGACACCTTCATCAGACACCTACTGTAGGTTCAGACACCTACATCAAGTGCCTACTCTAGGCTCAGACACCTTCATCGGACACCTACTGTAGGTTCAGACACCTACATCAAGTGCCTACTCTAGGTTCAGACACCGACATCGGGTGCCAACACAAGGTTCAGACATCTACATCGGACGCCTACTCTAGGTTCAGACAACTACATCAGGAGCCTACTCTAGGTTCAGACAACTACATCAGGAGCCTACTCTAGGTTCAGACACTTTAATCGGGTGCCGCCTCGAGGTTCAGACACCTACATTGGGTGCCTACTCTAGGGTCAGACACCTAATTTGGGTGCATACTCTAGGTTCAGACACCTACATCAGATGCCTACGCTAGTTTCAGACACCTACATCGGATGCCTTCTCTAGTTCCAGACACCTACATCGGACACCTACTCTAGGCTCAGACACCTTTGTCAGACCCCTACTCTAGTTTCAAACACCTACATTGGACACCTATTCTAGGTTCAGACACCTACATCTGACGCCTATTCTAGTTTCAGACATCTATATCGGGTGCCTGCTCTAGCATCAGACACCGACATCGGATGCCTACGCTAGTTTCAGACACATTCATTGGACACCAACTCTAGTTTCAGACATCTTCATCGGACGCCTACTCTAGGTTCAGACACCTTCATCGGATGCCTACACTAGGTTCAGACACCTACATCGGACGCGTACTCTAGGCTCAGACACCTTCATCGGACGCCTATTCTAGGTTCAGACGCCTCCATCGGACGTTTACTCTAGTTTCAGACACGTACATCGGACACCTTCTCTAGTTTCAGACACCGACATCGGACGCCTACACTAGATTCATACACCTACATCGGACACCTACTCTAGGCTCAGACACCTTTGTCAGACGCCAACTCTAGTTTCAGACACCTACATTGGACACCTACTCAAGGTTGTGCCACCTACATCGGACGCCTACTCTAGGTTCAGACACCTACATCGGACACCTACTCTAGGTTCTGACACCTTCATCGGACGCCTACTATAGGCTCAGACACCTACATCGGACCCTTACTCTAGGTTCAGACATCTTCATCGGAAGCCTACTCTAGGTTCAGACACCTACATCGGACGCCTTCTCTAGTTTCAGACACCTACATCGGACGCCTACTCTAGGTTCAGACACTACTTCGGAAGCCTACTCTAGGTTCAGACATCTACATCGGGTGCCTACTCTAGGCTCTGGCACCTTCATCGGAAGCCTACTCCATGTTCAGACACCTACATCGGATGCTTACTCTAGGTTCAGACACCTTCATCGGACACCTACTCTAGGTTCAGACACTTGCATTGGACGCCAATTCTAGGTTCAGATACCTACATCGGGTGCCTAAACTAGGTTCAGACACCTACATCGGACGCTTACTCTAGGTTTAGACACCTTCATCGGACGCCTACTTTAGGTTCAGACACCTACTCCAGGCTCAGAAACCTTCGTCAGATGCCTACTGTAGTTTCAGACACCTACATTGGACACCTAGTCTCGGTTCAGACACCTACATCGGACACCTACTCTAGGTTCAAACAACTTCATTGGACGCCATTGTCTCGTTTCAGACACCTTCATCGGACACCTACTGTAGGTTCAGACACGTTCATCGGACGCCTACTCTAGGTTCAGACACCTACATCAGGTGCCTACTCTAGGCTCAGACGCCTTCATCGGACGCCTACTCTAGGTTCAGACACCTACATCGGGTGCCTACTCGAGGCTCAGACACCTTCATCGGACATCTACTCTAGTTTCAGACGCCTTCATCGGACGGCTACTCTAGGTTCAGACACCTACATCTGATGCCTATTCTAGTTTCAGACACCTTCATCGGACACCTACTGTAAGTTCAGACACCTACATCGGACGCCTATTCTATGTTCAGACACCTACATCGGGTGCCTATTATAGCATCAGACACCGACATTGGACGCCTACTCTAGGTTCAGACACCAACATCCGGTGCCGACACTAGGTTCAGACATCTACATTGAACGCCTTCTCTAGTTTCAGACACCTACATCGGACCCCTACTCTAGTTTCAGACACCTTAATCGGACACCTACTCTAGGTTCAGACACCTACATCGGGTGCTATTCTAGGTTCAGACACCTACATCGGGTGCCTACTCTAGGCTAAGGCACCTCCATCCGGTGCCGACACTAGGTTCAGACATCTACATTGAACGCCTACTCTAGGTTCAGACACCTACATCGGGTGCCTACTGTAGGCTCAGACACCTTCATCGGACACCTACTCTCGGTTCGGACACCTACATCGATGCATACTCTAGGTTCAGACAGCTTAATCGGGTGCCTACTCTAGGCTCAGGCACCTTCATCGGACGCCTACTCTACGTTCAGACACCTTTATCGGACACCTACTCTAGGTTCAGACACCTACATCTGACGCTTACTCTAGGTGTAGACACCTTCATCAGACGCCTACTCTAGGTTCAGATGCCTTCATCAGACTTTTACTCTAGTTTCAGACACCTTCGTCAGACCCCTACTCTAGTTTCAGACACCTACACCGGACACCTACTCTAGGTTCAGACACCTACATCGGACAGCTACTCTCGATTCAGACATCTACATCGGATGCCTACTCTATGTTCAGACACCTACATCGGGTGCCGACACTAGGTTCTGACATCTACATTGAACGCCTAACCTAGGTTCAGACACCTACATCGGACGTCTCCTTTAGGTTCAGATACCTACATCGGGTGCCTACTCTAGGCTCAGGCGCCTTCATCGGACGCCTACTCTAGGTTCAGATACCTTCATCGGGTGCCTACTCTCGGCTCAGGCGCCTTCATCGGACGCCTACTCTAGGTTCAGATACCTTCATCGGGTGCATACTCTAGGCTCAGGCGCCTTCATCGGACGCCTACTCTAGGTTCAGATACCTTCATCGGGTGCCTACTCTAGGCTCAGGCGCCTTCATCGGACATTTACTCTAGTTTCAGACACCTACATCGGACGCCTTCTCTAGTTTCAGACACCTACATCGGACACCTACTCTAGGCTCAGACACCTTCGTCAGACGCCAACTCCAGTTTCAGACAGCTACATTGGACGCCTACTCTAGGTTCAAACAACTTCATCGGACGCCATTCTCTAGTTTCAGACACCTTCATCGGACACCTACTGTAGATTCAGACACCTTCATTGGACACCTCCTCTAGGTTCCGACATCTACATCGGACGCCTACTCCAGGTTCAGACATCTACATCGGACGCTTACTCTAGGTTCAGACACCTTCATCGGGTGCCTACTCTAGGTTCAGACACCTTCATCGGACGCTTACTCTAGGTTCAGACACCTTCATCGGGTGCCTACTCTAGGTTCAGACACCTACATCGGACGCCTACCCTAGGTTCAGACACCTACATCGGACACCTACTCTAGTTTCCCTGATGACTTTTCACCAACATTTAGTTAGTTCTGTGAGCTTGGTAAGATAGGAAGCTGAATACTAATGAGGTGAGTTGGGCTATTAATAAGATTATTAATGAGCTGTGACCCCCATTAATTGGCAACTCCCCACCACCTAGTGAGAAACCCAGTACATGATTTGTGAAAAGCATAAAATAAGGCTTGAGCTCGGTCTTCTCATCTGATTCTGCTATTAATATCACCTCAGCCCATGTTGCTCAGACCCCTGTAAGAGCCTGCCAAGATTTCAAGTCTCATGCCTCCTCTTTGGAAGGTATGACTTTGCATCTTATCGTTGCCCCATCTCGCATCTCACTCCCTCTGGATTTTATTGTGCTTCCCATTTACTCTTCATCACTTACCCCTCTGATTTGCACTACTTTTTCTGGTCTTCATCACTCTCTGTCTTTTTTTAACCATTTTTTCACTTTGAGCTTTACATGTGGATTCCTTGCATACTTTATCTCCCTCCCTTCTCACTCTTAGAGTAAAGGGAGACGAAGGAGACTGAAAAGCTTCATGAGAAGATTGATTATCTTGAATCATTTTCTCTTGAAAAGAGAAGGTTGATTAGCTGGATGATAGACGTGTTGGGGGGAGTGGGGGGGGGGGGGTTTGGTTAGCTCAGCTGATTGGACAGCTGGTCTGTGATGCACAGTGTTGCCAATAACATGGCATCCATTCCCACACTGGCTGAGGTTACCTCGTTTTCTAACTCGCCCCTCAAATAAAGTGAGGTGACCCTTGGGTTAAATTCATCAGGACATTTTCCTTGAAAGTGCTGAAAGCAGTAAATGGTTTGAATGAGGTGGCTGATATCAAAAGGCAAGACAAGGCAGGGATTCTGTGAGTATCCAAACAGGGTCAAAGTGAGTAAGTGCAGGGAGAGAAGTGAGGAGTCCAGAGGTACTGCCTGCTCTAGTCCATAGCATGGGGGAATCTACCCCGGAACAAAGTGTCCTGGCAGCAGCATTACAAAGAAAGGAGCTGGATTGGTCCAAAATGCAACTTTGGAACAGTGAAGTGTCTTGTAAGTGGATCAGAGTTGTGCCATAATGATGCAGTGAGCTTGGTTCATGTCTGATGCTAACCTCTGTGGGCATGGCCAGAATGGAGCCTACACTGAGATGTTAGTGACTGCTGTCCTGAGTAGTTAGCTGGAGCCATCCGATTCTAACTCTGAGTTTCCTGTCAGGAACTGGCACGATTTAGTTTCTCTCAGCAAGTGGACAAGTCGGAAAGTGCATATCAGTTAGGTAAGGTTAGGTCCTACCATCGCTCACTAGGGAGATTCTTATCTTTACCATTCAAAACGTGACTGCAGAATAGCACTTTTCCTTTCTCAACGTCGAAAGCCTCCTTTTTTTGAATCTTACCACATTTTCCCAACTGACCTGTCTTTGTTCACATTGTTCAGAGGCTGGGAAGATTCCGCCAGGATTTTTGACCGTGCAACACCCCCTAAAATAGAATCTTTTGGAACATGAGGCTTGTGCGAACTTAAACCTGGAAGTGTCCAAGTCTAACTGACACACACAGACAACTGGAAAGTGACTGTAAATGCCTTATTGCTCCAGAGTTGAGCTGTTATGAGAAGTATTGGACTCCCAGAAAGTCATAATAAGTCAGAGTGTTTAGCCATTGCAAAAGTGTGAGAACAGGAACTTAAAGAAGGCACCATAGACACTTAATAACAGTGGTTATGTCACAGTCAACAAACAAAATATATTATCCACAGTGATTTTAAGAAATTATGTGATTCTTGTTCTCAAAGGCCTTTCAAATGGTAAAATTGTGGTAATCTGCTGTTCAAAGAGACACTGCTTACACTAGAAGAGGAAAGGCAACAGAAATCTGGTTCTCTGATCCTAAGCCCGACTCTCTGACCAATTATTTGATTCATCCTGTTTTTGTTATCATTTTGTTATTACTTTGTTCCAATTCCAATTGATTTTATGAGTCATTTGTGTTTATCCTATCACTTTACTAACTTGGAGACAGTGAGGACTGTAGATGCTGGAAGGCAGAGGCAATAGATGTGGACCTGGAAAAACACAGCAGGTCAGACAGCATACGAGGAGCAGGGAAGTCAATGTTTCGGGCCAAAACCCTTCTTCAGGCCTGAGGGGAGCGGGGGTGGGGGTGGGAGGTTGGAGTTGGGGAGGAGGATGGACACCCAGAATTATATAGAGATAGGGGGTTGGAGCTGGGGGCAAGGTTAGGTGGGATGGTGATAGGTGAATGCAGCTAGGAGATTATTATGATTGGTCAGTGGGAAGGGTGGAGCAGAAAGGTGAGTGGGAAGATGGAGAGGTTAGGTCAGGTCAGGGAGACGCGAGCCTGGACATGGGATAAGGCAGGGGGAGGAGGGATTATGAAGCTGGCGAGGTCGATATTCAGGCCATTGGTCTGTAAGCTTCCCGGGTGAAATATAAGGTGTTGTTCCTCCACTTTCCATTTGATTTCACTCTGACAATAAACCCCCACCTGCATCCACCTATCACCATCCCCGCTACCATCGACCATCCCAACCCAGCCCCACCCCCGCTCCTTCTATATAATTCTGGGCTCCCTTCTCCCTACCCAATCCTGACAAAGGGTTCTGGCCTGAAACATTGACGTTCCTGCTGCTCTGATGCTGTCTGACCTGTTGTGCTTTTCCAGCTCCACACCTTACTAACTTGCTTGTTTTCAAAGTAACCTTCTGGTCTACTTCCACTAGTTTCAAACCAATAGTGAGAAGAGATTCCTTGCAATTTGTGAGTGGGTAGGACACACAGTATAGTCCCTCTCTCACTGCAACTCCCAGGTCATTTCCTCTGCCCTGAAGCTCTTCAACTATGTCCTGCACCTTCATCCCCACCCCCACTCACCTATTGTACTCTATGCTACTTTCTCCCCACCCCCACCCTCCTCTCATTTATCTCTCCACCCTTCACGCTCTCTGCCTGTATTCCTGATGAAGGGCTTTTGTCCGAAACGTCGATTTTCCTGCTCCTCGGATGCTGCCTGAACTGCTGTGCTTTTCCAGCACCACTCCAGACACTGTAAACTATTGCCAAATCGCGTTTCCATTTTAGCTTTGAAAAGAAGCAAAGTGAAAAGAACAAATGCTTTATTCCCCCCTTGCCTTGGTGCGCACGTTTTTAGTGAAACAGTGCCAGTTACATTGGCAGAGATAAGCTGCGATCATCATTATTCCAAGCTAATACTACAGGATTATGCAGCTGCTAGTTTTAATGGGACTGTTGTTGAACGCCAAGTCCACTTGCTACTGCTAATTGCAGTGAGGACATAGTTCTTTTGGTTCATCATCGGGTTATATGGTGACTCACACTGTACAGTAGCTGTTGCTTTTCTAATTTTTAGACCTGGCAACAGATTCACATTCTTTAAATAATGAAGCTTGAACTGGAACACCAATGGACTCAGGAGAGGTAGCAGGCGTGTTCTTTGAAGAGGCGATAACAACAGTATTAGAAGCAAGGCCATTACAGGAATTTCATTTCAGGCCTTTGATTCTAACCTTGGAATAATCAGAAACAGTTGGACTGGGCTTTGAAGAGCGCACTTGTATGCAACTAGTATGCACACTTGTTTTCTTACAGAGGGACAGATATTGCAGAAATGTTACTGCCGCTAGAGGATTTAGGATTTCAGTTTCTTTTTCTGGTTGAGCAGATACAAAATTAAACATTGTCAACGTTGGCAAGCATGTAACAGTTGAGAAATGATACATACTGCCAGCCATCCAGCGGCAGTATGGGCGGCACGGTGGCACAGTGGTTAGCACTGCTGCCTCACAGCGCCGGAGACCCGGGTTCAATTCCCGCCTCAGGCGACTCTCTGTGTGGAGTTTGCACATTCTCCCTGTGTCTGCGTGGGTTTCCTCCGGGTGCTCCGGTTTCCTCCCACACTCCAAAGATGTGCAGGTCAGGTGAATTGGCCATGCTAATTAGGTAAGGGGTAGATGTAGGGGTATGGGTGGGTTGCGCTTTGGCGGGGCGGTGTGGACTTGTTGGGCCGAAGGGCCTGTTTCCACACTGTAAGTAATCTAATCTAATCTGAAGAGAGCAATGATGGCTCTGTGCTTTGGGCACAGGTTGTCTGGCAGAATTGAAGATTAAAAGATAAAGCGAATTATTCAAGGCAAGTTTGATAACAGCACCAATTAAAGTTTTTTTTCCCTCCAGGCACTAATTGCTGTTTGCAACCATACCTTAGACTCTCCTTGTATTTCTGTATATAAGAAATGGACAGCTGCAGTGGGCTCACATAGCACCCACCAAACAATGTTCCAAGGGAGAATGAGGCCAGCACTCAGGTAATTTGTGACGAAGTGTGCACTGCAAAAGCAACTGTCAAAGCTGCTCGAGCTGCTGCAGGCTAATTTGACACACTGTACAAGAGGACACAGCTTCCATTTTTCTGTTCGCGTAATCCAATCTATGCTTCCCTGCTAGGATGTAAGCCCAGCCAACAGTGTATAGTTAATAATAGAGGGGCGCATACAGAATAAAGCTTGAAAACATTTGTACCAAATGTTTGTTGAAGTTGGCACATTAGCAGGTGCAACCGAACCAGATTTAGCTTTCCTTTTGACCTGTCTTCCCTTCCAGTATTGCCCAGTGCTATACAATGTGTGGTCGCGCAGCCGCTCAGAAATTTAATTTCTATTAGGATTTGTATTTTTAAAAGATCAGCATATGTTTTCCTTCCCTTATCTCAGATCTGCATGGCTCAATCCATGCCAAGTCACTCTGGATAATTGTGGCAGATCAATAGAAATCATTTCCACATAGAATGCAATGGTGCAGTGAATTAAGTCCCTTGAATAGTCTTTTAATTTTATTTCAGATTATGTTGCTATGCTACTTCATTTTAAATTGTACAGTCTGGCCGAGTCCTGCAATTCTGAAAAGTTCAAATTTGTCATCTAACCTCAAAGTCTGAAATGTATTTTTAGTTAATCCGGCTTTCTTTAAGGTAAGATTCAAGCTGCCAATGTTAGCCAACTACTGCCACGACATTGACCACCTCAACCTCTCCACCCCTCTCACCCACTCCAACTTCTCACCCTTGGAACGTGCAGCCCTCCACTCCCTCCACTCCAACCCCAACCTCACTATCAAACCGGCAGACAAGGGAGGCGCGGTAGTAGTTTGGCGCACCGATCTTTACACCGCTGAGGCTAAATGCCAGCTCGCAGACACCTCCTCCTACTGCCCCCTTGACCATGACCCCACCTCCCACCACCAAACCATCATCTCCCAGACCATCCATAACCTCATCTCCTCAGGGGATCGCCCATCCACCGCCTCCAACCTCATAGTCCCACAACCCCGCACCGCCCATTTCTACCTCCTGCCCAAAATCCACAAACCTGACTGCCCCGGCCGACCCATTGTCTCAGCCTGCTCCTGCCCCACCGAACTCATCTCTGCATACCTTGACACGGCCCTGTCCCCCTTAGTCCAAGAACTCCCCACCTACATTCGGGACACCACCCACGCCCTCCACCTCCTCCATGAATTTCACTTCCCCGGTCCCCAACGCCTTATCTTCAACATGGAGATCCAGTCCCTGTACACCTCTATCCCCCATCATGAAGGCCTCAAAGCCCTCCTCTTCTTCCTTTCCTGCCGAACCAACCAAGTACCCTTCCACTGACACCCTCCTTTGACTGACTGAACTGGTCCTCACCCTGAACAACTTCTCTTTCCAATCCTCCCACTTCCTCCAAACCAAAGGAGTAGCCATGGGCACCCGCATGGGCCCCAGCTATGCCTGCCCCTTCGTAGGATATGTGGAACAGTCCATTTTCCGCAACTACACTGGCACCACCCCCTACTACAGTCCATTTTCCTCCACTACATCAATGACTGTATCGGCGCTGCCTCGTGCTCCCACGAGGAGGTTGAACAGTTCATCCACTTTACCAACACCTTCCACCCCGACCTCAAATTTACCTGGACAGTCTCAGACTCCTCCCTCCCCCTCCTAGACCTCTCCATTTCTATCTTGGACGACCAACTCAACACGGATGTTTACTATAAACCGACTGACTCCCACAGCTAGGAGAAAGTGAGGACTGCAGATGCTGGAGATCAGAGCTGAAAATGTGTTCTGGAAAAGCGCAGCAGGTCAAGCAGCATCCAAGGAGCATTCCTGAAGAAGGGCTCATGCCCGAAACGTCGATTATCCTGCTCCTTGGATGCTGCCTGACCTGCTGCGCTTTTCCAGCAACACATTTTCAGCTCTGACTCCCATAGCTCCCTAGACTACACCTCCTCCCACCCTGCCCCCTGTAAAAACGCCATCCCATATTCCCAATTCCTTCATCTCCGCCGCATCTGCTCCCAGGAGGACCAATTCCAATACCGAACAACCCAGATGGCCTCCTTCTTCAAAGACCGCAATTTCCACTCAGACGTGGTTGACGATGCTCTCCACCGCATCTCCTCCACTTCCTGCACCTCCACCCTTGAACCCCGTCCCTCCAATCGCCACCAGGACAGAACCCCACTGGTCCTCACCTACCACCCCACCAACCTCCAGATACATCGTATCATCCATCGTCATTTCCGCCACCTCCAAACGGACCCCACCACCAAGGATATATTTCCCTTCCCACCCCTATCAGCATTCTGGAAAGACCACTCCCTCCGTGACTCCCTCTCAGGTCCACACCCCTACCAACCCAACCTCCACTCCCGGCACCTTTCACTGCAACCGCAAGAAATGCAAAACTTGCGCCCACGCCTCCCCCCTCACTTGCCTCCAAGGCCCCAAGGGATCATTCCATATTCGTCACAAATTCACCTGCACCTCCACACACATCATTTACTGCATCTGCTGCACCCGATGTGGCCTCCTATATATTGGGGAGACAGGCCGCCTACTTGCGGAACGTTTCAGAGAACACCTCTGGGACACCCGCACCAACCAACCCAACCGCCCCGTGGCTGAACACTATAACTCCCCCTCCCACTCCGACAAGGACATGCAGATCCTTGGCCTCCTCCATCACCAGACCATGGCAACACGACGCCTGGAGGAAGAGCGCCTCGTCTTCCGCCTAGGAACCCTCCAACCACAAGGGATGAATGCAGATTTCTCCAGCTTCCTCATTTCCCCTCCCCCCACCTTGTCTCAGTCCCAATCCTCAGACTCAGCACCGCCTTCTTGACCTGCAATCTTCTTCCCGACCTCTCCACCTCCAGAACCTCTCCGGCCTATCACCCTCACATTAACCTCCTTCCACTTACCGTATTCCCAACGCCCCTCCCCCAAGTCCCTCCTCCCTACCTTTTATCTTAGCCTGCTTGGCACACCGTCCTCGTTCCTGACGAAGGGCTAATGCCCGAAACGTCGATTCTCCTGCTCCTTGGATGCTGCCTGACCTGCTGCGCTTTTCCAGCAACACATTTTTCAGCATTTTTGTAATATTGTTAATGTGTTACAATCTCTGCAGAATGATCGCCTTCAGAGAGAAATTCCAGGTAACTATTGAAAAAAATGATTTCACACTTTAAAGCATTTTGTATAGTTAGTGACTAAAAACACTTGACTAAACACTTTTTTGTAGGTAGTTTATACATTGAAATTAAGAAAAGAGATCTCCTATTTAACGTTTAACAAGACTGAAAGTTGCCTCCTGTGGCTACATATCAAATGATCATTTAGGTGGACATTTCATCCTCCAGGAACCAAAATGAAAGTATTCCCAACTCCCAGTAGCTTGCTTCCTTTTTACTTTCACAACAATGGAATTTCTAATCCCATAACTGGCTTCAATGTGTGTGTGTGTGTGTTACATTGTAGACATTTTGCTTCTAGCTAAACTAGGTGAATCTTCGAGCCTTCTTAATTCTCCTGAAGTCAAATCTTCAGCCTGAGTGCATCCCACACAAGTTCTGCAGGATAAACAATGGAGTCAGAATTTTCTCTGCTTAAGATGCAGGCCTGGCTGCTTTAGTTCTTGCTCTCTACTTCCCAGGTAGCAGCATACCAAAAAAGACAAAACTGTAAACTCGTCTGTCTGTGATGTGATACAGGTTTATGGGGAAACCCGTAACCTAATCTTAAAAGGATTCTCTCTACCCCCCCGTCTCCATGGCAACAGGGAACACAATCACTTCTAATTCGATGAAAAGCAAATTAACTAACTTTGGTCTCATCTACCTTTCACCATAAAAACAAGTGGATAGTTTACAGCACACTTAATTATAATTCAATGTCTATTAAATCTTTCTTGTACTTTTACCTCTTTATCCTCAGAGATATGGCTATGATCTGGGTTAGCACTGCTGCCTCACAGCACCAGGGACCCAGGTTCGATTCCCGCCTCGGGCGACTGTCTGTGTGGAGTTTGCACATTCTCCCTGTGTCTGCGTGGATTTCCTCCGGGTGCTCCAGTTTCCTCCCACAGTCTAAAGATGTGCAGGTTAGGTGGATTGGCCACGCTAAATTGCCCATAGTGCTAGGTGCATTAGTCTGAGGGAAATGGGTGTGGGTCGGAGGGTCGGTGTGGACTTGTGGGGCTGAAGGGCCTGTTTCCACACTGTAGAGAATCTAAAAAAATAAATATCTTGCACCTTTTCAGCGAAGCAATCTGAATTTTTCTTTGATCTTCACCAATCAAAGCTGAGGTCTTATTGTGAAACAGACTACAGAATAAGCCACTTAACAACCTGCATTAACAATAAATTTAAACACACAATCTCAAACATACGATAATCTATCATTGTAACAGATTTATCAACAAATTCTCAGTTGCATAGGTTTTGTTCCAGCCTAATATAAGAGTTGTGGGATAACATTTTTGCAAACTGTCACTTCTGTCTTGTTTCATGGAATAATTTTGGTGAGTTTTCCATGATGTTGTCACAATCTCACCTCATTGAATGCATAGCCTGTGCTATGGTACCCCTCTTATCCGATGCAGGCTGCGGTTTCCCACTTGGCATAGCCAGGTGAGCACCACAATTTGCTGGCAGGAACCATGCCATTCCGATGGATTGACAGGATGCAGAGGAGGCTGCCCAGGGACTGCCAGAGGATGTCACACCAACACACTCTGGCAGCCTGGGCTGAGGTTTCTACCCAGGTTAATGCAGTCTCAACTGGCCGCTGGAATGCCCAGGGTAAGGGCTATCATTTTCCCTCTGCAACCAGTCATGCACACAATCGCTACCTGGGAGGTAGACAGCAAGAAATAAAGCAGCCAGAAGAGGTGTGCATGTGAGGCAGTTGTGTGTGGCAGGAAATCAGTGTGTCTGTGTGCGCGGGGCAGTGTCGGGGTGCGTGTGTGTGTGTGTGTGTGTGTGTGGGGGGGGGGGGGGTGCAGTGTCAAGGTGTGTGTGGGTGTGTCAGTGTCGGGGTGTGTGTGTGTGTGTGGGGGGGTAAGACTGTTGGGGTGTGTGAGGGGGGGGCAGTGTCGGGGTGTGTGTGGGGGGGGCAGTATCAGGGTGTGTGTGTGTGGGGGGGGCAGTGTCGGTGAGTGGGGCGGGGCAGTGTCGGGGTGTGTGTTGGGTGCGGCAGTGCCTGGGTTTGTGTGTGTGGGAGGGGGGCAGTGTTGGGGTGTATGTGTGGGGGGTGCAGTGTCGAGGTGTGTGTGGGGGGACAGTGTCGGGGTATGTTTTGGGGGGGCAGTGTCGGGGTATGTTTTGGGGGGGCAGTGTCGTGGTATGTGTGTGTGGGGGGCTGTGTCAGGGTGTGTGTGGGGGGGCAGTGTTGGGGTGAGTGTGTCTGGGGGGCAGTGTCGAGGTGTGTGTGTTTGGGGGGGTAGTGTTGGGGTGTGTGTGGGGGGGCAGTGTCAGGGTGTGTGTGTGTGGGGGGCAGTGTCGGGGAGTGTGTGTGCTGGGGGGCAGTGTCAAGGAGTGAGTGTGGGGGGGCAGTGTCGGGGTGTGTGTGTGTGGAGGTGCAGTGTTGGGGTGTATGTGTGTTGGGGGGGCAGTTTCGGTGTGTGGGGGGCGCAGTGTCGGTGTGTGTGGGGGGGAAGAGTGTTGGGGTGTGTGTGTGTGTGTGCAGTGGTGAGTGTTGGGGTGTGTGTGTGGGGGGGAGAGTGTCAGTGTGTGTGACGGGAGGAGAGTGTTGGTGTGTGTGTGGGGGGGGTAGAGTGTCTGTGTGTGTGTGTGTGTGTGTGTGGGGAGGGGAGAGTGTTGGGGTGTTTGTGTGGGGGCGGAGGCAGTGTCGGGGTGTGTGTGTGTGTGTGGGGGGGTCAGTGTCGGTGAGTGGGGTGGGGCAGTGTCGGGGTATGTGTTGGGTGCGGCAGTGCCTGGGTGTGTGTGTATGTGTGGGAGGGGGGCAGTGTTGGGGTGTATGTGGGGGGGGGTGGGCAGTGTCGGGATGTGTGTGTGGGGGGGTGCAGTGTTGAGGTGTGTGTGTGGGGGGCAGTGTCAGGGAGTGTGTGTGCTGGGGGGCAGTGTCAAGGAGTGAGTGTGGGGGGGGCAGTGTCGGGGAGTGTGTGTGTGGAGGTGCAGTGTTGGGGTGTGTGTGTGTGTTGGGGGGGCAGTATCAGGGTGAGTGTGTGTGGGGGGCAGTTTCGGTGTGTGGGGGGCGCAGTGTCGGTGTGTGTGGGGGGGAAGAGTGTTGGGGTGTGTGTGTGTGTGCAGTGGTGAGTGTTGGGGTGTGTGTGTGGGGGGGGAGAGTGTCAGTGTGTGTGAGGGGAGGAGAGTGTTGGTGTGTGTGTGGGGGGGGTAGAGTGTCTGTGTGTGTGTGTGTGTGTGTGTGTGTGTGGGGAGGGGAGAGTGTTGGGGTGTTTGTGTGGGGGGGGAGGCAGTGTCGGGGTGTGTGTGTGTGTGTGGGGGGGTCAGTGTCGGTGAGTGGGGCGGGGCAGTGTCGGGGTATGTGTTGGGTGCGGCAGTGCCTGGGTGTGTGTGTGTGTGTGGGAGGGGGGCAGTGTTGGGGTGTATGTGGCGGGGGGGGGGGGGTGGGCAGTGTCGGGGTGTGTGTGTGGGGGGACAGTGTCGGGGTGT
The DNA here is from genome assembly GCF_047496795.1 of Chiloscyllium punctatum. Taxonomy (NCBI): domain Eukaryota; kingdom Metazoa; phylum Chordata; class Chondrichthyes; order Orectolobiformes; family Hemiscylliidae; genus Chiloscyllium; species Chiloscyllium punctatum. Next base: position 64,800,925 of record NC_092755.1, read on the forward strand.
GTTTTGGGGGGGCAGTGTCGTGGTATGTGTGTGTGGGGGGCTGAGTCGGGGTGTGTGTGGTGGGGGGCAGTGTTGGAGTGTTGGGGTGAGTGTGTCTGGGGGGCAGTGTCGAGGTGTGTGTGTTTGGGGGGGTAGTGTTGGGGCGTGTGTGTGAGGGGGCAGTGTCAGGGTGTGTGTGTGCGGGGAGCAGTGTCGGAGAGTGTGTGTGTGGGGTGCAGTGTCGAGGAGTGTGTGTGTTGCGGGGGCAGTGTCGGGGTGTGTGTGTGTGGGGGGGCAGTGTTGAGGTGTGTGTGTTAGGGGGGCAGTGTCGGCGTGAGTGTGTGGGGGGGCAGTGTCGGCGTGAGTGTGGGGGGGGCAGTGTCGGTGAATGTGTGTGTGTGTGGGAGGGGGCAGTGTCGAGGTTTGTGTGTGGGGGCAGTGTCGGGGTGTGTGTGTGTGTGGGGAGGGGGGGGCAGTATCGAGGTGTGTGTGTGGGGGGGGCAGTGTCGGGGTGTGTGTGTTGGGGGGGCAGTGTCAGGGTGTGTGTGTTGGGGGGGCAGTGTCGAGGTGTATGTGTGGGGGGAAAGGTTGGGGTGTGTGTGTGTGTTGTGGGGGCAGTGTCATGGTGTGTGTGTGTGTGTGGGGGGGGGCATTGTCGAGGTGTGTGTGTGTGGGGGGGGCAGTGTTGGGGTGAGTGTGTGTGTGGGGGGGCAGTGTCGGTGTGTGGGAGTCGCAGTGTCGGTGTGTGTGTGTGGTTGAGGGGGGAAGATTGTCGGGGTGCGTGTGTCGGGGGGAAGAGTGTCGGGGTGCGTGTGTCGGGGGGAAGAGTGACGGGGTGCGTGTGTGGGGGGAGAGTGTTGGGCTGTGTCTGCGTGGGGGGGAGAGTGTCGGGATGTGTGTGTGTGGGGGGGCAGTGTCGGGATGTGTGTGTGGGGTCAGTGTCGAGGTGTGTGTGTGTGGTGGGGGCAAATTTGGGGTGTGTGTGTGTTGGGAGGCAGTGTCAGGGTGTGTGTATGTGGGGGGGCAGTGTCGGTGTGTGTGTGTGGGGGGGAAATTGTTGGGGTGTGTGTGTGGGGGTGGCATTGTCGGGGTGTGTGTGTGGGGGTGGCAGTGTCGGGGTGTGTGTGTGTGGGGGGGGCAGTGTCGGTGTGTGGGGGCCGCAATGTCTGTGTGTGTGTGGGTGAAGGGGATAGAGTGTCATGGTGTGTGTGTGTGGGGGGGTGGAGTAGAATGTCGGGGTGTGTGTGTGGGTGGGAGAGTGTTGGGGTGTGTGTGTGTAGGTGGGAGAGTGTTGGGGTGTGTGTGTGCGGGAGGAGAGTGTTGGGGTGTGTGTGTGTGTTGGGGGGGAAGAGTGACGGGGTGCGTGTGTGGGGGGAGAGTGTTGGGGTGTGTCTGCGTGGGGGGGAGAGTTTCGGGATGTGTGTGTGTGTGTGTGGGGAGAGTGTCGGGATGTGTGTGTATCGGAGTGTGTGGGGGGGTTGCAGGGTCAGGGTGTGTGTGTGGGGGGATGAGTGTCGGGGTGTGTGTGTGGGGGGGGGTGTACAGTGTCAGGGTTTGGGGGGGCAGTGTCGGGGTGTGTGTGGGGGGGGCAGTGTCGTGGTTTTTGTATGTGTGGGGGGCAGTGTCTGTGTGTGTGTGTGTGGGGGGGGGGAGTGTCGGGATGTGTGTATGGGGGGGAGAGTGGCGGGATGTGTGTGTGTGTGTGGGGGCAGTATCGGTGTGTGTGGGGGGGGCAGTATCGGGGTGTGTGTGTGGAGGGCAGTGTCGGGGTGTGTGTGTGGGGGTGGTAGTGTCGGTGTGTGGGGGGACAGTGTCGTAGTGTGTGTGTGTGGGGGGGGCAGTGTCGTAGTGTGTGTGTGTGGGCAGTGTCGGGGTGTGTGTGTGGGGGGGGCAGTGTCGGGGTGTGTGTGGGGGGTGCAGTGTTGGTGTGTGGGGGCAGTGTCAGTATGTGTGTGGGTGAGGGGGGGAGAGTATCGGGGTGTGTGTGTGTGGGAGGGGCAAGAGTTTCAGGGTGTGTGTGTGTGGGGGGCAGTGTCAGGGTGAGTGTGTGTGTGGGGGGCAGTGTCGGTGTGTGGGGGGGCCATAGTGTCGGTGTGTGGGTGGGTGAGGGGGGGAGAGTGCCGGGATGTGTGTGTGTGTGTGTGTGGGAGGGAAGAATGTCTGGGTGTGTGTGTGGGGGAGGGGGAGAGTGTTGGGGTGTGTGTGTGTGGGGGGGGGGGGGTGGGAGAGTGTTGGGGTGTGTGTGTGTGGGGGGAGAGTGTTGTAGTGTGTGTGTGTGGGGGGGTGGGAGAGTGTTGGGGTGCGTGTGCGTGGGGGGGGAGAGTGTTGGGGTGTGTGTGTGGGGGGGGACAGTGTCGGTGTGTGTGTGTTGGGGGGTGGAGTGTCGGGGTGTGTGTGTGGGGGGGCAGTGTCGGGGTGTGTGGGGGGAGACAGTGTCGGGGTGTGTGTGTGGGGGGCAGTGTCGGGGTGTGTGTGTCGGGGGGGACAGTGTCGGTGTGTGTGTGTTGGGGGGTGGAGTGTTTGGGTGTGTGGGGGGGAGACAGTGTCAGGGTGTGTGTGGGGGGGGAAGTATCGGGGTGTATGGGGGTAGACAGTGTCGGGGTGTGTGTGTTTGGGGGGGGGTGTACAGTGTCAGGGTTTGGGGGGGCAGTGTCGGGGTGTGTGTGGGGGGGGCAGTGTCGTGGTTTTTGTATGTGTGGGGGGCAGTGTCTGTGTGTGTGTGTTTGGGGGGGAGTGTCGGGATGTGTGTATGGGGGGGAGAGTGGCGGGATGTGTGTGTGTGTGTGGGGGCAGTATCGGTGTGTGTGGGGGGGGCAGTATCGGGGTGTGTGTGTGGTGGGGGCAGTGTCGGGTTGTGTGTGGGGAGGGCAGTGTCGGGGTGTGTGTGTGGGGGTAGTAGTGTCGGTGTGTGGGGGGACAGTGTCGTAGTGTGTGTGTGGGGTGGGGGCAGTGTCGGGGTGTGTGTGGGGGGGGCAGTGTCAGGGTGTGTTTGTGGGGGTGGTAGTGTCGGTGTGTGGGGGGGGCAGTGTCGTAGTGTGTGTGTGTGGGCAGTGTCGGTGTGTGTGTGTGGGGGGGGCAGTGTCGGGGTGTGTGTGGGGGGTGCAGTGTTGGTGTGTGGGGGCAGTGTCAGTATGTGTGTGGGTGAGGGGGGGAGAGTATCGGGGTGTGTGTGTGTGGGAGGGGCAAGAGTGTCAGGGTGTGTGTGTGTGGGGGGCAGTGTCAGGGTGAGTGTGTGTGTGGGGGGCAGTGTCGGTGTGTGGGGGGGGCATAGTGTCGGTGTGTGGGTGGGTGAGGGGGGGAGAGTGCCGGGATGTGTGTGTGTGTGTGTGTGGGAGGGAAGAATGTCTGGGTGTGTGTGTGGGGGCGGGAGAGTGTTGGGGTGTGTGTGTGGGGGGGGGTGGGAGAGTGTTGAGGTGCGTGTGCGTGGGGGGGAGAGTGTTGGGGTGTGTGTGTGGGGGGGGAGACAGTGTCGGTGTGTGTGTGTGTGTTGGGGGGTGGAGTGTCGGGGTGTGTGTGTGGGGGGGGCAGTGTCGGGGTGTGTGGGGGGAGACAGTGTCGGGGTGTGTGTGTGGGGGGCAGTGTTGGGGTGTGTGTGTCGGGGGGAACAGTGTCGGTGTGTGTGTGTTGGGGGGTGGAGTGTTTGGGTGTGTGGGGGGGAGACAGTGTCAGGGTGTGTGTGGGGGGGGCAGTATCGGGGTGTATGGGGGTAGACAGTGTCGGGGTGTGTGTGTTTGGGGGGCAGTGTCGGGGTGTGTGTGTGGGGGGGGCAGTGTCATGGTTTTTGTATGAGTGGGGGGCCGTGTCTGTGTGTGTGTGTGTCGGGGGGGGCAGTGTCGGGATGTGTGTATGAGGGGGGAGAGTGGCGGGATGTGTGTGGGGGCAGTATCGGTGTGTGGGGGGGGGGCAGTATCGGGGTGTGTGTGTGGGGGGGGAAGAGTGTGTGTGTGGGGGGTTGCAGTGTCAGGGTGTGTGTGTGGGGCGGGAGAGTGTCGGGGTGTGTGTGTGGTTGGGGGTGCAGTGTCAGGGTGTCTGTGTGGGGGTGCAGTGTCAGGGTGTCTGTGTGGGGGTCAGAGTGTCGGCGTGTGTGTGTCTGTGTGTGTGTGGGGGGTGCAGTGTCAGGGCGTGTGTGTGTGGGGGGAGAGAGTGACGGGGTGTGCGTGTGTGGGGGGGAGAGTGATGGGGTTTGTGTGTGTGGGGGGCAGTGTCGGTGTGTGTGTGGGGGCCAGTGTCGGGTTGTGTGTGGGGGGGCAGTGTCGGAGTGTGTGTGGGGGGGCATAACCAGGGTGTGTGTGGGGGGGGCAGTGTCGGGGTGTGTGTGGAGGAGTCTGTCGGGGTGTGCGTGTGTGTGGGGGGGACAGTGTCGGGGTGTGGGGGCCACAAGGTCGGTGTGTGTGTGGGTGAGGGGGGTAGAGTGTTGGGGTGTGCGTGTGTGGGGGGAGTGAGTCGGGGTGTGTATGGGGGGAGTGTGTCGGGGTGTGTGTGGGGGGGTCAGTGTCGGAGTGTGTGTGTGGGGGAAAAGAGTGTTGGGGTGTGTGGGTGGGGGAGGCAGTGTCGGAGTGTTGTGTATGGGGGGCAGTGTCAGGGTGTGTGTGGGGGGGGGCAGTGTCAGGGTGACTGTGTGTGTGGGGGTCAGTGTCGGTGTGGGGGGGGCGCAGTGTCGGTGTGTGTGTGGGTGAGGGGGCGAGAGTGTCATGGTGTGTGTGTGGGGGGGGGAGTAGAGTGTCGGGGTGTATGTGTGGGTGGGAGAGTGTTGGGGTGTGTGTGCATGGGGTGGAGAGTGTCAGTGTGTGTGCGGGGGAGAGGGTTGGTGTATGTGTGTGCAGTGGAGAGTGTTGGGGTGTGTGTGTGGGGGGCAGTGTGTCGGGGTTTGTGTGTGGGGGGAAGAGTGTCGGGATGTGTTTGTGTGGGGGTGCAGTGCTAGTGAGTGGAGGGGCAGTGTCGGTGTGAGTGGGGGCAGTGTCAGGGTGTGTGTGTGTGTGGGGGGCAGTGTCAGGGTGTGTGTGGGGGGGTGGTGCTGTGTCAGGGTGTGTATGTGTGGGGGGGCAGTGTCGGGGTGTGTGTGTGTGTGGGGGGGGGGCAGTGTCAGGGTGAGTGTGTGTGTGGGGCGCAGTGTCGGTGTGTGTGTGGGTGAGGGGGGAGAGTGTCGGGATGTGTGTGTGTGGGGGGACGAATGTCGGGGTGTGTATGTGGGGGGGAGAGTGTTGGAGTGCGTGTGTGTGGGGGGGAGAGTGTTGGGGTGTGTGTGTGGGGTGGAGAGTGTCGGTGTGTGTGTGCGGGGGGCAGTTTCGGGGTGTGTGTGTCGGGGGGGACAGTGTCGGTGTGTGTGTGGGAGGGTGGAGTGTCGGGGTGTGTGTGTGGGAGGCAGTTTCGGGGCGTGTGGGGGGGAGACAGTGTCGGAGTGTGTGTGTGGGGCGCAGTGTCGGGGTGTGTGTGGGGGGGGACAGTGTCGGGCTGTTTGTATGTGTGGGGGGCAGTGTCTGTGTGTGTGTGGGGGGGGCACTGTCAGGATGTGTGTATGGGGGAGGAGTGTAAGGGTGTGTGTGTGGGAGGGCAGTGTCGTTGTGTGTGTGGAGGGGTCAGTGTTGGTGTGTGGGGGGTGCAATGTTGGTGTGTGTGTGGGTGAGGGGGGGAGAGTGTCGGGGTGTGTTTGTGGGGGGGAGAGAGTTGGGGTATGTGTGTGGCAGCAGTGTCAGGGTGTGTGTGTGTGGGGGTGCTGTGTCGGGGTGTGTGTGTATGGGAGGGGGCAGTGTCCGGGTGTGTGTGTGTGTTGGGGGTGCAGTTTGGGGTGAGTGTGTGTGTGTGGAGGGGGGGGGCAGTGTCGGTGTGTGGTGGGTCACAGTGTCGGTGTGTGTGTGGTTGAGGGGGCAAGAGTGTCTGGGTATTTGTGTGAGGGGAGAGTGTTGACGTGTGTCTGCGTGGGGGGAGAGTGTCGGGGTGTGTGTGTGGGGGGGGCAGTGTCAGGGTGAGTGTGTGTGTGGGGAGCAGTGTCAGGGTGAGTGTGTGTGGGGGGGAGAGTGACGGTGTGTGGGGGGGGGCGCAGTGTCGGTGTGTGTGTGGGTGAGGGGGGGAGAGTGTTGGGATGTGTGTGAGTGGGGGGGGAAGAATGTCGGTGTGTGTGTGTGGGGGGACAGTGTTGAGGTGTGTGTGTGTTGGGGGGGAGAGTGTTGGGGTGCATGTGCGTGGGGGGGAGAGTGTTGGGGTGTGTGTGGGGGGGAAAGTGTCGGTGTGTGAGTGCGGGGGGCAGTGTCGGGGTGTGTGTGTCGGGGGGGGACAGTGTCGGTGTGTGTGTGTGGGGGGGGTGGAGTGTCGGGTTGTGTGTGTGAGGGGCAGTGTCGGGGTGTGTGTGTGGGTGGGGCAGTGTCGGGATGTGTGTGTGTGTGGGGGGGAGAGTGTTGGGATGTGTGTGTGGGGGGGGCAGTATCGGTGTGTGTGTGGGGGGTTGCAGGGTCAGGGTGTGTGTGGGGGGGGTTGAGTGTCGGTGTGTGTGTGTGTGGGGGGGGGTGTACAGTGTCAGGGTGTCTGTGTGTGGGGGGGCAATGTCGGGGTGTGTGTGGGGGTGGCAGTGTCATAGTTTGTGTGGGGGGGCAATGTTGGAGTGTGTGTGTGGGGGGGCAGGGTCGTAGTGTGTGTGTGGGGGGTGCAGTGTCAGGGTGTGTGTGTGTGGGCACTGTCGGGGTGTGTGTGTGGGTGGGGGGGGGTGAATGTCGGGGTGTGTGTGTGGGAGGGGCAAGAGTGTCAGGGTGTGTGTGTGGGTGTGTGGTGGCAGTGTCAGGGTGTGTGTGTGGTGGGGTGCTGTGTCGGGGTGTGTGTGTATGTGTGGGGGTGAATGTTGGTGTGTGTGTGTGTGTGGGGGGGTGGGCAGTGTCGAGGTGAGTGTGTGTGGGGGGCAGTGTCCGTGTGTGTGTGTGTGGAGCGGGAGAGTGTCGGGGTGTGTGTGTGGGTGGGGGGGCAGTGTCAGGGTGTCTGTGTGGGGGTGAGAGTGTCGGGGTGTGCGTGTGTGGGGGGGGAGAGTGACGGGGTTTCTATGTGTGGGGGCAGTGTCGGTGTGTGTGTGTGGGGGGGCAGTGTCGGTGTGTGTGTGTGGGGGGCCAGTGTATGTCGGGGGGGACAGTATCGGTGTGTGTGTGAGGGTAGGGCAGTGTCGGGGTGTGTGTGTGTGTGGGGGGGGCGCACAGTGTCGGGGTGTGTGTGTGGGGGGAACAGTGTCGGGGTGGTTGTATGTGGAGAGGACAGTGTCGGGGTGTGTGTGTGGGGGGGCAGTGTCGGGATGAGTGTGTGGGGGGGGCAGTGTTGGTGTGTGTGTGTGGGGTGCGGAACAGTTTTGGGGTGGTTGTGTGTGGGGAGGACAGTGTTGGGGTGTGTGTGGGGGGAGCACTGTCGGTGTGTGTGTGTGTGTGGGGGGCACAGTGTCGGGGAGTGTACGTGGGGGGAGGCCGGGTCGGGATGTGTGTGTGGGGGGAGCACAGTGTCGGGGTGTGTGTGGGGGGTGGGGGGACAGTGTCGGGGTGTGTGTGTGGGGGGGGACAGTGTCCGGGTGTGTGTGTGGGGGGGTGGGGTACAGTTTCGCGTTTTGTGTGCGTATGGGGGGGGACAGTGTTGGGGTGTGTGGGGGGGAACTGTGTCAGGGTGTGTGTGTGTTGGGGGGGGCAGTGTCGGGGTGTGTGTGTGTGGGGGGGGGGCTACAGTGTCGGTGTGTGTGTGTTGGGGGGCAGTGTCCGTGTGTGTGTGTGTGTTGGGGTGCAGTGTCAGAGTGAGTGTGTGTGTAGGGGGGCAGTGTCGGTGTGTGGGGGGTCGCAGTGTCGGTGTGTGTGTGTGGTTGAGGGGGGAAGAGTGTCGGGGTGTGTGTGTGGGGGGGGGGCAGCGTCGGGGTGTGTGTGTGTGGGGGCGGCAGTGTAAGGGTGTGTGTGTGTGTGGGGGCAAATTCAGGGTGTGTGTGTGGTGGGGGGAAAGTGTCAGGGTGTGTGGGTGTGGGGGGGGCATTGTCGGGGTGTGTGTGTGTTTGAGGGGGCAGTGTCAGGGTGTGTGGGGGGGGTCAGTGTCGTGGTGTTTGTATGTGTGGGGGGGCAGCGTCGGGGTGTGTGTGTGTGGGGGGGGCAATGTCGGGATATGTGTGTGTGGGGACAGTGTCAAGGTGTGTGTGTGGGGGGGAAGAGTGTCTGTGGGTGTGTGGGAGGGGTTGCAGTGTCAGGGTGTGTGTGTAGGGGGGGAGAGTGTCGGGGTGTGCGTGTGTGGGGGGCAGTGTCAGGGTGTGTATGTGGGGGGAATGAGTGTCTGTGGGTGTGTGGGAGGGGTTGCAGTGTCAGGGTGTGCGTGTGTTGGGGGGAGAGTGATGGGTTTGTGTGTGTGGGGGGCAGTGTCAGGGTGTGTGTGTGGGGGGGAAGAGTGTCTGTGGGTGTGTGGGAGGGGTTGCAGTGTCGGGGTGTGTGTGTGTGGAGCGGGAGAGTGTCGGGGTGTGTGTGTGGGTGGGGGTGCAGTGTCAGGGTGTCTGTGTGGGGGTGAGAGTGTCGGGGTGTGCGTGTGTGGGGGGGGAGAGTGACGGGGTTTCTATGTGTGGGGGCAGTGTCGGTGTGTGTGTGTGGGGGGGCAGTGTATGTCGGGGGGGACAGTGTCGGTGTGTGTGTGAGGGTAGGGCAGTGTCGGGGTGTGTGTGTGTGTGGGGGGGGCGCACAGTGTCGGGGTGTGTGTGTGGGGGGAACAGTGTCGGGATGAGTGTGTGGGGGGGGCAGTGTCGGTGTGTGTGTGTGGGGTGCGGAACAGTTTTGGGGTGGTTGTGTGTGGGGAGGACAGTGTTGGGGTGTGTGTGGGGGGAGCACTGTCGGTGTGTGTGTGTGTGTGGGGGGCACAGTGTCGGGGAGTGTACGTGGGGGGAGGCCGGGTCGGGATGTGTGTGTGGGGGGGGCACAGTGTCGGGGTGTGTGTCGGGGGGGGACAGTGTCGGGGTGTGTGTGTCGGGGGGGGACAGTGTCGGGGTGTGTGTGTGGGGGGGGACAGTGTCGGGGTGTGTGTGTTGCGGGGGCAGTGTCCGGGTGTGTGTGTGGGGGGGTGGGGTACAGTTTCGCGGTGTGTGTGTGTGTGTGTGTGCGTATGGGGGGGACAGTGTTGGGGTGTGTGGGGGGGAACTGTGTCAGGGTGTGTGTGTGTTGGGGAGGCAGTGTCGGGGTGTGTGTGTGTGGGGGGGGGGCTACAGTGTCGGTGTGTGTGTGTTGGGGGGCAGTGTCGGGGTGTGTGTATGTGGGGGGGACAGTGGAGGGGTGTGTGGGTGTTTGTAGTGGGGTCAGTGTCAGGGTGTGTGTGGGGGGGGGACAGTGTTGGGGTGTGTAGGTGTGTGTGTTGGGGTCAGTGTGGGGGTGTGTATGTGGGGTGGGGCAGTGTTGGGGTGAGTGTGTGGGGGTGACAGTGTCAGGGGTGTGTGTGTGTGGAGGGACAGTGTAGGGTTGTGTATGGGGGTCAATGTCAGGGTGTGTGTGTGTGGGTGGGGAGACAGTGTCGGTGTGTGTGTGTGGGGGGGGGACAGTGTCGGGATATGTGTGTGTGTGTGTGGTGGGGGGGAGGCAGTGTCTGTGTGTGTGGGGGTGGTTGACAGTGTTGGGGTGTGTGTGTGAGGGGACAGTGTCGTGATGCGTGCATGTGGGGGGTGCAGTGTCAGGGTGTGTGTGTGTGAGGGTGGCAGTATTGGAGTGTTGTGTATGGGGGGGCAGTGTCAGGGTGTGTGTTGGGGGGGCAGTGTCAGGGTGACTGTGTGTGTGGTGAGCAGTGTCGGTGTGGGAGGGGGGTGTGGTGTTGGTGTGTGTGTGTGGGTGAGGGGGCGAGAGTGCCATTGTATGTGTGTGTGTGTGGGGGGGGGGAGTAGAGTGTCGGTGTGTGTGTGTGGGTGGGAGAGTGTTGGGGTGTATGTGCGTGGGGGGGAGAGTGTCGGTGTGTGTGCGGGGGAGAGTGTTGGGGTGTGTGTGTGGGGGGCAGTGTGTCGGGGTTTGTGTGTAGGAGGGGAGAGTGTCAGGGTGTGTGTGTGTGGGGCGGCAGTGTCAGGGTATGTGTGTGTTGGGGGTGCTGTGTCAGGGTGTGTGTGTGTGTGTGGGGGGAGAGTGTCGGGATGTGTGTGTGTGGGGGGGCAGTATCGGTGTGTGTGGGGGGAGTTGCAGGGTCAGGGTGTGTGTGGGGGGGGTTGAGTGTCAGGGTGTGTGTGTGTGGGGGGGGTGTACAGTGTCAGGGTGTCTGTGTGTGGGGGGGGCAGTGTCATAGTGTGTGTGGGGGGGGCAATGTCGGAGTGTGTGTGTGGTGGGGGCAGGGTCGTAGTGTGTGTGTGGGGGGTGCAGTGTCAGGATGTGTATGTGTGGGCAGTGTCGGGGTGTGTGTGTGGGTGAGGGGGAGAGAGTGTCGGTGTGTGTGTGTGGGAGGGGCAAGAGTGTCGGGGTGTGCGTGTGGGTGTGTGGCGGCAGTGTCAGGGTGTGTGTGTGTATGTGTGAGTGTGAATGTTGGTGTGTGTGTGTGTGTTGTGGGGGCAGTGTCAAGGTGTGTGTGTGTGGGGGGGGCAGTGTCGAGGTGAGTGTGTGTGGGGGCAGTGTCCGTGTGTGTGTGTGTGTTGGGGGTGCAGTGTCAGAGTGAGTGTGTGTGTAGGGGGGCAGTGTCGGTGTGTGGGGGGTCGCAGTGTCGGCGTGTGTGTGTGGTTTAAGGGGGAAGAGTGTCGGGGTGTGTGTATGGGTGGAGAGTGTCAGGGTGTGTGGGGGGGGAGCAGCGTCGGTGTGTGTGTGTGGGGGTGGCAGTGTCGGGGTGTGTGTGTGTGTGGGGGCAAATTCAGGGTGTGTGTGTGGTGGGGGGGCAGTGTCAGGGTGTGTGGGTGTGGGGGGGCATTGTCGGGGTGTGTGTGTGTTTGAGGGGGCAGTGTCGGCGTGTGTGGGGGGGTCAGTGTCGTGGTGTTTGTATGTGTGGGGGCAGCATCTGGGTGTGTGTGTGGGGGGGGCAGTGTCGGGATGTGTGTATGTGGGGGGAGAGTGGCGGGATGTGTGTGTGTGGGGACAGTGTCGGTGTGTGTGGGGGGGGGAAGAGTGTCTGTGGGTGTGTGGGAGGGGTTGCAGTGTCAGGGTGTGTGTGTGGCGGGGGAGAGTGTTGGGGTGTGCGTGTATGGAGGGCAGTGTCAGGGTGTGTGTGTGGGGGGGAAGAGTGTCTGTGGGTGTGTGGGAGGGGTTGCAGTGTCAGGGTGTGTGTGTGTTGGGGGGGGAGTGTCGGGGTGTGCGTGTGTTGGGGGGAGAGTGACGGGGTTTGTGTGTGTGGGGGGCAGTGTCAGGGTGTGTGTGTGGGGGGGAAGAGTGTCTGTGGGTGTGTGGGAGGGGTTGCAGTGTCAGGGTGTGTGTGTGTGGAGCGGGAGAGTGTCGGGGTGTGTGTGTGGGTGGGGGTGCAGTGTCAGGGTGTCTGTGTGGGGGTGAGATGTCGCTGTGTGTGTGTGTGTGTGTGTGTGTGTGTGTGTGTGTGTGTGTGTGTGTGTGTGTGTGTGTGAGGAGGGGGTGTGCAGTGTCAGGGCGTGTGTGTGTGGGGGGGAGAGTATCGGGGTGTGCGTGTGTGGGGGGGGAGAGTGACGGGGTTTCTGTGTGTGGGGGCAGTGTCGGTGTGTGTGTGGGGGGCAGTGTGTGTCGGGGGGGACAGTGTCGGTGTGTGTGGGGGTAGGGCAGTGTCGGGGTGTGTGTGTGTAGGGGGCGCACAGTGTCGGGGTGTGTGTGTGGGGGGAACAGTGTCGGGGTGGTTGTATGTGGAGAGGACAGTGTCGGGATGAGTCTGTGGGGGGGCAGTGTCAGTGTGTGTGTGTGGGGTGCGGAACAGTGTTGGGGTGGTTGTGTGTGGGGAGGACAGTGTTGGGGTGTGTGTGTGGGTGGAGGCAGTGTGAGGGTGTGTGTGGGTGGAGGCAGTGTGAGGGTGTGTGTGGGGGGAGCACTGTCGGTGTGTGTGTGTGGGGGGCACAGTGTCGGGGTGTGTACATGGGGGGAGGCCGGGTCGGGATGTGTGTGTGGGTGGGGCACAGTGTCGGGGTGTGTGTGTGGGGGGGACAGTGTCGGTGTGTGTGTGTGTGGGGGGACAGTGTCGGGGTGTGTGTGTGGCGGGGGCAGTGTCCGGGTGTGTGTGTGTGGGGGGGTACAGTTTCGCGGTGTGTGTGTGTGTGCGTATGGGGGGGACAGTGTTGGGGTGTGTGTGGGGGAACTGTGTCAGGGTGTGTGTGTGTTGGGGCGGCAGTGTCGGGGTGTGTGTGTGTGGGGGGGGCTACAGTGTCGGTGTGTGTGTGTTGGGTGGCAGTGTTGGTGTGTGTGGATGTGGGGGGGACAGTGTAGGGGTGTGTGGGTGTTTGTGGTGGGGTCAGTGTCAGGGTGTGTGTGGGGGGGGACAGTGTTGGTGTGTGTGGGTGTGTGTGGGGTCGGGTTAGTGTTGGGGTGTGTATGTGGGGTGGGGCAGTGTCGGGGTGGGTGTGTGTGGGGGTGACAGTGTCAGAGGTGTGTGTGTGGGGGGGGGCAGTGTCGGGGTGTGTGTGTGGCGGGACAGTGTAGGGTTGTGTATGGGGGTCAATGTCAGGGTGTGTGTGTATGTGGGTGGGGAGACAGTGTCAGTGGGTGTGTGGGGGGAGGGGGGACAGTGTTGGGATATGTGTGTGTGTGTGTGTGTGTGTGTGGTGGGGGTGGAGGCAGTGTCTGTGTGTGTGTGGGGGTGGTTGACAGTGTTGGGGTGTGTGTATGGGGGGACAGTGTCGGGATGCGTGCATGTGGGGGGTGCAGTGTCAGGGTGTGTGTGTGTGTGAGGGAGGCAGTGTCGGAGTGTTGTGTATGGGGGGGCAGTGTCAGGGTGTGTGTTGGGGGGGCAGTGTCAAGGTGACTGTGTGTGTGGTGGGCAGTGTCAGTGTGGGAGGGGGGCGCGGTGTCGGTGTGTGTGTGTGTGTGTGTGGGTGAGGGGGCGAGAGTGCCATTGTGTGTGTGTGTGGGGGGGGGGGTAGTAGAGTGTCGGGGTGTGTGTGTGGGTGGGAGAGTGTTGGGGTGTGTGTGCATGGGGGGGAGAGTGTCGGTGTGTGTGCGGGGGAGAGTGTTGGGGTGTGTATGGGGGGCAGTGTGTCGGGGTTTGTGTGTGTGGGGGTGCAGTGCTAGTGTGTGGAGGGGCAGTGTCGGTGTGTGGGGGGGGCAGTGTCAGGGTGTGTGTGTGTGGGGCGGCAGTGTCAGGGTATGTGTGTGTTGGGGGGAGAGTGTCGGGATGTGTGTGTGTGGGGGGGGCAGTATCGGTGTGTGTGGGGGGAGTTGCAGGGTCAGGGTGTGTGTGTGGGGGGTTGAGTGTCGGGGTGTGGGTGTGTGTGTGGGGGTGTACAGTGTCAGGGTGTCTGTGTGTGGGGGGGCAATGTCAGGGTGTGTGTGGGGGTGGCAGTGTCGTAGTGTGTGTGGGGGGGCAATGTCGGAGTGTGTGTGTCGGGGGGGCAGGGTCGTAGTGTGTGTGTGGGTGAGGGGGGGAGAGTGCTGGGGTGTGTGTGTGGGAGGGGCAAGAGTGTCGGGGTGTGTGTGTGTGGGGGGCGGTGCTGTGTCAGGGTGTGTGTGTATGTGTGGGGGTGAATGTTGGTGTGTGGGTGTGTTGTGGGGGCAGTGTCAAGGTGTGTGTGTGGGGTGGGGGGCAGTGTCGAGGTGAGTGTGTGTGGGGGGCAGTGTCCGTGTGTGTGTGTGTGTGTTGGGGTGCAGTGTCAGAGTGAGTGTGTGTGTAGGGGGGCAGTGTCGGTGTGTGGGGGGGTCGCAGTGTCGGTGTGTGTGTGTGGTTGAGGGGGGAAGAGTGTGGGGGTGTGTGTGTGGGGGGGGGGGCAGCGTCGGGGTGTGTCTGTGTGTGGGGGCGGCAGTGTCGGGGTGTGTGTGTGTGTGGGCAAATTCAGGGTGTGTGTGTGGTGGGGGGGCAGTGTCAGGGTGTCTGTGTGGGGGTGAGAGTGTCGGGGTGTGTGTGTGTGTGTGTGTGTGTGGGGGGGGCATGTGCAGTGTTAGGGCGTGTGTGTATGGGTGGGAGAGTGTCGGGGTGTGCGTGTGTGGGGGCAGTGTCGGTGTGTGTGTATGGGGGGCAGTGTGTGCCGGGGGGGACAGTGTCGGTGTGTGTGTGGGGGTAGGGCAGTGATGGAGTGTGTGTGTATGGGGGGGGGGCACAATGTCGGGGTGTGTGTGTGGGGGGAACAGTGTCGGGGTGTGTGTGTGGGGGGGGCAGTGTCAGTGTGGGTGTGGAGGGGGGGGAAACAGTGCCGGGGTGTGTGTGTTGCAGGGGCAGTGTCCGCGTGTGTGTGTGTGTGGGGGGGGGGGGGGGGGGGGGGGGGGGTACAGTTTCGGGGTGTGTGTGTGTGTGCGTATGGGGGGGGACAGTGTTGGGGGAGAGTGGCGGGATGTGTGTGTGTGGGGGCAGTGTCAGGGTGTGTGTGGGGGGGCAGTGTCGGGGTGTGTGTGGGGGGGACTGTCGGGGATGCGTGTGTGTGGGGGGGAGAGTGTCGGTGTGTGTGTGGGGGGGTAAGAGTGTCTGTGGGTGTGTGGGGGGGTTGCAGTGTCGAGGTGTGCGTGTGTGGGGGGAGAGTGACAGGGTTTGTATGTGTGGGGGGCAGTGTCGGTGTGTGTGTGTGGGGGGGCAGTGTCGGGTTGTGTGTAGGGGGGCAGTGTCGGAGTGTGTATGGGGGGGCAGTGTCTGGGTGTGTGTGGAGGGGGCAGTGTCGGGGTGTGTGTGGGGGGGACTGTCAGGGTGTGCGTGTGTGTGGGGGGGAGAGTGACGGTGTGTGTGTGTTGGGGGGAAGTGTTGGGGTGTGTGTGGGGGTAGAGTGTCAGGGTGTGTTGTGGGGGGGGGCAGTGTCGAGGTGTGTGTGTGTGGGGGGGCAGTGTCAGTGCGTGGGGGCCGCAAGATCGGTGTGTGTGGGTAAGGGGGGTAGAGTGTCGGGGTGTGCGTTTGGGGGGGACAGTGTTGGGATGTGTGCATGTGGGGAGGCAGTGTCGGAGTGTTGTGTGTGGGGGGCGCAGTGTTAGGGAGTGTGTGAGGGGGGCAGTGTCGGGGTGACTGTGTATGTGGGAGGCAGTGTCGGTGTGGGGGGGGGCGCAGTGTCGGTGTGTGTGTGGGTGAGGGGGTGAGAGTGTCATGGTATGTGTGTGCACGGGGGGGAGAGTGTTGGGGTGTGTGTGTGGGGGGGGGGGAGAGTGTCGGTGTGTGTGCGGGGGAGAGGGTTGGTGTATGTGTGTGCGGTGGAGAGTGTTGGGTGTGTGTGGGGGGCAGTGTGTCGGGGTTTGTGCGTGTGGGGGGGGAGAGTGTGGGGATGTGTGTGTGTGTGGGGGGGTGGAGTGTTGGGATGTGTGTGTTGGGGGGTGGAGTGTCGGGATATGTGTGTGGGGGCTGCAGTGCTAGTGTGTGGAGGGACAGTGTCGGTGTGTGGGGGGGCAGTGTCAGGGTGTGTGTGGGTGAGGGGGCGAGAGTGTCAGGGTGTGTGTGTGTGTGTAGGGGGGGAGTAGAGTGTTGGGGTGTGTGTTGGGGGGGAGAGTGTCGGGGTGTGTGTGTGCATGGGGGGGCAGTGTCGGTGTGTGTGTGTGTGAGGGGGGGAGAGTGTCGGGGTTTGTGTGTGTGGGGGGGGCAAGAGTGTCGGGGTGTGTGTGTGGGGGGGAGAGTGTTGGGGTGTGTGTTGGGGGGGCAGTGTCGGTGTGTGTGTGTGTGTGTAAGGGGGGAGAGTGTCGAGGTGTGTGTGTGGTGGGGGCAAATTCGGGGTGTGTGTGTGTTGGGGGGCAGTGTCAGGGTGTGTGAGTGTGTGTGTGGGGGGAGCAGTGTCAGGGTGAGTGTGTGTGTGGGTGGGCAGTGTCGGTGTGTGGGGGGGCGCAGTGTCGGTGTGTGTGTGGGTGAGGGGGGGAGAGTGTTGGGGTGTATGTGGGGGAGAGTGTTGGTGTGTGTGCGCGTGGGGGGGGAGTGTTGAGGTGTGTGTGTGCGTGGGGGGGAGAGTGTTGAGGTGTGTGTGTGTGTGGGGGGCAGTGTGTCGGGGTTTGTGTGTGTTGGGGGGTGGACTGTCGGGATGTGTGTGTGTGGGGGTGCAGTGCTAGTGTGTGGAGGGGCAGTGTCGGTGTGTGGGGTGGCAGTATCAGGGTGTGTGTGTGTTTGGGGCGGCAGTGTCATGGAGTGTGTGTGTGTGGGTGCTGTGTCAGGGGTGTGTATGTGTGGGGGGGGGCAGTGTCGGGGTGTGTGTGTGGGGGGGGACAGTGTCGAGGTGTGTGTGGTGGGGTCAAATCCGGGGTGTGTGTGTGTGGGGGGGGGGCAGTGTCAGGGTGTGTGGGTGTAGGGGGGGCAGGGTCAGGGTGTGTGTGTGGGGGGGGGTTGAGTGTCGGGGTGAGTGTGTGTGTGAGGGGCAGTGTCGGTGTGTGGGGGGGGGGCGCAGTGTCGGTGTGTGTGTGGGTTGGGGGGGAGAGCGTCGGGATGTGTGTGTGGGGAGGGAAGAATGTCGGGGTGTGCGTGTGAGGGGGAGAGTGTTGGGGTGCGTGTGTGTGGGGGAGAGTGTCGGTGTGTATGTGCGGGGGGCAGTGTCGGGGTGTGTGTGTCGGAGGGGACAGTGTCGGTGTGTGTGTGTGGGGTGGTGAAGTGTCGGGGTGTGTGTGTGGGGCGCAGTGTCAGGGTGTATGGGGGTAGACAGTGTCGGGGTGTGTGTGTGTTTGGGGGGCAGTGTCGGGGGGGATGTGTGGGGGGGCCAGTGTCGAGATGTGTGTATGGGGAGGAGAGTGGCGGGATGTGTGTGTGGGGGGGCAGTGTCGGGGTGTGTGTGTGTGGGGGGCAGTGTCGGGATGTGTGTATGGGGGAGGACAGTGGCGGGATGTGTGTGTGGGGGGGGCAGTGTCGGGGTGTGTGTGGGGGGGAAGAGTGTCGGGGTGTGTGCGTGTGGGGGTTGGGCAGTGTCGGGGTGTGTGTGTGTGAGGGAGGGGCACAGTGTCGGTGTGTGTGTGTGTGTGTGGGGGGGAACAGTGTCGGGGTGGTTGTGTGTGGAGAGGACAGTGTCGGGGTGTGTGTGTGGGGGGGGGCAGTGTCGGGATGAGTCTGTGGGGGGGCAGTGTTGGGATGTGTGTGTGTGGGGGGGAAGAGTGTTGGGGTGTGTGTGTATGTGTGGGAGGGAATGTTGGTGTGTGTGTGTGTGTGTGGGGTGGAGAGGGTCGGTGTATGTGTGTGCGGTGGAGAGTGTTGGGTGTGTGTGTGGGGGGCAGTGTGTCGGGGTTTGTGCGTGTGGGGGGGAGAGTGTCGGGATGTGTGTGTGTGTGGGGGGGTGGAGTGTTGGGATGTGTGTGTTGGGGGGTGGAGTGTCGGGATGTGTGTGTGGGGGGGTGCAGTGCTAGTGTGTGGAGGGACAGTGTCGGTGTGTGGGGGGGGGCAGTGTCAGGGTGTGTGTGTGTGTGTCGGCAGTGTCAGGGTGTGTGTGTGCGGGGGGTGCTGTGTCGGGGTGTGTGTGGGTGAGGGGGGGAGAGTGTTGGGGTGTGTGCGCGTGGCGGGGGGAGTGTTGAGGTGTGTGTGTCCGTGGGGGGGAGAGTGTTGTGGTGTGTGTGTGTGGGGGGGGAGAGTGTTGGGGTGTGTGTGTGGGGGGGGGAGAGTGTGGGCGTGTGTGCGTGGGGGGGGGAGAGTGTCGGTGTGTGTGCGGGGGAGAGGGTCGGTGTATGTGTGTGCGGTGGAGTGTGTTGGGGTGTGTGTGTGGGGGGCAGTGTGTCGGGGTTTGTGTGTGTTGGGGGGTGGACTGTCGGGATGTGTGTGTGTGGGGGTGCAGTGCTAGTGTGTGGAGGGGCAGTGTCGGTGTGTGGGGTGGCAGTATCAGGGTGTGTGTGTGTTTGGGGCGGCAGTGTCATGGAGTGTGTGTGTGGGGGGTGCTGTGTCAGGGGTGTGTATGTGTGGGGGGGCAGTGTAGGGGCGCGTGTGTCGGACGGGACAGTGTCAGTGTGTGTGTGTGGGGTGGTGAAGTGTCGGGGTGTGTGTGTGGGGCGCAGTGTCGGGGTGTATGGGGGTAGACAGTGTCAGGGTGTGTGTGTGTGTGTGGGGGGGGGAACAGTGTCGGGGTGGTTGTGTGTGGAGAGGACAGTGTCGGGGTGTGTGTGTGGGGGGGGCAGTGTCGGGATGAGTCTGTGGGGGGGCAGTGTTGGGATGTGTGTGTGTGGGGGGGAGAGTGTTGGGGTGTGTGTGTATGTGTGGGGGGGAATGTTGGTGTGTGTGTGTGGGGGGGACAGTGTCGAGGTGTGTGTGTGGGGGTGGGCAGTGTCTGGGGGGTGCAGTGTCAGGGTGAGTGTGTGTGGGGGGGCAGTGTCAGTGTGTGGGGGGTCGCAGTGAGGGTGTGTGTGTGGTTGAGGGGGGAAGAGTGTCGGGGTGTGTGTGTGTGTGGGGGGGGAAGAGTGTCGGGGTGCGTGTGTGGGGGGAGAGTGTTGGGGTGTGTCTGTGTGGGGGGGAGAGTGTCGGGGTGTGTGTGTGTGGGGGGGCAGTGTCGGGGCGTGTGTGTGTGTGTGTGGGGGGGGCAGTGTCCGGGTGTGTGTGGGGGCAGTGTCGAGGTGCGTGTGTGTGGGGGGGGGGCAGTGTCCGGGTGTGTGTGTGTTGGGGGTGCAGTGTCGGAGTGAGTGTGTGTGTGGGGGGGCAGTGTTAGTGCGTGGGGTGTCGCAGTGTCGGTGTGTGTGTGGTTGAAGGGGGAAGAGTGTCGATGTGTGTGTGTGGGGGGAGAGTGTCGAGGTGTGTGTGTGTGGGGGAGAGTGTCGAGGTGTGTGTGTGTGGGGGCAGTGTCAAGGTGTGTGTGTGGTGGGAGCAAATTCGGGGTGTGTGTGTGTTGTGGGGGCAGTGTCAGGGTGAGTGTGTATGGGGGGCAGTGTTAGGGTGAGTGTGTGGGGGGGGCAGTGTCGGTGTGTGTGTGGGTGAGGAGGGGAGAGTGCCGGGGTATGTGTGTGGGGGGGAGAGTGTTGGGGTGTGTGTGCGTGGGGGGCAGAGTGTTGGGGTGTGTGTGTGTGGGGGGGGGAGAGCGTGGGGGGAGTGTTGAGATGTGTGTGGGGGGGAAAGTGTTGGTGTGTGTGTGCGGGGGGCAGTGTCGTGGTGTTTGTATGTGGGTGGCAGTGTCTGTGTGTGTGGGGTGGGCAATGTCGGGATGTGTGTATTGGGAGAGTGGCGGGATGTGTGTGTGTGGGGATAGTGTCAGGGTGTGTGTGGGGGGGCAGTGTCGGGGTGTGTGTGGGGGGGACTGTCGGGGATGCGTGTGTGTGGGGGGGAGAGTGTCGGTGTGTGTGTGGGGGGGGGTAAGAGTGTCTGTGGGTGTGTGGGGGGGATTGCAGTGTCGGGGTGTGCTTGTGTGGGGGGAGAGTGACAGGGTTTGTATGTGTGGGGGGCAGTGTCGGTGTGTGTGTGGGGGGGGGGCAGTGCCGGGTTGTGTGTATGGGGGCAGTGTCAGAGTGTGTATGGGGGGGCAGTGTCGGAGTGTGTATGGGGGGGCAGTGTCAGGGTGTGTGTGGGGGGGGGGGGGCAGTGTCGGGGTGTGTGTGTGTGGCGGCTGTGTCAGGGTGTGTGTGCGGGGGGTGCTGTGTCGGGGTGTGTGTGGGTGAGGGGGCGAGAGTGTCAGGGTGTGTGTGTGTAGGGGGGGAGTAGAGTGTTGGGGTGTGTGTTGGGGGGGAGAGGGTCGGGGTGTGTGTGTGCATGGGGGGGCAGTGTCGGTGTGTGAGGGGGGAGAGTGTCGGTGTTTGTGTGTGTGGGGGGGGGGCAAGAGTGTCGGGGTGTGTGTGTGGGGGGGAGAGTGTTGGGGTGTGTGTGTGTGTTGTGGGGGCAGTGTCAGGGTGTGTGTGTCTGGGGGGGGCAGTGTCGAGGTGTGTATGTGGGGGGGGCAGTGTCGGGGTGTGTGTGTTGGGGTCGGCAGTGTTGGGGTGTGTGTGTGTTGGGGGGCAGTGTCGAGGTGTGTATGTGGGGGGGGCAGTGTCGGGGTGTGTGTGTGGGGGGCGCAGTGTATGGTTGTGGGGGGAAGAGTGTTGTGGTGTGGTGGGCAGTGTCGGTGTGGGAGGGGGGCGCGGTGTCGGTTTGTGTGTGGGTGAGGGGGCGAGAGTGCCATGGTGTGTGTGTGTGTGGGGGGGGGGGGGGGGGCGGGAGTAGAGTGTCGGGGTGTGTGTGTGGGTGGGAGAGTGTTGGGGTGTGTGTGCGTGGGCGGGAGAGTGTCAGTGTGTGTGCGGGGGAGAGTGTTGGGGTGTGTGTGTGTGGGGGGCAGTGTGTCGGGGTTTGTGTGTGGGTGGGAGAGTGTCAGGATGTGTGTGTGTGGGGGTGCAGTGCTAGTGTGTGGAGGGGCAGTATCGGTGTGTGGGGGGGCAGTGTCAGGGTGTGTGTGTGTGTGGGGCGGCAGTGTCAGGGTATGTGTGTGTTGGGGGTGTTGTGTCAGGGTGTGTATGTGTGGGGGGAGAGTGTCGGGATGTGTGTGTGGAGGGGGTTGCAGGGTCAGGGTGTGTGTGTGGGGTGTTGAGTGTCGGGGTGTATGTGTGTGTGTGGGGGTGTACAGTGTCAGGGTGTCTGTGTGTGGGGGGGCAATGTCGGGGTGTGTGTGGGGGTGGCAGTGTCGTAGTGTGTGGGGGGGCAGGGTCGTAGTGTGTGTGGAGGGGGTGCAGTGTCAGGGTGCGTGTGTGTGGGCAGTGTCGGGGTGTGTGTGTGGGTGAGGGGGGTAGAGTGTCGGGGTGTGTGTGTGGGAGGGGCAAGACTGTTGGGGTGTGTATGTGTGAGGGGGAGAGTGTTGGGGTGTGTGTGTGTGTGTGTGGCGGCAGTGTCAGGGTGTGTGTGTGGGGGAGTGCTGTGTCGGGGTGTGTGTGTATGTGTGGGGGTGAATGTTGGTGTGTGTGTGTGTGTTGTGGGGGCAGTGTCAAGGTGTGTGTGTGTGTGGGGGGGGGCAGTGTCCGTGTGTGTGTGTGTTGGGGGTGCAGTGTCAGAGTGAGTGTGTGTGTAGGGGGGCAGTGTCGGTGTGTGGGGTGGCAGTGTCAGGGTGTGTGTGTGTGGGGCGGCAGTGTGAGGGTATGTGTGTGTTGGGGGTGTTGTGTCAGGGTGTGTATGTGTGTGGGGGGGACAGTGTCGGGGTGTGTGTGCGGGGGGCAGTGTCGGGGCGTGTGTGTCGGAGGGGACAGTGTCGGTGTGTGTGTGTGGGGTGGTGAAGTGTCGGGGTGTGTGTGTGGGGGGGGAATGTCGGGGTGTGTGGGGGGGAGACAGTGTTGGGGTGTGTGTGTGGGGCACAGTGTCGGGGTATATGGGGGTAGACAGTGTCGGGATGTGTGTGTGTTTGGGGGGGGCAGTGTCGGGGTGTGTCGGGGGGGCAGTGTCGGGGTATTTGTATGTGTGGGGGGCAGTGTCTGTGTGTGTGTGGGGGGGGCAGTGTCGGGATGTGTGTACGGGGGTGGAGAGTGGCGGGATGTGTGTGTGAGGGGGGGCAGTGTCGGGGTGTGTGTGGGGGGGAAGAGTGTCTGTGGGTATGTGGGGGGGTTTGCAGTGTCAGGGTGTGTGTGGGGGGGGGAAAGAGTGTCAGGGTGTGTGTGTGTGGGGGTAGGGCAGTGTCGGGGTGTGTGTGTGAGGGAGGGGCACAGTGTCGGGAAGTATGTGTACGTGTGGGGGGGAATGTTGGTGTGTGTGTGTGTGTGTTGTGGGGGCAGTGTCAGGGTGTGTGTGTGTGTGGGGGGGGGCAGTGTCGAGGTGTGTGTGTGGGGGGGGCAGTGTCTGGATGTGTGTGTGTTGGGGGTGCAGTGTCGGGGTGAGTGTGTGTGTGGGGGGGCAGTGTCAGTGCGTGGGGTGTCGCAGTGTCGGTGTGTGTGTGGTTGAGGGGGGAAGAGTGTCGGGGTGCATGTGTGGGGGAGAGTGTCGGGGTGTGTGTGTGTGGGAGGGCAGTGTCGGGGTGTGTGTGTGAGGGAGGGGCACAGTGTCGGGAAGTATGTGTACGTGTGGGGGGGAATGTTGGTGTGTGTGTGTGTGTGTTGTGGGGGCAGTGTCAGGGTGTGTGTGTGTGTGGGGGGGGGCAGTGTCGAGGTGTGTGTGTGGGGGGGGTAGTGTCCGGGTGTGTGTGTGTTGGGGGTGCAGTGTCGGAGGGAGTGTGTGTTTGGGGGGGCAGTGTCGGTGCATGGGGTGTCGCAGTGTCGGTGTGTGTGTGGTTGAGGGGGGGAAGAGTGTCGAGGTGTGTCGGGGGGGGGGGGACGGGGAAGAGTGTCGGGGTGTGTGTGGGGGGAGAGTGTTGGGGTATGTGTGTGTGTGGCGGCAGTGTCAGGGTGTGTGTGGGGGGGGTGCTGTGTCGGGGTGTGTGCGTGTTGGGGGGGCAGTTTCGGGGTGTGTGTGTATGGGGGAGCAGTGTCAGGGTGTGTGTGAGTGGGCAGTATCGGGAGGTGTGTGTTGGGGGGCATGTCGGGGTGTCCGTGTTGGGGGGGCAGTGTCGGGGGTATGTGGGTGGGGTGGGTAGTGTTGGGGGGTGTGTGTGTTGGGGGGGCCGTGTCGGGGTGTGTGTGTGTTGGGGGGCAGTGTTAGGGTGTGTGTGTGGGGGGGCAGTGTTGGGGGTGTGTGTGGGGGGCAGTGTTGGGTTGTGTGGGGGGGTGGGCAGTGTCGGGATGTGTGTGTGCGGCGCAGTGTCGGGGTGTGTGTATGCGGAGTGGGCAGTGTCGGGTTATGTGTGCGTGGGGGGGGGCCATTACTGGAGGGTGTGTGTGGGGGGGCAGTGTCGGGGTGTGTATGTTGGAGGGGCCGTGTCAGGGTGTGCGTGTGCGGGGCAGTGTCGGGGTGTGTGTGATGGGGGGGTAGTGTCGGGGTGTGTGTGTGTGGGGGGGCCAGTTTCCGGAGGGTGTGTGTGTCGGGGGGGCAGTGTCAGTGTGTGTATGGGGGAGATGGGGCAGTGTTGGGGTGTGTGTGTGTGGGGGGGCAATATCGGGGTGTGTGTGTGTGGGGGGGCAGTGTTGGGGTGTGTGTGTGGGGAGGGCAGTGTCGGGGTGTGTGTTTGGGGGGCAGTGTCGGGGTGTGTGTGTGTGTGTGTGTGTGTGTGTGCGCGCGCGGGGGATAGTGTCGGGGTGTGTGGGGGGGCAGTGTTGGGTATGTGTGTTTGTGGGTGGGCAGTTTCGGGGGGTGTGTGTTGGGGGCAGTGTCGGGGATTGCGTGTGGGGGGGGCAGTGTCGGGGGTATGTGTGTGGGGTGGGTAATCTCGGGGTGTGTGTGTGGGGGGGCAGTGTCGGGGATGTGTGTGTTGGTGGGGCGGTGTCGGGGTGTGTGTGTGGGGGTGTCAGTGTCAGGGTGTGTGTGAGTGGGCAGTATCGGGAGGTGTGTGTTGGGGGGCATGTCGGGGTGTCCGTGTTGGGGGGGCAGTGTCGGGGGTATGTGGGTGGGGTGGGTAGTGTTGGGGGGTGTGTGTGTTGGGGGGGCCGTGTCGGGGTGTGTGTGTGTTGGGGGGCAGTGTTAGGGTGTGTGTGTGGGGGGGCAGTGTTGGGGGTGTGTGTGGGGGGCAGTGTTGGGTTGTGTGGGGGGGTGGGCAGTGTCGGGATGTGTGTGTGCGGCGCAGTGTCGGGGTGTGTGTATGCGGAGTGGGCAGTGTCGGGTTATGTGTGCGTGGGGGGGGGGCCATTACTGGAGGGTGTGTGTGTGGGGGGGCAGTGTCGGGGTGTGTATGTTGGAGGGGCCGTGTCAGGGTGTGCGTGTGCGGGGCAGTGTCGGGGTGTGTGTGATGGGGGGGTAGTGTCGGGGTGTGTGTGTGTGGGGGGGCCAGTTTCCGGAGGGTGTGTGTGTCGGGGGGGCAGTGTCAGTGTGTGTATGGGGGAGATGGGGCAGTGTTGGGGTGTGTGTGTGTGGGGGGGCAATATCGGGGTGTGTGTGTGTGGGGGGGCAGTGTTGGGGTGTGTGTGTGGGGAGGGCAGTGTCGGGGTGTGTGTTTGGGGGGCAGTGTCGGGGTGTGTGTGTGTGTGTGTGTGTGTGTGTGCGCGCGCGGGGGATAGTGTCGGGGTGTGTGGGGTGGCAGTGTTGGGTATGTGTGTTTGTGGGTGGGCAGTTTCGGGGGGTGTGTGTTGGGGGCAGTGTCGGGGATTGCGTGTGGGGGGGGCAGTGTCGGGGGTATGTGTGTGGGGTGGGTAATCTCGGGGTGTGTGTGTGGGGGGGCAGTGTCGGGGATGTGTGTGTTGGTGGGGCGGTGTCGGGGTGTGTGTGTGGGGGTGTCAGTGTCGGGGGGTGTGTGTGTGCGGGGCAGTGTTGGGGTGAGTGGGGGGGGTGGGGCAGTGTTGGGTTCTGTGTGTGGGGTGGGTAGTGTCGGGGTGTGTGTTGGGGGGCAGTGTCGGGGAGTGCGTGTGGGGGGGCAGTGTCGGGGGTATGTGTGTGGGGTGGGTAATCTCGGGGTGTGTGTGTGGGGGGGCAGTGTCGGGGATGTGTGTGTTGGTGGGGCGGTGTCGGGGTGTGTGTGGGGGTGTGTCAGTGTCGGGGTGTGTGTGTGTGCGGGGCAGTGTCGGGGTGTGGGGGGGGGTGGGGCAGTGTCGGGTTCTGTGTGTGGGGTGGGTAGTGTAGGGGTGTGTGTGTGGGGCGGCAGTGTTTGGGTGTGTATGTGAGGGGGGCAATGTCAGGGTGTGTGTGGGGGGGAGAGTGTTGGGGTGTGTGTGTGGGGGGCGCAGTGTGTGGTTGAGGGGGGAAGAGTGTCGGGGGTGTGTGTGTGTGGGGGAAGAGTGTCGGGGTGTGTGTGTGGGGGGAGTGTTGGGGTGTGTCTGCTTGGGGGGGAGAGTGTCGGTGTGTGCGCGTGAGGGGGGAGAGTGTCGGTGTTTGTGTGTGGGGGGGAGAGTGTTGGGGTGTGTGTGCGTGAGGGGGGAGAGTGTCGGTGTTTGTGTGTGGGGAGGAGAGTGTTGGGGTGTGTGTGGGGGGGGGGTAGAGTGTCGGGGTGTGTGTGTGTGTGGCGGCAGTGTCAGGGTGTGTGTGTGGGGGAGTGCTGTGTCGGTGTATGTGGGGGTGAGGGGGCGAGAGTGTTGGGGTGTGTGTGTGTGGGGAGAATGTTGGGGTATGTGTGTGTGTGGCGGCAGTGTCGGAGTGTGTGTGTGGGGGAGCAGTGTCAGGGTGTGTGTGTGTGGGCAGTGTCGGGGGGTGTGTTGGGGGCATGTCGGGGTGTCCGTGTGGGGGGGCAGTGTTGGGGGTATGTGGGTGTGGTGGGTAGTGTTGGGGGGTGTGTGTGTTGGGGGGGCAGTGTTGGGGTGTGTGTGTGTTGGGGGGGCAGTGTTGGGGTGTGTGTGTGTTGGGGGGCAGTGTTTGGGGTGTGTGTGTGGGGGGGCAGTGTTGGGGTGTGTGTGGGGGGGGCAGTGTCGAGGTGTGTGTGTTGGGGGGGCAGTGTTGGGGGTGTGTGTGGGGGGCACTGTTGGGTTGTGTGTGGGGGGGCAGTGTCGGGGTGTGTGTGCGGGGCAGTGTCGGGGTGAGTGTGTGCGGGGCAGTGTCGGGGATGTATGTGTTGGGGGGGCAGTGTCAGGGTGAGTGTGTGCGGGGCAGTGTCGGGGATGTATGTGTTGGGGGGGCAGTGTCAGGGTGAGTGTGTGCGGGGCAGTGTCGGGGATGTATGTGTTGGGGGGGCAGTGTCAGGGTGAGTGTGTGCGAGGCAGTGTCGGGGTGTGGTGTATGCGGGGCAGTGTCGGGGTGTGTGTTTGGGGGGGCAGTGTTGGGGTGTGTGTGTGTTGGGGGGCAGTGTCGGGGAGTGTGTGTGTTGGGGGCAGTGTTGGAGTGTGTGTGTGGGGGGGCAGTGTTGGGGTGTGTGTGTGGGGGGGGGCAGTGTTGAGGTGTGTGTGTTGGGGGGCAGTGTCGGGGTGTGTGTGTGTTGGGGGGGCAGTGTCAGGGGTGTGTGTGTGGGGGGCAGTGTCGGGGTGTGTGTGCGGGGCAGTGTCGGGGATGTGTGTGTTGGGGGGCAGTGCCGGGTTGTGTGTGTTGGGGGGGCAGTGTCGGGGGCGTGTGTGGGGGGCAGTGTCGGGGTGTGTGTGTGGGGCAGTGTCGAGTTGTGTCTGTGGGGGGGCAATGTCGGGGATGTGTGTGTTGGAGGGGCAGTGTCAGGGTGTGTATGTGGGGGGGGGAAGGTCTCGGAGTGTATGTGTTGGAGGGGCAGTATCAGGGGTGTGTGTGGGGGGCAGTGTCGGAGTATGTGTGTGGGGGGGCAGTGTCGGGGTGTGTGTGCGGGGCAGTGTCGGGGGTATGTGTGTGGGGTGGGTAATCTCAGGGTGTGTGTGTGGGGGGACAGTGTTGGGGATGTGTGTGTTGGGGGGGTGTCAGGGTGAGTGTATGCGGAGGGGGCAGTGTCGGGTTATGTGTGTGTGGGGGGGGCCGTTACCGGAGGGTGTGTGTGTCGGGGGGCAGTGTCGGGGTGTGGGTGTGCGGGGCAGTGTCGGGGATGTGTGTGTTGGGGGGGCAGTGTCGGGGTGTGTGTGTGCGGAGGGGGCAGTGTCGTGTTATGTGTGTGTGTGCGGGGCAGTGTAGGTGTGTGTGGGGGGGGGAGCAGTGTTGGGGTGTGTGTGTGTGTGTGTGCGCGTGCGGGATAGTGTCGGAGTGTGTGGGGGGGCAGTGTTGGGTGTGTGTGTTTGTGGGTGGGCAGTGTCGGGGGGTGTGTGTTGGGGGGCAGTGTTGGGGTGTGTGTGTGGGGGGGGGCAGTGTTGAGGTGTGTGTGTTGGGGGGGCAGTGTCGGGGTGTGTGTGCGGGGCAGTGTCGGAGGATGTGTGTGGGGTGTCAGTGTTGGGGGGGCAGTGTTGGGGTGTGTGTTGGGGGGGCAGTGTTGGGGTTGTGTGTGGGGGGCAGTGTTGGGGTGTGTGTGTGGGGGGGCAGTGTTGGGGTGCGTGTGTGTGGGGGGGGCAGTGTCGGGGTGTGTGTGTGTGGGGAGGGCAGTGTCGGGGGGTGTGTGTGTGTGTGCGCGCGCGGGATAGTGTCGGAGTGTGTGGGGGGGGCAGTGTTGGGTGTGTGTGTTTGTGGGGTGGGCAGTGTCAGGGGGTGTGTGTTGGGGGGGGCAGTGTCGGGGAGTGCGTGTGGGGGGGCAGTGTCGGGGGTATGTGTGTGGGGTGGGTAATCTCGGGGTGTGTGTTTGGGGGGAGGTGTCGGGGATGTGTGTGTTGGGGGGATGTCGGGGTGTGTGTATGCGGAGGGGGCAGTGTCGGGTTATGTGTGTGTGTGGGGGGCCGTTACCGGAGGGTGTGTGTGTCGGGGGCAGTGTCGGGGTATGTGTGTTGGGGGGGGCAGTGTCAGGGAGTGTGTGTGTTGGGGGGGGCAGTGTCGGGGTGTGTGTGTTGGGGGGGCAGTGTCGGGGTGTGTGTGTGCGGAGGGGGCAGTGTCGGGTTATGTGTGTGTGGGGGGGGGCGTTACCGGAGGGTGTGTGTGTCGCGGGCAGTGTCGGGGGTATGTGTGTTGGAGGGCAATGTCAGGGAGTGTGTGTGTTGGGGGGGCAGTGTCGGGGAGTGTGTGTGTTGGGGGGGGCAGTGTCGGGGTGTGTGTGGGGGGGCAGTGTCGGGGTGTGTGTGGGGGGCAGTGTCGGGGATGTGTGTGTTGGGGGGCAGTGCCGGGGTGTGTGTGGTGGGGGGGCAGTGTTGGGGTGTGTGTGTTGGGGGGGCAGTGTCGGGTTGTGTGTGTTGGGGGGGCAGTGTCGGGGTGTGTGTGGGGGGCAGTGTCGGGGTGTGTGTGTGGGGCAGTGTCGAGTTGTGTCTGTGGGGGGGCAGTGTCGGGGATGTGTGTGTTGGAGGGGCAGTGTCAGGGTGTGTATGTGGGGGGGGAAGTCTCGGAGTGTATGTGTTGGAGGGGCAGTATCAGGGGTGTGTGTGGGGGGGCAGTGTCGGAGTATGTGTGTGGGGGGGCAGTGTCGGGGGGTGTGTGCGGGGCAGTGTCGGGGGTATGTGTGTGGGGTGGGTAATCTCAGGGTGTGTGTGTGGGGGGACAGTGTTGGGGATGTGTGTGTTGGGGGGGGTGTCGGGGTGAGTGTATGCGGAGGGGGCAGTGTCGGGTTATGTGTGTGTGGGGGGGGCCGTTACCGGAGGGTGTGTGTGTCGGGGGGCAGTGTCGGGGTGTGGGTGTGCGGGGCAGTGTCGGGGATGTGTGTGTTGGGGGGGCAGTGTCGGGGTGTGTGTGTGCGGAGGGACAGTGTCGTGTTATGTGTGTGTGTGCGGGGCAGTGTAGGTGTGTGTGGGGGGGGGGGGGAGCAGTGTCGGGGTGTGTGTGTGTGTGCGCTGTGCGGGATAGTGTCGGAGTGTGTGGGGGGGCAGTGTTGGGTGTGTGTGTTTGTGGGTGGGCAGTGTCGGGGGGTGTGTGTTGGGGGGCAGTGTTGGGGTGTGTGTATGTGTGGGGACAGTGTTGGGGTGTGTGTGTGGGGGGTCAATGTCGGTGTGTGTGTGTGGGGGGGAGAGTGTTGGGGTGTGTGTGTAGGGGGCGCAGTGTGTGGTTGAGGGGGGAAGAGTGTCAGGGGGGTGTGGTGTGTGTGGGAAGAGTGTCGGGGTGTGTGTGGGGGGGGGAGTGTTGGGGTGTGGTCTGCGTGGGGGGGAGAGTGTCGGTGTTTGTGTGTAGGGAGGAGAGTGTTGGGGTGTGTGTTTGGGGGGGTAGAGTGTCGGGGTGTTTGTGTGTGTGTGTGTGTGTGGCGGGCAGTGTCAGGGTGTGTGTGTGGGGGGTGCTGTGTCGGTGTATGTGGGGGTGAGGGGGCAAGAGTGTCGGGGCGTATGTGTGTGGGGGGCGAGAGTGTCGGGGTGTGTGTGTGGCGGGGAGAATGTTGGGGTATGTGTGTGTGTGGCGGCAGTGTCAGGGTGTGTGTGTGGGGGGATGCTGTGTCGGGGTGTGTGCGTCTTGGGGGGGCAGTGTCGGGGTGTGTGTGTGTGGGGGAGCAGTGTCAGGGTGTGTGTGTGTGGGCAGTGTCGGGGGGTGTGTGTTGGGGGGGCATGTCGGGGTGTCCGTGTGGGGGGGGCAGTGTCGGGGGTATGTGGGTGGGGTGGGTAGTGTTGGGGGGTGTGTGTGTTGGGGGGGCAGTGTCGGGGTGTGTGTGTGTTGGGGGGCATTGTTGGGGTGTGTGTGTGGGGGGGCAGTGTTGGGGTGTGTGTGTGTGGCGGGGGCAGTGTTGGGTTGTGTGTGTTGGGGGGGCAGTGTTGGGGGTGTGTGGCGTGGGCAGTGTTGGGTTGTGTGTGGAGGGGGCAGTGTCGGGGTGTGTGTGTGCGGGGCAGTGTCGGGGTGTGTGTATGCGGAGGGGGGCAGTGTTGGGTTATGTGTGTGTGTGGGTGGACGTTACCGGAGGGTGTGTGTGTCGGGGGGGCAGTGTCAGGGTGTGTGTGTGCGGGGCAGTGTTGGGGTGTGTGTGTGCGGGGCAATGTCGGGGTGTGTGTGTTGGGGGGGCAGTGTCAGGGTGTGTGTGTGCGGGGCAGTGTCGGGGTGTGTATATGCGGAGGGGGCAGTGTCAGGGTGTGTGTGTTGGGGGGGCAGTGTCAGGGTGTGTGTGTTGTGGGGGCAGTGTCGGAATGTGTGTGCGGGGCAGTGTCGGGGTGTGTGTATGCGGAGGGGGCAGTGTTGGGTTATGTGTGTGTGTGGGTGGACGTTACCGGAGGGTGTGTGTGTCGGGGGGGCAGTGTAGGTGTGTGTGGGGGGGGCAGTGTTGGGGTGTGTGTGTGGGGGGGTGGGCAATGTCGGGGTGTGTATGTGGGGGGGGGGCAATGTCGGGGTGTCAGTGTGAGGGGCCAGTGTTGAGGTGTGTATGTGTGTTGGGGGGGCAGTGTCGGGGGTGTGTGTGTTGGAGGGGCAGTGTCAGGGTGTGTATGTGGGGGGGAAGTCTCGGGGTGTATGTGTTGGAGGCGCAGTATCAGGGGTGTGTGTGGGGGGTCAGTGTCGGAGTGTGTGTGTGGGGGGGCAGTATCGGGGGTGTGTGTGTGGGGTCAGTGTCGGAGTGTGTGTGTGGGGGGCATTGTCGGGGTGTGTGTGTGCGGGGCAGTGTCAGGGGATGTGTTGGGGGGTCAGTGTTGGGGGGGCAGTGTTGGGGTGTGTGTGTGGGGGGCAGTGTCGGGGGCTGTGTGTGTTGGGGGGGCAGTGTCGGGGTGTGTGGGGGGGCAGTGTCAGGGGTGCATGTGGGGGGCAGTGTCGGGGTGTGAGTGTGTGGGGGCATTTTTCAGGGGTGTGTGTGTCGAGGGGGCAATGTTGGCATGTGTGTGCGTGAGGGGGGCAGTGGGCAGTGTCGGGGTGTGTGTGTGTGTTGGGGGGGCAGTGACGGGGTGGGTGTGTGTGGGGGGGGCAGTGTCGGGGTGTGTGTGTGTGTGTGTGTGAGAGGAGGGCAGTGTCGGGGTGTGTGTGTGGGGGGGCAGTGTCGGGGTGTGTGTGTGTGTGTGTGTGTGTGTGAGAGGAGAGCAGTGTCGGGGTGTGTGTGTGTGTGTGAGAGGAGGGCAGTGTCGGGGTGTGTGTGTGGGGGGGCAGTGTCGGGGTGTGTGTGTGTGTGCGCGCGCGGGGGATAGTGTCGGGGTGTGTGGGGGGCAGTGTTGGTGTGTGTATGTGTGTGGGGGGGCAGTGTCGGTGTGTGTGGGGGGGGGCAGTGTCGGTGTGTGTGTGGGGGGGCAGTGTCGGGGTGTGTGTGTGAATGGGGCAGTGTTGGTATGTGTATGTGTGTGGGGGGGGCAGTGTCGGAGTGAGTGTGTGTGAGGGGGGCAGTGTCGGAGTTATGTGTGTGTGGGGTATAGTGTCAGGGGTGTGTGGGGGGTTGCAGTGTCGAGGTGTGTGTGTGTGCGGGGCAGTGTCATGGGGTGTGTGTTTTTTGGGGGGGCAGTGTCGGGGTGTGTGTGGGGGGGGGTAGTGTCGGGGGTGCGTGTGGGGGTGGCAGTGTGGGGGTTCGTGTGTGGGTGGGCAGTGTCAGGGTGTGTGTGTGGCGGGGCAATGTCGGGGTGTGTGTGTGCGCGCGCGGGGGACAGTGTCGGGGTGTGTGTGTGTGTTGGGGGGGCAGTGTCGAGGTGTGCGTGTGGGGGGGCAGTGTCGGGGGTATGTGTGTGGGGTGGGTAGTGTTGGGGTGTGTGTGTGGGGGGGCAGTGTCAGGGAGTATACGTGTGTTGGGGGGCAGTGTCGGGGTGTGTGTGTGGGGGGCCAGTATCAGGGATGTGTGTGTAGGGGGGGCAGTGTTGGGGAGTGTGTGGGTGGGGACAATGTCAGGGTGTGTGTGTGGGGTGGGCAGTGTCGGGGTGTATGTGAGGGGGGCAGTGTTGGGGTGTGTATGTGTGAGGGGGGGGCAGTGTCGGTGTGTGTGTGTGTGTGGGCAGGGCAGTGTCGGGGTTGTGTGTGTGGGGGGCAGTGTCGGGGTGTGTGTGTGAATGGGGCAGTGTTGGTGTGTGTATGTGTGTGGGGGGCAGTGTCGGTGTGCGTGTGGGGGGGCAGTGTCGGGGGTATGTGTGTGGGGTGGGTAGTGTTGGGGTGTGTGTGTGTGGAGGGGCAGTGTCAGGGAGTGTACGTGTGTTGGGGGGCAGTGTTGGGGTGTGTGTGTGGGGGGTCAGTGTCGGGGATGTGTGTGTTGGGGGGGCAGTGTTGGGAAGTGTGTGGGTGGGGGCAATGTCAGGGTGTGTGTGTGGGCAGGGCAGTGTCGGGGTTGTGTGTGTGGGGGGCAGTGTCGGGGTGTGTGTGTGTGGGCGGGGCAGTGTCAGGGTGTGTTTGTGGGGGGCAGTGTCAGTGTGTGTGTGTGAGAATGGGGCAGTGTTGGTGTGTGTATGTGTGTGGGGGGGCAGTGTCGGTGTGTGTGGGGGGGGGCAGTGTCGGTGTGTGTGTGGGGGGGCAGTGTTGGGGTGTGTGTGTGAATGGGGCAGTGTTGGTATGCGTATGTGTGTGGGGGGGGGCAGTGTCAGTGTGTGTGTGGGGGGCAGTGTCGGAGTGAGTGTGTGTGAGGGGGGCAGTGTCGGAGTTATGTGTGTGTGGGGGATAGTGTCAGGAGTGTGTGGGGGGTTGCAGTGTCGAGGTGTGTGTGTGTGCGGGGCAGTGTCATGGGGTGTGTGTTTTTTGGGGGGGCAGTGTTGGGGAGTGTGTGGGTGGGGGCAATGTCAGGGTGTGTGTGTGGGCAGGGCAGTGTCGGGGTTGTGTGTGTGGGGGGCAGTGTCGGGGTGTGTGTGTGTGTGGGCGGGGCAGTGTCAGGGTGTGTTTGTGGGGGGCAGTGTCAGTGTGTGTGTGTGAGAATGGGGCAGTGTTGGTGTGTGTATGTGTGTGGGGGGGCAGTGTCGGTGTGCGT
Source organism: Chiloscyllium punctatum (assembly GCF_047496795.1). Classification (NCBI taxonomy): domain Eukaryota; kingdom Metazoa; phylum Chordata; class Chondrichthyes; order Orectolobiformes; family Hemiscylliidae; genus Chiloscyllium; species Chiloscyllium punctatum. The sequence continues at coordinate 64,833,035 of NC_092755.1, forward strand.
GTGGGGGGGCAGTGTCGGGGGTATGTGTGTGGGGTGGGTAGTGTTGGGGTGTGTGTGTGTGGAGGGGCAGTGTCAGGGAGTGTACGTGTGTTGGGGGGCAGTGTCGAGGTGTGTGTGTGGGTGGCAGTGTTGGGGATGTGTGTGTTGGGGGGGCAGTGTTGGGGAGTGTGTGGGTGGGGGGCAATGTCAGGGTGTGTGTGTGGGGGGCAGTGTCGGGGTGTGTGTGTGTGTGGGCGGGGGCAGTATCAGGGTGTGTTTGCGGGGGGGCAGTGTCGGGGTGTGTGTGTGGGGGGCAGTGTCGGTGTGTGTGTGGGGGGGGCAGTGTCAGTGTGTGTGTGTGAGAATGGGGCAGTGTTGGTGTGTGTATGTGTGTGGGGGGGCAGTGTCGGTGTGTGTGTGGGGGGGCAGTGTCGGTGTGTGTGTGGGGGGGCAGTGTCGGGGTGTGTGTGTGTGTGGGCAGGGCAGTGTCGGGGTTGTGTGTGTGGGGGGCAGTGTCGGGGTGTGTGTGTGAATGGGGCAGTGTTGGTGTGTGTATGTGTGTGGGGGGGCAGTGTCGGTGTGTGTGTGGGGGGGCAGTGTCGGAGTGAGTGTGTGAGGGGGGCAATGTCAGGGGTGCGTGTAGGGGGGCAGGTGTCGGAATTATGTGTGTGTGGGGGGTAGTGTCGAGAGTGTGTGTGGGGGTTGAAGTGTCGGGGTGTGTGTGTGCGGGGCAGTGTCATGTGGTGTGCGTTTTGGGGGGGCCAGTGTCGGGGTGTGTGTGGGGGAGTAGTGTCGGGGGTGCGTGTGGGGGGTTAGTGTGTGGGTGGGCAATGTCGGGTGTGAGTGTGTGTGGGCAGTATTCGGGGTGTGTGTATGTGTGGGGTGGCAGTTTCAGGGTGT